>NC_083241.1:40409090-41009090 GCF_032191835.1 Heteronotia binoei
GCCCTTTCAAGGACAACTTCTGCCAGAGCTATGGCTGACCCAAGGCCATGCTAGCAGGTGCAAGTGGAGGAGAGGGGAATCAAACCCGGTTCTCCCAGATTAGAGTCTGCACACTTAACCACTACACCAAACTGGCTCTCCAACTGATGTATAACTGATGTTTTAAAATCGTTTTTATGTTTTCTGCTTTATTGAAGTTTTACCCTGTTGGTCATTTTTTGACTCCAAGCTGTAAGCTGCCCTGAGCCTGCCTTTGGCAGGAAGGGCAGGATATAAATTAAATAAAATCAATCAATCAATGCATTTAAGACCAATGTTTTATTGAAGGTATGAGCTTCCGTGTGCGGGCACAGACACAGCTGAATAAGTGTGTATGCACACAAAAGCTCATACCTTGAATAATTTAATTTAATATTAAGATTTATATCCTGCAGAAGCAGGCTCAAGGCAGGTAACAATATAAAACATACATAGGACCAAGTCCCATGAAGAAAGGTTGAAGGATCTGGGCATGTTTAGCCTGGAGAGGAGGCAGCTGAGAGGTGACAGGATCACCATCATGTCCTTGAAGGGCTGACATAGAGAGGATGGGGTGGAGTTGTTCTCTGCAGCCCCGGAAGGTAGGACCAGAACCAAGGGGTTGAAATTAAATCAAAAGAGTTTCCAGCTCAACATGAGGAAGAACTTCCTGACCGTTAGAGCGGTTCCTCAGTGGAACAGGCTTCCTCGGGAGGTGGTGGGCTCTCCTTCCTTGGAGGTTTTTCAACAGAGGCTAGAGGGCCATCTGACAGCAATGAAGATCCTGTGAATTTAGGGGGAGGGGTTTGTGAGTTTCCTGCATTGTGCAGGGGGTTGGACTAGATGACCCTGGAGGTCCCTTCCAACTCTATGATTCTATGATATGATCACCATCTTCAAGTACTTGAAGGGTTGTCCTATAGAGGATGGTGTGGAATTGTTTTCTGTGGCCCCGGAAGGTAGGACAAGAACCAGTGGGTTGAAATTAAGTCAGAAGAGTTTCCGGCTCAACATGAGGAAGAACTTCCTGACCGTTAGAGCGGTTCCTCAGTGGAACAGGCTTCCTCAGGAGGTGGTGGGCTCACCTTCCTTGGAGGTTTTTAAACAGAGGCTAAATAGCCATCTGACAGCAATGAAGATCTTGTGAATTTAGGAGGAGGTTTTTGAGAGTTTCCTGCATTGTGCAGGGGGTTGGACTAGATGACCCTGGAGGTCCCTTCCATGATTCTATGAGTCATTAAAACCACAGAAAAATTCATCAAAGGACAATTTACAATTACAATTCAACAACAATAAAAGTTTGTTGGCCTTAAAGGCACCATTGGGCTGAAACTTTGTTGTCGTTCTATTTAATATGAAAAGAAATACAGCCTTTTAAGCAGCTGATATAACACAGAGGGCAAGAGATCATGCTACAAATCAGAAAGCCCGAGGTTTCAATCTGACCTCAGCCACTCTATAGCTCTCTCTCCTCCAATCAGAAAACAGAAAATGAGCCTGACTAGATTGATGGGTGGGTGAGGGAGTTGTTTGAATTAACTTAGATCAGGGGTGTCAAACATGCAGCTCGGTGGCCGAATCAGGCCCCTGGAGCACTCCTATCAGACTCCCAAGCGACTGGCTGTCATATGCTTCCTTCTCCCTCTCTCTCGCTTCCTTCTGCATAACGGCTTGCTTTGCAAGGCTTGCTCAATTGTGTAAGAACTACAGAGCAAAGCCTCTATGTTCTCCACTGGCTGAGGCTCCTCCCTTGGCGAAGAATGAGGCAAGGGATAGCTTGCTCTGCTAGCCCCTCTCAGTTGCACAGCAGAGCTACTGAGCCAAGCCGCTCCTTCCTTCTATTGGCTGAGGCTCCTCCCTCTCCTGGTCCCCTGGGGAAGGAAGGAAAGAGCCAGAGCTTCCTTTGCCCAGTTCCCTGGATCCCATGGGAGAAATACAAATAAAACACCTTTAAGACCAACAAGTGCTAACGTTTTAAGTTTTTTTTAAAAAAATAATAATAATTGTGTTTGTGTCCATTATAAAGTTGACATCTCTGCTACCTAATCTTAAATAGGTACACATGGCCCAGCCCAACAAGGTCTCATTTATGTCAGATCTGGCCCTCGTAACAAATGAGTTTGACATCCCCTGACTTAGATGGGTACATGTGAATAGCTCTAGGCCCTTCGGAAATCTGGGCTTTCACAAGGACTCGTGGGCCTTTCTCAACAGGCATCAGCCGAAACCCGTTCAAGGAATGCCATGCGGCCACTCTGGAACTTGAGACTAATTCTATGTTTGTTCATTCCAACAGCACATCCTTCCTGCATTATACATACGGCCCCTTTTGCCATTTGTGAAACCCTAACCTGTTTATACTTGTTTTACAGGCGCATGAAGGGAAAGAGGGGTGGGTTAGGGAGGGGGGGAAAGGTGGTTTTGCGAGCAGCCCGGTCTGCACTGAAAAATCTCCACTGACAATAAAGGCAGAGGCCCATTTATGGATAATTCTTAACAGCTACTGGGCCAGTACGGCACACGGGGTATCCGTTACGCTCCAGTTCGGCCTTGAAATAAACCGTTTGCCAGCCGATGGAAGTCAACTGTGGCGCTTTGGCAGGCAAAAAGAAAAGATGTAAAAGAAACCAATCATGAAAGTAGATGAGCCACCGCAAGGGGAAGGACAAACATTCGGGGAATTTCGCAAGGTGCCCCGAACCGGCTCCTTACCTCCAGCTTCTCTGCCTGGGAGTCCCGCGTGGCGTAGCAGAAGACCTCCCGATTCACGTTGTCCCCTCCGAGTTTACGTCGGTCGCCACCCTCGTCGGCAGCCCCCAATTTCTTCCCCTTTGCCTCCAAAAGGTAACACAGTTGCTTCTTCCTGCAGACACAGACGGGAGCAAGAGTTACGAACCTGATTTGCTTTCAGATCCTCGCTGCCGACTTTTTATCGGGAGTTCATCTGTTTACAACGTTTCTCAGATCCCTGTGTTGCCTGTTGCTTCGCTTACAAGCAAAACAGCCTGAAGATATTTACTGCTTATCTCAGAACTGCAATCGTGTCTAAACACAGGTAACTTGACAGGCACTTCTAAGCAATTCTCCGGAACGGGGAAGGAAGGAATCTAAACACAAGGGGGAAAGAAAACATACATTTGATAACAAAATACACAGGAAGCTCCGCAGTGTAGAGACATACAATCCTCTAAGTCAGGGGTGGTCAACGGTAGCTCTCCAGATGTTTTTTTGCCAACAATTCCCATCAGCCCCAGCCATCAGCCATGCTGGCTGGGGCTGATGGGAGTCGTAGGCAAAAAACATCTGGGGAGCTACCGTTGGCCACCCCTGCCTAAGTTGGCGATGCCTAGAAAAGCAGGAGACTGCGTTTTTTTGCAAAGATGCCATGCACACAGGCTTATGCCCCCCCATCCCGCACTTTTATTTTAACACAAAACCAACTCAATCTTTTGCAAAAAGCAAACCTAACCGATCACACAAAACTGCTGTATACAAGTCTCCCTCTCTCTCGGTGTCGTTTGGTATAGTGTTTAAGCGCGCGGACTCTTATTTGGGAGAACCGGGTTTGATTCCCCACTCCTCCACTTGCACCTGCTGGAATGGCCTTGGGTCAGCCGTAGCTCTCTTATCTGGGTGAACCGGGTTTGATTCCCCACTCCTCCACTTGCACCTGCTGGAATGGCCTTGGGTCAGCCACAGCTCTGGCAGAGGTTGTCCTTGAAAGGGCAGCTACTGTAAGAGCTCTCTCAGCCCCATCCACCTCATAGGATATACAGAAGGATATAGACAAGCTGGAATGGTCCAGAGAAGGGCGACGAAGATGATGAGGGGTCTGGAGACCAAGTCCTATGAGGAAAGGTTGAAGGAGCTGGGGATGTTTATCATGGAGAGGAAGTGGCTGAGAGGTGATATGATCACCATCTTCAAGTACTTGAAGGGCTGTCATATAGAGGATGGTGTGGAATTGTTTTCTGTGGCCCCGAAGGTAGGACCAGAACCAATGGGTTGAAATTAAATCAAAAGAGTTTCCGGATCAACATGAGGAAGAACTTCCTGACCATTAGAGTGATTCTTCAGTGGTTAAGGCTTCCTCGGGAGGTGGTGGGCTCTCCTTCCTTGGAGGTTTTTAAACAGAGGCTAGATGGCCATCTGACAGCAATGAAGATCCTGTGAATTTAGGGGGAGGTGTTTGTGGGTTTCCTGCATTGTGCAGGGGGTCGGACTAGATGACCCTAGAGGTCCCTTCCAACTCTATGATTCTATGATTCTAGGGTGTCTGTTGTGGGGGAAGAAGATAAAGGAGATTGTAAGCTGCTCTGCCAACAAAAGTCCGTATAGTCAAAACGATGGTATTCCCAGTAGTAATGTATGGCTGCGAGAGCTGAACCATAAGGAAGGCCGAGCGCAGAATAGATGCTTTTGAGATGTGATGCTGGAGAAGACTCTTGAGTTTCCCTTGGACTGCAGGAAGATCCAATCAGTCAGTCCTAAGGGAAATCAACCCAGACTGTTCACTGGAAGGTCAGATGCTGAAGCTGAAGCTCAAATACTTTGGCCACCCAATGAGAAAGGGAGCACTCCCTGGAGAAGACTCTTGAGTTTTCCTTGGACTTCAAGAAGATCAAATCAGTCAGTCCTAAGGGAAATCAACCCAGACTGTTCACTGGAAGGTCAGATGCTGAAGCTGAAGCTCAAATACTTTGGCCACCCAATGAGAAGGGAGCACTCCCTGGAGAAGACTCTTGAGTTTTCCTTGGACTTCAAGAAGATCCAATCAGTCAGTCCTAAGGGAAATCAACCCAGACTGTTCCCTGGAAGGTCAGATGCTGAAGCTGAAGCTCCAATACTTTGGCCACCCAATGAGAAGGGAGCACTCCCTGGAGAAGATCCTGATGCTGGGAAAGACAGAAGGCAAAAGAAGAAGGGGACAGCAAAAGAGGAGATGGCTGGACAGCGTTACTGATGTAACAAACACGAATTTGAGCAGGCTTCGGAGGATGGTGGAAGACAGGAGGGCCTGGCGTGACTTGGTCCACGGGGTCGCAAAGAACTGGACTCGACTGTGCGACTGAACAACAACAAGCTGCTCTGAGACTCTGATTCAGAGAGAAGGGCAGGGTATAAATCTACGGTTTTCTTCTTCTTCTTCTTCTTTCTCTCTGTCTCACACACACGGATCCATGGAGCCCAGAACTGTCCTTGTCTTTTTGATGCCAATGTCATAAGATTAGAAGAAGAAGGCCCCTGCTAGATCAGACTGCTAGTCCAAGTAGCCCAGCATCCAGTCTCACACAGTGGCCAACTACTTCTTTGTATGGCCAACAACAGGACAGAAGAACACCAGAAGCCTTCCCACTGTTGTTCCCCCCCACAAGAATACAGAGCATCACCGCCCCAGACAGTGGGGCAGTGTTCCACCTATACTATAAGATAGTGTTCCATCTATACTTTGTGGCTAATAGTCACTGATGGACCTCTGCTCCACAGGTTTCTCCAGTCCCCTTTTGGCTTGTAGCCACCACCACTTCCTGCAGCAGTGAATTCCATGTGTTAATTCCTCTTTGGGTTAAGAAGTATTTCCTTTTCTCCATTCTAAGCTTAGAGTTCCTTAATTTCATTGATTGCCCACACGTTCTTGTATTGTGAGAAAGGCAGAAAAGTATTTCATTCTCCATCTTCTCAATCCCAGGCACATACCCCTCCCTTCCTTCCAAGACCTGATAAACTCAAAGGGGATTGAGTCAACTGATCCCGCCCATCTCTTTTCTTTCAAAAAGGACTCACAACTGCTTTTGACATTCCGGAGCACCGTGGAGTGGGTTTGATTCCCCACTCCTCCTCCACATGCAGCTGCTGGTGTGCCCTTGGGTCGGTCACAGTTCTCTCAAGAGCAGTTCTCTCAGAGCTCTCTCAGCCCCACCTACCCCACAGGGTGTCTGTTCTGGGGAGGGGAGGGGAAAGGAGACTGTAGGCTGCTCCGAGTGAAGGGCGGGGTACAAATCCAATCTCTTCTTCTTCTTCACCTCCAGTCCCCCATCAGACATTTTGTGGCTTACGGAGCGGGGTGTGTGCTGACTTTGGATTAATAAACAAAGCCATATTTTCTGCAGAGCTGGGAAATCCCCCAGGGATCAAGAATCCCCTTCTTTGGTGAGAGCCAGTTTGGTGTAGTGGTTAAGTGTGCAGACTCTTTTCTGGGAGAACCGGGTTTGATTCCCCACTCCTCCACTTGCACCTGTTGAAATAGCCTTGGGTCAGCCATAGCTCTCGCAGAGCCGTCCTTGAAAGGACAGTCTTTGTCAGAGCTCCCTCAGCCCCATCCACCTCTCAGGGTGTCTGTTGTGGGGGAAGAAGATAAAGGAGACTGTAAGTCACTCTGAGACTGATTCACAGAAAAGGGTGGGGTATAAATCTATGGTCTTCTTCTTCTTTGTCTCTGAGTGGCCCAACTCTGTTGCTTTTGAAAGTATAAATGAGGACCGGATGGTTTCCTATCAGAAGGAGTAATATTGCTATAGATACACATAGGAGTACGTAGTAATATTGCTATAGATACACATAGGATACACATTACCTGGTTTCTCCAAGCAGCGACAGAAGGCGGCAATAAGGTAAATCGGAGGATGCGACGTAGGCCAAGATGCCAAACAGATTTTCCGCCATGATCACGTCATTCTTTGTGACCTGCAGAAGAGATATAAGAAACACAACAAAAACATGTGTAATATATATAATATCTGTTGCGATCTGCCTTGAATCCAAGGCAAACTGTAAATAACTTAAGTAAATAAAATAAATATTTGCTTTGGAGACAATATTGGGACGAAAGCATGCAACACGTAGAGGAGAGGTCTTTGTGAATTCCCTGCCTTGCGCGGGGGGTTAGACTAGATGACCCTGGACGTCCCTTCCAGCTCCGTGATTCTAACCGTGATTTCTGCCATCAACACAGCATACAGGAGGCTGATCAGATCCCCAGCACTGAAGATGCGATGGTGAGAGACGGCAGCTTGACTAGCGAAACAGTTTGGTGTAGTGATTAATAGTGCAATCCTAAGGAGAGTTACTCTGTTCTAAGCCCACTGAAATGAATAGGCTTAGATTGGAGTAACTCTCCTTAGGATTGCACTGTAAGTGTGTGGACTCTTATCTGGGAGAACAGGGGTTTGACTCCCCACTCCCCCACATCCAGCTGCTGATGTGACCTTGAGTCAGTCTCTCGTGGCGCTGTTCCTCTTAAGAGCAGTTTCTGTCAGAGCTCTCTCAGCTCTGCCTACCTCACAGGGTGTCTGTTGTGGAGAGGGGAAGGGACAGGAGATTGTAAGCCGCTCTAAGACTCCTTTGGGTAGTGAAGGGCGGGGTATAAATCCAAAGCCCTATGTGGTCGGGGGCCTGTCTATCAACGGGACTGCCTTTCTCCGTATGTCCACCGGCAAGCACTGTGTTCAGGGACACGAAACCTACTGTCCATCCCTGGACCAAGGGCGGCCAGACTGTGTTCTACACGGGCCAGGGCCTTCTCAGGGCAGCACCAGAAATGTGGAATCCCCTCTCGGAGGCCATAAGGGCCCTGTGGGATCTTTCTCAATTCCGCAGGGCCTGAAAAACAGAATTATTTCGACAGGCCTTCAACATCTAACTGGGAGGTGGCTGCCATCCTACACTGCTGAGAAATTACGATCGCTACAGGATCACTGTCAGAGGAAGAGGAAGATCCCGCCTACACTGAAGCACCGTAAAATGTTTTAAATTGTATTTTATTGTTTTAAAACCTATAATTGCAATGTTTAAACTGATTGTTAGCTGCCTTGAGTCCGCTTGCGGAGACGGAGGGATAAAAGCTGAAAGTGATAAATAAATAAATCTCTTCTTTTTCTAATGCCACAGGAAGTGGTGGCGGCTACAAGCACAGTGTCATGAGCCCTGACGAGGAGGAGCTGGAAGGGTTAACAGACCTAGAAGAGTTGCCAGCCAGTTCCTCAGCTGAACAGACAGCAGCTGGCCCATCAATCACTCTCCAGGCTCCAGTGTCAGCTGTTGACCATCAATCTCCTCCAAGCTCTCCTCCTCCCATCTCAAGAATTCAAAGCAGGCTCCGGAAAGAACTTGCAGAGCGAAGACATGAGGCACACCGATGCTTCCGATCTCTCAGCCCTGAGTTCTAGCAGAGTCACTGCCACCCAGGGAACAGGCTGATTGAGGCTCCCATATAGCTCCCACCCAAGACCTGGTAACCTTGTGGAAGCAACAAGTCTATTCTCTGGCTTGCATCCACGCTCCTTCCTGATCCTGACCTGCTTGATTTCCTTGGCACCCTGACCTTGTGGCTTTTGGACACTGACTGCTGATTCCAGTTTGTGATTCTGCATTGGTGACTTGGCTCCTTCTTGACTTCCTGGACTTTGACCTTGGACTGGCTTGGGACTCCTGCCTGCCTGCGCCCTGAGAACGTGACACACAGACAGCTTCAAGAGGGCCACTGGCCTGATCCAACACAGCTTCTCTTTTGTTCTTATGTTCATGTTCTTAATGGCTGGGGTAAGAACGACATCCGAGACCCAGCTTGCAATGCGTATGCTAGCCGGCTATATGACGGCTGCCGCAGCTTAGCATTAAGGCGCACAGCGAAGACCCTTGTGCGGTGGCGGCATTTTAAAATGTTGTTTTAAAATGTTTTAAAACAACATTTTAAAAATCTGCGTGGCCAATCAAATCTCCAAAGGCCCTTGAGAAGCCTTGCTGGACAAAAGCCATCCCCCCCTTGAGCTGGCCCACTTTCTAAAAATCCTGGTGGGCATCGTGGACTGTCAGGGACCCGGGTCGTTTTGTAGAAAAATAGGTGGTGGAGCTCATTAACGTAACTCGTTAGCATATGCTGCCCCCCCCACCAGACAAACGCAAGAAAGGCGAGCCCCAGGCGAGCGAGGCCTGCTTGGGCTGGCTGTGCCCCCTCCTCCAGTCAAAAGGCCAGCAAGCCACCCACCACCCAAAATCACATAAGTGGAGAAGGGGTGGTGTGGACTTCTCCAGGGGTTCATGAGGGCTGCTGGGGGTGTGGCAAAGCCCCTGGTGGCTGGCTGGCTGCCTGCTCTCCTAATCCAGGGATTGTTATACAGCTGCACCCACTATTCAATGGACAAAGTAGGAGGAAGAGGGGGAACCCTCAGAAAGGTTCTGGAGCTGTGCTCCTGTGAGCTCCTGCTGAATTCAAGGCCTGATCTCAGTCAATATCTGAGGAAAGGAGCTTTTGGCTATCGAAAGCTTATACCAGGGGTGTCAAATATGAGGCCTGAGGGCCGGATTGGGCCCTCCAGCAACTGGCTGTCATCTGCTTCGTTCTTTCTCTCTCTTGCTTCCTTCTGCATCACAGTTTGCTTTCCCAGGCTTGCTCAATCGCACAGGAGCCACAGAGTAAAAACCTCCATTTTTTCCATTGGCTGAGGCTTCTTCCTTGGAGGGAGCGGGGGGGGGGGGGAGGAGGCAGAACTTGCTTTGCCAGGCTCCCTCCATCGCACAGCAGAGCTAAGGAGCCAGGCCTCTCTTTCTTCTATTGGCTGAGGCTCCTCAGAGCAAGAATTGTCAGTTATCAACGACTGTTAAGCAAACAAAATATTGTAAGAGCGCTAATCTTTCAAGCATGTTTTATTTTTAAAAAAATCTTTAATGGAGTTTAATGCCTGGCATTACGTTTTATGACGCACATGGCCCAGCCCGGTCCGACAAGGTCTCAATTATGTCAGATCCGGCCCTCAAAACAAATGAGTTTGACACCCTTGGCTTATACACCCTGAGAATCTTTTTTGGTCTCTTAAGGACTCCTATCTAACCAGTCACTTAGATATTGCTAGTGGCTACTGAAGCAGACACACGCATCCAATATCCAGTTATATTAAAGGATGAGGAAAATGGGAGTTTTAATATTATTTCAGACATTCCAACTGTATTGCATATACATACACTCCCAGACGTGCTCAGAATTCAGGGATGATTTCTGAAATGTCAAGATCATCTGTACTTAGCCAAGAAAGCATCCCTGCCAAGAGGATATTAGAAACAACAGCGTGTTTCTCTTTATAGGATCCTGGATTTTTAAAGGGAGCTATTATCCCCCCCCCCCCCAACCTCGCTGCCTCTCTTTTCCTCCCTCGGGGACTTTTTCGTTGAGTTTAAAGTTTTGGCCTCCCTTTTCCTCCGTTCCGTGATTAATATGTGCAGGAAAAGCACAGAGAAATAAATCTTTACATTTGTACTTCCAGCTATTTTATTCGTTACTAGTTATCAGCCTGGTTCATAACATTCGGGGGAAAAAAATCTAATAGAGAGTGGTTAAAGTGTGGAATTGGCTGCCAGAGGATGTCGCGACACCCACAGGAAGAAACAGCTTGAAAAGGGGATTAGAGAGATTCACAGAGAAGTCTGTCAACGGCTACTAGCCATGGTGACGGAGGGGAACCTCCACATTCAGAGGCACCAAGCCTCTGAATCTCAGAGCCCGGAGGCCTTTTATGAACATATGAAGCTGCCTTCTACTGAATCAGAACCTCAGTCCATCAAAGTCAGTCTTGTCTACTCAGACTGGCAGCGGCTCTCCAGGGTCTCAAGCTGAGGTTTTTCACACCTATTTGCCTGGACCCTTTTTTGGAGATGCCGGGGATCGAACCTGGGACCTTCTGCTTACCAAGCAGATGCTCTACCACTGAGCCACCGTCCCTCCCTAACATTTATGAAGCTGCCTTCTACTGAATCAGACCCCTGGTCCATCAAAGTCAGTATTGTCTACTCAGACTGGCAGCGGCTCTCCAGGGTCTCAAGCTGAGGTTTTTCACGCGTATTTGCCTGGACCCTTTTTTGGAGATGCCGGGGGTTGAACCTGGGACCTTCTGCTTACCAAGCAGATGCTCTACCACTGAGCCACCGTCCCTCCCTAACATTTATGAAGCTGCCTTCTACTGAATCAGACCCCGGGTCCATCAAAGTCAGTATTGTCTTCTCAGACTGGCAGCGGCTCTCCAGGGTCTCAAGCTGAGGTTTTTCACACCTATTTGCCTGGACCCTTTTTTGGAGATGCCGGGGATCGAACCTGGGACCTTCTGCTTCCCAAGCAGATGCTCTGCCACTGAGCCACCGTCCCTCCCCAACAGGGCTCTTCTGATATTCTTCTGACCCAGCAGGGCTCTTCTGATGTTCTTCTCAGGGGAAGGCCTTAGCCTCTGTGCCCTGTTGCTGGCCCTCCAGAGGAATTGGCTGGCCACTGAGTGAGACAGGAGGCAACATCAGGGGAAGGCCTCTGTCCACAACAGCCCTGTCCAGAGGAACTGGTTGGCCTCTGGCTGGACTAGATGGACCCTCACTGGTCTGATCCAGCAGGGCTCTTCTGAGGTTCTTATCAAGCCCTTGGCATCTCTGCCCTGTTGTTGGCCCTCCAGAGGAACTGGTTGGCCACTGTGTGAGACAGAAGGCTGGACTAGATGGACCCTCCCTGGTCTGACCCAGCAGGGCTCTTCTGATGTTCTTCTCAGGGGAAGGCCTCGGCCTCTCTGCCCTGCTGCTGGCCCTCCAGAGGAACTGGCTGGCCACTGTGTGAGGCAGGAGGCTGGACTAGATGGACCCTCACTGGTCTAATCTAGCAGGGCTCTTCTGATGTTCTTATCAAGCCCTTGGCATCTCTGCCTTGTTGTTGGATCTCCAGAAGAACCAGTCGGCTGCTGGACTAGATGGGCCACTGGTCTGATCCAGCAGGGCTCTCCGGATGTTCTTAGTTTCAAATTGTGGTTTCTAACTCTCTGTTAATGACTGGCAACTGGAGAGTTTCATAGTCCAACGAGAACTAGTCCAACGGTCCCCAACATCGTGCCCCGTGGGCACCATAGTACTCACCAGCACTCTTCCTCATGCCCACCAAGTGTTTTTAGCAATGGGCAGGGCCGGGTGGACCTTTTGCCCTGGTGATTTGATTGGCTGGCAGATTTATTTTTTTTTACCTTGCTTCAGTAGCAGCTACCATTATATCACAATACGTTCGTTTTATATGTCATTCTGTTAAAGGGAGCTTTTGTCTCAAACACAGAATAGATACTATTAAAGTCAGGCATAACCTCACTCCTTGACCTTTTGGGATTGGCTCCACCTCCTGCGGCAACCATTTTGCAGCTGACTCCACCCCCGGTGGCCACCATTTTGTGCTTGGCTCCACCTCCGGTGGCAACCATCTTCAAGCTGGCTCCACCCCCGGTGGCCACCATTTTGTGCTTGGCTCCACCTCCGGGGCAATCATCTTCAATCTGGCTCCACCCCCCGGTGGCCACCATTTTGTGCTTGGCTCGACCTCCGGTAGCAACCATCTTCAAGCTGGCTCCACCCCCCGGTGGCCACCATTTTGTGCTTGGCTCTACCTCCGGCGGCAACCATCTTCAAGCTGGCTCCACCCCCTGGAGGCCACCATTTTGTGCTTGGCTCCACCTCCCGCCACAGCCTAGTTGCGCCTATTCCCTTGGGTCCAAATTCCAAAGGTGCCCCACAAGCTCAAAAAGGTGGGGGAACCTGGATCCACCTGATCCACGTAGGCGGTATCTCATTTGAACAGCCTCTCCTCCACAAGGCTTTCCTCACCTCTGCCCCGTTTATTTTCTGCAGGTTGAAATGGCTCAGCCGGAAGAGAACATAGTACTTCCACAAGGTGAAGCTGACCACTGGGTTTCCCTGGGCGTCCACCGTCAGCTGCTCCACGCGGCGAACCGGCACTAAGGCGTTGAACTGCTGCAGCGTGACGAGGTTCGTCTCCTTAAACTTCAAGTGCTGCAGAAAGAGACACAGACAGCTTCAAGAGGGGCTTGGAGAAGCATACCACTTCCTGGGGGATCCCCCCTCCAAATACTAACCAGGGCCAACCCTGCTTAGCTGCTGAGACCTGGTAAAGTCAAGCCAGGGCTGTCCAGTTCAGGACAGATGAACGGAGGTGGCTTAGCCATGGCTTTCCTCTGCATAGTGACTTTCCCTAGGAAGGAAGGTTAAAGCGCTCGGGGCTCCTTAGCCCGGAGAAACGTCGACTGCGGGATGACATGATAGAGGTTTACAAGATTCTGCATGGGATAGAGAAGGCAGAGAAGGAAGTACTTTCCCCTTTTTCTCACAATACAAGAACTCGTGGGCACTCAATGAAATTGCTGAGCAGTCGGGTTAGAACGGATAAAAGGAAGTCCTTCACCCAAAGGGTCATTAACACCTGGAATTCACTGCCACAGGAGGTGGTGGCGGCTACAAGTATAGTGAGCTTCAAGAGGGGATTGGATCAACATCTGGAGCAGAGGTCCATCCATGCAGGGGTGGCCAAACTTGCTTAACATTAAGAGCCGCATAGAATAAATGTCAGGTGTTTGAGAGCCACAAAACATGATGTCACATGTTTGAGAGCTGGGAGGGAGGGAAGGGAGGAAGGAAAATAGATTTGGGGTGGGGAGGAGAGAGGTGGAAAGGAAGTAACTTTAAATGCATTATCCAAGCCACCTGTTGGCTTGGCTTGGCGAAGTAATTTAAGCAGACAAAAGCCTTTTCCAGTGGGGCTTCAAGAGCCACATAACATGTGTGGAAGAGCCACATGTGGCTCCTTGAGCCGCAGTTTGGCCACCCCAGAATCGTGGCTATTAGACCCAGAGTATGGATGGAACTCTCTGTTTGTGGCAGTGATGCTCTATATTCTTGGTGCTTTTTGGGGGGAGGGGGGCAACAGTGGGAGGGTTTCTAGTGTCCTGGCCCTACTGATGGACCTCCTGATGGCACATGGGTTTTTTTGGCCACTGTGTGACACAGAGTGTTGGACTGGATGGGCCACTGGCCTGATCCAACATGGCTTCTCTTCTATTCTTATGACCCTGGACTTCCTCAGTGGTCTCCCATCCAAGTATAGACAGTAGTCAAAAAATATTATATATATACACATATATATACCCACTGTGGCTAATAGCCACTAATGGACCTCTGCTCCATATTTTTATCTAACCCCTTCTTGAAGCAGGCTATGCTTGTAGCCGCCACCACCTCCTGTGGCAGTGAATTCCACATGTTAATCACCCTTTGGGTGAAGAAGGACTTCCTTTTATCCGTTTTAACCTGACTGCTCAGCAATTTCATTGAATGTTCACGAGTTCTTGTATTGTGAGAAAGAAAGAAAAGTACTTCTTTCTCTACTTTCTCCATCCCATGCATAATCTTGTAAACCTCTACCATGTCACCCCGCAGTCGACGTTTCTCTAAGCTAAAGAGCCCCAAGCGTTTCAACCTTTCTTCATAGGGAAAGTGTTCCAACCCTTGAATCATTCTAGTTGCCCTTTTCTGCACTTTTTCCAGTGCTATAATATCCTTTTTGTGGTGCGGTGACCCGAACTGTACACAGTATTCCAAATGAGACCGCACCATCGATTTACACAGGGGCATTATGATACTGGCTGATTTGTTTTCAATTCCCTTCCTAATAATTCCCAGCATGGTGTTGGTCTTTTTTATTGCAATCGCACACTGTCTGGACATTATTAGTGAGTTATCTACCACGACCCCAAGATCTCTCTCTTGGTCAGTCTCTGCCAGTTCACACCCCATCGACTTGTATTTGTAGCTGGGATTCTTGGCCCCAATGTGCATTACTTTGCACTTGGCCACATTGAACCACATCTGCCACGTTGACGCCCACTCACCCAGCCTCAACTGATCTTTTCGGAGTGCCTCACAATCCTCTCTGGTTCTCACCACCCTGAACAATTTAGCGTCATCTGCAAACTTGGCCGTTTCACTGCTCACTCCCAACTCCAAATCATTTATGAACAAGTTTAAGAGCACGGGACCCAGTACTGAGCCCTGCGGCACCCCATTGCTTACCGTCCTCCACTGCGAAGACTGCCCATTTATGCCCTTGCTTAGCTTTCGATATTTGATGAGATCGGGCTAGCCTGGGCCTTCTAGATCAAGGCAAGTCAAGGAGTATAAGGGGATAGATCCGCTAGATGTTGCGCCTCATCAAATAAACGAGGCTGATAAGCTACAAGAAACTGCATCCATAAAAATACCAGAAAACAGAAAAGGGGAAGGGTTATTTGACCAAAGCGAGCCAGCCGGGAATGGGAGAAGAGGCTAGTTCAGGTTGCCCAAAGCTCTGGAGACAAGCTTCTTACCACAAAGTTGGGGAATTTGATCCTCAGCTTGGATAATACTGGAACGATCTCGTCAAAGTCGATGAAAATAAAGGCGATCGTGGCAATGTTTCCGGCGGTTTGGACGCTCCAGTTCCGATCCAGGGATTCCAGAGCCCCCGAGCCATACAAATACAGGGTGTCCCCATCTACTTCGATCAAGTGAGAGTCTATGGCAGACAGCCCTTGTACAGTTTTGCTCAACAGCGAATCGAGAGACCTGCGAGAAAGAAAAACCATTCTTAGAAGTTTAGCTCCTTTGGACAGGCCACCCGTTCCCCGGGGGGGGGGGGGGCAGGGATCTCCACGTCACAAAGAAATAAGCTGCCATTAGCTACGCAGAGGGACAGGGCAGAGCCTTTTCAGTGGTGGCCCCACAATTGCAAAACAATCTCCCCAGGGAGATGTGCCTGACCCCCATGCTTTCGATCTACAGGAAGCAGAGGATGACAGTTTTATTTAGGGCTTCGTTTGACTAATCTGTGTTTATTCTTATTGGCAGTACTAACTGAGATTTTGATCTGTGTCTTTCTCTCTCTCTCTCTCTCTTTGTGTTTAAATAATTGTTTTATTTGCAGTTGAAAACCAGATCAAGTTCAAGGTTCCAGTTTTAACCTTTAAAGCCCTATGCGGTCTGGGACCAACATGCCTACAGGACTGTCTCTCTAAGTATGTCCCCCAAAGAGCCTTGAGCTCTATAGATCAATCTCTTTGGATGATCCCTGGTCCAAAAGATATCCGTTCAGTCTTGACCGAATAAATACATTATAAGCCGCCTCGAGTCCTCTGTAAAGTAGAAGGATTGCAGATTTATGCCCCGCCCTTCTCTCTGAGTCAGAGACTCAGAGCGGCTCACAATCTCCTATATCTTCCCCCACCACAACAGACACCCTGTGAGGTGGGTGGGGCTGAGAGGGCTCTCACAGCAGCTGCCCTTTCAAGGACAACTCCTGCGAGAGCTATGGCTGACCCAAGGCCATTCCAGCAGTTGCAAGTGGAGGAAGAAGGATTGCAGATTTATACCCCACCCTTCTCTCTGAATCAGAGACTCAGAGCGGTTCACAATCTTCTTTATCTCCCTCCCCCACAACAGACACCCTGTGAGGTGGGTGGGGCTGAGAGGGCTCTCATAGCAGCTGCCCTTTCAAGGACAACTCCTGCAAGACCTATGGTTGACCCAAGGCCATTCCAGCAGTTGCAAGTGGAGGAAGAAGGACTGCAGAGACTCAGAGTCTCAGAGTGGTTCACAATCTCCTTTATCTCCCTCCCCCACAACAGACACCCTGTGAGGTGGGTGGGGCTGGAGAGGGCTCTCACAGCAGCTGCCCTTTCAAGGACAACCTCTGCCAGAGCTATGGCTGACCCAAGGCCATTCCAGCAGCTGCAAGTGGAGGAGTGGGGAATCAAACCCAGTTCTCCCAGATAAGGGTCCGCACACTTAACCACTACACTGAACTGGCTCTCCAAGTAGGAATGCAGCTAAAAATATTCTAAATAAATAAATAAAATATGTATATACCCACCCTGATCTGGATATCCCAGGCTAGCCTGATCTCATCAGATCTCAAAAGCTAAGCCCTGGTTAGCACTTCAATGGGAGACCAGCAAAGAACTCCAGGGTTGCTCTGCAGAGGCAGGCAATGGCAAACCACCTGAATGGCCCAGGCTAGCCTGATCTCGTCAGACCTTGGGAGCTAAGCAGAGTCAGCCCTGGTGAGTACGTGGATGGGAGACCACCAAGAAAGTCCAGGGTTGCTACACAGAGACAGGCAATGGCCAACCACCTCTGTTCAGCTCTTGCCTTGACCCGGATGACCCAGGCTAGCCTGATCTCATCAGATCTCAGAAGCTAAGCAGAGTCAGCCCTGGTGAGTACGGGGACGGGTGACCAACAAGAAAGTCCATGGTTGCTCTGCAGAGGCAGGCAATGGTCAACCACTTCTGTTCAGCTCTTGCCTTGACCCGGATGGCCCAAACTAGCCTGATCTCATCAGCTCTCAGAAGCTAAGCAGAGTCAGCCCTGGTGAGTACGTGGATGGGAGACCAGCAAAGAACTCCAGGGTCGCTCTGCAGAGGCAGGCAACGGCAAACCACCTCCGTTCAGCTCTTGCCTCCACCTGCATGGCCCAGGCTGGCCTGATCTCATCAGATCTCAGAAGCTAAGCAGAGTCAGCCCTGGTGAGTACGGGGATGGGAGACCAGCAAAGAACTCCAGGGTCGCTCTGCAGAGGCAGGCAACGGCAAACCACCTCTGTTCAGCTCTTGCCTCCACCTGCGTGGCCCAGGCTGGCCTGATCTCATCAGATCTCAGAAGCTAAGCAGAGTCAGCCCCGGGAGCACTTGGAAAGGAGCCCACCAAAGGAGTCCAGGGTCGCTACGCAGAGGCAGGCAACGGCAAACCCACCTCTGAACATCTCTCGCCTCGAAAACCCTACAGGGTCACCGTAAGTCAGCAGCCACTTGATGGCAAACAGAGGTATGTTCTTTACTGCAGTATAGAACACTAAGCCCGTCGGTGTTCCCATTCGCCTCACAACTGCGTTACAACTCATTTGCTTGCTTAACATGCAATAGCTTTATCTAATTTTCTTTTTAAATGTGGGGCGAGGGGCGGGATATGTCAAGTTGCCTAATTTCATTTGTCTTCTAAGCAGTTATGGGCCAAGGCCTATGCTGGAAAGAATTCATCCTTTGAGCCAAATTTTTTTTTCCACTGGCAACAGCGTCAACTGGGCAATTTCTGGAACCATAAAACAGCGGAGGCACCGCCCAGAGAACATTCGCTGTGCATTAAATTTACTTTCCCCCAGACTGGCTGTACAGGCACAATCTTCAAATTCCTCACGTACGAGATATAAAAATCCCCGCAAAAAACTGGAAAACAGCGACGCCGGTAACAATCCTGGTTGCTTTGACTCCCCCCACCCCCGATTTTTTTTTAAAAATGATTGTGCCTTTCAAACAGACAGGCGTATCTCTTGGGTTTTATAAGCCCTCATAGGTTCGCACGAAGCTGCCTTATGCTGAATCAGACCCTCGGTCCATCAAGTCAGTCTTGTCTACTCAGCCCGGCAGCCACTCTCCGGGGTCTGAGGTGGAGGTCTTTCCCATCACCTCTTCTCTGGTCCTTTCAAATGGAGATGCTGGGGATTGAACTTGGAACCTTCTGCGTGCCAAGCAGATGCTCTACCAATTGAGCCACGGCCCCTCCCACACCATACATGAACACAGGAAGCTGCCTTCTACTGAATCAGACCCTTGGTTCATTAGGGTCAGTCTTGTCTACTCAGCCTGGCAATGGTTCTCCAGGGTCTCAGGCTAAGGTCTTTCCCATCACCTACAACCTGATCCTTTTAACTGGAGATGCTGGGGATTGAACTTGGGACCTTCTGCGTGCCAAGCAGATGCTCTACCAATTGAGCCATGGCCCCTCCCACACCATACATGAACACAGGAAGCTGCCTTCTACTGAATCAGACCCTTGGGTCATTAGGGTCAGTCTTGTCTACTCAGCCTGGCAATGGCTCTCCAGGGTCTCAGGCTGAGGTCTTTCCCATCACCTCCTCTCTGGTTCTTTCAACTGGAGATGCTGAGGATTGAACCTGGGACCTTCTGCATGCCAAGCAGATGCTCTACCCCTGAGCTACGGCTCCTTCCCTCTTTGCTGGGCTGGGTGTCTCCTCTGTCACCCACATCTTTGGCCGGCACCAAGCTCACGGGCCAAGTTGCCCAAGGTTCAGGGCCTGGTGTCCGCTCAAATACCAATGCCAGCTGACAGCAACACCCTATTGTACGTCTGTGCCCTCCCTCCCATCAAATATAAAAGGAGGGGGAAAAAAGGGTTTCGTTTCACAACCCCAATAATTTTGATTTATGGAAATACAACACAGGCTCGGAAATGGGAATGCAGGCGAAAACACAGGAAGCCCCCCGACATGGGCCAGCTCCAGAAGAGATTAATCAAAGGAAGTCCTTCTTCATCCAAAGGGTGATGAACATGTGGAATTCACTGCCACAGGAAGTGGTGGCGGCTGCCAGCACAGGCAGCTTCAAGAGGGGATTGGATGAACATCTGGAGCAGAGGTCCATCAGTGGTTGTTAGCCACGAAGAATAGAGGGAATACTCTGTCTGAGGCAGTGATACTCTCTGACCGATTCCCCACTAGCCTTGTGCCTCTCACTCTCCTTTTCTCCGCGGGGCTCAGCTGGATTCCACACTGTCTGCCCCGGGGCTGCAACTTGCGCCACCTCTTCCACGCAGCAAACAAGCTCCTCTAAAAACCAGTTTCTATTTGCCGTATTATTTATTATTATTTATTACTTTACATTTATATCCCGCCCTCTCCGCAAGCGGACTCAGGGCGTACGGAAAAGGCAAAGTGAGTTGCAGCCCCAGGGCAGATAGTGTGAAATCCGACGGAAGTCTGCGGAGAAGAGGAACATGAGAGCGGCATAAGGCTAGTGGGGAATCGTCTCTGTCTTCTTGGTTTGGGGGGGGGGGGGCAACAGTGGGAGGGCTTCTCGTCTTCTGGCCCCACTGATGGACCTCCTGATGGCCCCTGGTTTTTGGCCACTGTGTGACACAGAGTGTTGGACTGCATGGGCCACTGGCCAGATCCAACATGGCTTCTCTTATGTTCTTATGTGACACAGAGTGTTGGACTGGATGGGCCACTGGCCTGATCCAACATGGCTTCTCTTATGTTCTTATGTGACACAGAGTGTTGGACTGGATGGGCCATTGGCCTGATCCAACAGGGCTTCTCTTATGTTCTTATGTGACACAGAGTGTTGGACTGGATGGGCCATTGGCCTGATCCAACAGGGCTTCTCTTATGTTCTTATGTAACACAGAGTGTTGGACTGGATGGGCCATTGGCCTGATCCAACAGGGCTTCTCTTATGTTCTTATGTGACACAGAGTGTTGGACTGGATGGGCCACTGGCCTGATCCAACAGGGCTTCTCTTATGTTCTTATGTGACACAGAGTGTTGGACTGGATGGGCCATTGGCCTGATCCAACAGGGCTTCTCTTATGTTCTTATGTGACACAGAGTGTTGGACTGGATGGGCCACTGGCCTGATCCAACAGGGCTTCTCTTATGTTCTTATGTGACACAGAGTGTTGGACTGGATGGGCCATTGGCCTGATCCAACAGGGCTTCTCTTATGTTCTTATGTGACACAGAGTGTTGGACTGGATGGGCCACTGGCCTGATCCAACAGGGCTTCTCTTATGTTCTTACGTTCTAAACAACAGTGTCTTCCTTGCTACAACAACATGAGCCTTTGTTCTGGAACAAAATGTACTGCAAGAGCAAGAAATTGAGAGCTTGTTGCACGGAAAACACCCAAAATCATATCGTTATACACACTGGGAGAGGAGGGGGAATCTAGATCAGTAAAGCCGGCTTGAGTTGTTTTGTATTAAAAGTAGCCTTTTTTTTTTTTTTGCTGCTTTCTTTTTTTGGAAGAATAATGCGGAGCAATCCTTCCAGTGTCGTATTCTATAAAAGCAAAAATATTTCAACTTCCAAGAAAGAACGTGGAAAGTTATTTTACGCTTCCTGTTTTATTACAGAAGGCCTTGGCGAAGGAATCACAGCACTGGCGCTATCAGGAAATTACTAAGAATAAACTCAACTTTCTTCAGCCTGTCCCGAAGTAAGAAAAAAGAAAACATTACAAGCGGGGGGGAGGGAGGGGGGAGAGAATGAAACTCAGCTTTGAGTGGACGGGAGAAAAATATCCTAATATTCTCATGGCTCGAAAAAGGGTGAAGCTACTAGCATTCATAGGCGCTACCGTAAGAGAGAACTTTTTTTTTTTTTACACTGTGATCAAATTCCTTTTCAAAAACCAACATTTTGTACAGGTGACTTTAACCTTTTTTTAAAAAAAAGAATTCCTGCAGGGTCATAATAAGGTTTTATTATTATTATTATTATTTATTATATTTGATAAATCGCCCTATCCTGGCCAGGGCGTACTGTTGTACGTTCAGGGCGACGTACAACAGTAAAATCAGTTGCATTAATATATATATATATATATAAGCAATTACATTAGAAATTTAAAACCCTGATGGCATCTTTAAAGTGCTCTTATTCATAAGAACATAAGATAAGCCATGTTGGATCAGGCCAATGGCCCATCCAGTCCAACACTCTGTGTCACATAAGAACATAAGAGAAGCCATGTTGGATCAGGCCAGTGGCCCTTCCAGTCCAACACTTTGTGTCACAGAAGAACATAAGAGAAGCCATGTTGGATCAGGCCAATGGCCCATCCAGTCCAACACTCTGTGTCACATAAGAACATAAGAGAAGCCATGTTGGATCAGGCCAATGGCCCATCCAGTCCAACACTCTGTGTCACATAAGAACATAAGATAAGCCATGTTGGATCAGGCCAATGGCCCATCCAGTCCAACACTCTGTGTCACACAGTGGCAAAAAAACAACAACAACCCAGATGCCATCAGGAGGTCCACCAGTGGGGCCAAGACACTAGAAGCCCTCCCACTGTGCCCCCCTCAAGCACCAAGAATACAGAGTATCACTGCCCCAGACATAAGAACACAAGAGAAGACATGTTGGATGAGCCCAGTGGCCCATCCAGCCCAACATTCTGTGTCACACAGTGGGCCAAAAAAACCCAGGTGCCATCAGGAGGTCCATCAGTGGGGCCAGGATACTAGAAGCCCTCCCACTGTGCCCCCCTCAAGCACCAAGAATACAGAGCATCACTGCCCCAGACATAAGAACATAAGAGAAGCCATGTTGGATCAGGCCAATGGCCCATCCAGTCCAACACTCTGTGTCACACAGTGGCCAAAAAACCAAGTGCCATCAGGAGGTCCATCAGTGGGGCCAGGACACTAGAAGCCCTCCCACTGTGCCCCCCTCAAGCACCATGTATATACAAAGCATCACTGCCCCAGACATAAGAACATAAGAGAAGCCATGTTGGATCAGGCCAATGGCCCAGCCAGTCCAACACTCTGTGTCACACAGTGCCCAAAATACTAGGCACCATCAGGAGGTCCACCAGTGGGGCCAGGACACTAGAAGCCCTCCCACTGTTGCCCCCTCAAGCATCAAGAATACAGAGCATCACTGCCCCAGACAGTTCCAGACAATTCAGTTATTGGATCACATCAGGGGTGGGGGGAAAGATGCCAGCACGGCAACCGTCGCTGTCCTCATGCAAAGGCTTGGCGGAACATCTCTGCCTTACAGGCCCTGCGAAACTGTAAAAGATCCCGCAAGGCCCTGATGTCTCCTGGCAGAGCATTCCACCGTCCTTGTTGAGGTCAGCCAGACCTCTTTCGGACCTCTTTTTGTTTTCTTTGTCTAAGCCAACTGGAGTCGGATAGTTTGCGTTTTCTCCCTCCCTTCCAGCCTCCCTCCTTGCCAACTTAGATCACTCTAAGGATCAACAGCCTAATGGGTTCCAAACTCTTGTATCCTAAAATTGGTTCATTATGCACGTATCTATTACGCTTCGATTACGCCAGACTGGAGTTGCATTCTTATCCTGCGCCATCTTCTACTCTCGTAGTACCATTTTCTCATTATCTTTTTTTTCCTAATTAAACTTTTTAAAATGAAGTAAAAGTGCAGTCAAATATTCACAGAATCTTAACCCTTAAATTTCCCCCCTTCCCCCAGACAAAAACCTATAATAACACATCTATACCAGGAATGGCCCACGGTAGCTCTCCTTTATCTTCCTCCCCCACAACAGACACCCTGTGAGGTAGATGAAGATATTGGATTTATATCCCGCCCTCTACTCCGAAGAGTCTCAGAGCGGCTCACAATCTCCTTTCCCTTCCTCCCCCACAACAAACACCCTGTGTGGTAGATGAAGATAGTGGATTTATATCCCGCCCTCCACTCCGAAGTGTCTCAGAGCGGCTCACAATCTCCTTTATCTTCCTCCCCCACAACAGACACCCTGTGAGGTAGATGAAGATATTGGATTTATATCCCGCCCTCCACTCCAAAGAGTCTCAGAGCAGCTCACAATCTCCTTTACCTTCCCCCCACCACAACAGACACCCTGTGAGGTAGATGAAGATATTGGATTTATATCCCGCCCTCCACTCCGAAGAGTCTCAGAGCAGCTCACAATCTCCTTTACCTTCCCCCCACCACAACAGACACCCTGTGAGGTAGATGAAGATATTGGATTTATATCCCGCCCTCCACTTCGAAGAGTCTCAGGGCAGCTCACAATCTCCTTTACCTTCCCCCCACCACAACAGACACCCTGTGAGGTAGATGAAGATATTGGATTTATATCCCACTCTCCACTCCGAAGAGTCTCAGAGCGGCTAACAATCTCTTTTCCTTTCCTCCCCCACAACAGACACCCTGTGAGGTAGATGAATATATTGGATTTATATCCCGCCCTCCACTCCGAAGAGTCTCAGAGCGGCTCACAATCTCTTTTATCTTCCTCCCCCACAACAAACACCCTGTGAGGTAGATGAAAATATTGGATTTATATCCCGCCCTCCACTCCGAAGAGTCTCAGAGCAGCTCACAATCTCCTTTACCTTCCCCCCACCACAAAAGACACCCTGTGAGGTAGATGAAGATATTGGATTTATATCCCACCCTCCACTCTGAAGAGTCTCAGAGCAGCTCACAATCTCCTTTACCTTCCCCCCACCACAACAGACACCCTGTGAGGTAGATGAAGATATTGGATTTATATCCCACCCTCCACTCCGAAGAGTCTCAGAGCGGCTCACAATCTCCTTTACCTTCCCCCCACCACAACAGACACCCTGTGAGGTAGATGAAGATATTGGATTTATATCCCGCCCTCCACTCCGAAGAGTCTCAGAGCGGCTCACAATCCCCTTTATCTTCCTCCCCCACAACAGACACCCTGTGAGGTAGAAGATATTGGATTTATATCCCGCCCTCCACTCCGAAGTGTCTCAGAGCGGCTCACAATCTCCTTTACCTTCCTCCCCCACAACAGACACCCTGTGAGGTAGATGAAGATATTGGATTTATATCCCACCCTCCACTCCAAAGTGTCTCAGAGCAGCTCACAATCTCCTTTACCTTCCCCCCACCACAACAGACACCCTGTGAGGTAGATGAAGATATTGGATTTATATCCCGCCCTCCACTCCGAAGAGTCTCAGAGCAGCTCACAATCTCCTTTACCTTCCCCCCACCACAACAGACACCCTGTGAGGTAGATGAAGATATTGGATTTATATCCCGCCCTCCACTTCGAAGAGCCTCAGAGCGGCTCACAATCTCCTTTACCTTCCCCCCACCACAACAGACACCCTGTGAGGTAGATGAACATATTGGATTTATATCCCACCCTCCACTCCGAAGAGTCTCAGAGCGGCTCACAATCTCCCTTCCCTTCCTCCCCCACAACAGACACCCTGTGAGGTAGATGAATATATTGGATTTATATCCCGCCCTCCACTCCGAAGAGTCTCAGAGCGGCTCACAATCTCCTTTATCTTCCTTTCCCACAACAGACATCCTGTGAGGTAGATGAAGATATTGGATTTATATCCCGCCCTCCACTCCAAAGAGTCTCAGAGCAGCTCACAATCTCCTTTACCTTCCCCCCACCACAACAGACACCCTGTGAGGTAGATGAAGATATTGGATTTATATCCCACCCTCCACTCCGAAGAGTCTCAGAGCGGCTCACAATCTCCTTTACCTTCCCCCCACCACAACAGACACCCTGTGAGGTAGAAGAAGATATTGGATTTATATCCCGCCCTCCACTCCGAAGAGTCTCAGAGCGGCTCACAATCTCCTTTTCCTCCCTCCCCCACAACAGACACCCTGTGAGGTGGGTGGGGCTGGAGAGGGCTCTCACAGCAGCTGCCCTTTCAAGGACAACCTCTGCCAGAGCTATGGCTCACCCAAGGCCATGCTAGCAGGTGGAAGTGGAGGAGTGGGGAATCAAACCCGGTTCTCCCAGATAAGAGTCCGCACACTTAACCACTATACCAAACCGGCTCTCCAGCCCCATGCTGGCTGGGGCTGATGGGAGTTGTAGGCAAAAAACATCTGGAGAGCTACCGTGGGCCACCCCTGATCTATACCATTATCCTAGGATCAGATTCAGACAGGCAAAGTTCAAGAGGTAGATACAACAAGACAATAGAGACCAGCTTCGCACTAGAGCTTTCATCCAGGTTTAACTCTGTCCCCAAACTGACTTTCTACACTAAAACCATAGAATCATAGAGTCATAAAGTTGGTTTCTCTGATTCTCTAATTCTAGTGTAGAAAGTCAGTATTGGGGCAGAGTTAAACCAGGATTAAAGCTCTAGTGCAAAAATTAAAAGCTGCAAAATAAACTCCCTACATAGGGAATACGCAGGAAGAAGAAGAAGACTGCAGATTTATACCTCACGCCCTTCTTTCTGAATCAGAGTGGCTTACAATCTTCTACATCTCCCCCCACAACAGAGACCCTGTGAGGTGGGTGGGGCTAAAAGAGCTCTCACAGCAGCTGCCCTTTCAAGGACAACCTCTGTGAGAGCTATGGCCCACCCAAGGCCATTCCAGCAGGTGCAAGTGGAGGAGTGGAGAATCCAACCCGGTTCACCCAGATAAGATTCTGCACACTTAGAGGTATGGCTGACCCAAGGCCATTCCAGCAGCTGCAAGTGGAGGAGTGGGGAATCCAACCCGGTTCTCCCAGATAAGAGTCTGCACGATTAGAGCTATGGCCCACCCAAGGCCATTCCAGCAGGTGCATGTGGGGGAGTGGGGAATCGAACCTGGTTCTCCCAGATAACACACTTAACCACTACACCAAACTGATGAGTTCAAAAGAGCTCAGTTTGTAGAGTGCATGGAATGTACCGTTTTCTGCACTGACACTCTACGTTGAACGCTTTTTGGCTTCCAGGTTTCTGAAGTGCCAGTCCTATTGTGATGCTTATCAGACACCTCATCCGTGCTGCCCGAAGCAATTTATGCTGGCTACTCTGCCTTGAGCCGGGATGCATTTTGTGATGCATTTGTTTATATATATCCAGTTTTGGGACTCGAAGAGGCTTAGGGCATCGTTCTCCCTTCCGTTTCCACACAACAACCCCGCGAGGCAGGTCGGGGCTGAGAGTTTCTGATGGCCCCGAGATCGCGCAACGAGCTTCCATGGTAGAAGCAGGGATCGGAATACAGATCATCCTAGTCTGCCACTCTGTCCACGACACCAAACTAGTTCCCAGTGAGGAAGGGAGACTATCGACAAACATCCTCCTCTCGCCCGATCTGTATAGCTCAGGCAAGCCTGGTCTCGGCAGATCTCAGAAGCTAAGTGGGGCTGACTCTGGCAAGCGCCTGGACGGGAGACTTCCTGGGAATACCAGCAGTCGGGAAGCCGGGGCAGGCTTTATTCAGCCACCTCCCTGAATACCCTCCAGGCCCCCAGTAGGGGTCGGTCGCCAGCGGACATCATGACTTTCAGGTACGCGTGCACGCCCACACAATATAAAGACACCCTCCCAAAAAGGCTCCTCTTGTTTTCTCCCGTCTGATTGGCGGGAGTCACCCAATCCAATTATAGGTCATGGAAAGGAAAGGTCCCCTGTGCAAGCACCAGTCGTTTCAGACTCTGGGGTGACGTTGCTTGCACAACGTTTTCATGGCAGACTTTTGACGGGGTGGTTTGCCATTGCCTTCCCCAGTCATCTACACTTCCCCCCCATCCCCCCAGCAAGCTGGGGACTCATTTTACTGACCTCGGAAGGATGGAAGGCTGAGTCAACATTGAGCTGGCTACCTGAACCAGCTTCCGCTGGGATCGAACTCAGGTCATAACTCAAGGAAAAGGAAAGGTCCCCTGTGCAAGCACCAGTCGTTTCCGACTCTGGGGTGACGTCGCTTTCACAATGTTTTCACGGCAGACTTTTTACGGGGTGGTTTGTCATTGCCTTCCCCAGCCTTTTACACTTTCCCCCCAGCAAGCTGGGGACTCATTTGACCGACCTCAGAAGGATGGAAGGCTGAGTCAACCTTGGGCCGGCTACCTGAACCAGCTTTCGCTGGGATAGAACTCAGGTCGTGAGCAGAGAGTTCAGATCACAGGACTGCAGTACTGCTGCTTGAGCGCTCTGCGCCACGGGGCCGCCCGGTAAAGATCAATGGCAGAGGAAAAGGAAGAAGAGGAAGAAGACAAAGATGAAAAAGAGGAGGAGAGGAGAGGAGAGGAGAGGAGAGGAGAGGAGAGGAGAGGAGAGGAGGAGGAGAAGAACAAGAAGAAAAAGAAGAGGAGGAGGAGATCAGATTTATACACTGCCCTTTCACCACCCGAAGGAGTCTCAGAGCAGCTTACAATCTCTGTTCCTTCCTCTCCCCACAACAGACACCCTGTGAGGTAGGTGGGGCTGAGAGAGCTCTTCGAGAACTGCCCAAGACCTCAATCAGGGGGAGGAGAAGAAAGCAGCACAAAAGAGCTGCTGACAGAATAAACACACACTACAAAAGCTAACTTTTGTGGTACTCAAGTATGCACCGGGCATGGGCTTACTATGCCTAAGTCTTCGATGGAAGGTCTTCAAAGCGCATTAAAACTCCCCTTGAACCTCTTTTGTGGGGAGCCGGGGGGGGCGGGGGGGGAGAATGTGTGTGTGTGTTTCCACAGTTTCGGTTTCTAACGTCGACTTCCTTTGTCGCGAGCTCAAAACACCTGGGGCAAGGACCTGTCTTTCCATGACATATCGTTGACGAAGCTACTCCCGTGTCTCCAACCCCCCCCCCCAAACAAATCCCTTCCACTCATTTTAAAAAATATATATAAAAGAGCTTGGCCGTTCAGTTGAGTAATGCCTCGGGCGGAACTTCTATCCCAGGCTCCCCAATTAACATGATGGATGACAAAGTTGAAGCGAGTGAGAGGATGTGACGGTTACTAAACAGGCTGCACGACAACCACCCCTCCCTGCCACCCCTCCCCACCGCCAAAACCGTGGTCATGCTAGCTACCCATCTGATTTGCTCAAAAAACACCCCATGTGCATTTATTCACTTCATGGAGAACTAAACGCCCCCGTGAAGACGGGAGTGAGCAAAAAAGGAGAGAGAAGATTTGAAAAAAATTGAAAAAAAAAAACGTCTGGAAGAAAAACTTTCCCCAGTAGAACACGGCACTTGAGCCCGAAAGATTCTACAAACCCTAATGATGATGCCAGCCGTGAAAACCTGAAATCTTTGATAACACGCCTCTACGGGGAGGAATCCTACCGCCTGATCCGACGGCTGGAGCCACTGAGGATGTTCTCCGCAGCTGAGAACGAAACGTCTGGAAGAAAAACTTTCCCCAGTAGAACACGGCACTTGAGCCCGAAAGATTCTACAAGCCCTAATGATTTGCAAAAAGTGTTTGCATTCAAATGGCGGAGAAAATGGCCGATATAATGGCTAAATGCAGCCTCCATATGTGGAAGTAGTACACCGCCAATTATTTATCTTAAAATTTAAAAAGTGGTTTCCTGGGAAATGGGGGGGGGGGTGAGGTGAGTGAACAAGAAGAGACTGGGTTTATTCCCCGCCCTTCACTACCCGAAGGAGTACAGCTTGCAACCTCCTTTCCCTTCCCCTCCCCACAACAGACACCCTGTGAGGTAGGTGGGGCTGAGAGAGCTCTGACAGAAACTGCTCTTGAGAGGAACAGCTCCGCAAGAGATTGTGCCTGACCCAAGGTCACTCCAGTAGGTGCAGGCGGAGTAGTGGAGAATCAAACCCGGTTCTCCCGGAGAAGAGTCCGTGCATTTAACCACTACACCAAACGCTCAGAGTACCCAAAGGCTGCTGCTACACAATAGAGATCTGCTTTGAAGCACAGCATCCAAGTTCAGGGTTCAGTGAGGAAAGCCTCTGGAGGAGGCAGCTGAGAGCCGAGCAGTTGACAGCTGAGTACTGCGGCTGTGCCCCCTCCGGGGCCTGGCTCGAGAGGGCCCCGCAACCCCCGTACCTGGTTTCTTCAGACAAAGTGTACCCATCGCTTCGGTTGTCCTGGCAGGAGTCATCATCTGCACTGTTCTCTTGATTGGAGGACAGAAGGGCAAGGCGAGTCTGCTGGCTCTCCCACTGGCGGGCGATATTGCTAATTGTTAAGCGTTTCTTTTCCTGTAACCACACAAAAAGGAGAGGGAGACTGAGTCAGAGACTGCATTTTACAGCGAGTTGAAATCTAAAAACTAAGAAAAAGGGAGAGGAAGATTTGAAGGGGGAAAAAAAGGCAAAGTAAGGGGCAACAGCATAAATTGCAGCAACATCTGTCTGTTTGACCTGGGCTGGGTAGCCCAGAGAGCCATTTGGTGTAGCGGTTAAGTGTGCAGACTTTTATCTGAGAGAACCGGATTGGATTCCCCACTCCTCCACTTGCAGCTGCTGGAATGGCCTTGGGTCAGCCGTAGCTCTAAGCGTGCAGACTCTTATCTGGGAGAACCGGGTTGGATTCCCCACTCCTCCACTTGCAGCTGCTGGAATGGCCTTGGGTCAGCCATAGCTCTAAGCATGCAGACTCTTATCTGGGAGACCCGGGTTGGATTCCCCACTCCTCCACTTGCAGCTGCTGGAATGGCCTTGGGTCAGCCATAGCTCTAAGTGTGCAGATTCTTATCTGGGAGAACGGGGTTGGATTCCCCACTCCTCCACTTGCGCCTGCTGGAATGGCCTTGGGTCAGCCATAGCTCTCGCAGAGTTGTCCTTGAAAGGGCAGCTGTTGCGAGAGCTCTCTCAGCCCCACTCACTTCACGGGGCGTCTGTTGTGGGGGGAGAAGATATAGGAGATTGTGAGCTGTACTGAGACTCTTTCGGATTGAAAAGTGGGGTATATATCCAATCTCAGCAAACCTTCCTCCAAATCTTATATCAGAGAACGGTTTGCTACATCTGCCCTTAACCCCCCTCCCCCATTTGGTACCTTCAGTAAGGCCTGCTTGTGGCTTTCGCGCCTCTTCTCTTCCTCCTTTCGTAACGCGACAGAGGCCATGCGCCGTTCTTCTTCCTAAGACAAAAAGAAAAGGCACATCCGACTGTGAAGTTCTTGTGTTTTAACAATTTATTAATAACATATGGTTACAATATTTAATCGTCTCTTTTCTATACTAACCCATATGATATTTCAACCCCCCCTCCCTCCAATATTTGACTTCCCCAAAGTTATAAATTTAAATTCAATTATAAGGTACCACTAACCAATCAAAGTTCAATACTTTTCTTTTCTCATTAATACTAAAAAATTGCCCAATGTCTTTTTACATTCCACTCTTTCTCCATATATCCTTTAAATTTCTTCCACTCCTTTTTGAATATATCTAAATCATAGTCCCTTAAAGTTTTAGTTAATTTGTCCATCTCACTCCACGATAAAACTTTCACAATCCAATCCCATTTCTCTGGTATTTTTTTCCTGTTTCCATTCCATACAATGTCCTAGCAGCTGAGAGCAAATACCAAATTAAAGTCCTGCCTTCCTTTGGAAATTTTTCTAATTGTAATCCAAGCAAAAAAGTCTCTGCAGTTTTCTTAAAGTCATAACCAAAATTTTGGAGATTTCTTGTTGTATCATCTTCCAAAACTCTTTCGCAATCTGACTGTGAAGTTCTGACAGGTTCCAGCCAAGGCTCCCTCTGAGCTGTGGAGTCTTGGAGCGAAAATTCGACTTTGTCATTGGCATTAAAGTTGTGAGCAAGCAAGTGGCTACTGCATAAATTAGTTTGCTCGGGGGCCATTTCCCTAAGCTAAGACAAAAATATGTGAGCCAGAGGCTAAAAATCTGAGAGAAGAAGAAGAAGAATTGCAGATTTATACCCTGCCCTTCTCCCTGAATCAGAGCCTCAGAGCGGCTTACAATCTCCTATGTCTTCTCCCTCCACAACAGACACCCTGTGAGGTGGGTGGGGCTGAGAGAGTTCTGAAGTAGAAGACTGTAGATTTATACCCCCCTTCTCTCTGAATTGGAGACTCAGAGTGGCTCACAATCTCATATATCTTCTCCCCCCACAACAGACACCCTGTGAGGTGGGTGGGGCTGAGAGGGCTCTCACAGCAGCTGCCCTTTCAAGGACAACCTCTGCCAGAGCTATGGCTTACCCAAGGCCATTCCAGCAGCTGCAAGTGGAGGAAGAAGAAGAAGATATTGGATTTATATCCCGCCCTCCACTCCGAAGAATCTCAGAGCGGCTCACAATACCTTCCTCCCCCCCCCCACAACAAACACCCTGTGAGGTGGGTGGGGGTGGAGAGGGCTCTCACAGCAGCTGCCCTTTCAAGGACAACCTCTGCCAGAGCTATGGCTGACCCAAGGCCATTCCAGCAGCTGCAAGTGGAGGAGTGGGGAATCAAACCCGGTTTTCCCAGATAAGAGTCCGCACACTTCACCACTACACCAAACTGGCTCTCCACACCAAACTGGCTCACGCTTGCTCAGCTTAGAGGGAACACTGATTTCCAGCGTGAACCGGCACTAGCAAAAACTAATGGTGAAAAAAAAAAGTATGGGAAGGACCAAAAATGACAATTTATTACTTCGGGTTCCGCCTGCCCTTTCCCATAAGAGTTCAGAACGGTGGACAAGATTGTTCCCATCCAGGGAACTTCAAAGGGACAGATGTACACTTTGGGGCCAGCCACAGGGTTTCGAAGTGCTCCACGCCACCAGAACATGACCGGTGCTGTTCACCCGATGGAGTACCTTTCTGAGAACTGTCAAAGAAGTATTCTATAAGGTTATTATGGTCTACTTTCCGGAGATACGTTTCAGAGGGGAGCTGTGTTGACCTGCAGTAGAACAGCTGGAGCAGGGGTGGCCAAACTGTGGCTCAGGAGCCACACGTGGCTCTTTCATGCATAATGTATGGCTCTCAAAGGCCTCACCACCCCCATTGGCCAGCAGCCTGAAGAATGCATTTTGAGTTGCTTTCTTTCCACCTCTCCTTCACTCCCCCATCCATTTGCCTGCCTGCCTTCCTCTCTTGCAGCTCTCAAACATCTGTTTATTCTGTGTGGCTCTTACATGAAGAAACTTTGGCCACCCCTGAGCTTGAGTCGAGGCAGCTCTTTTCTAATCAGAAAAGCCCTGGACTCTTCAGCCTTTAAGAACAGAAGAGAAGCCATGTTGGATCAGGCCAATGGCCCATCCAGTCCAACACTCTGTGTCACATAAGAGAAGCCATGTTGGATCAGGCCAATGGCCCATCCAGTCCAACACTCTGTGTCACATAAGAGAAGCCATGTTGGATCAGGCCAATGGCCCATCCAGGCCAACACTCCTTGTCACAGAAGAACATAAGAGAAGCCATGTTGGATCAGGCCAATGGCCCATCCAGTCCAACACTGTGTCACATAAGAACATAAGAGAAGCCATGTTGGATCAGGCCAATGGCCCATCCAGTCCAACACTCTGTGTCACATAAGAACATAAGAGAAGCCATGTTGCATCAGGCCAATGGCCTATCCAGTCCAACACTGTGTCACATAAGAACATAAGAGAAGCCATGTTGCATCAGGCCAGTGGCCCATCCAGTCCAACACTGTGTCACATAAGAACATAAGAGAAGTCATGTTGGATCAGGCCAATGGCCCATCCAGTCCAACACTCTGTGTCACATAAGAGAAGCCATGTTGGATCAGGCCAATGGCCCATCCAGTCCAACACTGTGTCACAGAAGAACAAAAGAGAAGCCATGTTGGATCAGGCCAATGGCCCATCCAGTCCAACACTGTGTCACAGAAGAACATAAGAGAAGCCATGTTGGATCAGGCCAATGGCCCATCCAGTCCAACACTGTGTCACAGAAGAACAAAAGAGAAGCCATGTTGGATCAGGCCAATGGCCCATCCAGTCCAACACTGTGTCACAGAAGAACATAAGAGAAGCCATGTTGGATCAGGCCAATGGCCCATCCAGTCCAACACTCTGTGTCACACAGTGGCCAATACATGTGTGTGTGTGTGTGTAAATATATATATATATATACACACACACACACACACACACACACTGTGGCTAATAGTCACTGATGGACCTCTGCTCCATGTTTTTATCCAATTCCCTCTTAAAGCTGGCTATGCTTGTAGCCGCCGCCACCTCCTGTGGCAGTGAAGAAGGACTTCCTTGTATCCGTTCTAACCCTTGTATCCGTTCTACCCGCTCAGCAATTTCATCGAATGCCCACGAGTTCTTGTATTGTGAGAAAGGGAGAAAAGGACTTCTTTCTCTACTTTCTCCATCCCGTGCATAATCTTGTAAACCGCTACCATGTCACCCTGCAGTCAACGTTTCCTCCTAGGGAAGGTGCTCCAGTCCTAAATCATCCCAGTTGCCCTCTTCACTTTTTCCAGCTCTGCCATGTCCTTTTTTGTCTGATGAAGCCCAGGCATAGCTGAAAGACCTCTCCATTGGGCTCACTGCAGAATCCTGTTTGCGAAAGTCCAACTGCTCTTCCAGGGCTGTATTTTTAGAACACAATTTTTTGTTGTTGTTGCACGGAACAAAGCATCGTTTGCTATGGAATCCAACGTTTAAGGAGGTTCTCCAACATAAATATTTTATCAAGCGAGGCTACTAGGCTAATTTCGATTTATTCCTGTCCCTCTTGAACGTTTATTAGAAGGCTTCTGAAAGTGTTAGCATTTTTTTATTAATAGAACGCTTTCGGGAGAACAGAACCCAGTTTTTGCACCGACAGAGGCAACTGAGATATTCAGGTCTTAATTTTCTCCATTTTGTGAAACGGAGAACAGAGAAGTGACTTTCCCCAAGTGACCCACTCAGTTCCAAGTCAGATTTAATAAAATTTAAAGTTAATAATAAAATAATTAATAATTCCCGGTATGCAAAGGCTTCTTCAGAGGACAGCTTTCTGCACAAAAAGAAAGCCTCATGAGCAGAATGGCTCCATGGAACCCAACCCAGGAATGAAAGCACAGAAGTCAAACGCATGTTTTGCATGCTAGAAGGCGCCAGCTTCTATTCTCTGACATCTCAAGGCGACGTGGACAAAAAAACTGCATATGTCCCTTTACATCTCCACAACAAAAAGGGCTGGCAACCCTTTGAAAAACGAAAACCGCAAATTCAAAGGAACTGACAGAGCATTGTAAATTCATTGCACTCTAGAGCAACAGCAGTTACTGGTTAAAAAAAAACATCAAAAAGCTCTACTGACAAAACGCTTGCGCAGAACTAAGGGTTGCTAGACTTCAGACTTTTGGTCTGCATGCCCTTCCTCAGTTACCTGGTTTACACAGCTTCAACAACCCTGAGGAAAAGGAATCCCAGCTGTACGAGAAACACACAAGAACCGGAGATGGCACAAAAAAGGGGGAAGCCGAATGGTGAAGACAGACCCAAGAGAGGAACGCTTTTGGTCTTTAAACACATTTGAGTTGCACCCAAGAACAACAGAGTGAGATATCAAAGGGCTAATAGCGCAAGAGGGCTCGGTGTCGGGGTGGGGAGGTGTTTAGAGAATCACATTCTGCTGATAGGGTCAGAGGTGCCTCCTTCTGAATGGATCCTACAGAGATCCATACCTCGGGGGCCGGTGTCTGCTTCTGAACCCTTGAAAGAGCTGCTCTCAATGCCACGTTCATTGATATCTTAAAACTGTGAACTCTGGAAGCCAGGAGCACACAGGTGTTCTCATGAGAAAGAGCAACCGCGGGGTCTCTCTCTCTCTCTCTCTTTCTCTCGTTTCCCCTCCTGTTGACGGATATCTTTCATCAGGCCCTGCAGCCGCCTTTAATCATGTGTATGAGAACTGGAGGGGTAAGGAGAGGATCTAAGACTACATCTGGCATTCTATCGTGACGTTGGCTCCCCCCGGTGGATGACGCGGGCATGCATTTGATCGCTGGTGCTGCTCGGATCAGCAGAAAGAGGTATGCTGGACGACAGCTGTGAATCATACAATCCCAGAGTTGGAAGGGACCCCTACGGTCATCTAGTCAAACCCTCCTGCACAATGCAGAAGATCCGCAAATACCTCCCCCCCACACAAACACGCACACACACGTATCTGCTGACCAGTGTTCCCTCTCAGCTGAGCCAGCTTGCAGGTTTTTAACCTCCGGCTGACACCTTTTTGCCTTAGCTCAGGAAGGAGGGCGCGCAGAGCACGCTAATTTAGGCGGGAGCTCACCACTCGAATGCCAAGGGCTCACAAAGTAGAATTGTTGCTCATAAGACTCCACAACTTAGAGGGAACGTTGCCGGTGACCCACACGCGTTCCATGCGCAGAAGATGGCAAAAAACCGCCAGGACCCCTGGCCAAACTAGCCTGAGAAGAATTGCTGCCTGACCCCAAAGCGGCGATTGGCATTTCCCTGGGTGCGCATGAAGGGGCCATGATGCATTCCGTCCTGCTCTCCTTCTCATGATCTGCCTAACTCACAGAATCAGTGTAGCTGTCAGATGGCCATCTAGCCTCTGCTTTAAAAACTCCAAAGGAGATCCCACCAACTCCTGAGGAAGCCTGCTCCACTGAGGAACCACTATAACTGTCTGGAAGTTCTTCCTAATGTTGAGCCGGAAACTCTTTCGGTGTAAATTCACAGTCACAGAACTTTTATTGCCATAACAACAACAGTAACAGAAAATGTCAAGACAGTGTGCGATTGCAATAAAAAAGGCCAACACCATGCTGGGAATTATTAAGAAGGGAATTGAAAACAAATCAACCAGTATCATCATGCCCCTGTATAAATCGAAGGTGCGGTCTCATTTGGAATACTGTGTGCAATTCTGGTTGCTGCACCTCAAAAAAGATATTCTAGCATTGGAAAAAGTGCAGAAAAGGGCAACTAGAATGATTAAAGGGCTGGAACACTTTCCCTATGAAGAAAGGTTAAAACGCTTGGGGCTCTTTAGCTTGGAGAAACGTTGAATGTGGGGTGACATGATAGAGGTTTACAAGGTTATGCATGGGATGGAGAGGGGAGAGAAGTACTTTTCTCCCTTTCTCACAATACAAGAACTCATGGGCATTCAATGAAAATGGATAAAAGGAAGTCCTTCTTCACCCTCTCTCTCTCGGCTTGGCTTCGCGAACAAAGATTTAAGAAGGGTGCAATAGTCCACGTCTGCTGCAGGCTCGCTGGTGGCTGACAAGACCAATGCAGGACAGGCAGGTCCGGCCACAGTGGCTGCAGGGAAAAGTCTGATTTGGGGTTGGTGCTGTAGCAGTGCGATTCTTCCTCAATCTCCTTTTGTCCTCAAGACCAGCTATGCGTGCATTCTCAAAAGAAGAGACAGCCTGGTGGATGGTGTGCCTCCATGCTTTGCGATCTGAGGCTAGGTCAGACCACTGGTGCTGGTTGATGCGACAGGTGCCAAGGGATTTCTTCAAGGAGTCCTTGTACCTCTTCTTTGGTGCCTCTCTATTTCGATGGCCGCTGGAGAGTTCGCCATACAGGGCAATCTTGGGAAGGCGGTGGTTTTCCATCCTAGAAATATGCCCTGCCCAGCGCAGCTGCGTCTTCAACAGCAGTGCCTCGATGCTTGTAACCTCCACCCGCTTGAGAACTTCAGTGTTGGTCACAAAGTCACTCCAGTGGATGTTGAGGATGGTGCGAAGGCAGCGCTGATGAAAGCGCTCGAGGAGTCGCAGGTGATGACGGTATAAAACCCACGATTCGGAGCCGTAGATGAGGGTTGTCATCACAACTGCTTTCTTCACCCAAAGGGTGATTAATATGTGAAATTCACTGCCACAGGAGGTGGTGGCGGCTACAAGCATAGCCAGTTTCAAGAGGGGATTGGATAAAAATATGGAGCAGAGGTCCATCAGTGGCTATTAGCCACAGTATGTGTGTGTGTGTGTATTCTGGCCCAACCTTCTGAACTACAGGGTAAGAACATTCAAAACAGACTGGACATCCCTAATGGGACTTCTGACCCCGGGGGGGGGGGGGCGTGTCTTACAACCAGTGGTTTCCCTACACCACAGCGCAAATTGCCTTGTAAGATTTCCTCCCCCTCCTTTAGATTTCAGTCTGGCAGCACCTTAGAGGCCAACAAGACCTACAGGAGTATCTCATAAAGGGAGCGCTGACTTCCGAGAATCATACCCTGAAAACTTTGTTGGTCTCTAAGGAGCTCCCGGATTCGATTCTGGCTATTCTACTGTGGACGGATGTGGCTGCCCTCTGATTCTACCTCCGTGGGAGTCACAACGTTCAGCCGCGTGGAGTGGAAATCCACTGATATTTGACGGAAGGCTGCTTTGACTCTCGAAAGCTCGCGTCTCGAAAATATTCTCGGCCTCGAAGGTGCTCCAGGACTCGAATTCGGCTCTTCCACTGCAGACCAAAAGAACTACCTACCCTCTGAAACTTTCTTGACATACCCAGGGAAATGCTGTTCACCGTTCTGAGGTCAGGCAGCAATTTTTCTCCAGGCCAATTTGGCAATGGGTCCCAAAGATTGGTCTGTTTATGCCATCTTCTGGGCATGGAGCCTGCAGAGGTCACTGGGTGGGTGTGGGGCGAGGTATTTGTGAGTTTCCTGCATTGTGCAGGGGGTTGGACTAGATGGCCTGCAGGTCCCTTCCAGCTCTATGATTCTCTAAGAGCACCTGACAAAGGGAGCTCTAATTCTCAAAAAGCTCATACCCCCAAAAGCCTTCTTGGTCCCTAAGGTGCTACTGGGTGCGAATCTAGGCTCTTCTACTGCAGACCAACAGGGTTACCCCTCTGAAAACCCTCTCCCTTTATCAAAAGGGAGCCACTGCTGAAGAAACAGATATCTGCAACTCCCCTGGAGAGCCAGTTTGGTGTCGTGGTGAAGTGCGTGGACTCTCATCTGGGAGAACCGGGTTTGATTCCCCACTCCTTCACTTGCAGCTGCTGGAATGGCCTTGGGTCAGCCATAGCTCTGGGAGGAGTTGTCCTTCAAAGGGAGGCTTCTGGGAGAGCCCTCTCAGCCCCACCCACTTCACAGGGTGTCTGTTGTGGAGGGAGAACATATAGGAGATTGTAAACGGCTTTGAGTCTCTGATTCAGAGAGAAGGGCGGGGTATAAATCCAATGTCTTCTTCCAGTTTGGAAGAGAGCCAGTTTGGTGTAGTGGTGAAGTGCGTGGACTGTTATCTGGGAGAACCAGGCTTGATCCCCCACTCCTCCACTTGCACCTGCTGGGATGGCCTTGGGTCAGCCATAGCTCTGGCAGAGGTTGTCCTTGAAAGGGCGGCTGCTGTGAGAGCCCTCTCCAGCCCCACCCACCTCACAGGGTGTCTGTTGTAGGGGTGGGGGAAGGTAGAGAAGATTGTGAGCCACTCTGAGATTCAGAGTATAGGTCGGGATATAAATCCAGTATCATCTTCTTTTTCTAACTGTTCAGTTCTCACTTCACATCCTGGGGTTGTCACGATACTCAAGGAGATAAAAGGTGCTGGGGCTTCTGTCCCCAGAAAACTGCTGCCGTCCTAATTAATAGCCACGATGCAAATCCCAAAAAGAAGACGATGAAGATACTGGATTTATATCCTGCCCTTCACTCCGAACCTCAGATCGGCTCACAATCTCATTTCACTTCCTCCCCCACAACAGACACCCTGTGAGGTGGGTGGGGCTGAGAGGGCTCTCCCAGAAGCTGCCCTTTCAAGGACAGACTCTCAGAGCAGCCTACAATCTCCTTTCCCTTCCTCCCCCACAACAGACACCTGTGCGGGGGGTGGGGCTGAGAGAGCTCTCCCAGAAGCTGCCCTTTCAAGGACAGACTCTCAGAGCAGCCTACAATCCCCTTTCCCTTCCTTCCCCACAACAGACACCTGTGCGGGGGGTGGGGCTGAGAGGGCTCTCCCAGAAGCTGCCCTTTCAAGGACAGACTCTCAGAGCAGCCTACAATCTCCTTTCCCTTCCTTCCCCACAACAGACACCTGTGCGGGGGGTGGGGCTGAGAGGGCTCTCCCAGAAGCTGCCCTTTCAAGGACAGACTCTCAGAGCAGCCTACAATCTCCTTTCCCTTCCTTCCCCACAACAGACACCTGTGCGGGGGGTGGGGCTGAGAGAGCTCTCCCAGAAGCTGCCCTTTCAAGGACAGAGTCTCAGAGCAGCCTACAATCTCCTTTCCCTTCCTTCCCCACAACAGACACCTGTGCGGGCGGTGGGGCTGAGAGGGCTCTCCCAGAAGCTGCCCTTTCAAGGACAGAGTCTCAGAGCAGCCTACAATCTCCTTTCCCTTCCTTCCCCACAACAGACACCTGTGCGGGGGGTGGGGCTGAGAGAACTCTCCCAGAAGCTGCCCTTTAAAGGACAGAGTCTCAGAGCAGCCTACAATCTCCTTTCCCTTCCTTCCCCACAACAGACACCTGTGCGGGGGGTGGGGCTGAGAGGGCTCTCCCAGAAGCTGCCCTTTCAAGGACAGACTCTCAGAGCAGCCTACAATCTCCTTTCCCTTCCTTCCCCACAACAGACACCTGTGCGGGGGGTGGGGCTGAGAGAGCTCTCCCAGAAGCTGCCCTTTCAAGGACAGAGTCTCAGAGCAGACTACAATCTCCTTCCCCTTCCTCCCCCACAACAGACACCCTGTGAGGTGGGTGGGGCTGAGAGAGCTCTCCCAGAAGCTGCCCTTTCAAGGAAAGAGTCTCAGAGCGGACTACAATCTCCTTCCCCTTCCTCCCCCACAACAGACACCCTGAGAAGCAGGTGGGGCTGAGAGAGCTGTCCCAAAAGCTGCCCTTTCAAGGACAGAGTCTCAGAGTGGCCTACAATCTCCTTCCCCTTCCTCTCCCACAACAGACACCCTGTGAGGGGGTGGGGCTGAGAGGGCTCTCACAGCAGTTGCCCTTTCAAGGACAGCTCTGCTAGAGCTATGGCTGACCCAAGGCCATTCCAGCAGGTGCAAGTGGACGAGCGGGGAATCAAACCTGGTTTTCCCAGATAAGAGTCTGCACACTTAGAGCCTTGGCTGACCCAAGGCCATTCCAGCAGCTGCAAGTGGAGGAGTGGGGAATCCAAACCGGTTCTCCCAGATAAGAGTCTGCACACTTCACCGCTACACCAAACTGGCTCTCAAGAGTCAAAGAACGGCACAGAACTGAACAAAACGCTTTGCTTCTCCTTGGGAGAAGGTTTATCATGTGTCGAACGGCATCCGAGGAGGCGTTTCCCTTACCGTGATCTTCTTCATGTCCAGCTGCCGCAGCTGCATCATATGATGGAGGAGGGTGGGCTTGTACCATGTCTCCTGGGCGACCGGGTTGCCATCCAGGGCGACGTCGGAAAGGGACGAGGAGTCGGCCAGGCACAGGATGTCGTCGAAGCTGCGCGAGATTGGGAAAGGAAAGGGGAAACGCCGTCATTGAGCGTCTACGCCAGCTTCTCATCGCCTGCTTAACCAACAGCCGCAAGAACCCTGCGATGCAACGTGAGAGTCAGTGCAGGAGAGTGGGTGAGACTGTCGGACCAGTATCTGGAAGGCTTGGTTTGAATTCCTACTCGGGCCGTGGAAGCTCACTTGGTGACCTTGGGCCAGTTGCTCTCTCTCGGCCTAACCTTCAAAAGGGGATTGGATAAGCATCTGGAGCAGAGCTCCATCAGTGGCTATTAGCCACAGGGTATAGATGGAACTCTCTGTCTGGGGCAAGTGATGCTCTGTATTCTTGGTGCTTGGGGGTAGGGGCAACAGTGGGAGGGCTTCTGGTGTCCTGGCCCCACTGGTGGACCTCCTGATGGCACCTGAGTTTTTTGGCTCCTGTGTGACACAGAGTGTTGGACTGGATGGGCCACTGGCCTGATCCAACATGGCTTCTCTTATGTTCTTATGTGACACAGAGTGTTGGACTGCAAGGGCCACTGGTCTGATCCAACAGGGCTTCTCTTATGTTCTTATGTGACACAGAGTGTTGGACTGCAAGGGCCACTGGCCTGATCCAACAGGGCTTCTCTTATGTTCTTATGTGACACAGAGTGTTGGACTGCAAGGGCCACTGGCCTGATCCAACATGGCTTCTCTTATGTTCTTATGTCTCGGGCAAGTGATGCTCTGTATTCTTGGTGCTTGGGGGGCACAGTGGGAGGGCTTCTAGTGTCCTGGCCCCACTGATGGACCTCCTGAGGGCACTTGGGTTTTTTAGCCACTGTGTGACACAGAGCGTTGAACTGGAGGGGCCGTTGGCCTGATCCAACATGGCTTCTCTTATGTTCTTAACCTACCTCACAGAGTTGTTATGAGGATAAAACGGAGAACAGAAGAAGACATTGGATTTACATTCCGCTCTCCACTCAGTCTCAGAGCGGTCACAATCTCCTTTACCTTTTTCCCCCACAACAGACACCCTGTGAGGTGGGTGGGGCTGAGAGGGCTCTCACAGCAAGTGGAGGAGTCTAAGTCTCAGAGCTGTCACAATCTCCTTTACCTTTTTCCCCCCACAACAAACATCCTGTGAGGTGGGTGGAGCTGAGAGGGCTCTCACAACAAGTGGAGGAGTGCAAATCTCAGAGCGGTCACAATCTCCTTTACCTTTTCCCCCCACAACAAACACCCTGTGAGGTGGGTGGGGCTGAGAGGGCTCTCACAGCAGCTGCCCTTTCAAGGACAACATCTGCGAGAGCTATGGCTGACCCAAGGCCATTCCAGCAGTTGCAAGTGGAGGAGTGGGGAACCAAACCTGGATCTCCCAGATAAGAGTCCACGCACTTAACCACTACACCAAACTGGCTCTCTAATCCCTCTCCCCATGGGTACGCAGCACAAAGCAGGATGGGACTCTGAAGCTGTTGACTGGTTGGGGGGCAAAGCTTCAGATATCTTTAGCGGGCAATTTTCAACTTGATTATTGCTGCTGACTTAAGGTATTTCTGCTCTTCTGCTCTTGAACTGTCCATTACTGGAAATGTAGATTATCAAACTATACAGCTACATAACGAGAAGTAATAGTCCATTGCAAGAACAGCTGTTTATTGATACAGGACAGGTCGAGGCGAGACGGCCTTTGCAAAAACTGGCTTCGGCGCAGTGTTCCCTCTAAGCTGAGTTCGTGTGAGCTAGCTCACAGATTTTTAGACTGCAGCTCACACATTTTTGCTTTAGCTCAGGAAAAATAGCTGCAGAGCACACTATTTTATGCAGCAGCTCCCAACTTTAGTGTCAGTAGCTCACAACTGTAACGCCAGCAGCTCACAAAGTAGAATTTTTGCTCACAAAACTCTGCAGCTTAGAGGGAACATTGCTTTGGTGGGCTTTTTTCCCCTTCTTATAGTTCTGGCTTAGACTGTTACACATTCAAAGTAAAGGCAGAGTTCTTCCCAGGACCCTTGCAGGTGCGAGCCGAATCAGGCAGGAACGGCCGTGGCCATTTCTGAGACTAGGCAGAACGGAACTCGTTACTCGTTACGCAGAGACGGTGGCGGTGCAAAGCAGAGGCAGTGGGAAGTGAAAGCACTCCCTGTCGACGGCAAGAGTCCTCTTGACAGGCGCACCCCTCGAATGAGACTTTGCGGGTCTGAAAGGTGCCGCTGGACTCAAACTTTGTTCTGCTGCTTCAGACCAACACGGCGACGTGCTTGAATCTCGGGGCAGTCTCCGAATCTCAGGCAGCTCTTGCAACCAGCTGGACAGCTCTGGAGCTCTGCTGCTACCCAGCTGTCTGCTCACCAGGCCGCTGACCCTTTCTAAGTTGACGAATGCTGTTGGACAGCTCCCTGCCTGTGCAGAGCTCGGAATGCCATGCCTGACCTGGAAAGGGACCCTGCCCTTTATGGCTTCCTTTTGTTATAAAGCAGGACTCCCCTCCATGGTGCCCACAGGAGTCCCCACCGTAGTGCCTCCCAACACTTATCCTGGTGCTGAGTGGTTTTAGCAGGGGTGGCATCCTAGCAGGAGCTCCTTTGTATATTAGGCCACACACCCCTGATGCAGCCAATCCCCCAAGAGTTTACAAAAAAGAACCTTGTCAGCTCTTGGAGGATTGGCTACAGCAGGAGGTGTGGCCTAATAGGCAAAGGAGCTCCTGCTAGAATTCCAACCCTGGGTTTTAGAAAATGTCCAGCTCATGTCAAGGGGACAGCTGTCACGTTCTCAGGGCGCAGGCAGGCAGGAGTCCAAAGCCAGTCCAGGGTCAAAGTCCAGGAAGTCAAGAAGGAGCCAAGTCACCAATGCAGAATCACAAACCGGGATCAGAAGTCAGTGTCCAAAAGCCACAAGGTCAGGGTGCCGAGGAAATCAAGCAGGTCAGGATCAGGAAGGAGCATGAATCAAGCCAGAGAATAGACTTGTTGCTTCCACAAGGTTACCAGGTCCTGGGTGGGAGCTATATGGGAGCCTCAATCAGCCTGCTCTCTGGGTGGCAGTGACTCTGCTAGAACTCAGGGCTGAGAGATCGGAAGCATCGGCGTGCCTCCTGTCTTCGCTCTGCAAGTTCTTTCCAGAGCCTGCTTCGAACTCTTGAGATGGGAAGAGGAGAGCTTGGAGGAGACTGATCATCAACAGCTGACACTGGTGCCCTGAGAGTGATTGATAAGCCAGCTGCTGTTTGTTCAGCTGAGGAACTGGCTGGCAACTCTTCCAGGTCTGTTAACCCTTCCAGCTCCTCCTCACCAGGGCTCATAACAACAGCCCAGTTTGTTGCCTTCAAAATGAAGTCAGATACTGCCACGTGTGGTTTCTTACATAGCTCGATATGTATATTTATTTTGTGTGCATGCAAGGAAAGTTCTTTATATAAGAGACTGGATTTATACCCTGCCCTTCGCTCAGAGTCTCAGTGCAGCTTATAATCTCCTTCCCTTCCCCTCTCTTGGAGGTAGGTAGGTGGGGCTGAGAGAGCTCTTTGGAGAACTGCTCTTGAGAGAACAGCTCTGAAAGAACTGTGACTGGCCCAAAGACGCCCAGCTGGCAGAACCTGGAGAAGTGGGGAATCAAACCCAGTTCTCCCAGATTAGAGTCCACACTCTTAACCACTACATCAAACTGGCTCTTGTTCATAACCTGTTCATTTTCAAAGACAACCTTTTTAAACGGAACTTCTGTCTGAAATGCTGAAGCGTTTTAATATCAGACTAATGTAAAACCTCGCTCTCTGACATTTTGAGGTTGGCTCCACCTCTCACGGCAGCCATTTTGCAGCTGTGCCCACCGCATGCCAGAACGCTAAAGGTGCCCACAGGCTAAAAAAGGGTCAGGGGCCCCTGTTAGAGGGTGGCCTTGTTTTTCTGCAGAAGAGCAGCAAGATTCAAGCTCAGTAGCACTTTAAACCTCTCTTCATCAGATACAATGGGTGCTTTGACTCTGAAACACTTATACCTCAAAAATCCTGTTGGTTTCTAAAGAGCTCCCAGAGTCAAATCTGCCCGTTCCCTTAGTTATATTTAGAACAGCACGAAGAGATCCTGCCAAGCTCTTGGGAAACCAACAGCTCCTGCCAAGATGCCCTCATGCCACGCTCAGCGCACATCCACCCCAACGGCCCTCTCAAGACATGCCCCGCTGCACAGCATCTGTCCGCTCTGCTTCCCATCCAACACAAAACGCAGCAAAACTGGCAGGCCTCCTCCTAACGCTCCAGGGAAATGCAGATAGCAACCACTGGAGATGCCATGCAAAAGGCAGCCCCAATCCTTAATTTGAAAGCAAGGTGTTCAAATTTTCTAAGAACAGGTGTGGGCTTCACGGACGCCCAGGATGGGGATTTTGTGCAAGGGAAGGAAGGAAGGAGGGAAGGAAGGAGGGAAGGAAGGAGGGAGGGAAGGAAGGAGGGAAGGAAGGAGGGAAGGAGGGAGGGAGGGAGGGAGGGAAGGAGGGAGGGAGGGAGGGAGGGAGGGAGGGAGGGAGGGAAGGAAGGAAGGAAGGAAGGAAGGAAGGAAGGAAGGAAGGAAGGAAGGAAGGAAGGAAGGAAGGAAGGAAGGAAGGAAGGAAGGAAGGAAGGAAGGAAGGAAGGAAGGAAGGAAGGAAGGAAGGGGGGAGGGAGGGGGGAGGGAGGGAGGGCCCTGGGGTGGGGGAATAAGAAAACTCTGAATGTTCTCATGCACTAGTGGAGGGGATCACTCAACCCCCAGGGGTTTAACCCCCACCAAAAACTTTAAAAGAAAGTTAAAGAAATTCACTGCCACAGGAGGTGGCGGTGGGTAGAAGCATAGACAGCTTCAAGAGGGGATTGGATAAAAATATGGAGCAGAGGTCCATCAGTGGCTATTAGCCACAGCATATTATTGGAACTGTCTGGGGCAGTGACGCTCTGTATTCTTGGTGCTTGTGAGGGGGGGGAGGCAAAGTGGAAGGGCTTCTAAACCCACTTGTGAACCTTCTGATGGCACTTAGGGGGGTTTTTTTGGCCACTGTGTGACACACAGTGTTGGACTGGATGGGCCATTGGCCTGATCCAACGTGGCTTCTCTTATGTTCTTATGTGACACAGAGTGTTGGACTGGATGGGCCATTGGCCTGATCCAAAGTGGCTTCTCTTATGTTAAATGAAAACTTTTCATATTAAAAGAAAAGGCTACGGCACAGCATGAGCAAGAGGGCAGTATACATAAATTATTTGTCACCAGGGACGTCACAAGCATTAACCAATCAGTGTCTATTTAATTTGCAGTGCAGCAGATAGCCCAACTGGAGAGGTGGGAGGGGGAAGCCCCCCCCCAGCACCAAAATATTGCTACTTTGATGCTGAGGTAGCACAAATTCTTCTAGCAGACAGATAGCCGGAGGAACAAAATTAAGACATTCAAGGTAGTTACAGTTAAGGAGGAAGCACACACTCAGTTTTATAGTCTTCAAGCACATATTTAATTTTATAGTCTTCATTAAGTCTGATTACAACTTTTACACGTAGGAACGGATGAAGCTCAAAATTTAACCCTTCAGAAGCAGTGTTCCCTCCAAGCTGAGTTAGTGTGAGATGGTTTTTTAGCCTCCCGCTCGCACATTATTTGTCTTAGCTCAGGAAAAATGGCCCCAGAGCAAACTAATTGATGCAGCAGCTCACAACTTTAATGCCAGTTTCATTCATTCATTCATTCATTCATTCATTCATTCATTCATTCATTCATTCATTCATTCATTCACTCATTCATTCATTCCAATTTATAGCCTGCCTTTTTCCCAAATGGGCTCTGAGTGGGTAACAACGGTCAATAATACAAGGTGAAAATCAGATACATATAATAAAACGATATACAATCTAAAAGCAATATTACTCCCACGCAAGCAGAATTTGTGCCCACAAGGCTCCACAAATGAGAGGCAGTATTGTTTGGAAGGTATCAGCCTAAAACCTCCTCCCAGCCGAGATAGCTAGAAACAATCTTTGATCTCCTATGTTAGATGAAACTCTACTGAGAGACAAAATATTACTCATGAATAAAACTAATACTTCTGACCTTCGGTGCTGAGGGCCGAATATATCAGAGCTGAGTGTCTGCAGCAATATCTTCCACTGGGGGAGATTCAGACTTCCATTGCTAAAGGCCTTGTGCAGGGAGGGGCATCTTTCCCCAAAAGAGCGAGAATCCTTCCTTGTAATGTTTCCAGTCCTTTTCGACACAGACAGAACCGTATTTAGAGTTCTGAGTGCTGCGGTATAGCAGCTCTGCAGAAAATGGCTGGCCCTTTTCAATGAATAATACCCAAAAAATTATAACGCATTGACAAGTCCAGTGGTTTCATTTTTTTTCGTCCCACCCTCCCCTTTTCTTAGGTTTTTCGCAGAACTTCCCCTTAGTCCCAAACCCCAATCAGGACTTTTTTGTAGAAAAAGCCCAACAGGCGCTCATTTGCATGTTAGGCCACACCCCTGACGTCACCGTTGTTTCACACAGGACTTTTTTTTTAAAAGAAATAGCCCAGCATGAACTCATTTGCATATCAGGACACACCTCCTGGTGTCAAACCAGCCGGAACTGCATTCCTGGGCGCTCCTGCACAAAAGAAGTCCTCGTCCCAATTAACTGCAGCCGCGCTGCTGTATACGCCACGCCTGGCTGATATGCGTTTTAGATGCAACGTGCGCTTTGTTACGGCGACGTGGCGTTACGGATGGCTGTTGGCTCTGATTATCGTTGACGGCCTTCAACGCTTTTCAAGGAAAGGTCGCCTGTAAATCTAGCTTTAAGTCGGAACCGATCGTCCGAGCAGCAGGCGCAGAACTGATTGGCTTGGACAGGGCTCGACGAACCAATGCCATCGAACGCCTGTGGGTAGGCCCTCCCCCCCCCCGCCCCCAGACCCACCTGAAGCCTCCCTCACTGTCCCTCAAGCGCCTGGCCAAAATGGTTCTCTTTGCTCAGCTAAGGAGAGCCATCCTTTCCCAGCTCTTTTCTGGCCTTGCTTCAACCCAGAGGACTGTTTCGCTAGCATCTTTTTAAGACTACGCTTTAGGCTGCGTGCTCTTGTTGAACCGCTGCTGTTGACCCTGATTTAATTGCGAGCAGCCTCAAAAAGGAGGAGGAGACAGGATATCTACCCCGCCCTTCACTCGGAGTCGCCGAGCAGCTCACAACAATCTTATGTTTCTAGTGTAACTGTTTTATTGTTGGTGCACCATGGGTCACTGTATTGTTAGCCGCCCTGAGCCTGCTTCGGCGGGGGAGGGCGGGGTACAAATAAAATTTATTATTATTATTATTATTACTTTCCCTTCCTCTCCCCACAAGAGACACCCTATAGCAAGGGTGGCCAAACTTGCTTAATGTAAGAGCCACATACCATGTTGTGATCCACCCTGAGCCCATTATGGGAAAGGGCGGACTATACAAATAATAATAATAATAATAATAATAATAATAATCAGATGCTTGAGAGCCGCAAAATATGAACATCAGATGTTGGGAGAGTCACAAGGCAGGAAGTCAGGCGGGCAAATAAATGGGGAGGAGGTGGAAAGAAAGCAACTTTAACTTCAAATGCATTCTCCACGCCTCCAAGCTTGGCTTGGAGAAGTTATTTAATGAGAGAAATGCCTTCTCCAAACAGGCCAACATGGCAGTGGGGGGGGGGGGTTTCAAGAGCCACACAATGTAGAAGAAAAAGAATTGAAGAAGAATTATTGATTTATATCCCGCCCTTCTCTCTGAATCAGAGACTCAGAGCGGCTTACAATCTCCTTTAGCTTCTCCCCCCACAACAGATACCCTGTGAGGTGGGTGGGGCTGAGAGGGCTCTCACAGCAGCTGCCCTTTCAAGGACAACCTCTGCCAGGGCTATGGCTGACCCGAGGCCATTCCAGCAGCTGCAAGTGGAGGAGTGGGGAATCAAACCCCGTTCTCCTCGATACTCATGAGGGCGCAGCTTAGAGAGGGGTAGGAGCTCAGCAAGGTATAACACCATGAAGTCTGGCCTCCGAAGCAGCCGTTGTCTCCCAGGGAACTGATCTCTGTAGTGTGGAGATTTGTGGTAATCCCAGGAGATCTCCAGGCCCCACCTGGAGGCTGGCATCCTTCACGCACAGGCAATGCCAGGCGTTCTTTTGGGGATGGGAAGACTTGGGGTAGAAGGAAAGGGACAAAAACCACTCCCTACGTCCAGTGACCCCACACGTGAAGCTGCCTTATACTGAATCAATGGTCCATCGAAGTCAGTGTCATCTACTCAGACTGGCAGAAGCTCTCCATGATCTCTGGCAGAGGTCTTTCCCATCACCTCCTGCTTGGCCCTTTTAACTGGAGATGCCAGAGATTGAACCTGGGACCTTCTGCATGCCAAGCAGAGGCTCTGCCACTGAGCCATGGTCTCAGATCAAGGTCTTTCCCATCCCCTATTGCCTGGTCCTTTCAACTGGAGATGCCTGGGATTGAACCTGGGACCTTCTGCATGCCAAGCAGACGCTCTGCCACTGAGCCATAGTCTCAGATCAAGGTCTTTCCCATTCCCTATTGCCTGGTCCTTTCAACTGGAGATGCCGGGGATTGAACCTGGGACCTTCTGCATGCCAAGCAGAGGCTCTGCCACTGAGCCATGGTCTCAGATCAAGGTCTTTCCTATCCCCTATTGCCTGGTCCTTTCAACTGGAGATGCCGGGGATTGAACCTGGGACCTTCTGCATGCCAAGCAGAGGCTCTGCCACTGAGCCCGGGTCCTAGATCAAGGTCTTTCCCATCCCCTATTGCCTGGTCCTTTCAACTGGAGATGCCGGGGATTGAACCTGGGACCTTCTGCATGCCAAGCAGAGGCTCTGCCACTGAGCCCGGGTCCTAGATCAAGGTCTTTCCCATCCGCTATCGCCTGGTCCTTTCAACTGGAGATGCCGGGGATTGAACCTGGGATCTTCTGCATGCGAAGCAGAGGCTCTGCCACTGAGCCATGGTCCCTACCGCAATGAAGCACAAAGTTATTCCTCAGCTGAGGGCAGCCTTTACACCCTAAGGAGAGAGGACGCAAGCTCTGCTGCAACTTCATTCTGACGAACGTTGCTAAGAAATGGACAGTTTCAGCAAGCTGAGATCTGAGCATCGTTCACATTTAACAAGCAGCAAACCACCAAGGGCAGCTAGATGCAGATGGAAAGTTATACACTTAACGTTGCAGATATCACTTTCCCCCCCTGCCCGGGAGGGCTTATGGTCAGCCATTACCTAGCATAATGTGCCTGTCAACACTCAGGAAGTGGGCTGTATCCTGTCACAGTTGGAAGCACAGCCTGCGTGTGATGTTTCAGTCACGGTTGCCTTTATAGCATCTCGCCACCCTCGGATTCTAATTAAACCATTTGCCCGCTCCATTTATGCAGCATACAAAAATCTGTAAGGGGAAGGGGCTGTGGCTCAGTGGAAGAGGCCCTGCTTTGCATCCAGAAGGCCCCGGGTTCGATCCCCAGCATCCCTAGTTTTTTAAAAGGACCAGGAAGTAGGGCAGGGGAGGGGAACCTTTTTTTCTGCCAATGGGCTATTTATAACATCGTCCGCGGGCCATAAAAAATTATCAACTTAAAAAACAGTGGTCCACCGAGGGAGAATGATTCAAACCAGCAAAATCAATGCAAATCATTGTTTTTTCTATTTGAAGTCCTGTGGGGAGAGTTTCATCTGGCACACACACATATACACGCGGCCTGTCGATGCGCGTAGAGAGACCAAGAGGGTGATGCTTAGCGACGCAAGAATGAAGGCTGTACACAGTAGCTGTAAAACCACTATATACATTTATTTACACCAACTCACTCTCCTGACTGACAAGATGCTCCGCTGCAACTCCAACTCCATAAACCCACAATCACCACTGTTGCTCTGTACATTTATACATGGGACAGCCAATCAGCAACTTGCTGTGTCATGCTGACTCTGCTGGCTGATGCAATCCTTCTGGCAGCCAGCCACCTGCTGTCAGGTAGATCATCTAAGCCTCTAGATCTACTTTCTGTTTTGCAGCACATGCTATAAGCTGTCTGTTTACACGTAATTGTGACACGGCCCGCCGCCCTAGGCAACTGTCTAGGTCCAGGGCTTTTTTGTAGAAAAAGCCCAGCAGGAACTCAGTAGCATATTAGACCACATCCCCTAATATTAGCATATTAGGTCACACCCTCATCAGCATATTGGGCCACACCGTCTGGGATAATCAAGTGCAAACTGAACTGTGGCAGTAACTTTTCCAGGCCCTACAGCAATTCTGGCCGACCAGCCAGGCCCCAGGGAGGCTGCCGCACAGTACATCTGGGCCCTGTGATCTCTGCCTGGCCCTGGGAGGCTGCTGCACAGCGCGGCTGGGCCCCACGATTCTCGCTGGCCAGCCAGGCCCAGAGAGGCTGCCGTATGGTTCGGTCCAGAAATCCCCGAGGGCTACACCAAGTGACCTCGAGGGCCGTATAAGGCCCTCGGGATGGAGGTTCCCCACCCCTGCAGTAGGGGATGTAAAAGACCTCCACCTGAGGCCCTGGAGAGCTGCTGCCAGTCTACAATGCTGAACTTGATGGGGAGAAGCCATGGCCATGGCTCAGTGTAAGAGCCCCTGCTTGGCATGCAGAAGGTCCCAGGTTCAATCCCCAAGATCTCCAGTTAAAAGGATTAAGGTAGAAGGTGATGTAAAAGACTTGTGCCTGAGACTCTGGAGAGCTGCTGCCAGTCTGCAGTGCTGAACTTGATAGGGGGAGGCCATGGCTCAGTGGTAGAGCCTCTGCTTGGCATGCAGAAGGTTCCAGGTTCAATCCCCGGCATCACCCATGAAAAGGACCAGGCAGGAGGTGATGGCAAAGACCTCAGCCTGAGACCCTGGAGAGCCACTGCTGGCCTACAATACTGCACTTGATGGGGAGACAGTGTGGCTCAGTGGCAGAGCCTCTGCTTGGCATGCAGAAGGTCCCAGGTTCAATCCCTGGCATCACCCATGAAAAGGACCAGACAGGAGGTGATGGCAAAGACCTCAACCTGAGACCCTGGAGAGCCGCTGCCAGTCTGCAGCACCAAATCTGATGGTAATAGGCTGTGACTCAGTGGAAGAGTCTCTGTTTCGCATGCAGAAGGTCCCAGGTTCAATCCCTGGCATCGCCAGTTAAAAGGACCAAGTAGTGGGTGATGGGAAAGACCGCTGAGACCCTGGAGAGCTGCTCCCAGTCTAAGTAGACAATACCAACCTTGATGGACCGATGGTCTGATTCAGTATAAGTAAAAAGCAGGGGGGGTGAGAGAAAGAGTGTCTGTGTGTGTGTGTCAAGGTCAACAGTAGCATTGCAACAGCAGTTATACACAGTTAAATTCTGTCGAGATCAATATAGACCCCTCCTTGCCATACACACGCACTTGCGACAGAATGCAAGTTCCCAACATTATCTGCAGCGCTGAGCTGTTGCTGCAATGCTTAATTGCCCCTCAGCGAGCGTGTTAAACGCATGCTCAAAACTACAGCAAAATATGGAATCGACGGAAGGTCCAGCCCTACTCTGAGCAAATAAACCCGCGTGCTACTTTCCGAGACAGCCTCTTAACGATCAACATGACATAATTAAGGAAACAAGGGATAAAGGAACTTGCATTTCCTTTTTGAATGCTAGCAAGCCGCTGCTCAGCTCAGGAGAGTGAATTTAACTCCCGATATCCTGGCCTGATCCAGAAGCAGAGCAGAACAGACTACAGTCTTAGGGAACTACAACGGATGTTCAAAGACCTGCACAGACGATAACCCAGAAACTTCAAGTCAAGAGATCTCAGTCTGACTGTCTGATAGTCTGCCGTAAACGGAATGCAACTGTATGATGTAAAACCCCCTTAGAAAGCTCTCAGTAAGAAACTCTACCGGTTTGCAAACGGCTTCGAGCAACACTAAACCCACGGTCATGGAGTTCTCTGCTTCCAAAGAGATCGTAGAGAGAAGTCTCTGCCCCCACCCCACCCCGGTCAAATCACAGCTGACTTTTGTTGACTCCCACAGCCTTTTCAAGGCAGGAGACATTGAGAGGTGTTTTGCCATTGCCTGCCTCTGCGTAGCAGCCCTGGACTTCCTTGGTGGTCTCTCATCTTGGTGGTCTCTCACTGTGCTTAGCTTCTGAGATCTGATGAGATCAGTCGAGCTTGGGCCATCCAAGTAAGGGCAAAAGACAGATGATGATGACGGTGATGATGAGGATGATTGTGGTGGATTTGTATCCTGCCATCCACTCCGAATCTCAGTCTCAGAGCGGCTTACAATCTCCTATATCTTCTCCCCCCACAACAGGCATCCTGTGAGGTGGGTGGGACCGAGAGAGCTCTCCCAAAAGCTGCCCTTTCAAGGACAACTCCTATGAGAGCTATGGCTGACCCAAGGCCATTCCAGCAGCTGCAAGTGGAGGAGTGGGGAATTAAAGCCGGTTCTCCGAGAGTCCGCACGCTTTGGTGTAGGGCTTAAGTGTGCAGACTCTTATCTGGGAGAACTGGGCTTGATTCCTCACCACTCCACTTGCAGCTGCTGGAATGGCCTTGGGTCAGCCATAGGTCTCGTGGGAGTTGTCCCTGAAAGGGCAGCTGCTATGAGAGCCCTCTCAGCCCCACCCACTTCACAGGGTGTCTGTTGTGGGGGAGGAAGAGAACCAGTTTGGTGTAGTGGTTAAGTGTGCTGCAGACTCTTATCTGGGAGAACCGGGTTTGAGTCCCCACTCCTCCACTTGCACCTGCTGGAATGGCCTTGGGTCCGCCATAGCTCTGGCAGAGGTTGTCCTTGAAAGGGCAGCTGCTGTGAGAGCCCTCTCAGCCCCACCCACCTCACAGGGTGTCTGCTGTGGGGGAGGAAGATAAAGGAGATTGTGAGCCGCTCTGAGTGGAGGGCGGGATATAAATCCAATATCATCTTCTTCTTCTTAACAAATACACCAAACTGGCTCTACACCAAACTTAACCACCACACCAAACACCAAGTGTTTGCCATTGCTTGCCTCTGCATAGCAGCCCTGGACTTGCTTGAATCAGAGGGAACCTCAAGGTCATCTAGTCCAACCACCTGCGCAATGCAGGAAACTCACAAACACCTCCCCCTAAATTCACAGGATCCTCATTGCTGTCAGATGGCCATCCACCTCTGTTTAAAAACCTCCAAGGAGCCCACCACCTCCCAAGGAGGAAGCCTGTTCCACTGCGGAATCGCTCTAATGGTCAGGAAATTCTTCCTAATAGAATCACAGAGTTAGAAGGGACCTCCAGGGTCATCTAGTCCAACCCCCTGCACAATGCAGGAATCTCACAAACACCTCCCCCTAAATTCACAGGATCATCATTGCTGTCAGATGGCCATCCAGCCTCTGCTTAAAAACCTCCAAGGAAGGAGAGCCCACCACCTCCTGAGGAAGCCTCTTCCACTGAGGAACCGCTCTAACAGTCAGGAAGTTCTTCCTAATCATAGACTCACAGAGTTAGAAGGGACCTCCAGGGCCATCTAGTCCAACCCCCTGCACAATGCAGGAATCTCACAAACACCTCCTCCTAAATTCACAGGATCCTCATTGCTGTCAGATGGCCCTCCAGCCTCTGCTTAAAAACCTCCAAGGAAGGAGAGCCCACCACCTCCCAAGGAGGAAGCCTGTTCCACTGAGGAATCGCTCTAACGGTCATGAAGTTCTTCCTAATCATAGAATCATAGAGTTGGGAGGGACCTCCAAGGTCATCTAGTCCAACCATCTGCGCAATGCAGGAACTTCACAAACACTTCCCCCCCCCATCACCGTCACACACACAGTGACACCTGCTCCATGCCTAGAAGATGGGGGGGGGGGGGTGGAAACCCCTCCAGGATCCCTGGCCAAACTGACTGGGAGGAAAACTGCTGACTGCCTCCAAAGTGGTGAACAGCATTCCCTAGGCGTGCAAGAAAGGACCACAAGAGCTAAGCGCTGATGCAATCCCTCCTGCCCTCCCTGTCATGATCTGCCTAACTCATAGAAGCAGCACCGCTGTCAAATGTCTCTGTTTAAAGACCTCCAGAGAAGGAGAGCCCACCACCTCCCAAGGAGGAAGCCTGCTCCACTGAGGCACTGCTGTGTCAGGGAAGTTCTTCCTAATGTTTAGTCGAAAACTCTTCTGCTTTAATTTCAGTACGTTGGCTCTGAGTCCGACCGTCCGGAGCAATAGAAAAAAACTCTGCGCCATCCGCTAGATCAGGGGTGGCCAACGGTAGCTCTCCAGATTCTTTTTTTTTGCCTACAACTCCCATCAGCCCCAGCCATTGGCCATGCTGACTGGGGCTGATGGGAGTTGTAGGCAAAAAGCATCTGGAGAGCAACCGTTGGCCACCCCTGCTCTAGATGACAGCCCTTCAAGGACATGAAGATGGTGATTGCATCATCTCTCAGCGGTCTCCTCCCCAGGCTAAACAACCCCAGCTCCTTCAACCCTTGGTCTCCAGACCCCTCAAGGTCTCCCATTTGCACATGAACCGAGGGCCGCCCCGCTTAACTTCCGAGATCGGGCTAGCCTGGGCTACCCTAAGTGCAGAAAAACTCTGCATTTAAAAGAGAAAGATTTGGATTAAAAAAAAATATATATCTGGCTTGATCGTTTGTCTCTCTAATCTGATACACAGAACATTTCTTTAAACCCCATCTGGAAGACGTTTCACTATTTTTCAATCAACCTCCAAAGGAAACAGCTCTTGAGGGACTCAAAAAAAAGAAAAAGCCGTCTGACCTCTACTCCTCCCCACCCACCCATCCGCCACCCCCACCGTTGCTCCTTACCGAGAGATACAGTTAAAGCTGAGGAACAAACGCTGGAGGCAGGGCAAAGCGCTCACATCTTTCTAGAACGAGACAGAAGGGGGGGGAGAGAAAGAATTAGCTCATTCCAGCATCGGAGAACAGGCAGCGCGCTTCCAAGCCGGCGCTCCTTCCAGAGGACAGAACATGCGTCCTGCGATTTACTGTAACCTTGCAGCCGCATCGATCGCTGCTGAGCATGTGGTTCTCATCCTTCTCATGGTGCGGCTTTGGGAGGGAGGGTTCTGGGCCGGAGGTCTCCTTGGAAAACACGGCTGCACTTCTAGCAGCAGAAAGGGCATTCAGCAAAAAAGAGAGCGAGAGAAAGAGAGCAGGTGGCCAGTGCTGGCCTCTCTTCCAGCCAACTCCTCTCTAACAGGGGCCCGGGCTGCTGTCTCAGCATTTCAGCTGCGAGAGAAGAAGGGTGGGGGGGGAGCTGAGAGAAAGCCCTGCCGCAATCCTGCAAAAGGAAAACCCGGCTTTCTGTCACAGGGCTGCTCTCTCTCGAAGCCTCAAAGTGCCGACTCATGCATGCAATCGCCCAGCTGGCGTGGCTTTCCGCACCGTCAGTCCCCGTTTCCCTGAGTCGGCTTAAGGAGCGGAAGAGGCCTGCCGTAAAAGGCACCTCAGGGATGCGCTTCGAAACCAGGCCTTTTTTTCCAGTTTGGAGCATGGCAGTTTTTAGAATCGGGAAGCTCTGGGGACTGGCTGTAATGCGTCCCAAGGGATGGGAGCTCTTGCTAGAATCAGAGGCTCACCTCTCCCCAGCGCATTTACAGAAGATTGCAGGAGAACACTTCATTTGTTAGTTCGGAACTATGGACTCCGCAGAGCTGAACAGGGACACAGGATTCGGATCTCACTACTTCCGGGGTATAAACTTTCGAGAATCAAAGTTCCCTTTATCAGACACACGTTGGGATGGAGATTCCGGAGCCCTTACACCCCAAGTCAGAAGGCGCGGAGGGGATGTTGCAAAAAAAAAGGGACTCAGGATGCAGAGGTATAAATTCGGAATGGACCACCACCCCTGCCTTGCCTGAGCTGAATAGGGGCACTGAGAAGGGAGAGAAAGAAGATGATATTGGATTTACATCCTGCCCTCCACTCCAAAGAGTCTCAGAGCGGCTCACAATCTCCTTTACTTAATTTCAACTCATTGGTTCTGGTCCTACCTTCTGGGGCCACAGAAAACAATTCCACACCCTCCTCTATACGACAGCCCTTCAAGCGCTTGAAGATGGTGATCATATAGAATCATAGAGTTGGAAGGGCCCTCCAGGATCATCTAGCCCAACCCCCTTTACAATGCAAGGAATTCACAAAGACCTCCCCCTAAATTCACAGGATCCTCATTGCTGTCAGATGGCCACCTAGCCTCTGTTGAAAAACCTCCAAGGAAGGAGAGCCCACCACTTCCCAAGGAAGCCTGCTCCACTGAGGAACTGCTCTAACGGTCAGGAAGTTCTCCCTAACGTTGAGCTGAAAAGTCTTTTAATTTCAACCGTTAGAAAAGGGACAAAGGAGCTTTAAAGCTACCCCCGTTGCCATAATCATGTTTAGCAGGATATTTCCGGAAAAAATGCCTCCTTGGAGACATTTCAGCAGCGCCAATACCTGCCTAACAAAAATGGACAGTTAAGTCCAGCTAGCAAAACATTTCCTACCTCCCGCTGGCGCCGAAGGACACTTGGCATACCGGGCAATACCCATCAGACAACGGGCAGCCTTGCCAAATTCAACACGCCGGTGCCTCTGACGATTGATCCCTGCACATCTACCCCCCGCCCCCCCAGTCAACATGAGGGCAAACAAAACGTCCTTGAAATGGGAACAACGCTTCAGCATCCCGCTGCTTATTTATGAAACGTTTATCTCCTGACTTCGCTCTCGGTTCAAGGTGCTTTACAATATTAGTCAAAACGGGGGTGTCGAACATAAAACGAGCCCTTGTCGGGCCGGGCCGTGTGTGTCATAAAATGGAATGCCAGGTAGCAGAGATAGAAACTTTATAAAGGGCACAGACAAACACAAAGATTTTTTTTTTAAAGTTGAAAATAAAACATGCTTAAAAGATTAGCACTTGTTGGTCTTAAAGGAGCTTCCTTTGTATCTCTCCCCTGGGATCCAGGGAACTGGGCAAAGGAAGCTCTGGCTCTTTCCCTCCCTCCCCAGGGGACCAGGAGGGGGAGGAGCCTCAGCCAGTAGGAGGAAGAGAGGCTTGGCTCAGTAGCTCCTGTGTGATCGAGAGAGCCTGGCAAAGCAAGCTATCCTCCCCCCCTCCTCCTCAAGAGAGGAGCCTCAGCCAATGGAAAATATAGAGGCTTTGCTCTGTAGCTCCTGTGTGGTTGAGCAAGGTTGGCAAAGCGAGCTGTGATGCAGAAGGAAGCAAGAGAGAGGGAGAAAGAAGCGGACGACAGCCAGTTGCTCGGGGGCCTGATAGGAGCCCTTTAGGGGCCTCATTCAGCCCCCAGACCGCATGTTTGACACCCCTGAGTTAAAACACCCCAAAGGGGGAAAAACCAACTCTAAATCCCTCCTCCCTCCTTAAAAGATGGCTGCCTTCAAAACCTCTCCAAAAACCCTGGCAAATAGGCAGGTCTTGCAGTGCCTCCAGAAGTTCTCCAAGGAGGGGCCGCTTTCACCTCTTCAGGAAGCCCATTCCACAGAGCTGGAGCCACGATGGAGAAGGCCCTGGGGTTTGGTTGATGCCTGATGGGCCACCCAGAGTGGTGGGACACTGAACACTTGGCTATCTGATTACCATAGCTGGCTCACAGGGACATACGGAAACAGACAGTCCTTCAGATATTCTTCACTCTGAGGACTACATTTCCCAGGGTTCAATGAGACACAGCACTTGGACACTTAGCATCCAAGGCAAAGGATGTACTCCACATCAGAGCACTTCAGAAACGGAAGAAAGGCCTAGGATCCAAGTCAGGACAGTTCAGATTTAACCAAAATTAAGCCTCAATCAAAAGGACCTTAAACATTGCTACACCATGGCAAAGTCCCAGGACAAACTAAAATATTATTTTGACGTCTCCCCCCACACCACCACGACAGCAAGAAAGTTCACACATTCTCAGCTTCTTCAAAGAGTCAAAAAATATACAGATTCCATACGATCACTTACGACAGATGTGATCTGATTATATCGAAGATTGAGTTCTGTCAGCGATTCCAGCCCGTTGATGTTTTCCACGCACATTAAGCAGTTTCTGGCCAGGTTCAACACTCTGAGGTTGCTTAAATGGCTGAGGTTTTCTATTCTGGCAATCTAGAACACATTTTGTTTTTAAAGAAAAACAGTGGTTTGACATATAACATTTTTAAAAATAAACACTGCCCTCCTCTCTTTCACAAAGAATGGAACTTGCTAGCCAGGACCTTACCCTTTGAAGTCCAGTGCTTAGAGTGGCCAGACCCCAGGTGGTGGCTAGAAATCTCCTAGGATTACAACGGATCTCCAAGCAACCAAGATCACTTCCCCTACAGCAGAGGGGGCCAAACTTGCTTAATTTAAAAGCCACATGGAATAAATGTCAGGTGTTTGACAGCCACAGGCAGGGAGGGAGGGAGGGAGGGAGGGAGGGAGGGAGGGAGGAAGGAAGGAAGGAAGGAAGGAAGGAAGGAAGGAAGGAAGGAAGGAAGGAAGGAAGGAAGGAAGGAAGGAAGGAAGGAAGGAAGGAAGGAAGGAAGGAAGGAAGGAAGGAAGGAAGGAAGGAGGGAGGGAGGGAGGGAGGGAGGGAGGGAAAGAAGGGAGGGAAAGAAGGGAGGTGAGGGAAGGAGGGAGGGATGGAGGAAAGGAAGGAAGGAGGGAGGGAGGGAGGAAGGAAGGAAGGAAGGAAGGAAGGAAGGAAGGAAGGAAGGAAGGAAGGAAGGAAGGAAGGAAGGAAGGAAGGAAGGAGGGAAGGAGGGAAGGAGGGAGGGAGGGAAAGAAGGAAGAAGGAAGAAGGGAGGTGAGGGAAGGAGGGAGGGAGGGATGGAGGAAAGGAAGGAAGGAGGGAGGGAGGGAGGGAGGAAGGAAGGAAGGAAGGAAGGAAGGAAGGAAGGAAGGAAGGAAGGAAGGAAGGAAGGAAGGAGGGAGGGAGGGAGGGAAGGAGGGAAGGAGGGAAGGAGGGAGGGAAAGAAGGAAGGGAGGTGAGGGAAGGAGGGAGGGAGGGATGGAGGAAAGGAAGGAGGGAGGGAGGGAGGGAGGGAGGGAGGAAGGAAGGAAGGAAGGAAGGAAGGAAGGAAGGAAGGGAGGGAGGGAGGGAGGAAGGAAGGGAGGGAGGAAGGGAGGGAGGAAGGGAGGACGGGAAGAAGGAAGGAAGGGAGGGAGGGAGGAAGGAAGGGAGGGAGGAAGGAAGGGAGGGAGGACGGGAGGAAGGAAGGAAGGAAGGAAGGAAGGAAGGAAGGAAGGAAGGGAGGGAGGGAGGAAGGGAGGGAGGACGGGAAGAAGGAAGGAAGGAAGGGAGGGAGGGAGGGAGGGAGGGAGGACGGGAAGAAGGAAGGAAGGAAGGGAGGGAGGGAGGGAGGACGGGAAGGAGGAAGGGAAGAAGGAAGGAAGAAGCCCTCTCAGCCCCACCATGACAACTGTAGATTTATACCCCGCCCTTCTCTCTGAATCAGAGTCTCAGAGCGGCTTACAATCTCTCACAGCAGCTGCCCTTTCAAGAACAACCCCTACGAGAGCTCTGGCTGACCCAAGGCCATTCCAGCAGGTGCAAGTGGAAGAGTGGGGAATCACATCCGGTTCTCCCAGATAAGAGTCCCCACACTTAACCACTGCACCAAACTGGCTCACAGGGTGTCTTTTATGGAGGGAGAATATATAGATTGTGAGCCGCTCTCTGATTCAGAGAGAAGGGCGGGGAATAAATCTGCAGTCGTCTTCTTCTTTTGAGAGCCAGTGGCGGCCCAGGATCTGGGAGACTCAAATACCTGATCTGCCACCGTAGCTTCCTGGCTGGATTACCCTGGCCGCTCACAAGCTCTCAGCCCAGTCTACCTCACAGGGTTCTTGTGAGGATAAAACGCAGAAGCGGAGAACAATGCAGGCCATTTTGTGTCCCCACTGGGGGAAGAGGCAGGGTGGTCTCGTTGTGGTTTTATTGGCAGGATAAACAGGGGTTCAGCACAGCACATCCCAGCAGCAGTGAATGAAGGGTGGGCTTTTTTCCCCCCTTGATAGTTCTTTGCTAGATCTTTTTTCAATTAAAAAGTTCATTACGAATATCCAGGGCTCCGTCTTCAACTCCAGCCCAGTTATTTGCTCTCGACATTCCTTGAACGCCAAACGTCACTTGCTTTCAAGCAGACTGGAAATGGAAATAACGGCTTTCCTCCCCATGTCATTACCAGATGGGATTGTGTGTGGCTGTTATTTTGCAAAACTCCTTTAGAGCAAAGACGCCACAAATCGACCTCCCCTCTTTTCGATGCGAACATAATAAAAAGCTATTCTTACGACGGACTTTGAAGATAATAAAAAGCTGTTCCTACGACACATCGAAAAGGGCTGGTCCGACTGACATCTTTTCTCCAACCGACTGCATAATTATGACAACTGCTCGCTGGAAAAACACAGTTCTAAAGCTCCTACTTTGAATTATTTCATGATGAATGCTTAGAAGGATCTTCTAAGCTCCATCAGTAGTTGTCAGCCACAGCGACTAAACGCAAACTTCCATCATCCGAGAACAAAGTTGGAGTCCAGTGGCACCTTTAAGACCAACAAAGTCTTATTCAGGGGTCGTTTTGTAGAAAAATAGGTGGTGGAGCTCATCCAGTGATTGTTATGCAGCTGCATAACTCTCAGAAAGGTTCAGGAGCTGTGCTCCTGTGAGCTCCCACTGCATCTAAGGCCTAGTCTTAATTCAAGAAGAAGACTGCAGATTTATATCCTGCCCTTCTCTCTGAATCAGAGACTCAGAGCGGCTTACAATCTCCTTTCCCTTCCTCCCCCCACAACAGACACCCTGTGAGGTGGGTGCGGCTGAGAGAGCTCTCACATCAGCTGCCCTTTCAAGGACAGACTCTCAGAGCGGCCTACAATCTCCTTTCCCTTCCTCCCCCAGGTCCAAGCGAGAAACAAACAGAGGTCGTTTGCCGTTGCCTGTCTCTGCAGAGCAACCCTTGATTTCACTACTGGTCTGGTGCAGTGGTTAAGTGTGCGGACTCTTATCTGGGAGAACCGGGTTGGATTCCCCACTCCTCTGCTTGCACCTGCTGGAATGACCTTGGGTCAGCCATAGCTCTAAGTGTGCAGACTCTTATCTGGGAAAACCGGGTTGGATTCCCCACTCCTCCGCTTGCACCTGCTGGAATGGCCTTGGGTTAGCCATAGCTCTGGCAGAGCTGTCCTTGAAAGGGCAGCTGCTGGGAGAGCTCTCTCAGCCCCACCCACCTCACAGGGTGTCTGTTGTGGGGGAGGAAGGGAAAGGAGATTGTGAGCCGCTCTGAGACTCTTCGGAGTGGAGGGCGGGATATAAATCCAATATCTTCATCTACCTCACAGGGTGTCTGTTGTGGGGGAGGAAGGGAAAGGAGATTGTGAGCCGCTCTGAGACTCTTCGGAGTGGAGGGCGGGATATAAATCCAGTATCATCTTCTTCTTCTTCTCCTATCCAAGTACCAACCAGGGCCAACCCTGCTTAGCTTCTGAGATCTGACGAGATCAGGCTCGCCTGTGCTATCCAGGTTAGGTGCAATGAACATGTACGTCACGTATTACTGCATCAAACAATACAGTTATTAGGGCAAAAACTGGCCCAGGGATTTATCCCAGATCCATAATGAATCCCACAAGACATGCAGGGATAGTGCAGAACAGCATCGTACAATGGACAGCAGGAGTGGAATTCTAGCAGGAGCTCCTTTGCATATTAGGCCACACACCCCTGATGGAGCCGATCCTCTGAGAGCTCACCAAAAACAGCCTTGTAAGCTCTTGGAGGGTTGGCTCCATCAGGGGTGTGTGGCCTAATATGCAAAGGAGCTCCTGCTAGAATTCCACCCCCGACGGACAGCATGTGGAAACCGAAGAGGCGCTGCACGGTCAAAATGCAACATCGACAACAAAATGCGGGTTTTGGACGATACCTTGTTGCCATGCAGATCCAACACGTCAAGGTTTACGAGGCCCTCCAGGTTGCAGATTTTCTGTATTCTGAAAAAAATCAAGTACCAACAAATCAATTTAACGGGGGTGGGGGGAACTGTTCCCCTTTTCCTGCCTTCCCCTCCACCATCCCAAACTTTAATCTATTATCAGTTTTTATGGAATGTGACAAAGAGAGGATCCAATCCAGATGGTTGGATCTAGGCAGGGCCTTTTTTTGTAGCAGAAACCCCCTTTGCATATTAGGCCACACACCCCTGATGTAGCCAATCCTTCAAGCGCTTACAGTAGACCCTGTACTAACAGCCCTGTAAGCTCTTGGAGGCTTGGCTACATCAGAGGTGTGCGGTCTAATACGCAAAGGAGTTCCTGCTACAAAAAAATCCCTGGATCTAGACCTTCAGTCACACAGGACCCTGCAATGGTATTGTGGGTTTTTCTTAACAGCATGATCTCTAGCAAGCCTTTGAAGTCAACGGGTCTAATGAGGGATTATCTGTGTTTAAGATTAAAAAAAAAAAAGGTAGTCCCCTGTGCAAGCACCAGTCGTTTTCGACTCTGGGGTGACATTGCTTTCACAACGTTTTCACGGCAGACTTTTGACGGGGTGGTTTGCCATTGCCTTCCCCAGTCCTCTACACTTTCCCCCCAGCAAGCTGGGGACTCATTTTACTGATCTCAAAAGGATGGAAGGCTGAGTCAACCTTGAGCCGGCTACCTGAACCAGCTTCCGCTGGGATCAAACTCAGGTCGTGAGCATAGGGCTCCGACGGCAATACCGCAGCTTTACCGCTCTGCACCACGGGGCTCTTTTGTGCTTAAGATGGCTCTATAAAAATATTTAGAAGTACTTCAGTATTTTTTTCTTCCTCTTTTACCTGTTGTTTCCCAAAAGAAGAACTCGGAGGGACTTCAAGGTAGAAAGGCCGCTTATTTCTTCAATGTGATTATCGTACAAATCTAGGAATATAAGATGCTGCAAGTTCGAGAGATTCTGGATCCGAGTTATATAGTTGTGCTGGAAATTTAGCAAACGGAGGTGTTCTTCTCCATCCATAATCGGGCAAACCGTCAGTTTCTGCCTAAAACGAAAACGACAAAGTAAAATAATGTAACCTCAATTGGGAGGATAGGTGGCATAAAAATGTTTTAATAAATAAAATAAGCAGCTCAGACAAAAGCAAAGAATGTAAGGAGAGCCCTGCTGGATCAGGCAATAGTCCATCTAGTCCAACATCCAATCTCTCACAGTGGCTAACTAGTTCTTTTGAATGGCCAACAACAGGGCACAGAAGCCAAGGCCTTCCCCTGATAAGAACGTAAGAGCCTTGCTGGATCAGACCAGTGGTCCATCTGGTCCAGCATCCTGTCTCACACAGTGGCCAAACACTTCCTCTGAAGGTCCAACAGAGTCAGTTTGGTATAGTGGTTAAGTGCGGGGCCTCTTATCTGGGAGAAGCAGGTTTGATTCCCCACTCCTCCACTTGCACCTGCTGGAATGGCCTTGGATCACCCACAGCTCTAAGTGTGCAAACTCTTATCTGGGAGAACCGGGTTGGATTCCTCACTCCTCCACTTGCACCTGCTGGAATGGCCTTGGGTCAGCCACAGCTCTAAGTGTGCAGACTCTTATCTGGTGCTCTACCACTTGAGCCACTGTCCCTCCTGAACCTACTGCCCATCCGAAAGACAATTACTGCTACAGAGGCCAATGCGGTTTCGCCTCTGAGTCACAAGTAGGTTTCTTCTCCACAGCATGCCACAAAATAAGGCACCATCAGGCCTCGGATTCAGCAGGAGCTCACAGGAGCGCCGCTCCTGAAGCTTTCTGAGGGTTCCCCCTCCTCCTCCCCACCTTGTCCGTTGAACAGTAGGTGCAGCTGCATAACAATCCTTGGATGAGCTCCACCACCTATTTTTCTACACAGTGACCCCTGGGAACCTTGATTTCCCCATTATGTTCAACAAGCCGCACAGTAAACGTCTGCAGCAATGCAGGAACTCGGATCGTGGACTTTGCTTCCAGGCTTGCCGTTAGGGCGTCCGACTAGCTGCTATTGGAAGCTTGGTCTGATCCAACTTGGCTACCCTTAAGTTCCGATCAGATCAGATTTGATTAGCATCCCACAGCCAGTATATATAGATGCTACAACAAAACCATAAAATGATTAAGACAATCTAGCATTAAATGCACAGGTTGACAGCTCTAATAGGACAGTTAAGCAAATCAGGTTCCCACATTTCCCTGAGAAACACAAATGGAGCGCAATTTTATCGCTTGAGTGCAAAATTCCACTATTTTCTGTGTAGTCTCCGGTCCACATTCTCATCAGAAAGAAATTTACTAACAATCTCTTCATCGGAGTTTTCGGAACCTTTTGGTAATATTGGAGAAATAGAGGTCAAACCAATTTCGTTATATATCGAGCAATGGAGGAGGAGATGTGTCGTTGCCTTAAGTTCTTATTTCAGGTAACCCACAAGGCAATGCTGGCAAAATATTAGAAATAGAAGTGAATCACAAGACACGTAAAACTCTCCCAGCCCAGTTTGGAGTAGTGGTTAAGTGAGCCAGTTTGGTGTAGTGGTTAAGTGCGTGGACTCTTATTCGGAAGCACCGGGTTTGATTCCCCTCTCCTCCACTTGCACCTGCCGGAATGGCCTTGGGTTAGGCATTAGCTCTGGCAGAGGCTGTCCTTGAAAGGGCAGCTGCTGTGAGAGCCCTCTCAGCTCTACCCACCTCAGAGTGTCTGTTGTGGGAGGAGAAGATATAGGCGTTTGTAAGCCGCTCTGAGTCTCTGATTCAGAGAGAAGGGTGGGATATAAATCTGCAATTCTTCTTCTTCTACTAACTCAGATTGGCAAATCCTTCATGGAAAGGGTCTAAATACGGATCGCTGATCAAGTCTTCCTGAACAGACTGAAAAAAAACCCTCAACGGGCATGTTCTAGCCTTACCTTTCAAGGGTCAGCCTATCGGAGTGCCGTATTTTCTCTTCTAGAGGACGGTTTGCCAAGGGAAAGGCAGCGTTGCCGCAATTTGTATTCTCTAGTAGGAGAAAAAAGAGAATGTTTTCAAGATTAGAGCGAAGCATGTTGCACGTACAACAACTTGGGCATCTGATAACGCCTAAGCCTCATTAATTCTATCAATGCATGCCTGAGTTGTTCCAGGAGGAGATGGCTGCTCAGACCCTCAACTTTGAGCACATTTAAGGGGAAGCACTGCCCAACCGCAAGGAGATGCATATCTGGGAAGAACACAGGCTCTGAACCGGTTGTCATCAGTCAAGAAACAGAAACAGAACGGGGAGGGACGGTGGCTCAGTGGCAGAGCATCTGCTTGGGAAGCAGAAGGTCCCAGGTTCAATCCCTGGCATCTCCAAAAAAGTGTCCAGTCAAATAGGTGTGAAAAACCTCAGCTTGAGACCCTGGAGAGCCGCTGCCAGTCTGAGTAGACAAGACTGACTTTGATGGACTGAGGGTCTGATTCAGTAGAAGGCAGCTTCATAAATGTTAGGGAGGGATGGGGGCTCAGTTGTAGAGCCTCTGCTTGGGAAGCAGAAGGTCCCAGGTTCAATCCCTGGCATCTCCAAAAAAGGGTCCAGGCAAATAGGTGTGAAAAACCTCCGCTTGAGACCCTGGAGAGCCGCTGCCAGTCTGAGTAGACAAGACTGACTTTGATGGACCGAGGGTCTGATTCTGTATAAGGCAGTTTCCTATGCTCTTCATATGTTCAACTCATGAACACAAAGGGAGAAAAAAATCAAACCGTCTGCTAGCGGAAAGGGGAAGGGTTAAGTCTGCCCCGTGCAATGATTAGACTGCTAACCTAGGATTGGGTAAGTCTCGAGTTCAAATCCCCAGGAAATCCACCGCATGACCTTACAGTGCTGGCAAGTCCCGCGGTCAAACTCGCAGGGCTGCTGGAAGGATAAAAAGGGCAACTAGCGAACGAGACACGCAACTCTTGAGACTCGCGAAGGAAGGGAGAGATAAAAACTGGACATACGGATAAAATTGGCTTTCGCTGCCTGTCTCAGAGCTTCGAAGCAGGCTTTGAATGCTTGAACAAAACATATCCCAATAGGAAAGGGATATTACAATTGGCGGGGGGGGGGGGGAGGAGTAAGAAAGAAAGAGCACAATAAAATTTAGAGGTTCTAGAGCTCTGCTCCTGTGAGCTCCTGCCCAAAATGAGGACTGCTTGCAGTTCAGCGTGTGTGTATACACACACACACACACACACACACACACAGAATCAAAGAGTTGGAAGGTACCTCCAGGGTCATCTAGTCCAACCCCCTGCACAATGCAGGAAACCCACAAATACCTACCCCAAATTTGCAGGAAGAGCGGAGCAATATCCTGTGCAATGATGTTCCCTGTAAGCTGTGGAGTCTTGTGAGCAAAAATTCTACTTTATGAGCTTCTGGCATTAAAGCTGCGAGCTCCTGCCTCAATGAGCTTGCTTCGGGGCCATTTGTCCTGAGCGAAGGCAAAAATGTGTGAGCCGGAGGCTAAAAAACTGCAAGCTAGATCACGTTCACTCAGCTTAGAGGGGACACTGGTGGCCTTATATGCAAAGGAGTGCCTGCTACAAAAAAAATATGTGTGAGCCAGAGGCTAAAAAACGGTGAGCTAGGTCACACTAACTCCGCTTAGAGGGACACTGCGTTCAATGTAAGCTTGAGAGCAAACGCTTGGTCCGGATTGATCGCTCCAAGTGTTTTGTGTCAGGTACCTGAGACGGTGGAGCCGGCACTGTGGCAGCCGTGTTGAAATCTGTATTTCGAAGGGGTTGTAAAAGACCCCTCGCCGAAAGCGGGGACAGAGCCTGGGCCATGTTTGAAATCCAGGCTAGAAATGTCGACCACGTTAGTTGTCACAGGGACATACACCTTTCTCGTGCGTGAGATGGGGCTTAATTTTCCATCTGCAGGAGAGGGGAGGAAAATAAGGATAGTTAACACAGCTTACATCAGGCTGAAAGATCTTTCCCCTAAATAAGCTATTCCATTCACGGCAAACTGTTACATATCTTAGAACATGGGTGTCAAACGTGCAGCTCGGGGGCCGGATTAGGCCCCCAGAGGCCTGCAAGCAAGTCTGCTTTCTTCTCTCTCTCTCTCTCTTGCTTCCTTCTGCTTCACAGCTTGCTTTGCCAAGCTTGCTCAATCGCACAGCAGCTACAGAGCAAAGCCTCTATTTCCTCCATTGGCTGAGGCTCCTCCCTTGGGAAGGAAGAGGGGGAGGCTGTCTCAATCGTGCAGCAGAGCTACTGAGCCAAGCCTCTTTTCCTTCTATTGGCTGAGCCTCCACCCCCTCTATCCCCTGGGGAGGGACAGAAAGAGCCGGAGCTTCCTTTGCCCAGTTCCCTCGATCACACGGGAGAGATACGAAACCTTTGTGTTTATCTGGGTCCTTTATAAAGTTGATATCTCCGCTACCTGGCATTACATTTTAAGACACACATGGCCCAGCCCGACAAAGTCATTTATGTCAGATCTGGCCCTCATAACAAATGAGTTCAACGCCTCTGTCCTAGAATTTCATATACTGTGTACACACACTCTTAAGCAGAACGATACTGGGAGACAACTAAAACAACTAGCCTATTAGTATTACTACTTGATGTGTTTGGCATGCACGGAGCCTTAAAGGGGAGTAGGGGCTGTCCCTGAATATCTTATATTACAATTGCATTAAGGAAAGGAAACAAAGAAAATGACAAGACGTAACAATAAGAGGCAGCAAACACAGCTCAAGAGAAGATGTGTGGAGTAAAGTTTAGAGGCCAACTATTTGTAAACTGACGCGGAGCCTCTAAATCCCAGAATACTTCCCCGCCCCCGAAAAGCAGAGGCTCTGCTGAGACATTTTCCATCACGCACGAAAAAAACATTTATCCATGCTTTATGCAAGACATGACCAGTCTGGAAAACAGCAGCTTGTCCAGAAGATGTGTTTAAAAGCGTTGAAGGCAGACAAAGCCTTAAGTACATCTGAACAATTGCTTAGGACTTAAGTATCCCCGATTCATCTCCAAGGGGGTTTGATAATCCAAATGTGTCAGCCGCTCTCTCCCACGCTTGCTCTGGGAAACCCTAAACTGGGGTTCCAACGTGGTACCCACCAAGTGCTTTAGAAAGGGGGAGTTGCCCAGGGACTCTTCGGATCGGCCACTGGATAGCTGATGGGTGGCACAGATTTTGCTAAAAAACTGCTTCGGCAGCAGCTGCCGCTCCAGCACAAGGGTCTTCGTTGTGTGGCTGGAGGTAAGATGAGGCAGCCATTTTGTGGCTATGCCCACCACGCTGGGTCAGAATCCCAAACAAGCCTGCAGGCTCAAAAAGTTTAGAGACCTCTGCTCTAAACTCTAGTGCCCCCATAGCCCAACACACTACTATAGAGCAGGGGTGTCAAACAGGTGGCCAGGGGGCCGAATCAGGCCCCCGGATGGCTCCTATCAAGCCCCCAAGCAACGGGCTGTCATCTGCTTCCTTCTCTCTCTCTCTTGCTGTCTTCTGCATCACAGCTTGCTTTGCAAGGCTTGCTCAACCATTTGCTGAGGCCTCCTCCCTTGGGAGGAAAGGGGGGGGAAGGCAGAGCTTGTTTTTTCCAGGCTTTCTCAATCACACAGCAGAGCGACTGAGCCTCACTTCCTTCTATTGGCTGAGGCTCCTCCCCCAGGAAGAAAGAAAAGAGCCAGAGCTTCCTTTGCCAGTTCCCTGGATCCCGTGAGAGAAATACAAAGAAACACCTTTAAGACCAGTAAGTGCTAACGTTTTAATCATGTTTGAAGTTTTTAAAAATATATATTTAATTGTCTTTGTGTCCTTTAGAAAGTTTATATCTCTGCTACCTAATCTTAAAAAGCTACACATATGGCCTGACCTGACATGGCCCGGCCCAACAAGGTCTCATTTATGTCAGATCCGGCCCTCATAACAAATGAGTTCGACACCCCTGTGGCCAAACCTGCCTAATGTAAGAGCCACATAGAATAAATGTTCAGATGTTTGAGAGTCGCAAGACATGAACATCAGATGTTCTGGAGCAGGAAGGAAGGGAAGGGAAGGGGAGGGGAGGGGAGGGGAGGGAGGGAAGGGAAGGGAAGGGAAGGGAAGGGAAGGGAAGGGAAGGGAAGGAAGGGAAGGGAAGGGAAGGGAAGGGAAGGGGAGGGGAGGGGAGGGGAGGGGGGAGGGGAGGGGGGGAGGGGGGGAGAAAGAAAAGAAAGAAAGAAAGAAAGAAAGAAAGAAAGAAAGAAAGAAAGAAAGAAAGAAGAAAGAAAGAAAGGAAGGAAGGAAGGAAGGAAGAAAGGAAAGGAAAGGAAAGGAAAGGAAAGGAAAGGAAAGGAAAGGAAGAAAGGAAGAAAGGAAGAAAGGAAGAAAGGAAGGAAGAAAGAAAGAAAGAAAGAAAGAAAGAAAGAAAGAAAGAAAGAAAGAAAGAAAGAAAGAAAGAAGGAAAGGAAAGGAAAGGAAAGGAAAGGAAAGGAAAGGAAAGGAAAGGAAAGGAAAGGAAAGGAAAAGGAAAGGGAAAGGAAAGGGAAAGGAAAGGGAAAGGAAAGGAAAGGAAAGGAAAGGAAAGGAAAGGAAAGGAAAGGAAAGGAAAGGAAAGGAAAGGAAAAGGAGAAGAAAGAAAGAAAGAAAGAAAGAAGAAAGAAAGAAAGAAAGAAAGAAAGAAAGAAAGAAAGAAAGAAAGAAAGAAAGAAAGAAAGAAGAAAGAAAGAAAGAAAGAAGAAAGAAAGAAAGAAAGAGCATGGGAGAGGGAGAGGTGGGAAAAAAGCAACTTTCTCTTTAAATGCCCTCTCCGAGCCAGCTGACGGGACAGTGGGGGCTTCAGGAGCCACACAATGTGTGTGAGCCACAGGTGGCTCCTGAGCCGCAGTTTGGCCACCCCTGCCACAGAGCCATCCTAAGCCTACAGGACTTTTCCATCCAAAGATAACTATCGATTCCATAAGCAGAATTATGTTTTCCTTTGTCCACTGAATTCACATCGGCTTAGAAAGCTGCCATGCTCTTAGGACTGCACTGCTTGTTGTCTGTCTTCCGATACACATTCATTGCTCCAGCAGACGGTTTTACAGTTAAGTGTGGATTTGTTTCCAAAAGGACTGCCTCCCTCTCCCGCGTTACCTAGTTTTCCTGGATGGTTTTTTTCCAGATCGGACTGCAAGAGCTTGCTGTGAAGATACGGCTGCTCTTTGTTAACCCGGAACTCAAACTGCAAGAGGGAAAAAGAGGATGAAAGAATGTGGCCGCCGTGCCTCCCGAGAACATCGGAAGAGCCCGGCTGGATCTGAGCACTGGTTTGACTAGTCCAGCGTTGTGCCTCGCTCAGCGGCCAAACAATTCCTCAGCAGCAACAGGGCAGAGAGGACATCAGAAGAGCCCTGCTGGGTCAGACCAGTGCGGGTTCATCTAGTCCAGCCTCCTGTCTCACACAGTGGCCAGCCAGTTCCTCTGGATGGCCAACAACAGGGCAGAGAGGCCAAGGCCTTCATAAGAACACCAGAAGAGTCCTGCTGGATCAGACCAGGGAAGGTCCATCAAGTCCACCTCCTGTCTCACACAGTGGCCAGCCAGTTCATCTGGAGGGCCAGCAACAGGGCAGAGAGGCCTTCATAAGAACATCAGAAGAGCCCTGCTGGGTTAGACCAGTGAGGGCCCATCCTGTCCAGGCTCCTGTCTCACACAGGGGCCAACCAGTTCCCTCTGGAGGGCCCACAACAGGGCAGAGAGGCTGAGGTCTTCCCCTGAGAAGAACATCAGAAGAGTCCTGCTAGATTAGACCAAGTGGTCCATCTAGTCCAGCATCCTGTCTCACACACAGCCATCCAATTCCTCCGGAGGGGCATCAGCAGGGCAGAGAGGCCAAGGTCTTCATAAGAACATGAGAAGAACCCTGCTGGATCAGACCAGGGAGGGTCCATCTAGTCCAGCATCCGGTCTCACACAGGGGCCAGCCAGTTCCTCTGGAGGGCCAACAATAAGGCCATAAGGATCTCAGAAGAGCCCTGCTGGATCAGACCAGGGAGGGTCCATCCAGTCCAGCATCCTGTCTCACACAGTGGCCAAGCAGTTCCTCTGGAGGGCCAACAACAGGGCAGAGAGGCCAAGGCCTACCCCTGATCTTGTCTCCTGGCTCTGGGATTCTGGATATGGATGTTTCCCGCAGTCACCATGGCTAGTAGCCATTGACAGACTTATCCTCTATGACAGACATCCTCCAGGTTGCAATTTTTCCCCAACCTGGAATGAGTCACCCTACCACGGACAGTAATGGCCAGTCACAGTAGATAAGCAGATGTCTGAAATCTGACCAAACCAGAGTACAATTCACATCCTATTGCAACCTACGGGCAAACCTTTACTGATCTGCAATCATCTGGTCCAGACCCTGCCAAGTCTGAACTCTCTCTAGAAGTTAAAATGACTACACTGAAACTATTGCACTTTGGACGAACCATCAGAAAAGCCGGTCTGGTGTAGCGGTTAAGTGCACAGACTCTTATCTGGGAGAACCGGGTTTGATTCCCTGCTCCTCCACCCGCAGCTGCTGGAATAGCCTTGGGTCAGCCATAGCTCTCGTAGGAGTTGTCCTTGAAAGGGCAGCTGCTGCAAGAGCTCTCTCAGTCCCACCCAGCTCGCAGGGTGTCTGTTATTGGGGTGGGGGGAGGTAAAGGAGATTGTGAGCCGCTCTGAGACTCAGAGTATAGGGCGGGATATAAATCCAATATCTTCTTCTTCTCATGAGAAGGCAAGAGTCATTGGAAAAGGCACTCATGCCACGAGAAGTTGAAGAAAGCAGGAGGAAGACCAACACGAGGCAGATGGATTCAATCACCATGGCCTTCAGGTTGCAAGACCTGGGTGAGGCTGCTAACGGTGGGATTTTTTTGAGGACTTTAATCCACCGGGTTGTCGTGAGTCAGAAGCAATTTGACAGATCAGTGGCTCTTAGCCACAGCATATTGTTGGAACTGTCTGGGGCAAGTATTCTTGGTGCTTGGGGGGGGGGGGGGCACACTGGGAGGGCTTCTAGTTTCCTGGCCCCACTGGTGGACTTCCTGATGGCACCTGTTCTTTTTTTGGCCACTGTGTGACACAGAGTGTTGGACTGGATGGGCCACTGGCCTGATCCAACATGGCTTCTCTTATGTGACACGGAGTGTTGGACTGGATGGGCCACTGGCCTGATCCAACATGGCTTCTCTTATGTTCTTATGTGACACAGAGTGTTGGACTGGATGGGCCATTGGCCTGATCCAACATGGCTTCTCTTATGTTCTTAAGGTCTTAGAATCATAGTTGGAAGGGGCCTCCAGGGTCATCTAGTCCAATGCAGGAAACTCACAAATACCTCCCCCTAAATTCACAGGATCTTCATTTCCCCCTGGCGCAGAGTGTTAAAGCTGCAGTACTGCAGTCCTAAGCTCTGCTCACAACCTGAGTTCAATCCCCGGTGGAAGCTGGGTTTTCAGGTAGCCGGCTCAAGGTTGACTCAGCCTTCCATCCTTCTGAGGTTGGTCAAATGAGTACCCCCCCTTGCTGGGGGGAAAGCGTAGATGACTGGGGAAGGCAACGGCTAACCACCCCGTTAAAAGCCTGCTGTGAAAATGTTGTGAAAGCAGAGTCGGAAACCACTGGCGCTTACACAGGGGACTTTTCCTTTCCTTCACTGCTGTCAGATGGCCATCTAGCCTCTGTTTAAAAACCTCCAAGGAAGGAGAGCCCACCACCTCCCGAGGAAGCCTGTTCCATTGAGGAACCGCTCTAACGGTCAGGAAGTTCTTCCTAAGGTTGAGCAGGAAACTCTTTTGATTTAATTTCAACCCACTGGTTCTAGTCCTACCTTCTGGGGCCACAGAAAACAATTCCACACCATCCTCTATAGGACAGCCCTTCAAGTTCTTATGCTTGGTCCACACCCCCAGGATTTCAAAGGCATCAACAACTAATTTAGTTCCTGGTTTTCCTTCAGATTCCTCACCCCCATCTTCCATTTCAAGAATGGCTCGCTACTAACATGTGAACAACTTTTTTAAAAAAAAAATACACCAGCAGGAAGCATAGCAGTGGAGTTCTACCTTCACCTGGGAAAGCGTACGGATCACCATTAACAGCAAACGGCTTGCCGTTTCCATGCTAAGGGGAAAGAAACAGATGGCGGCAATCCTGCCCCCGCCCCCCCCCCCTCCCGTGCCTCAACTTTTAATCTTCTTAAGGATTCGTAGGCCTGTGTCTATTTATTAGCATGAACAGAACAGGGAAGCTCAGAACGCTGCGGCTGATTTTCAAAGCCCCAGCCGAAGTACGTTACATGCTAAAATAGGATTACACGCTTTTTACTGGTTATCTGTTTCAGATTAGCTTCATTTTATCAAAGGAATAAATGCGTTCAGCCAATATGTGGTCTACATTTTCAACACAAATCACGCAAGCACTTACAGCGGTAAGCGTAAAAAAAAATGGCAAGTTTTAAAGAAAGCATTGCATAACTTATAAGAAACAATCAACAATGTCCACGCGGCAGAAATGTTTGCACGACAGAACGAATTAATGCTTTGGGGTTCACAAACATACAAACATTAAAATCTCACAGGTTTTGCTCTGTCTGCCGCCGACGTCGTTTGGAGAACCAGGTGCAGCCCAAAATTGCTACCCTGAAAAACGGAAAAGATGAGATTAATGCCATGCAGGAATGCAGCATTTGCAAACTGAAGGTCTTTAAAAAGCCTGCCAGAAGGAAAAACTCGACCAAGGAGGCATTTCACTTAAATGAAGGCCAGCAGGGGTGTGATATTTAAAAGAAATGAAAACATTCACATGCCACAATTTGTTGTTTGGAGAGCTGACTGCATGTCAGGAATTAGCTTTGCAAATTACTGCATGCAATTAAAAGTGTGAGCATGCCCTTGCGGCAGTAACTCTTGCAGACAGCGGTCTGCATGCAGCTGAATCTGGATCCATTTCTGAGTTAGGCCTTACTATCACGCAGACTCCAGGGCACAGCCGTCTATGCGGGTCCCTCTGCCTCTCTAAGAAGCACACGAGACAGCTCCTCTCTCTGGAAAGGTACGTTATCTTATTACGTCATGAAAAGATAGCCAGGACCAAAGGTCCGTTGATTATTACCAAAGAACAAGACCCTTCAGAGGGCAGGCCCAGTGGGAACACACAGTGTCATGGTCCAGATAAGACCCTAGCAGGGTCTGCCCTTGTTCTGTCCATCAGAGCACCTGCAAGGGCTACCATATGTACAGAACACGCAGCACATGTAGTCATACATGTGGTTACATATTTCAAGGCAGTGCTCCCTCTAAGCTGAGTTAGCGTGAGCTGGCTCGCAGATTTTGAGCCTCCAGCTCACACGTTTTTGTCTTCGCTCAGGAAGGATGATAAATCAAGAGAGTTCCCGGCTCAACATTAGGAAGAACTTCCTCGGGAGGTGATGGGCTCTCCTTCCTTGGAGGCTTTTAAGCAGAGGCTGGATGGCCATCTGGCAGCAATGAGGATCCTGTGAATTTAGGGGGAGATATTTGTGAGTTTCCTGCATTGTGCAGGGGGTTGGACTCGATGACCCTGGAGGTCCCTTCCAACTCTATGATCCCAGAGCACACTAATGTATGCAGCAGCTCACAACTTTAATGCCAGTAGCTCCCAAAGCAGAATTTTTGCTCATAAGACTGCAGCTTAAAGGGAACACTGGTTCAGGGTGGTGTCTTAGTGTGCTGTCAGCTATCCTTTCTCTCTCCATGTGTGGGGGGAGACAGCAGCATCGTTCTCTCGCCTTTGGGGAGGGGGAGGAGGAGAGTTGGATTTATGCCCCATCCTTCGCTTGGGAGTCTCAGAGTAGCTTACCATCTCCTTCCCTTCCTCTCCCCACAACAAACACCCTGTCAGGCAGGTGGGGCTAAGAGAGCTCTCAGAGAACAGCTCTGAGAGGACTTGAGACTGACCCAAGGTCACACCAGCAGCTGCATGTTGAGAAGTGAGGGACCAAACCTCGTTCTCCATGCTCCTAAGCACTACACCAAACGGGGAGGTGGAAGGCGACTTCGCTAGCATTGCTCCATCCGTCTTTCTGTTTTGAATGAGCTATGCTTAACTGAGAATCTGCTTCCACGACTCTCTGGATGAAAGGGGACAGTGGCAATATCCTAATGATACATGATCCCGTTGGTCTCCAAGAGAGGCCTGCTCCTTTCTTCTCTGACAGAGGTGCTGTGCAATTTGACCTCGAAGAGAATTATCCCCGGATAGCAGCGTTAGCTGGTGGATCCACCCACTGCAGGACACTCGCGCAAGGCAGGGCGGCTCCAAGAAACGCTCAGACCCAGTTTGTACATAATACAGTGGACTACAGCGCAAGCCTTTCTTCTGCAGACCGCTTCGGATAGATCCAAGACAGCCACAGAACTACTTCATCGCATAGACGAGTTATTAAAATGTGGAATATTCAACCAGAGGGTGCTGCAAGGGACACAGGCATAGACAGCTTTGAAAGGGGGTTAGACAGAGATGTCTCAGCGGCTATTGCCATGACTAAAGGAAACCTCCACATTCAGAGGCATTAAACCTCTGGAACCGAATGCCAGAAGGCAACCTCAGGAGAAGGCCCCGGCCTCTCCACCCTGCTGTTGAACCTGCCAAGGAACTGGCTGGCCACTGTGTGAGACAGGATGTTGGACTAGATGGACCACAGGTTTCACCCAGCAGCTGCCCCAAGGGGGGGTTAAAGATGGGGAGCAGCGAGAGAACCTCCTCTGTCTGCAGACAGAGGCAACAGTGGAGGCAGGTGTGCAGAACAGCTCACTGGGATGAATGCTTGGGCACGCCACAAGTTCTCTCCAGGCCAGCTCTCCACTTGCAACCAGCGTTCCCTCTAAGCTGAGTTAGCGCAAGCTAGCTCATAGATTCTGAGCCTCCAGCTCACACATTTTTGTCTTAGCTCAGGAAGGATGACCCCAGAGCACCATAATTCATGCAGCAGCTCCCAACGTTAATGCCAGTAGCTTACAAAGTAGAATTTTTGCTCACGAGTCTCTGTAACTTAGAGGGAACATTGCTTGCAACCAGGGGGCCCCCAGTTCTGTAGTTCGAGCGCTGGTGGAAAGTGACACTAAGTTGCAGCTAAGAACATAAGAACATAAGAGAAGCCATGTTGGATCAGGCCAACGGCCCATCAAGTCCAACACTCTGTGTCACACAGTGGCAAAAAATTTTATATGCACACATACACTGTGGCTAATAGCCACTGATGGACCTGTGCTCCATATTTTTATCTAAACCCTTCTTGAAGGTGGCTATACTTGTGGCCGCCACCACCTCCTGTGGCAGTGAATTCCACATGTTAATCACCCTTTGGGTGAAGAAGTACTTCCTTTTATCCGTTTTAACCTGTCTGCTCAGCAATTTCATCAAATGCCCACGTGTTCTTGTAGCTGACTTATGGAGAGTTTTCAAGACAAGGAGATAAAGAGGTGGATTGCTATCGCCTGCCTTTGCACTTGGACACAGTAACCTCAGTACTCCACAGTGGTCTCCATCTAAATATTGACCAGGGCTGGCCCTGTTTAGCTTCTGAGAGCCGATGAAATGGGATCCATTCAGGTTAGTGCAGACAAAAATGCCAGTGCTTAAGCTAAATTTATAAACTGCCATCTATCAGATTCTAATTCTAACCAAATAAATGATGTTACAATGTAATTATCATTACAGGACAACCTGATTTCATTCAGATTTGGTTTTTTATTCAGGTGATCATTTTATTTAAGTCTACAAACACATGTATATTAAGACCACATTGAAATAATGTATCACTACAGCATGCTTGTATAGCCGCCCACAAACACCCATGCTCACACATAAACATAACTAAACGCTTGAGATATACATGCTAGACAGAAAAACATTTGCTAGTTTTATTACACTTCATGCTTGTATAAAATATTTGCTAACAGCCTGTAAAATCAGGAATGAACACAGCAACAAATACTGCAAAAGGAAATAGAACAAGATGGTATGAGAGCTAAGACTAAATAAATCACCACTGATAACAAAAAAAAGTATATACATCTGCCATTATTATAAATTACAACACATGATCAATATATGGCACAGGAATTTATGATAAAACATCCTAGCACATAAAATGTCAGTAAATAAGGCATACAGTATGTACTCAAATGCAAGACAAGTTTTTTAAACCATAGGTAAGCCAACAAAAAAGGAAAAGAGGTTATCTTAGATTCACATACAAGTTACAGTTATGACCAATAATAAATTTTCTTGTACATATAGCATTTTAAGGAGCTTCTCTTGCATGCAGAACCGTCTTCCTTTCAATAAATGCAGTATACAGAAATCATGACAGATACAGTAATTATTTACTTAAAATGTTTCTATGCTGCTTTCCCACCCAATGGGACCCTCAATGAATGAAGGGATCAAAATAAACATCAATAATACAGCTAAATCATAACAAATGTGTTCAATAACAATGACGAAGTCTTAGTAGCAACTGTCAAATGAATACATGCCAATAAAGCATAAAGACATTGCCATGACTCACACAAAAATACAAATATCTAATAAACGGCACCAATAAATTATAATTATTAAGGGAATTAATAAATGCCAAATACAACGTACAGTAACAATAAATTACCATTATTTAGGAAATTAACAAATGTCAAAAATGTATTATGGATAAATTAAAACATCAAAAATAATAAATCAGGAATGAATCTCCATAAATCATAAAATGGGTGCTTTCACACACACTAAATAACAATCAATCAATCCACTTTTTAGTGCACTTTGATTTTACAACGTAAAATGGCAAAATTCCACTTGCAAACAGTCACAAAGTGGACTGAAACTGCATTATTTAGCATCTGTGGGCAGGGGGGGGAATGTGGCTGCCAATTCTGTTTTGGGAAATTTGGGGTGGAACCAGGGGTGGCCAGGGGTCAAAACAGGGGGAAACCTCATTGGGCTGAGCTTGGGTTGCCAACTTTAGGTTGGGAAACTCCTGGAGAATCTGGGGTACAGAGAAAGGCCTCGATAAAATATAATGGTATAGAGTAGGGGTGCCCAAAATGCAGCTCAGGAACTACATGTGGCTCTTTCACACAAATTGTGTGGCTCTAGAGGCCCTCACCACACCATTGGCCGGCTCGGAAAAGGCATTTCTCTTTTTAAATCGCTTCTCCAAGCCAGCCAACATCTTGGAGAATGCATTTAAAGTTGCTTTCTTTCCACCTCTGCCTCCCCCCCCATCTATTGCAGCTCTCAAACATGATCTGACATTTATTCTACGAGGCTGTAATGTCAAGCAAGTCTGGCCACCCCTAGTATAGAGTTCACCCTCCCAAGCGTGATTGTTTTCCCCAAGGGGTTTGATCTCTCCGGCCTGGCGATCAGTTCCAATTCCGGGAGATCTCCAGTCCCCACCTGGAGGTTGGCAAGCGTGCCAAAAGGGCCGCTTCCAAACAGATGCATGATGATCAAACCAATGAGATGGTCGCAAATACAACAAAAGTGGTCCGTGAACGAGTTCCCCTTTGCAAGCTTGATGAGAAATGCAACCAGCGCAGATGGACATTTGACAAATAAAGCAATGAAGGGGGGAGAGGAGAGAGGGCTCCATAACAAAGAGAGATGGAAGGCGGGAGAGGAGGGCGGGGGGGGGAGGCTGCCCCACATATTTCCCCGCCCGCCCCACTTCAACGGCCCTTCGCCCCCTTACCGAGACCGAATGCCCCGCCCGGCTGCCCATCGAGGGCCGGCATTTGCTGGGCACCATGGAAACGGGCGGCGCAGAACGCACTCACCGCCGCCACAGCCCGCGCCGGAAGTCGCCGGGCGGTTACCCGGGCAACGTTCTTTTCCGGTCGCCTCCGCGCATGCCCAATTCACCTCCCCCCCGCGAGCGAGCGCACATATTCTCCAACGCGTTCCTTCTGTGAGGAGAAAAAAGCCGGGCGGAGAGAGGGGGCGTGGTCCGGTGGCTCCGCCTACCGCCGTTGGCGCTGAGCTTTAAGACCGTTTTCCCCCCCAAAGAGGGTGTAGCTAAATCGCGGCTTCGCAACACGTCGGGTTCCATAGACGCATGAATGCAAATTTATTTTATTCCCACTTTTCTAACAAATTTATTTTATTTTCTGCATTTGTTCTCCACTTTTCTCCCCTATGAGAACCAAAGGTGTCTTATGTCATTCTCCTTTCCTTCATTTTTGCCTCACAACAGCCCTGTGAGGTAGGATAAGCTGAAAGTCTGTGAAGGGCCCAAGGTTACAATGCCAGCTCTCAGGGCACAAGTGACGGATTTGAACCTGGACCTTCAAATCGTAATCCAACAGTAACCACTACACCACACTGGCCCTTCATATTAATGGAAAGGCGTTTAACTCCCTTTCTCCTGGTTGGCTTCATATTGGTGGACATCTTCAGAACATAAGAGAAGCCATGTTGGATCAGGCCAACGGCCCATCCAGCCCAAGATTCTGTGTCACACAGTGGCTCAAATCCAGGTGCCATCAGGAGGTCCACCAGCAGGGCCAGGAGCCTAAAAACCCTCCCACTCTTGCCCCCCAACCACCAAGAAGACAAAGCAACACTGTCCCAGACATAAGAACGTAAGAGAAGCCATCTTGGATCAGGCTAATGGCCCCTCCAGGCCAACACTTTGTGTCACACAGTGGCCAAAACCCAGGGGGCATCAGAAGATCCACCAGTGGGGCCAGAACCTCTCCCACTGTGGCCCCCCAACCACCAAGAAGACAGAGCAACACTGCCCCAGACATGAGAACAGAAGAGAAGCCATGTTGGATCAGGCCAACGGCCCATCCAGCCCAAGATTCTGTGTCACACAATGGCTCAAATCCAGGTGCCATCAGGAGGTTCACCAGCAGCGCCAGGAGCCTAAAAACCCTCCCACTCTTGCCCCCCAACCACCAAGAAGACACAGCAACACTGTCCCAGACATAAGAATGTAAGAGAAGCCATCTTGGATCAGGCCAATGGCCCCTCCAGGCCAACACTTTGTGTCACACAGTGGCCAAAACCCAGGGGCCATCAGGAGGTTCACCAGCAGGGCCAGAACCCCTCCCACTGTGGCCCCCCAACCACCAAGAAGACAGAGCAACACTGCCCCAGACATAAGAGAAGCCATCTTGGATCAGGCCAATGGCCCATGCAGGTCAATGCTCCGTGTTACACAGTGGCCAAAATCCTACTGCCACCAGGAGGTCCACCAACAGGGCCAGAACTCCAGAAGTCCTCCCACTGTTGCCCGCCTCCCAACATTTGCTGCTTTCTACCCCTGGCAAATGCTTTCCGCAGTCCTTGGGGCCTGTTGCCACCTTATAAGAAAAAGCAGGCACATTTCCCAACAAGCAACTCTTGCCCAATCACTATTGGGTGCAGAAGCACAGTTAGAAATTACTACAATAGGATATACCTTCTGATTTTCACCAGCAGAGTAGCAAACTGAAATCCTAAATTATTATTATTATTATTTTAGGAAAATAATAGGGGTTATTTTTATATAACTCTTCTCTTGTAGTCCCTTGTGATCATGTTGCAAGCTAAACTGTTATGCTAAAATTGCAAAAGGGAAATGGATCATTTTGGAACATACTTTAATGTTGTGTCATGTACTATATATAATATAAATAGCCTTGATTGAGGTAAATATTCCTATATAAATATTATTTCCATTCCCTATTTATCCCTTTTCTTCATAGCAAACTGCAGTCATGATACACCAATACACCCTACGGAACTCACCGGTGCTTACTTGGAAGTAAACGTGCCCTATCATAGAGCCAGTTGTTATGCAGAAGTTGAGTGCCGGACTAGCATCTGGGACACCCCAGCTGAAACCCCACTTGTGCCAAGAAGCTTGCTGGGTAGCCCTGAGCATTCTCTCAGCCTGACCTACTTCACAGGGTTGTTGTGAGGCCAGAACTGAGGAGAGCAGAAGAGATGTAAGCCCCTTTGGATCGCAGCTGGGCAGAAAGGCGGGGTGTGAGCGAATCTAAAAAAATAACTGTTGCGATTGGGGGGGAGGGGGGAGTAGGCCCTCCCTGTGCTTCCAACCACCTTCCCTCCACCCAGCCAGGGCAATAAAAAACTATGACCTCTCCTGCAAAGCTGATCCTGTGAACTCAACGGAAGGGATTTGTGAAGTCCCTGCATTGTGCAAGAGGGGTGGACTAGATGACCTTAGGGGTGTCCCTTCCAAGTCTATGCTTCTCCGTTTGCATTTATTTATATCCCACTTTGTCTCCCCCACTGCAGGGACTCAACGCGGCTTCTCCCCTCCACTGGCTTCACCCCGGCAAACTACAGCCCCCCCCCCATAGGGCAGGCTGAGAGTTTGCTTTGGTGGCCAAAGTATTTGAGCTTCAGCTTCAGCATTAATTTTATCTCATTACAGATGCTAAACCCACTCTCAGTGAGCATAGTTATACATCCACAGTATTCCAGTGTTTCTCTTTTAGAATTGTGTATCAGTATAATTATTTGTATCGACATACTCAAAAATAGGGATATTGGCTGTATATCTCATTACATGTGCTTTACCCATTTTCACTATATTTTATTGTATTCCTTTTTCCTATGGCAAACTAGAATTATGTTTACATGTTAAAAAAGTAAATTAGGTGGACAAGAACATCACTATCCAATGTATTTCTCTTTTAGCTGTATTGACATACTTTGGTTGCTTATCTCATTACATATATTGAACTCATCTCCCATTGTCATTGACAGACAGTCTCACATTTTGACATACTATCGTTTTGTTGCTTTCGCATGCTCCTGTAACTCAGATCAAAGGTTGGCTCGATTCGTTAATTTTCCTATTCTGTCATTGTACCATTTTGCATTCTAAACCACTGCCTACCATATCATTTTACTTCACTGCCATTGGTTCTTAAATCTGTACCATGTTGCATTCCGGGCCACCGCCTATCAGCTCTGTATGGCTCTGCTCAGCCATGTATGGCTTTGCTCACTGTGCCGGATTCTTCATCTGATGAAGTACGCTTAAGAGCACACGAAAGCTTCCCCTCTAAATAAAAACTGGTAGGTCTTAAAGGGGCCACTTGACTCCTGCTTTGTTCAACTGCTTCAGACCAACAAGGCTGCCCGCTTGGATCCATCTCCCGTTGTCACTGACAGACAATCTTACATTTTGACATATTGTTTTGTTGCTTCGCATGCTGCTCAGATCAAAGGTTTGCTCAATTTGTTAATTTTACTATTCCGTCATTGTACCATTTCACATTCTGAACCGCTGCCTACCAGATAATTTTACTTCACTGCCATTGGTTCTTAAATCTGTACAATACTGCATTCTAGGCCACTGCCTACCAACTCTGTATGGCTCACTCAATGCACAGCAGCCAAGAAGGTCAGAGCGCCTGCTCCGACTGCAAGGCCACTGAGGAAGTTCTCCGTCGCCGAGAACGAAACGTCTGGAAGAAAAACTTTCCCCAGTAGAACACGGCACTTGAGCCCGAAAGATTCTACAAACCCTAATGATGTTACCAACCTGAAATCTCTGTATGGCTTTGCTCACTGTGCCGGATTCCTCGTCGGACGCAGCGCGCTTAAGAGCACACGAAAGCTTCCGCTCTAAATAAAAATGGGTCGGTCTTAAAGGGGCCACTCGACTCCCGCTTTGTTCACCAATGACCCCAGGACCTCCTTTGGTTGTTGATTTCCTGCGGGTCGAGCCGGCCGCGTTCCCACGTGCAGCCGGGGCTCTTGCAGGCGGGCGGAGGAGGAGCTTTAAGCCCTCCCCTCCCCTCTTCTCTTGCGCGCCGGGCTTGGCTGGTTTGCTTCGGCGGCTGCAGCAGCTGCTCTCGGCGGGGGCGAGCCAGCTCAGCCCCCAGCAGCAGGAGGAGGAGGCGGGGGCGGCTGCGGAGGGAAGCGCCGCCCCGGCTCCGGCTGGCTCGGCTCTCTCTCTGCTGCAGCAGGAGGAGAAGGCGGCGGTGCGCCTTGGAGACTGCGGTGCCCCGGGCGCGCCTTGGAGACGCGCGTTGGCCCGGCGGCATGGAGGAGGTCGAGCTGGCGACGGGGGGAGGCCCCGGCGGCGGCCCCGTGGAGATCCGAGTGGCGGCGGCCGAGGAGGACGAGGAAGACCCGGAGGAGGAAGAGGAGGACGAGGCGCGCCGGCGGGGCCGCCTGTGCCTCAGCCCGTTAGGCGGCGGCAGCTGCAGCGAAGACGATTCCGGGCGAGGCTGCGGGAAATCCAGGTAGGGCGCAGGATTGGGACAGAACGCCTGCGTGAGCGTAGCGGACTCGCCGCCACTTACTTCCGAGGAGACCTAATGGGGAGGCTTGCCGCTGAGGCTCGCCTGGCCACTTGGGAATGAAAGGCTCTGGAATTCAGCCGGGCTTCCTTTAGAGCAGGAATAGCCGAATGGGGCTCTTTGACACGCATTGTGTGGCTCTCCAAGCCTCCACTGCCTCATCAGCTGGCCCGGAAAAGGCTTTTGTCTTTAAATCATTTCTCCAAGCCAGCCGGGGACTTGGAGAATGAATTTAAAGTTGCTCTCTTTCCACCTCTTCCTCCCTCCCCATCTGTTTTCCTTCCTTCCTTGGGTCTCTCAAACACTTGATGCTCGTGTCTTACGGCCCTCAAACATCTGACGTTTTTTGCTTCTGAGGAAGACCCAGATTGGTTTCTCTGCCAAAATGTCTTAAGAAGGCTTTCCTGAGAGTAAGCTCCAGTGAACAAACCTGAGTACGATCCTTGAATGGATCTGCTGAAGACTGTGCTTGGAGTCACTGAGGACTAGCATCTTGCATTTTATTGGGTAGACTGACTATAAATCAGGGGTGGCCAAACTGGCTCGGAAGCCACATGTGGCTCTTTCTCACATATAGTGTAGCTCTCAAAACCCCCACCACCCCATTGGCTGGCAGCTTGGAGAATGCGTTTAAAGTTGCTTTCTTTCCACCTCTCCCTCCCCTCAACTTATTTGCTGTCTTTCCACCTTCCTTCCTTCCTTCCATCATGCGGCTCTCAAGTATCTGACGTTCGTGTCTTGCGGCTCTCAAACATCTGATGTTTATTCTGTGTGGCTCTTTGTGTTAGGCAACTTTGGCCACCCCTGTTACAAACTGTTGTAAATTTTCATTGTACTTCTGCTCCCCTCCCTCTCAAACTGGCACCCCCTGCTCTGTCGCCGATTCTCTTGTAGCATAAATATTTACCAGAAAATTTCAGTGTGGGACTGGCCCTGGGTTCGAGTGCTCTCCTCAAACAAAAACATGCCTGTGGCCGTCTCCTCTGACGCTGCAGTCCTGAAAAGCGGCCTGTGGTTATTAAAATAACACAAGCGGCTTCGAGCTCCCGTTTCTTGGAAATGTAGGAGGGAAGAGACAGGCTTCAGTTTTTGCAGGAAAAGCAAGGAGACTTTTTGTGACGAAGAAGAGCAGATTTATACCCCGCCCTTCTTTCTGAATCAGAGACTGATCTGAATCTGAATCTCTGAATCTTCTCCCCCCACAACAGACACCCTGTGAGGTGGGTGGGGCTGAGAGAGCTCTCTCAGAAGCTGCCCTTTCAAGGACAACTCCTGCGATAGCTATGGCTAACCCAAGGCCATTCCAGCAGCTGGAAGTGGAGGAGTGGGGGGATCAAACCTGGTTCTCCCAGATAAGAGCCCGCACACTTAACTACTACACCAAACTGGCTCAGAAGTGGGTTATATTGGGGGAACTCAGTAGCGTGCACACAGACCGGTGCATACGTCCCTTGCTTCTCCTGCTCTTGGTTGCACGGATGAAAGGGACCAAGCGCTTGAAGAATACCCGTGCACCAAATATGTTTTCTTGCACCCAGTCCCTTGCGCCATAGCACTGAGATACTGGGGCATGCGCAGAGTGTAAGTGAAGGACAGGCAGCCTGACCTCCGAGGCTTTTTTTTTTGTAACAGGAACTCCTTTGCATATTAGGCCACACACCCCTGATGGAGCCAACCCTCCAAGAGCTTACAGGGCTCTTAGTACAGGGTCCAGGGATAGAATTCCAGCAGGGGCTCCTTTGCATATTAGGCCACACACCCCTGATGGAGCCAATCCTCCAAGAGCTTACAGGGCTCTTAATACAGGGTCCAGAGATAGAATTCTAGCAGGAACTCCTTTGCATATTAGGCCACACACCCCTGATGTAGCCAGTCCTCCAAGAGTTTATAGGGCTGTTAGCACAGGGCCTACTGTAAGCTCCAAGAGGACTGGCTACATCAGGGGGTGTGGCCTAATATGCAAAGGAGTTGCTGCTACAAAAAAAGCCCTGCCGACCTCTATCCTTTCTTCAAATAGCTTGGCCAAGTCTTGGCCTAATAGTGTTTGGCTGCCTGAGGTGGGAAACCTGGTACCAAGGAAATGCAGGCTCCAGTTCCCAACCTAGTGGGTGATAGGGAGCCGGTCGCAGTGCCAGCCTAACCTACAGGGTTGTTGTGAGGAATTAAAAGAGCAGAAGAGAACTGCATGCACCGCTCCGGACTCTTTAGCAGGAGGGAAGAGGAATGCGTTCAGAGAGCCGTAACCCTAAAGGGTATTGTTCCGTTTTGTTGGCGTTTGCTCAGAAGTCCTTTCTGATAGGTTGTGCTCGGCAGGGTCCAAACAAGGGGTCTGTTTGGCAATCGTTCTTCCCCCAGGCCTAGGAGAGGGGGGCTGTTGCACACTGGCTTCAGAGGCACCGGATGTGGTTTGGCGTTAGCCGTGGCTGAAAGATGGTGATGGTTTGGGAATGTGTGAATATGGAACTGCCCTGTACAAAGACAAGTAACTGTGAACGCCTTCACCTGCCAGTAGCTCCCCAGAATCTCTGCAGAGCTACTTTCTATGACGTTTATACTCAAGGTCAGTAATTGTCTGCTCAGACTGGCAGCAGCTCTCCCGGGTCTCATCTATTCCTGCTTGGTCCTTTTAGTTGGAGATGCCAAGGATTGAACCTGGGACCTTCGGCATGCCAAGCAGATGGTCTGCCCAGTGAGCCACAGCCTCTCCCCATCCAGTTCAGAATTGTAGACTGGCAGCAGCTCTCCCGGGTCCCATCCGTTCCTGCTTGGTCCTTTTAGTTGGAGATGCCAAGGATTGAACCCGGGACCTTCTGCATGCCAAGCAGATGCTCTGTCCAGTGAGCCACAGCCTCTCCCAATCCGGTTCAGAATTGTAGACTGGCAGCGGCTCTCCAGGATCTCAGGCAGGGGTCTTTCTCATCACCTCTTGCCTGGGCCTTTTTCAACTGGAGATGCCGGGGACTGAACCTGGGACGTTCTGTATGTCAACCCGATGCTCTGCCACGGAGACCTCTCTCCATCATCAGTTTGGCCAGGGATCCTGGAGAGGGTTTTTGTTTTGTTTTTTGTCATCTTCTGGGCATGGAGCAGTTGTCGCTGGGGGCGTGGGGCGGAAGGTATTTGTGAGTTTCCTGCATGGTGCAGGGGGTTGGACTAGATGACCCTGGAGATCCCTTCCAGCTCTATGATCTATGATTCTGTGGTCTCCAGGCAGAGGTCTTTCTCATCACCTCCTGCCCAGTTAACTGTATTTTTTTTAAACTGGGGGTGCTGGGGATTGAACCTGGGACCTTCTGCATGCCAAGCAGAGGCTCTGCCACTGAGCCACAGCCCTTCCCGTGATTTCAGTTTCAATGCTAGAGATATTTGCTTGGTGGCGCAGCGTTAAAGCTGCAGTCCTAAGCTCTGCTCACAACCTGAGTTCGATCCCTGGTGGAAGCTGGGTTTTCAGGTAGCCAGCTCGAGGTTGACTCAGCCTTCCATCCCTCCGAGGTCGGTCAAATGAGTCCCCCAGGGTAGATGTGGACCCCCCCCACTACCACAACTTAGTGTTATATTAGGTGGCTGGTAAGAGTCCCATGGCGCAGAGTGGTAAAGCTGCAGTACTGCAGTCGGAACCCTCTGCTCACGACCTGAGTTCGATCCCAGCGGAAGCTGGGTTCAGGTAGCCAGCTCAAGGTTGACTCAGTCTTCCATCCTTCCGAGGTCGGTCAAATGAGACCCCAGCTTGCTGGGGAGGAAGCGCAGATGACTGGGGAAGGCAATGGCAAACCACCCCGTGAAAAGTCTGCCGTGAAAATGTTGTGAAAGCAACGTCACCCCAGAGTCGGAAACGACTGGTGCTTGCACAGGGGACCTTTCCTTTCCTATCTACGCTGAAGGAGCCCCGTGGCGCAGAGTGGTAAAGCAGCAGTACTGCAGTATTGTGGTTTGAACTCTCTGCTCACAACCTGAGTTCGATTCTGGCGGAAGCTGGTTCAGGTAGCCGGCTCCCAAGTTGACTCAGCCTTCCATCCTTCCGAGGTTGGTCAAATGAGTCCTCAGCTTGCTGGGGGGAAAGTGCAGATGACTGGGGAAGGCAATGACAAACCACCCCATAAAAAGTCTGCCATGAAAATGTGAGAGCAACGTCACCCCAGAGTTGGAAACAACTGGTGCTTGCACAGGGGACCTTTCCTATCCCTTTTCCTCTCTTCCCTCCCCTTGCCCAACATCTTGCTTTCCTCCTGCTTTCTGTGGGAAGTTCCACCACCCTGTCTTGAAGAGGGTTAAGGAATATGCTGAAAGTTGGGGAGGGGGGGAGAGAGAGAGCGCAAGAGGATTCCCAAATCTGACAGGAAGCCTGGCGCAACTAGAGCCGGATGTTGCACCAAGCAGCCGCCCGTCTCCCTCCCCTCAAAGAGGGCTCTGGGATGCTCCGGCTGGCAGAGTGCCTGGGAGGCGAGGTTTCTCCGGGCGGGGCAGGGTTGGAGGGATGGAAGGGGAGATCTCCTGCTGATCTGGCACTTAGCTGGGGGGGGAGGGTGGAGCCAGCAGGGGGAGGGAAATGAGCCAGAGAAGGTGGTCTCCGTCTGCACATGAAGCTGTCTAATACTGGATCAGACTATTGGTCCATCAAAGACAGTCTTGTCTACTCAGAAAAGCAGCCGCTCCCCAGGGTCTCTGGCAGAGGTCTTTCCCATCGCCTCCTGCCTGGTCCTTTTAACTGGAGATTACGGGGATTGAACCTGGGACCTTCCGCATGTAAAGCAGGGAGCTCTGCCTTTGAGCCGTGGCCCCTCCCCTCTAATACATGAACACATGAAACTGCCTGATATTGAATCAGACGCTCAACTCATCAGGGTCAGTATTGCCTGCTCAGACTGGCAGCCGCTCTCCAGGGTCTCGGGCAGAGAGGTGTGGGTGCAGGGTTAAACACCCTTAAAAAGGTCAAGGTAGTCCCCTGTGCAAGCACCAGTCGTTTCAGACTCTGGGGTGACGTTGCTTTCACAGTGTTTTCACGGCAGACTTTTTACGGGGTGGTTTGCCTTTGCCTTCCCCAGTCGTCTGCACTTTTGCCCCAGCAAGCTGGGGACTCCTTTGACCGACCTCGGAAGGATGGAAGGCTGAGTTGACCTGGAGCTGGCTATCTGAACCAGCTTCCGCCGGGATCGAACTCAGGTCGTGAGCAGAGGGCTCCGACTGCAGTACTGCAGCTTGACCACTCTGTGCCACGGGCTCTTACCAGCAACCGAACATAACACTGAGTTGTGGTAGTCCGGGGGGATCGCGTCTACCCTGCTGCTGTCAGTACGCCGTGCCGCAACCCAACAAAATATGTGACTGGATGCCTGTTTCCATGTGCCTCCCCAATTTTGCCCAGAGAAGTGTTGTACAGGCCCTGGGCAGAAACGATGGCTTGTGAGGGAAAGGCTGTATAGTAGAGCCCCTGCTTTGCGTGCAGAAGGTCCCAGGTTCAAGAGCCAGCATCTCCAGGTCAAAGGAACAGGTAAGAGATCTGAGAGCCTAAACAGCAGCCACTGCCTATTGGGAGTAGTCAGTACTGACCTTAAAGAAGAAGAAGAAGAATTGCAGATTTATACCCGGCCCTTCTCTCTGAATCAGAGACTCTGAGCGGCTTACAATTTCCTATATCTTCTCCCCCCACAACAGACACCCTGTGAGGTGGGTGGGGCTGAGAGAGCTCTGAAGAAGACTGCAGATTTATACCCCGCCCTTTTCTCTGAATCAGAGACTCTGAGCGGCTTACAATTTCCTGTATCTTCTCCCTCCACAACAGACACCCTGTGAGGTGGGTGGGGCTGAGAGACCTCTGAAGAAGAAGACTGCAGATTTATACCCCGCCCTTCTCTCTGAATCAGAGACTCTGAGCGGCTTACAATTTCCTGTATCTTCTCCCTCCACAACAGACACCCTGTGAGGTGGGTGGGGCTGAGAGACCTCTGAAGAAGAAGACTGCAGATTTATACCCCGCCCTTCTCTCTGAATCAGAGACTCAGAGCGGCTCACAATCTCCTATATCTTCTCCCCCCACAACAGACACCCTGTGAGGCGGGTGGGGCTGAGAGGGCTCTCACAGCAGCTGCCCTTACAAGGACAACCTATGGCTGACCCAAGGCCATTCCAGCAGCTACAAGTGGAGGAGTGGGGAATCAAACCCGGTTCTCCCAGATAAGAGTCCGTGCACTTAACCACTACAACAGACTGGCTCTCCAGGACCAGTGGTCTTCACATGCAGAAGGTCCCAGATTCAATCCCCGGCATCTTCTGCTAAAAGGCACAGATTGGATGTGATGTGTAAGAAGAAGAAAAAGATGATGATGATATTGGATTTATATCCCACCCTATTCTCTGAATTTCAGAGTCTCGGAGCAGCTCACAATCTCTTTTACTTTCCCCCGCCCCCCATAACAGACACCCTGTGAGGTAGGTGGGGCTGAGTGAGCTCTTACAGCAGCTGTCCTTTTACGTTAATCACCCTTTGGGTGAAGAAATACTTCCTTTTATCCGTCAGGTTAAAACGGATAAAAGGAAGTACTTCTTCACCCAAAGGGTGATTAACATGTGGAATTCACTGCTACAGGAGGTGATGGCAGCTACAAGCACAGCCAGCTTCAAGAGGGGGTTAGATAAAAATATGGAGCAGAGGTCCATCAGTGGCTATTAGCCACAGTGTGTGGGGGGGGGTGTGTATATATATATATATATATATATATATAATTTTTTTGGCCACTGTGTGACACAGAGTGTTGGATGGCCCATTGGCCTGATCCAACATGGCTTCTCTTATGTTCTTATGTCCTTTAAGGACAACTCCTGCCAGAGCTATGGCTGACCCAAGGCCATTCCAGCAGGTGCAAGTGGAGGAGTGGGGAATCAAACCCGGTTCTCCCCGATAAGTGTCTGCGCTCTTAACCACTACACCAAACGCTCTCTCTGACTGAGACCGTGGAGCTGCCTGTCTGAGTAGGCAAAACTGACGGTTATGGACCAGGCGTCTGTCTCACGAGCAACCTCTCAGTAACTCAGCTGTGACTCCCAAAACACGAGCAACCTCTCAGTAACTCAGCTGTGACTCCCAAAACAGAATCCGCATATTTGACTTTTCCTGAGCCGTTGTTAACTTCCAGATGAGCATGAAAACCGAGCTAAGTTACCAACACCCTACTGTGATGTCCTCTTTAGAGCACCTTTGATCTCCAGGCCATAGTGTTGGAAAGTCTGACTCAGTGGAGAGTTTCAGGGGTGATAAGGTGATTATAGCATAGTCTTAAGAGTCCTCAAACGCATGCACCCTGCCGATCTTTCCTCATTTGGCACGCAGGGCAAAAATAGAGGCTGTCAGCGTGTTAAAACGTGAGGTCAGATATCCCCATAGCTTCTCCTCCCCAGGGAGCATCTTTGTGTCCACGGAAAGCCATGGAACATGTCCTCTTGACTTCTGTCGCGCCTCTTGAAAGGATTTGTTTTGCGTGTGACATACATAGAAACAGAACTGACTTGGCCTCAAGCTAACTGAGTGATGCTGGAAAGTTAGACGGTGCCAACTTGCTCTCCGTTCTAATCCCTCCGCAAAGCTCTCTTTTCAGGCACAGGTTTCACACACACACACACACACACACACACCGGCAGTGTGGTGTAGTGGTTAGCGAGACCCAGGTTCGAATCCCCACTCTGCCTTGGAAGCTTGATGGGTGACTAACGGACCAGTCGTGCGCTCCTTCGGCCAAAGCTACCTCACAGGGTCGTTAGGAGGCTAAAGGGGAGGTGGGGGGAAATGAAGTTGCAAGCCATGTTAGTCCATTGCTGCAAAATAGTAAAGAGTCCGGTAGCACCTTTTAAGACTAAAAAATTTTTTGTCGTAGCATAAGCTTTCGAGAAACACAGCTCTCTTCGTCAGAGGCAAAGCTGCCAGCTTTGGGTCTCCACTGGACAACGAATCAGGGTAGAAAGAAAACAAGGTCCGTGTGAACCAAAGTGAAAGAAACTAGACTCGTTCCCGCTTCCCTTCCACTCTCTTTTTTTGCGTGGGTTGTGCACAAAAGAAAAGCAGGAAGCAGGTAACTGTTGCTTTCTGGGTTTTTATGTTCTGATTTAAAGGAGATTAGACAGATTCACGGAGGATAGATCGACCAGCCAATGTACCTAAAGAGGAACCTCCACATTCAGAGGCAATCAGCATCTGAATCCCAGAGCCAGGAGGAAGCATCAGGGGAAGGCCTCGGCCTCTCTGCCCTGTCGTTAGCCTTCTTGAGGAATTGGTAGGCCACTGTGTGAGACAGGATGCTGAACTAGATGGATTGTTGGTCTGATCCAGCAGGGCGCTTCTGATGTTCTCATCAGAGGAAGGCCTCGGCCTCTCTGTCCTGTTGCTGACCATCCAGAAGAACTGGTTGGCCAGTACACGAGGCAGGATGCTGGACTAGGTGGACCACTGGGCTGATCCAGCAGGGCTCTTCTGATGTTCTTATGAAGGCCTCAGACTCCATGTCCTGTTGTTGGCAGGGAATTGGCTGGCCACTGTGTGAGACAGGATGCTGGACTAGATGGACCCTCACTGGTCTGATCCAGCGGGGCTCTTTGGATGTTCTTCTGAAGGCCTCAGCCTCTCTGCCCTGTTGTTGGCCCTCCAGAGGAACTGGCTGGCCACTGTGTGAGGCAGGAGGCTGGACTAGATGGACCCTCACTGGTCTGTTCTAGCAGGGCTCTTCTGGTGTTCTTATGAAGGCCTCGGCCTCTGTGCCCTGTTGTTGGCCCTCCAGAGGAACTGGTTTGCCATCTTCTCAGGAGGTGGTGGGCTCCCCTCCTTTGGAGGTTTTTAAACAGAGGCTAGACGGTTATTTGACAGCAATGCTGATTCTGTAAACTTAATGGGAGGTATTTGTGAGTTTCCTGCATTGTGCAGGGGGTTGAACTAGATGACCTTGGAGATCCCTTCCAACTTTATGAACCACTAGTTTGATCCAGCAGGACTCTTCTGATGTTCTTGTGAAGGCCTTGGTCTCTATGCCCTGTTGTTGGGCCTCCAGAGGAACTGGCTGGCCTCTGTGTGAGACATGAGGCTGGACTAGATGGACCCTCACTGGTCTGATCCAGCAGGGCTCTTCTGATATTCTTCTCAGGGGAAAGCCTCCGCCTCTCTGCCCTGCTGTTGGCCCTCCAGAGGAACTGGTTGGCCTCTGTGTGAGACAGGAGGCTGGACTAGATGGACCCTCACTGGTCTGATCCAGCAGGGCTCTTCTGATGTTCTTCTTAGGGGACGGCCTCAGCCTCTCTGCCCTGCTGTTGGCCCTCCAGAGGAACTGGTTGGCCTCTGTGTGAGACAGGAGGCTGGACTAGATGGACCCTCACTGGTCTGATCCAGCAGGACTCTTCTGATGTTCTTGTGAAGGCCTTGGTCTTTATGCCCTGTTGTTGGACCTCCAGAGGAACTGGCTGGCATCTATGGAGACCCAGGCCCTACCTGAGCTACTGCCATTTTGTAGGCAGGCTTTTGACTGAGGCAGCAGGCCTCCTGTTCCACTAACTATTCCATCAGTCAGCCTCCCTTGTTGTGACAACATGCTTTATAGCCGGGGTGGCCAACGGTAGCTCTCCAGATGTTTTTTGCCTACAACTCCCATCAGCCCCCGCCATTGGCCATGCTGGCTGGGGCTGATAGGAGTTGTAGGCAAAAAGCATCTGGAGAGCTACCATTGGCCACCCCTGCTTTATAGCCTTGTTGAGGTGCTGAATCTCATCTTAACACCGTCACTTCTTCTTGGGCCAAAAACTGTACTCCATGAAACGTGCCCTTTCCGCCGTTGATGCACCTTATTTAGTTTTATCGTTCTGTTGCTTTGGCTTCATTGTATTGTTTTGAATTTGATTTGTCGGTTTTAATGGTTTAACTTCTGTTGTGATCCGTCCTGAGCCCGTCACGGGAAAGAGCGGGATATAAATTTACTAAATAAATAAGTGCGTGAGACAGGAGGCTGGACTAGATGGGCCCTCACTGGTCTGATCCATCAGGGCTCTTCTGATGTTCTTATGAAGGCCTCAGCTTCTGTGCCCTGTTGTAGGCCCTCCAGAGGAACTGGTTGGCCAATGTATGAGACAGGATGATGGACTAGATGGACCCTCACTGGTCTGACCCAGCAGGGCTCTTCTGATGTTCTTATGAAGGCCTCAGCCTCTTTGCCCTGCTGATGCCCCTCCAGAGGGACTGGCTGGCCACTGAGTGAGACAGGATGCTGGACTAGATGAACCCTCACTGGTCTGATCCAGCAGGGCTCTTCTGATGTTCTTATGAAGGCCCTGTTGCTAGACCTCCAGAGGAACTGGTTGGCCACTGTGTGAGACGGGATGCTGGACTAAATGGACCCTCACTGGTCTGATCCAGCGGGGCTCTTCGGATGTTCTTATGAAGGCCCCTCTGCCCTGTTGCTGGCCCTCCAGAGGAAGTGGCTGACCACTGTATGAGACAGGATGGAGGACTAGATAGACCCTCACTGGTCTGATCCAGCAGGGCTCTTTTGATGCTCTTAGGAGAGCCTCAGCCTCTCTGCCCTGTTGTTTGCCCTCCCGAAAGAACTGGTTGACCACTGGGTGATACAAGATGCTGGACCAGATGAACCGCCGTTGGACTCTTGTTATGTTCCTGTGCGTGGGCAGTCCAACCTTTCCCAAGTCAGCAATAATATAAACAGTGATCCAACCTATCATCCCAACCAATGAGTTGAAGGACACAGCTTCAAAAGCCTGGTGTCTGGAAGGGGTTCTATAGCTAACCCTCTTATTCTTTTAGCTAATGCAGGCATTCCCTAAGCCAGGGGTGTCGAACTCATTTCTTATGGGGGCTGGATCTGACATAAATGAGACCTTGTTGGGCCGGACCATGTAGGGTCGGGCTGGGCCATGTAGGGTCAGGCTGGGCCATGTGTGTACCTATTTAAGATTAGGTAGCAGGGATATAAACTTTATAAAGGACACAGACAAACACATTTAAATATTTTTGTTAAAAAAACCCCCTTAAAACATGCTTTGAAAGTTAGCACTTGTTGATTTTAAAAGTGCTTTCTTTGTATTTCTTCCATGGGATCCAGGGAACTGGGCAAAGGAAGCTCTGGCTCTTTCCTTCCTTCCCCGGGGAGAGAGGCTTGGCTCAGTAGCTCTGCTGTGCGATTGAGAGAGCCTGGCAAAGCAAGCTATCACTCCCCCGCTTCCTCCCCAAGGGAGAAGCCTCGGCCAATGGAGAAAATAAGAGGTTTTGCTCTGTAGCTCCTGTGCGATTGAGCACGCCTTGCAAAGCGAGCTGTGATGCAGAAGAGAGGGAGAAGGAAGCAGATGACCGCCAGTTGCTCAGGGGCCTGATACGAGCTTTCCAGGGGCCCGATTTGGCCCCCGGGCTGCATGTTTGACACCCCTGCCTTAAGCCACCGTCCGTATTTCAGGGGAGTATCAGCTGGGAAGAGAGGGAGCAGCTTTCGATAGCGCCCCGCCTACCCTTCTTCAAGGGATATCCGCATGTGCCGGAGCGCTCAGAAAAGAGAGCTATGGACCAATTTGCTTGGAGAGCCAAAGGACTCCATGGGTTGCTCTTTCTGCCTGCCGGCTCCCGGCTTTCTAAGATGAGTCACCGGCGGATGAGTCACAGCCGAACAGGGTTGTTTTCCCGGCTGTGCTTTATTTCCAGCAGGCCTTCGAATAATGCCATGAAAGCTTCAGCGCAAATTGGTAGCATCTGCGAAGTCACTGCCGTGTCTTTCTTCCCTCCCCCCCACCCCTCCCCTCTTGGAGACTGTCAACAGGCAGTCGTCACATGACGACGTTTCGGAGAAGGAAGCTGTCTGTTGAGTTTGGGGGGAATTGGAGCAGGGATTTGTTGTGGCGCTGATGCTTTGGGACCCTTCCACCGGGACGTTGTGAAATCAGGGAAGCGTCCTGCCACGGCAGGAGCTGGGCGGAGGGGCAAGGGGGGGTGTTGGTTTGCTGAATTCCAAACTCCTGCTAGCCAGCAAGTTGTTTATGACACATTCAAGTAGGCAGCCGTGTCGGCCTGAAGCAGCAAAACCAGGCCTCGTTTTGGGTGGAGCTCTCGAACCTCTAAATCAGGGGTGTCAAACACGCGGCCTGGGGGCCGAATTAGGCCCCCGGAGGGCTCCTATCAGGCCCCCGAGCAACTGCCTGTCATCTGCTTCCTTCTCGCTTTCTCTTGCATCTCAACTTGCTTTCCAAGGCTTGCTGAATTGCACAGGAGTTACAGGGCAAAACCTCAATTTTCTCCATTGGTTGAGGCTCCTTCCCCTCCTGGTCGCCTGGGGAGGGAGGGAAAGAGCCAGAGCTTCCTTTGACCAGTTCCCAGGATCCCATGGGAGAGATACAAAGGAAGCACCTTTAAGACCAACGAGTGCGAAATGTTTTAAGCATGTTTTATTTTAAGTTTTTTTTAAAAAAAATTCTTAATTGTGTTTATCTGTGTCCTTTAAAAAGTTTATATCTCCGCTACCTAATCTTAAATAGGTACACACATGGCCTGGCCCAACAAGGTCTCATTTATGTCAGATCCAGCCCTCATAACAAATAAGTTTGACACCCCTGCTAAATTTTATTGTGTTCTTTCTTTCTCCCGCCCAAAAAAACTATTTGCTTCTGGGCTCCTTTGTTCAAACCCCCTGTGAGAATTTTGCTGAACTCTTAAGATTTGACAAACTTTCTAATATCTCCCCTCCCCCCCCCCAAAAAAAATGGGGAAGTGACCAAAACCTATCAAGCAGACAGGTGGAGAGCCAGTTTGGTGTAGTGGTTAAGTGTGCGGACTCTTATCTGGGAGAACTGGGTTTGATTCCCCACTTCTCCACTTGCACCTGCTGGAATGGCCTTGGGTCAGCCATAGCTCTGGCAGAAGTTGTCCTTGAAAGGGCAGCTGCTGTGAGAGCCCTCTCAGCCCCACCCACCTCACAGGGTGTCTGTTTTGGGGGAGGAAGATAAAGGAGATTGTGAGCCGCTCTGAGACTCTTCAGAGTGGAGGGCGGGATATAAATCCAATATCTTACTCTACCTCACAGGGTGTCTGTTGTGGGGGAGGGAGGGAAAGGAGATTGTGAGCCGCTCTGAGACTCTTCAGAGTGGAGGGCGGGATATAAATCCAATATCTTCTTCATCTTCTTCTTCATCATGCCCCTGGGGCCACGTAGGAGAAAGTAATTTTAAAAGTATGATGGGAGTCAGGTTTGATGATGACCATTCTAATTCAAGAAGCCTTTTAAGGTAGATGCTGAGCTGATATAGTTTAGTCCGCCTTCCTGTGATGTCGGAGGGGTGTGGCATATGCCAATGAGTTTTGCCAATGAGCTCCAGCACCTCTTTTTTTTCTATGAAATGACCCCTGAGCAGAACGAAGTCAGAGTCTGGGGGGGCAACTTGAAGGCCAACCAAGTTTTATTCTGGGTATAAGCTTTTGTGTGCGGCAAGATTTGCCTAGTGCTGGATGAAAACCTGTGGAGGCCCCTAGCCAGTCAAAATCTTGGGGGGGGGGGGGGGGGCTTGCAAATTATCTCTGAGCCAGAGCGCCTGTCCCACCGCCTGCAGCCCACCCACCCCCCCACCCCGCAACCTGCAGGCAGCTTCTCCAAAGCCCCTTTGACAAAACTGCGGGGGAGAGGCAGAGAGAGGCAAACTTGGCAATGATGCCAGCAGCAGCCGCACCAGGCAAGTCAGGCAAAGAGTGACTCAGTGGCCAGCTGTGTTTGCAGGCTGGGAGGGCTGCAAGCGGGGGGGGAGCTGCCCGGGGCCCCTAAAGGTGTGGTGGCCCATAGGCCGGTGCCTCCTTGGCCTAATTGTTAATCCAGCCCTGGATTTGCCTTATAAGAATTTAAGGATATAAGAGAAGCCATGTTGGATCAGGCCAATGGTCCATCCACTCCAACACTCTGAGTCACACAGTGGCCAAAAAACCCAAGTGCCATCAGGAGGTCCACCAGTGGGGCCAGGACACTAGAAGCCCTCCCACTGTGCCCCCCCCCCCAAGTACCAAGAATACAGAGCATCATTTGCCCCAGACAGAAGAACATAAGAGAAGCCATGTTGGATCAAGCCAGTGGCCCATCCAGTCCAACACACTGTGCCACACAGTGGCCAAAACCCAGGGGCCAGAGCTCCAGAAGCCCCCCCCCCACTGTTGTCCCCCCAAGCACCAAGAAGACAGAGCATTACTGCCCCAGACAGAAGAGCATAAGAGAAGCCATGCTGGATCAGGCCAATGGCCCATCCAGTCCAACACTCTGTCACACAGTGGCCAATATATGTGTGTATATATACAAATATACACACACACACACACACATACACATACTGTGGCTAATAGCCACTGATGGACCTCTGCTCCATATGTTTATCCAGTCCCCTCTTGAAGCTGGCTATGCTTGTAGCCACCGCCGCCTCCTGTGGCAGTGAATTCCACATGTTAATGCCGGGGTGGGGGAGGGGGCCAGTTTGCTCTTTCTGCAGCACTTTCAGGGCTGCGTTTGCCTCTCCGTCTGCGTCTCTCAGTGCGAAGTGGGTGTCGCCTGATGGCTTTGGCACATACAGCGATTTGCTAGAGCGGATTACTCATTTCTCTCTGCCGTGACGGGGGATCCTTTTTGGAGACGGGAGGTCGTGCTGTGCTGCTCCGGCTGCTGTTTTCCGTAGGTTCCAGGAAGGTGGGAACCGTGCCTTGACGATCACACGCAGCCGTGCTGCAGTAAGCGCCGTCTTCTGATATAAACGGCGTCGCTTAGCTACAAGGCTCGATTGGGTTTGGCGTCGAGCAGCGGGAGTCACGCTCAGCGTTCAGAGTTTTGCCATGGAAACGAGCGCAACGAACGCGTGCAGAGTGCGTCTGCCTTCCTGTGCCACTCACCTGCGCTTACCTGTGGGGTTCTGGGGAGCTTGTGGGTTGCTCGATGCCTTATTGGGAGGTATCTCTTCTTTCTTTCTTTTTTGTTTTTTTTTTTGTGTGTGTGCAAGCACCTGCACCTGGATAGGGTTGCCAAGTCCAATTCAAGAAATATCTGGGGACTTTGGGGGTGGAGCCAGGAGACATTGGGGTGGAGCCAGGAGCAAGGGTGTGACAAGCATCATTGAACTCCAAAGGGAGTTCTGGCTATCACATTTCAAGGAACCACACACCTTTTAAATGCAACATTCAATCAATCAATCAATCAATCAACATTTTGTTTATATCCCGCCCTCCCCGCCGAAGCAGGCTCAGGGAGGCTAACAACATCAAATACAATAGGTTATACAATAAATATGTAAAATCAATATTTGGCTTTAAAACAGTCTAATTTAAAATTTAAAATTAACATTCTGGTGCCATTTCAATAAACATGATGGCGAAAATCACTTAGGCGAGTCCCTCTGTCATTTAATCGGCGAAGGCCATCCCAAAAAGGATGGTCTTGCAGGCTCTGCGGAACTGTTTAAGGTTCCGCAGGGCCCTCACTTCTTCCGGGAGCTGGTTCCATAGGTGTGGAGCTACGATAGAGAAGGCCCGCATACGAGTTCTCTGCAGTTTTGCCTCCTTCGGCCCGGGGATGGTCAGTTGGTTTTTCCCTGCTGACCTCAGTGCTCTCTGGGGTTCATATGGGGAAAGACGGTCCCTCAGGTAGGCAGGTTCTTGACCTTCCCTCCATTGGAAATAATGAAGGATAGGGCCACTTTTTTGGGGGGGGGGGTTCATAGAATTGGACCCCCTGCCCTGGTCCAATATTTTTGAAACTTTTGGGGGGGGGGGGTTGAGGAGAGGCACTAGATGCTGTGCTGAAAATTTGGTGCCTCTAATTCAAAAAACAGCCCCCCCCCCCCGGACCCACGGATCAATTCTCCATTATACCCCAAATTACATAGTAGCTCTCTTCCTTCTATTGTCTGAGGCTCTTCCCCCTCCTGGTCCCCCTGGGGAAGGAAGGAAAGAGCCAGAGCTTCCTTTGCCCAGTTCCCTGGATTGCATGGGAGAAATACAAAGAAAGCACTTTTAAGACCAATGAGTGCTGATGTTTTAGGCATATTTTATTTAAAACAAAATCTTTAATTGTGCTTGTCTGTGTCCTTTCTATCTCTGCTATCTGGCATTATATTTTATGACACAAATGGCACGGCCCCAAAAGGTCCCATTTATGTCAGATTTGGCCCTCGTAACAAATGATGTGAATAAATAGACAGCGACTAAATAGACAGTGCTTCCATGCATGAAGAAAAAATGGCTGGAAGGCTGATCCAAGAGCTCCTGTGGATTCAGTTCCCTTTCTTTTGATTCGTTCCAGCGGTGGTGAAAATGACGGAGATGACTTTGGCCACAGCTGGACGGCTCCCGACCAAGACCTGATCTTGAAGCTGGTGGCCCAGATCGAGTATTACTTCTCGGATGAAAACCTCGAGAAAGACGCCTTCCTTCTAAAGCACGTCCGGAGGAACAAGATGGGCTACGTCAGCATAAAGCTCCTGACATCGTTCAAAAAGGTTAGCTTGGCTTTGAGTAGATCTTAGAGTCCATATTTGCACAGAGCTCCACATTGTTGCCTACTGATTTGTTTTTATTTAGGGCAGGGGTGTCAAACATACGGCCCAGGGGCTGTCATCTGCTTCCTTCTCCCTCTCGTGGTGTCATGCTTAGAGCATCAGACTAGGATCTTGGAGAACCAGTTTTGAATCCCCACTCAACATGGGAGAGAGCCAGTGGTTAAGAGCAGTAGACTCAAAAATCTAAAGAACCGGGCTAGATTCCCCAGTCCTCCTCCACTTGAAGAAGGAGAAAAAGAAGACTGTAGATTTATACCCCGCCCTTCTCTCTGAATCAGAGACTCAGAGCGGCTCACAATCTCCTATGTCTTCTCCCCCCACAACAGACACCCTGTGAGGTGGGTGGGGTTGAGAAAGCTCTCCCAGAAGCTGCCCTTTCAAGGACAACTCCTACGAGAGCTCTGGCTGACTCAAGGCCATTCCAGCAGCTGCAAGTGGAGGAGTGGGGAATCAAACCCGGTTCTCCCAGATAAGAGTCCGCACACTTCACCACTACACCAAACTTAGTAAGGTTAATAAAATTAAATTTCTGCTGTTCTGAAAATGTCGCTGTTCCTTCTAGGTAAAGCACCTGACACGTGACTGGAGGACGACAGCGTATGCCCTGAAATTTTCGGAGGTCCTCGAGCTGAACGAAGACAACAGGAAAGTTCGAAGGAACACTCCCGTTCCAGAGTTTCCCAGCGAGAATCTCCCGAGCAAGATGTTGCTCATCTATGACATCCACCTGGCATCTGATCTTCATCCAGAGGCTGAAAAGCAGGCAAACGGATGTGTGCAGGAGAAGATGATGGAGAATCTTCTTAAAGCTTTTGTCCGATTCGGGGTTATCTCCTCGGTTCGCATTCTCAAACCCGGTCGGGATCTTCCGCCCGATATCAAGAGGTTCAGCAGCCGATACAGCCAAGTTGGGACAAAGGAATGTGCCATCGTGGAGTTCGAAGAGGTAGACGCCGCCATAAAAGCGCACGAGTCGATGTGCATTGTGGACAATGAAACCAACATGAAGGTTGTCCTCATTGGGATGAAGCCACCCAAGAAGAAAGTCCTGAAAGACAAGACTCGTGAGGAAGACCCTGGCAAGTGTCTCACCAAAACACGATCAATGAACAAGCGAGTGGAAGAACTTCAGTACGTCGGTGATGAATCTTCAGCCAACAGCTCCTCCGAGCCGGAGAGCGATCCGACATCGCCCATGTCGGGCCGCCGAAACAGTGCCTCGAATAAGCTGAGCCCCTCCTCGTACCAGAACAATCACCTCAGCCCAAATGTCTCACCAAGGTCCAGTCCTTGGAACAGCCCTTCTTCGTTGCGCAAAGTTCCCAGGATGTCCCCGCTGGCTGAAGACAGCCGGTTGAGCCTCAGCACCAGTCCCGAAATGCCAAGGAGGTGCGCCGATTATTCGTCAGACAGCAGCATCACCCCATCTAGTAGTCCATGGGTCCAAAGGCGCCGGCAAGCTCAGACGCTGACCCAAGAGAAAAGTCCCGTTGGTAGCCCTGTGCTGAGTTCCAAAATACAGAACGCAGGCGGGTTACCAGTTGGGGTCTTGCGTTTACCGCGAGGCCCAGATGGTACAAAGGGGTTCCACAATGGGCACGAGAGGAGTAAGCCCACCAAGAACGAATAGGTCTCGTGCAACACTTTTTAAAGAATTGCCATTTGGTAGATTGTTCCATGGTTGAACGTATTCAATGACTTGACCAAGGCAGTATTTCATTTTTTAAAAGAACTTTTTGTATCCATTAGGCTTTCTAATGTTTGTATTTGCCCATAATCAACCTTCTTTTTGTATTTTGGGGGTTTTTTTTACATTTTCCTTTAACGCAAGATGCATTTTTCTTTTTTTCTTGTCTTTTTATGTCAGGTAGACCAAACCATTTTCGGGAAAGCTCCTGTAGCAAAACACAAATAATTTTGTTGATGTATTACTCAGACTTGTATCTGTTGACCAAGCTGTATGTTGGAGTCCCTTTTGTTCATTTGTTTTCGTTACGTATTGGAAGGAATTCTGGAGTTCTGGAAGTTTCCTAGTGTCTTGCCTCTTGTTCCAAAGACTCTTCCTAGCATACGGTACAGCCAAAAAATATGGGGATTTTTTTTTTGGGGGGGGGGGAGGGTACTATGTGAATAAATACCGCAAAGATTTAAAACAGTCTCTGGTCACTGGTGCTTCATATTGTCCTGATGAGAATTAGATGGTGGGATATCAGTTTTTTGAGTTCTGTAGACTGAGTTTTTAAATTCTGTACAATTTCCATACATTTAAGGAACTTCTTCTACAATTATCTCTACTGAGGGAACTGTAAACATTTGTCCCAGAATCCTTTAATATGGCAGTGGATTGTAGGTAGAGCAACCTGGTGCCCCCTGACCTTTTCCTGGTACCCACCAACTTTTTTTAGAAAGTCGAGCTCTTTCCCACTGGGCTTCTGATTGGCTGTGCAGATGAAAATAATATGGTTTCAGTCATCACAAGGTGTTGGTTTTATTCTGTCGAACCTCTTTCTCTGTATAATTTTAAAATCATCCCTTTGGTTAAGTGTGCGGACTCTTACCTGGGAGAATCGGGTTTGATTCCCCACTCCTCCACTTGCAGCTGCTGGAATGGCCTTGGGTCAGCCATAGCTCTCATAGAAGATGTCCTTGAAAGGGCAGTTTCTGTCAGAGCTCTCTCAGACCCACCCATCTCACAGGGTGTCTGTTGTGAGGGGGGAAGATAAAGGAGATCGTGAACCACTCTGAGCTTCGGAGTGGAGGGCGGGATATAAATTCAATATCTTCTTCTTAAATATGGATACTTGGGTGAAATTTGCATATCCTTCAGTATTTGTTCCCACTTAAGATACAAAGGAAGTATGAATACGTAATATTCAGTGAACAAAAGCTAGTGCCCATTATGACTAGAATAACTTATACTTTGTAGTGGGCCTAAAATTAACAGCCTCAACCTTACCCTTCTGGTTATTCAGCTCCAGTTTATCGTATCCTGTCTACAATTTTACATGGGACTAAACAATATCGTGTCTACAATTTTACATGGGACTAAACTTTGGTTGCTGAGAACTTATTTCTAGCTGTTGCGTAGACTTTCAACATAATCCCTTAAAAACTAGACTGGAGCCCAGAAGTGCTTAAAAGACTAACACGATTTGGGGAGTATCACCTTTAAAGAGTCAAAAGCTTCCTTCGTCAGAAGCAAGTCTTAGCTGACTCATATCGTATTTAATCATTCTGAACATACAAAGATGCTTTATCAAGGTCAATATTGAGTACTCAGACTGGCAGCTGCTTTCCAGGGGCTCAGGCTAAAGGCTTCCCCATCTCCTGTTGCCTGATCTTGGAGATGCCGGGGATCGAACTGGGGACCTTCTGCCTGCCAAGTCCATGCTCTACCACTGAGCTAGATTCCCCTCCTCCCTGGCACCAGGTCTGCACACCATCATTGTGTCTGGGCCTTTGGAACCCTGAAGGCATGCAGATAACTTCCAAGGTGCCCCTTCAAAAGCCAATCTGTCCCAGAATTCAGTGCACGATCGTTTCTCTAGAATGCTCCAACTAGGACTCAGCAGTAAAGCATTAACCCAAAGAGTGCTGCTTTTCTGCAACCTCAGCATGAGCTGTGCACAATTTGTTTTTGTTTCAAACAATTTTTATTAGTAACATATGGCAATATATTCCATTTCTTATATCATTAATAACTACTTTTTTTTAATCCCATATATTACTTTCTACATACCCCTCCCCCCTTTACTTGACTCCCGCCGGTGTAGTAAATTCAAAACATCATTTTAAAAGGTACCCCTAATTAATAAGAACCAAAGTTCATATCTTCCCCCCACTTATACTTAATCATTATCAAAGATTGTGCAATGTCCTTTTATTTTCCATTCTTTTTCTACGTATCTTCTGAACTTCTTCCACTCCATCTTAAATACGTCTAAATCATAGTCTCTTAAAGTTCTTGTTAACTTATCCATTTCACTCCATGTCATAACTTTAACAATCCAATCCCATTTCTCTGGTATTTTTTCTTGCTTCCACAACTGCACATACAATGTCCTAGCAGCTGAGAGCAAGTACCAGATTAAAGTTCTGTCTTCTTTTGGAAATTTTTCCATTTGTAATCCTAACAGAAAAGTCTCTGCAACTTTGTTAAATTCATAAAGTCTCTGCAACTTTGTTAAATTCATATGAGCCACTCGTGGGAAGGGCGGGATATAAATTCTAAATAAATAAATAAATAAAAATATCCCAAGATGTTAGAAATCTCTTGCTGAATCATCTGCTAAAACATTTTAGCTCTTTCACAAGTCCACCACATATGGTAGAAAGAACCTTCATGCTTTTTACATTTCCAACATCTGTCTGGCATCTTGTTATTCATCTATGCCAATTTTTTAGGAGTTATATAACATCTGTACATCATCATCTTTGATATTCTGGCATGTTGAGAGTTTCATAGAGTTCTTCCACAAATATTCCCAAGTTTCCATCTGTATTTCTTTATTTACATTAATTGCCCATTTAATCATTTGAGATTTTACTACTTCATCTTCTTTAGACCATTGTAAAAGTAATTTATATACTTTTGAAATTAATTTATCATTGTCTCCAAGTAGAACTTTTTCCATTTGTTTGCTCCTTCCTTATTCCTTCAGTTTTAATATCATTCTCCACCAAGCTCTTTATTTGTTGCATTTGAAACCAATCATATTTATTATTCAACTCTTCAGCAGTTTTCAGTTCTATTTTGCCACTTTGTATTTTTAACAGTTGACTATATGACAACCACTTTTCTTCCCCTATCTCAGCTGTTATTTTTATTACTTCTGCCGGTACTATCCATAACAGTCTTCTCTCATCTCCATACTTCTTATATTTCATCCATGTACTTAACAAATTATTTCTTATATAATGGTGAGAGAAAAAACCATCCATCTTTTTTCCATAATACAAATATGCGTGCCAGCCAAATTTATTTCCGTGACCTTCCAACACTAAAAGTTTTCTGTTTAACAGCGTTATCCATTCTTTTATCCACACTAAGCAAACTGCTTCCTGATATAATCTTAAATTCGGTAGTTGAAATCCATCTCTCTCTTTTGCATCTGTCAAAATTTTCATTTTAATCTTTGGTTTCTTCCCAGCCCACACAAATTCTGAAATTTTTCTTCGCCATTTATCAAATTGTTTACTATCCTTCACAATAGGAATAGTTTGAAACAAATACATTATTCTTGGTAGAATATTCATTTTAATTGCAGCTATTCTACCCAACAATGACAAATTAAGCTTGTTCCATTTTAACATGTCTTCATCCATTTTACGCCATAACTTCTCATAATTATTTTTGAACAGATCAATATTCTTCATTGTTATCTCCATCCCCAGATATTTTACCTTGGAGGTGACTTCGCAGCCCGTTAGTTTCTGCAATTCTTGTTGTTTATTTATCTGCATATTTTTACACAGAATTTTTTATTTTTCTCTATTAATATTCCCCATATTCTTGTATTTTAGCTAACAACAAAGGTGTGACTTGTATGGGGTTTTCATTTATAAACATATCATCAGCAAAAGCTCTGTATAAGTAAATCCTTTTATTCTTAATCCTTCTATATCTTTTTCTTCTTGAATCTGCATCAATATTTCAAGAGTCATTATAAACAACAATGGTGAAAGTGGACAACCTTGTCTAGTACCTTTGCTGATTTTCATATCTTCGGTAAGATCTGCATTTATACATAACCTTGCGCTTTGTTCAGAATATATTGCTTTTATCATTCTTATAAAGCTTTCTCCAAGCTCCATTTTTCCCATTACTGCAAACATAAAGTCCCAGTTTAAATTGTCAAATGCTTTCTCTGCATCTGCAAATAATAATGCTACTTCTTTTTCTGGATGTCTTTCATAATATTCTACAATATTTACAACAGTTCTAATATTGTCTCTTATTTGCCTTTTGGGAAGAAAACCTGCTTGATCTTCCTTTATAAAATTTATCAAATGCTGTTTAAGCTGTTCTGCCAGGATTCTTGTATAAATTTTATAGTCATTATTTAATAGCGAAATTGGTCTATAATTTTTTACATTCGTGACATCTCTATCTTCCTTGGGTATCAACGAAATAATAGCTTCCTTCCATGCGTTTGGTGTTTTCTCTTTCATTCTTATCGTATTCATCAACTTCTGCAACTTTGGTATTAATTCCTCTTTGAAGATTTTAAAACATTTAGTTGTATATCCATCTGGCCCAGGTGCTTTTCCATTTTCCATTGCATTGATTGCTGCTTCAGTTTCTATTTTTTCAATTGGATCATTCAAAACTTTTTGCATATTTTCAGTTAAGGGCTAGCTGTGCACAATTTGTTTTTAACAAGTTCTAGCTCACAATGCATCTGTACATCACAAGGCAGATGACTCCATGCCCTGAACCAGCCAATGGCCTTCAAACCTGGTTCATTGTGAGATTGTTGCTAGTACTGCTGGAGTTAAAAACTCTCACAACAGTCAAATCTGGGGCCGGCCAAGACCTGGGATGACCACAACATGGCTTACTGCTACCGGTAAGCGTAAGAGATGCAATCCGCGACATTCATCATCAACATTCAATTCTTAGATTATCAGAGCCAATGAATTTATACCATAGACCTCCCTTCTAGCAGAATAGACACTCAGAAGCCTGAATGTATTATATCCGCTGAAACAAATGTACTGTTTTGGAGGGATAGCTTCCTATGGCATTTTTCCATAGCTGATGCTTTTCTCCCTTTCTCAGAATACAAGAACTTGTAGGCACTCCATGAAACTACTGAGCAGTCAGGTTAGAACAGATAAAAGGAAGTCCTCCTTCACCCCAAGGGTGATTAACACATGGAATTCACTGCCACAGGAGGTGGTGGCGGCTGCAAGCATAGCCAGCTTCAAGAGAGGATTGGAGAAACACACGGAGCAGAGGTCCATCAATGGGGCAGTGATGCTCTCTATTCTTGGTGGAGGGGGAGGGGAACAGTGGGCGGGCTTCTAGTGTCGTCGCCTCACTGATGGACCTCCTGATGCCACCTGGGAGTTTTGGCCACTGTATGACACAGAGTATTAGACTGGATGGGCCACTGGCCTGATCCAACATGGCTTCTCTTATGTCTTGGGCAAGTGATGTTCTCTATTCTTGGTGTTTGGGCGGGGGGGGGGGACATTGGGAGGGCTTCTAGTGTCCTGGCCCCACTGATGGACCTCTTGATGGTGCCTGGTTTCACACACACACACACACACACACACACACACACTGTGTGACACAGTGTTGGACTGGATGGGCCATTGGCCTGTTCCAACATGGCTTCTCTGATGTTCTTATGTGACACAGAGTTGGACTGGATGGGCCATTGGCCTGATCCACCAGGGCTTCTCTTATGTTCTTATGTGACACAGTGTTGGACTGGATGGGCCATTGGCCTGATCCAACATGGCTTCTCTGATGTTCTTATGTGACACAGAGTGTTGGACTGGATGGGCCATTGGCTGATCCAACATGGCTTCTCTTATGTTCTTATGTGTGACACAGAGTGTTGGACTAGATGGGCCACTGGCCTGATCCAACATGGCTTCTCTTATGTTCATTGGAAATGAGGGAACAGATGGTTTAAAGATGGTGCCCTCATTCCACGAGACCACCAAGGGAGTCCAGGGTTGCTATGCAGAGGCGTCTCCTGCCTTGAACATCTCCTGCCTTGAAAATCCTACACGATCTCCTTAAGTCAATTGCGACTTGACAACACTTCCCAGCACCATATTTGGATGGGGAACCCCCAACGAAGTCCAGGGTTGCTGCAAAGGGGCAGACAATGGGAAACCACCTGTTCATCTCTTGCCTTGTCCTAGATGGCCCAGGCTAGCCTGATCTCATCAAATCTCAGAAGTTAAGCAGGATCAGCCCTAGCTGATACTTGTATGGGAGAGTCCAAGGTTGTTCCACAGAAGCAGGCAACGGCAAATCACCTCTACACGTCTCTTGCCTTGACCTAGATCAGCTAAGCGAGTCTGATCTCAGAACTTGGAAGCTAAGCAGACTCAGTCCTAGGTAATACTTGGGTGGGAGACAGTTAAGGGGGTCCAGGGTTGCTACGCAGAGGATGGAAATGGCAAACCACCTCTGCTCATCTCTTACCTTGACCTGGATATCCCAGGCTAGCCCGATCGCTTCAGATTTTAGAAGCTAGCTGATACTTGGGTGGGAGACCACCAAGGGAATCCAGGGTTGCTACACAGAGGCAGGCAATGGCAAACCACGTCTTCATTTCTTACCTTGACCTGGATATCCCAGGCTAGCCCAATCTCATTGGACCTCAGAACCTAAGCAGAGTCAGCCCTAGTGCAGGGGTGGCCAATGGTAGCTCTCCAGATGTTTTTTGCTTACAACTCCCATCAGCCCCAGCCAGCATGGCCAATGGCTGGGGCTGATGGGAGTTGTAGGCAAAAAAACATCTGGAGAGCTACCGTTGGCCACCCCTGCCCTAGTGGGTACTTGGATGGGAGACCACCACAAAAGATGAGGGTTGCTTCATAGAGGCAGGCCATGGCAAACCACCTCTGAATGTCTCTTGCTTTGAAAACCCTACGGGGTCACCATAAGAATGTGTAGCATGGCCAATGGCTGGGGCTGATGGGAGTTGTAGGCAAAAAAACATCTGGAGAGCTACCGTTGGCCACCCCTGCCCTAGTGGGTACTTGGATGGGAGACCACCACAAAAGATGAGGGTTGCTTCATAGAGGCAGGCCATGGCAAACCACCTCTGAATGTCTCTTGCTTTGAAAACCCTACGGGGTCACCATAAGAATGGGGAAAAATAAGTCTTGCCTAGTCATGACACACCCCTGATTTATCACCCAGGCCTGCTCTTCCATGAGAGCCGAAAAAGAGCCCAGCTACTTGGCCAACCCAAAGAAGCTGTGCCAGATGGTTCCAGAGATGAACCCTCAGGTCCCTGTTAACCTTGCACAGGGCGCTAAGGTTCAACGCTTCAATTGCCCTGGCCTCCCTAAAGTTCTTGACTTTCGCCCGCCGCAACCAGTGGCTTCAGAGGCCTTTGTTCATCTTGTGTTGTCCACAGACCTGTTGTGCCTCCGTATGCCGTCTCCCCAGATTACAGCTGTAATAAACGTGCCAACCTGTACATTCCTAGCCCGGTAAGTACTGTTTTCTCCTTCTGCGGTATTATCGTTATGTCCTGTGTGCTGCTTTGGGGCTAGTAAGGGTTGCCAGCTCGGGGATGTGAAATTCCTGGAGATTTGGGGGAAGTGGATTTGAGAAGAGTGGAACTTTGGAGAAGAGAAGGGGGCTCAGTGGATTATAATACTAGTTTGCTGTCCTGAGCAGCCATTTTCTCTGTGGTCTGGAGTTGAAATTCCAGGTCTCCAGGCCACACCTGGAGATTGTGCAACCCACACAGAGGATCACGGCAAAATAGGCAGACTCCAAAGCATAAAGCTTTCCGTGAAAACCAGCCTCCATACACCAAAGACAAAACAGATAATTAATACAAAAGCATATATTCATTCAGAATAGACCCTACAAATTGGTCCTCTATCCAGGGGTGGCCATCGGTAGCTCTCCAGATGTTTTTTGCCTACAACTCCCATCAGCCCCAGCCATTGGCCACGCTGACTGGGGCTGATTAGAGCTGTAGGCAAAAAACATCTGGAGGGCTACCGTTGGCCACCCCTGCAAGGAACGTGTTCACCGGGAATCAGTCCAGTATTTGCAGCAAATCAATATTGAGTTCATCCACGAGAATCCGGGTGAAGTAATAATGAAATGGATCGTCTCTTAATCTATGCAGCCAGCAATCCAGAAAAGAACAAGTGCCTTCCAGTGTTGTAATAGAATGGCGTTCTTACCCAGGGTTTGAAAATGATGGGAAAAGCTCGAAGAAGCTTGTGCGAAACGAGGGCTCCAGTACGACCTTTTTCTTTTCTGGATTGCTGGCTGCATATATTAAAGAGACATTGATCAATTTCATAATGACTTCACCTGGATTCTCATGGATGAATTCAACATTGATTTGCTGCAAAGATTGGACTGATACAGGAACATGTCCCTTATTTGGTACAGGACCAAGGTACAGGAACATGTCCCTTATTTGTAGAGGACCAATTGTAAGGTCTATTGTGAATTAATATATGCTTTTGTGTCAAGCATTGTCTATTCTTTATCGATTATAGTTGCCAGAATATAGAAATGTTACTAACCATAAATCTAGCTTGGGCACATCAAAGTAGAAACCCCCCCCCCCTCCTTTCGCTTTTACTAACAAATGCAGGAATGCACTCTTTGAAGATAAAACCTCCTGGGACTAATTCCCATGCCAGCAAGGCTGGAACCCAGGAAGCACCGACCGTAGGGAGATAAGGAAGTTACAGTGAGAAAGTTCACATGTGAATAGAGATTTGTTTAGAGAATGTAGGATTGTTTATGGAACCTTTGATGTGCCATCCTTAAGTATGCATTTTACTGTTACTCTGTATCAGTTCCAATACCTAGCTCCTCTGAGCTACATGGATTATCAATACACCAAACTTTGTTTCATAATTCAAGGACTGGTTACTTAGAAATCTAATGCTTGACACTTTTGTATTAATTGTTTATCTGTTTTGTCTTTGGTGTATGGAGGCTGGTTTTCACAGAAAGCTTTATGCTTTGGATTCCCACACCCGGAGATTGACAACCCCTCTGGCTAGAGCAGGGGTCCTCAACCTACGGCCCGCGGGCCAGATGCGGCCCGCTGAGGACGTTTATGCGGCCCGCCGGGTTATGGCAAAATCAGACCGGAAGTGACATTCGACCTAAACTTGCGTTAGAAACGCACACTTCCGGCACTGGGCTGAGGCGGCGGAGACAGAGTGTGAGGTGATACCGAGGTGAGGTGAGTTCCCAGGCCAGGGTGTGTGGTGTGGGGAAGGGAGAGAGATGCAGAAGATGGAGAACTGACGGCCCGCGGCCTTGTACAGTAACGGCAGTCCGGCCCTCCAACAGTCTGAGGGACAGTGAACTGGCCCCCTATTTAAAAAGGTTGAGGACCCCTGGGCTAGAGTATTCTATTGTGTTCAGAGTAGCGCTGCATGAAAGCTAGATCTGGTAAGCTTTTGTGCTTGGGGTGGACATAATGAAACCATGCCAACAAGGTGCAGGGACTGTCCAATTGGAAATTTTGCAATCCTTTCTGTACGGCTGGGAGGGGGAAATGGTACATTTCCTATCTTGGCAAATGGGTAGTGTGCTGCTTATTTTGTGATGAGCAAGTTTCCGGATGCACAACTTTGTAAGCGGTGGCGATCGCGCTGTCCAGCCAGCCCCGGTGAGTTGCAGAGAGATGCTCTCGAGGGCTGCATCCAGAGGAAAGATGTTCTTGATGGGCCATCAAAACTTTCAGAAAAGCTGCTAGACCTCAAGATCTTTCCAAGCGGCCTCGGCTTCGGTGGCTAGGTGAAACTAGGGGAGTTTCAGAGTAGGTTTTGAAATTAGTTTTATTGGGTTATTTTTTAAAAAAAAAACAACAACAAAACTTTAGCAATCGATATTGCCCAGCCTGAGATTTTGGGATGAAAGGACAAAGATGCTTGGGAAATTCAAGTCACATGAAGGGGAGGGACGGTGGCTCAGTGGTAGAGCATCTGCTTGGTAAGCAGAAGGTCCCAGGTTCAATCCCTGGCATCTCCAAAAAAGGTTCCAGGCAAATAGGTGTGAAAAACCAGCTTGAGGCCCTGGAGAGCCGCTGCCAGTGCTGACTTCGATGGACCAAGGGTCTGATTCAGTATAAGGCAGCTTCATATGTTCATATGAAGGCATGAAGTTGCCCAATACTGAATCAGGCCCTTGGTCCATCAAAGTCAGTATTTGTCTTCTCAGACTGGCAGCCGCTCTCCGGGGTCTCAGGCAGAGGTCTTTCCCTTCATCTACCGCCTGGCTCTTTGTAATTGGGGATGCCGGGGATTGAACCTGGGACCTTCTGCTTGCCAAACTGATGCTCTGCCACTGAGCCACAGCCTTTCCCCATCCATTTCCCTATTACGGACTGGCAGTGGCTCTCCAGGGTCTCAGACTGAGATCTTTCACATCACCTACTGCCTGCTTCTTCTAACTGGAGATGTTGGGGATTGAACCTGGGACCTTTTGCTTGCCAAGCTGATGCTCTTCCACTGAGTCATAGCCCCTCCCCATCAAGTTCCATATCGTAGACTGGCAGCAGCTCTCCATCGTCTTGGACTGAGAGCTTTCACATCACTGACTGCCTGGGGCCTTTTAACTGGAGATGCCGGGGATTGAACCTGGGACCTTCTGCACGCCAAGTAGAGGCTCTACCACTGAGCCACGGCCCCTTCCTCTTTCAACCCTCCTGTCTCTGAATCTCTGTTCTTGCCTCACCTTCTGCTCTCTGGTGGTGCTAATTTTATTTTTGCGTTCTTAAAAGGTTGTGGACAACCGTGGCTTTATGAGAGAAAGTATTAAGCACCGCGGAGGCATGATTATCGATATGACCCACGCCTCAGGTAAGAGAAGTTTTTGAACTGAGCTTTCAAGATGTCAGCACTGGTCGACTGTCCTTCTGAGGATAAGATTAAAAACAACACAGATTTCGTATCTATAAGCCAGGGTGACCAAACGTGCTTAGCACAAGAGCGACGCAGAATGAACGTCAGAGTTTTGAGAGCCACAAGACATGAACATCAGATGTTTGAGAGCTGCAAGATGGATGGATGGATGGATGGGAGAGGTGAAAATAAAGCAACTTTAAATGCATTCTCCAAGCTGCCAACTGCCTTGGAGAAGTGATTTAAAGGGACAAATGCCTTCTCCAAGCCAGGCGGTGGGGGCTTTGAGAGCCACACAGTATGCGTGAAAGAGCCACATGTGGCTCCCAAGCCGCGGTTTGGCCACCCCCCCCTTTAGCCATTGCAAGAATATTTAGATCACAAAAATGGAGAAAAGCTAAGCAGGATCAGCTCCACTTAGCTGACGAGGTCAGGGGGCTTAACTTGCCTTGTTGTTTTGCAGCCTCTGGTCCCCTGTGGGAGGAGAAGTGGATCAACTATGTCAACGTGGTCAACTCCATCAAACCCTGGAGAACGGCAGGCAAGCCCTTTGGTCAGTGGCTGGCATTTCTCACGGTCATGTCCTTCTACCTGGTGCCCCCCCCCCTCTTCCTATCCTGCCCTTTTTTACATAACAAGATGTCACGAGGCTGTCTTATTCCTTGGTGGCCTCCCATCCAAGTACCCACCAGGGCTAACCTTGCTTAGATTTTGAGATCAGATGAGATCAGGCTAGCTTGGGCCATCCAGGTCAAGGCAAGAGCTGAAGAGAGGTGCTTTGCCATTGCTTGGCTGTGTAGCAACCCTGGGCTTCGTTGGGGGTTCTCCCATCCAAGGACTAACCAGGGCAGACCCCACTTAGCTTCTGAGATCTGATGAGGTCCAGCTAGCCTGGTTGGGGGGAAATGATAATTTGGGCCCTCCAAAAGAGGATGATTTCAAGCCTCTCCCTTCTCTGTCTTCTGCAGTGTGTGACCGACTCTGGCTCTGGACCAGCTAAAAAGCAAGAAACCAGGAGGAAGAAACGCGGGCCAAGAACGAAGGCATTCTGTGCTCCAATAAACCACTTACGCTAAACCACTCGAGAGCCCTCCTCCGGCTTCAGTTTATTCTAATGTGTCACTTCGTATAAACAAGCAAAAAAAAAGAATCAGCCAAACTGCAAAGCGAAACAGTGAAACAAGCTCTGAAAGTGTGGTTGTTAACAAACAGGGGGCCTGGGAGGGGACTGGAGAGCCAGAGTGGCATAGTGTCAGTCTAGGATCTGCGAGACCCGAGTTCAAACCCTGATGGAAGCTCGCTGGGTGACCTTGGGACACACGTACACTCTCAGCCTCCGCTCCTTCACAGTGGGGTTGTGAGGATGAAATGGAGGAGAGGAGAACCACAGAAGTCGCCCTGAGGAGAAAGGCAGGAAGACCTGAGTTCAAATGCCGAGTCTACTCTGACGGAAGCTGGCTGGGTGACCTGGGGCTGCTCAGCCGCAGCTACCTTGCGTTGTTGTGAGGATAGAACCGAGTACAGGAGAACCATGGAAGCCAGTCTGGACAGAAAGGGAGACTACAAATAAAATAAATAAGGATCACTTCCTGGGTCCCAAAACCAAACGATCGATCGCCAGCTTGCATCTGCGACTGAAAAGTCCTTCTGGATATAGAATTTGGTTTTTAATTATATATATATATATATATAGAATTTGGTTTTTAATTATATATATATATATATATATATATATATATAAATATATATATATATATATATATATATATATATATAAGAACCCTGTGGCACAGAGTGGTAAAGCTACAGTACTGCAGTCGGAGTCCTCTGCTCACAACCTGAGTTCAATTCCAGTGGAAGCTGGTTCAGGTAGCCGGCTCAGGGTTGACTCAGCCTTCCATCCTTCTGAGGTCGGTCAAATGAGTCCCCAGCTTGCTGGGGGGAAAGTGCAGACGACTGGGGAAGGCAATGGCAAACCGCCCCGTAAAAAGTCTCCCAAGAAAATGTCCTAACGCGACGTCACCCCAGAGTCGGGAACGACTGGTGCTTGCACACATACTCTGCCTTTCTCCCCTAATAGGGGACCCAAAATGCCTAACATCATTTGCATATCCTCCATTTTATCCTTGCAACAACCCTATGAGGTAGGTCAGGCAGAGAGCATGCAATTGTCCCCGGGTCACCCGGTGAGCTTCCATGACAGACCAGGGCGTGACTAATTTAAGATCAGTTTATCTCAGGGGTGGCCAAACTTGTTTAGCTTAAGAGCCACGGAGAATAAACATCAGAGGTTTGAGAGCCGCAAGATGTGTCAGACGTTTGAGAGAAGGAAGATGGGAAGAGGTGGAAAGACAGCAACTTTAAATGCATTTTCCAAGCCACCGACAAATGCCGTCCCCAAGCCCGCCAATGGGGAAGTGGGGGGTTTGAGAGCCACACAATATTTAAGAAATAACTGGTTTATCTATTCAGCATTAAAACATCAATTTTTTATTGGACTGTCCCTATTTTAGACAGCACCTCAGAGGAGGGGGCTTGCAATTTTGTTCTTACTGCTCAGCTATATTTTTTAAATTCCCTGCAATAAAAGAAAGGAGAGGAGGAGACTGGATTTATACCCCACCCTTCACTTCAGTCTCAGAGTGGCTTCCAATCTCCCTCCCTTTCTCTCCCCACAACAGACACCCTGTGAGGTAGGTGGGGCTGAGAGAGCTCTTTCAAGAACTGCTCTTGAGCAGAATGGTTCTGAGAGAGTTATGACTGACCCAAGGTCATACCAGCAGGTGCAGGTGGAGGAGTGGGAAATCAAACCTGGTTTTCTCAGATTAGAGTCCATGCACTTAACCACGACACCAAAGTGGCTCTCCAGAGAAACCTAGCGTCTCAAGGAAAAAGGGCTCCACTTAGCCTTCTCCCTTACAGGCTAGCTTTCTGCATGAAGAGATTGTGTGGGAGGAGTAAAGAAAAAAGACTATCTTAACAACTGATCACTCCAATTCAGGCTGATACGGTACAGCATGAAGCAGCCCATCTTCACAGCTTAATTCCACAGACTGTACAAACCTCAACAAGTGCTGTGTACATATGAACATATAAACATATGAAGCTGCCTTATACTGAATCAGACCCTCGGTCCATCAAAGTCAGTTTTATCTACTCAGACTGGCAGCAGCTCTCCAGGGTCTCAAGCTGAGGTTTTTCACGCCAACTTGCCTGGACCCTTTTTAGTTGGAGATGCCGGGGATTGAACCTGGGGCCTTCTGCTTACCAAGCAGGTGCTCTACCACTGAGCCACCGTCCCTCCCCAAAGTCAGTATTGTCTACTCAGACTGGCAGCAGCTCTCCAGGGTCTCAAGCTGAGGTTTTACTCACCTATTTGCCTGGACCCTTTTTAGTTGGAGATGCCGGGGATTGAACCTGGGGCCTTCTGCTTACCAAGCAGGTGCTCTACCACTGAGCCACTGTCCCTCCTCTAACACAAAACAAGTCCTGGGTTCACCAGTCCCTGACTTTCTGACTGAGCTACTTCAGCAGGGAGGGTTTCAGTTTGTCCCACTTTTCCTTTAGCTCGGCTTTGGTGCGGGCGCCGGCAAAAATGTAGTCGATGGCGTCGTAAGACAGGTCCCACATCTGCGCTTTGGACAGCTGAAAGGTATCCGCGATGAGCTGATACTCCTGAGAGAGGTCCGTCGCAAAAACACCTTTATCGTCGGTCTGTTTGGAAAAGGGAGGGGGAGAGAAAGAAGTGGCATCAAAAACTGCTTTCCAGAAGATGGACCTTCAGCAGCTTAGAGCTCTCTTGGGAGTTTGTCGAAGGGTGAGTTCAGCATAAATCTGTAGGCCAAACAGTACCTCAACCATGTATTCCAAGGAGCCTTTTCATGACACAGAGGATTCTGGGGCACATTGTACCTTGCTGCTTTGTTTGGATGGGATTGATCACACATGAACACATATAAAGCTGCCTTATACTGAGGGACGGTGGCTCAGTGGTAAGAGCATCTGCTTGGGAAGCAGAAGGTCCCAGGTTCAATCCCTGGCATCTCCAAAAAAGGGTCCAGGCAAATAGGTGTGAAAAACCTCAGCTTGAGACCCTGGAGAGCCGCTGCCAGTCTGAGAAGACAAGACTGACTTTGATGGACCCAGGGTCTGATTCAGTAGAAGGCAGCTTCATATGTTCATTCCCCTCACCCTGAGACCCTGGAGAGCCACTGCCAGTCTGAGAAGACAATACTGACTTTGATGGACCAAGGGTCTGATTCAGTAGAAGGCAGCTTCATATGTTCATATGTTTGGGGAGGGACGGTGGCTCAGTGGTAGAGCATCTGCTTGGGAAGCAAAAGGTCCCAGGTTCAATCCCTGGCATCTCCAAAAAAGGGTCCAGGCAAATAGGTGTGAAAAACCTCAGCCTGAGACCCTGGAGAGCTGCTGCCAGTCTGAGAAGACGATACTGACTTTGATGGACCAGGGGTCTGATTCAGTATAAGGCAGCTTCATATGTTCATTCCCCTCCTTCATATGTTCATTCCCCTCAGCCTGAGACCCTGGAGAGCCGCTGCCAGTCTGAGTAGAGAAGACTGACTTTGATGGACCGAGGGTCTGATTCAGTATAAGGCAGCTTCATATGTCCATGACCCTTGGCCCATCTAGGTCAGTATTGTCTGCTCAAACTGGCAGCAGCTCTCCAGGGTTTTAGGCAGAGAGGTCATTCACATTACCTACTGCCTGGTCTTGTCTTTTTTTTTTGGTAATTAATATTTTTTGGAGTTTTCCAATGCCAGAAAAAACCCAAGACTGCAAAGGAATAAGGACGTAAATAACACTGTTAATAACATTGCAGTGCAGGAAATAATATTGATTATAGCTAAGCAAAAAATATGTGTAAACAAGCTGTAAACCGTATTGGACAAGAACGTAACAGCCACATTATGTATAAAAAAGAAAATAAAAGATAGGAAACATAGCAAGTAGATTAACATCAAGTAACGTAAGATGCCACACTCAATTATGGAATTTAAAGAATATCAGTGTAGAGTAATGTATGCTATTACTATTATAAAGTGTACCTTTTGCAAAAGTAGTATGCATGCGCCTTGTGCAAGATGTAGACCACAACTAGCACATACAGAAGAGGAAAGAAGATATTTCAAAGGGAGAAAAAATTAGAGATAGAGTAAGTTGAGATATCTGGTCCTTTTAACTGGAGATGCCGGGGATTGAACCTGGGACCTTCTGCATGCCAAGCAGAGGTTCTGCCACTGAGCCAGAGTTTCAGGATGAGATTTTTTCTAACTACTACCACCAAGGGTGGGGGGGGGGGAGAGAAACTAATTCCTCAAACAGCTAACCTTCCTTGATTACTCTTTTACCTTCTCCTCCCTCAACCGTTGCCCATTTCTGACATGTTTCATCCTGACTCAAAGCCTTGATACGGAAGGAATCTGAGACAGAGGGCTGGCTCTCTGCGCTTTGGAGACTGCAGGCAACTTACGCAAAGCGCAACCGGATGCCCCGTGTGGTACCAGAATCCAAAATGGTGGCGGTCGCTTGAGGGCACAGTCTGTCCTTTGAGGTTGGAGGTCAGGCAGAGTTCTGAAGGGAAAAAAGCAAAACCTGTGTTAATACACGACAAGCCCGCAAGGAGTTTCTACCTCTCACACTTTAAGAGCAGTGAGATTTGAGTCCAAGAGCACTGGTAAGAGAGCAAGATTTTCAGAGTCTAAGCTTTTGAGATTCAAGGGCCCAGATATCTGACAAAGCGAGCTCTCACTCTTGGATTTCATACCCCAGAAATCCTGTTGGTTTCTAAGGCGCTGCTGGACTCGAATCCGGCTCTTCTACTGTAAACCGCCCTGAGCCTGCTTCGGCGGGGAGGGTGGGATATAAATAAAATTGATGATGATGATGATAAACCAACATGGCTGCCCTCAGAAACTATCTTTCATTTAAGAACAGGTAAAAGCTTGATGTAAGTGGGGAAAAGAGGCTAAGCAAATCACAGAGGGATAAAGCTAGGAAATTTACCCAGGAGAGGGAGACACCAAGGGCCAAAGGGGAAAGAGTAGACTGCCTAGCCCAGCTGTGAGGATTCTGCTCCGGGGGACGTAAAAAGATCTCTGCTATTTCTGAAGGACTGGTCTTTCTTTTGAGATAGCTCCATCTGGTGGAACACTGCAGATGTTTCTTCCCCTTCATTTTGTAACATCCGGCCTGATAAAGAATCCTAGAGATAGAAGGGACCTCCAGGATCATTTAGTCCAACCCCCTGAACAATGAAGGAAATTCACACTTCCCCCATCACCACTTAACACACACTCAGAGACCCCTGTTCCATGCCCAGATGATGGCAAAAACCTTATGGGATTCTTGGCCAAACTGGCCTGGAGAAAAAAGCTTCAATCCTGACCCCAAAGTGGCAATCAGCATTTCCCTGGGTGTGTAAGAAAGGGCCACGAGAACTAAGCACTGATGTAACCCTTCCTGCCCTCCTTCTCATGATTTGCTTAAGTTTACAGAATCTGCATTGCTGTCATATGGCCATCTAGCCTCTGTTTAAAATCCCCCAAAGAGGGAGAGCCCACCACCTCCCGAGGAAGCCTGTTCCACTGAGGAACCCCTCTAAAGATCAGGAAGTTCTTCAGGAAGAGAGCCAGTTTGGTGTAGTGGTTAAGTGAGTGGACTCTTATCCAGGAGAACCGGGTTTGATTCCCCACTCCTCCACTTGCAGCTGCTGGAATGGCCTTGGGTTAGCCAGAGCTCTTGCAGAATTGTCCTTGAAAGGGCAGCTTCTAGGAGAGCTCTCTCAGCCCCACCTACCTCACAGGGTGTCTGTTGTGGGGGGAGAAGATATAGGAGATCGTAAGCCGCTCTGAGCCTCTGAGTCAGAGAGAAGGGCGGGGTATAAATCTGCAATTCTTCTTCTTCTAATGTTTAGCTGAAAACACTTTTGATTTAATTTCAACCTGCTGATTCTGGTCCAACCTTCTGGAGGAACAGAAAACAGGCTTCCGCGCTGTTGTGACACTGTTCTTGGTTTTTAAAAGCAGAAAGCCCACACATCCCTAGACCTAAATCACATATTGCTCTGTAACCCTTGAATCACAGAAGTGCCTAGTCCTCAAACAAGGGCCATAGTATCCTGACGATCGGTCATGCAGGACGACACCCCCATCTCTGAAAGACGAGTCCTGTGCCACTTGGTAGAACCACAGAGTTCTAGCAGATTCCTAGAGTGTCCCACCACGATGAGGTCACTTCCAGGTTCCACCAGAAGTGACATCGTGACACGGCAGTGATGCCTATTTGCGTGTCCCCACCTGAAGTTCTCACCAGGTGCCAGTGCTAGAATGACAACCATTCTCTCTGGACTGGCAAGCATTCTCTCTGATCGGCCACAGGAAGTGGATAAGTATACTGAGTAGAGGTCCATTAGCCACAAAGTATAGATGCAGAGAGATGAGAAAGAGAGCTGTGTTTCTTGAAAGCTTATGCTACAATAAATTTGTCAGTCTTAAAGGTGCTACTGGGCTCTTTACTATTTTAACGTATAGATGGAACACTCTGTCTGGGGCAGGGGTGCTCCATCTTCTTGGTGCTTGGGGGGGAAAAGAGAGAGGGCTTCTGGAGTTCTGGCCCCACTGGTGGACCTCTTGATGGCCCCTAGGAGTGTTGGACTGGGTGGGTCATTGGCCTGATCCAACATGGCTTCTCTTATGTTCTTATGTGACACAGAGTGTTGGACTGGATGGGCCACTGGCCTGATGCAACATGGCTTCTCTTATGTTCTTATGTGACACAGAGTGTTGGACTGGATGGGCCATTGGCCTGATCCAACATGGCTTCTCTTAAGTTCTTATGTGACACAGAGTGTTGGACTGGATGGGCCATTGGCCTGATCCAACATGGCTTCTCTTATGTTCTTATGTGACACAGAGTGTTGGACTGGAGGGGCCACTGGCCTGATCCAACGTGGCTTCACTTATGTTCTTATGTGACACAGAGTGTTGGACTGGATGGGCCATTGGCCTGATCCAACAGGGCTTCTCTTATGTTAAGTGACAGAGAGTGTTGGACTGGAGGGGCCATTGGCCTGATCCAACAGGGGTTCTCTTATGTTCTTCTGTGACACAGAGTGTTGGGCTGGATGGGCCATTGGCCTGACCCAACATGGCTTCTCTTATGTTCTTATGTGACACAGAGTGTTGGACTGAATGGTCCACTGGCCTGATCCAACAGGGCTTCTCTTATGTTCTTATGTGACACAGAGTGTTGGACTGGGTGGGTCACTGGCCTGATCCAACATGGCTTCTCTTATGCTCTTAACTGACAAAGCATTTGATGTGGGAGCGTCACCTAAAAGTGCTTTCAGAATTGGTGCTTTGCGCCACCAGTGTTGTGACTGCACATACTCGTGAGGAAGGGAGATGGAGAAGGATGAACATAAACCCAGCAGAGACCACCTGCTTCTCTTCCCACCATGGTACCAAGAGCAGGCCTTCTCCTGGGCTGAGGCCTAGAAGCAGCAGTGCTGTTGCCATGGCAGCAAAGGCCGACAGTTCTGCTACCAGAGGTGGCTGCAAAGAAGAGCTCAAATCCTCACATCCTCAGGCCTTCTTTTCCTTGCCCTTTCTTACCGAGAGGGACCCGTTTGCTTCTGATAAGCTGCACGATATCCTCAGATGCTGCCGATGAAGAACGGAGAAAAGTGCCATGTCCAATTCGGTCAGGAGGAAGGCGAAGGAGGAGCTGGGTCTCTTCATCCTGGCCAGGGATCTGAAAGCAGAGTTGCCAACCTCCAGGTGAGGGCGGGAGGTCTCCGGAATTACAACTGCTCTCCAGGCTACAAAGATCCGTTCCCCCAGAGAAAAAGTCAGCAATTGAGGGCAGACTCTATGGCAGGGGTGGCCAAACTTGCTTAACTTAAGAGCCACACAGAATAAACATCAGATGTTTAAGAACTGCAAGACATCAACATCAGCTGATTGAGAGTGGGAGGGAGGGGTGGAAAGAAAGCTACTTTAAATGCATTTTCTAAGCCACTGACAAATGCCTTCCCCAAGCCAGCCAATGGGGAAGTGGGGGCTTTGAGAGCCACACAATATGTGTGAAAGACCCACATGTGGCTGCCAAGCCACAGTTTGGCCACCCCTGCTCTATGGCATACCATAAAGTATATTCTGTGGTACCGTGTACAATGTATTTAGACCATGGAGTCCATGAGAAGAAGAAGAAGATAAGATATTGGATTTATATCCCAACCTCCACTTCGAATCTCAGAGCGGCTCACAATCTCCTTTCCCTTCCTCCCCCACAACAGACACCCTGTGAGGGGTGAGGCTGAGAGAGCTCTCACAGCAGCTGCCATTTCAAGGACAGTCACAGAGCGGCCTACAATCTCCTTTCCCTTCCTCCCACACAACAGACACCCTGTGAGGTGGGTGGGGCTGGAGAGGGCTCTCACAGCAGCTGCCCTTTCAAGGACAACCTCTGCCAGAGCTATGGCTGACCCAAGGCCATTCCAGCAGCTGCGAGTGGAGGAGTGGGGAATCAAACCCGGTTCTCCCAGATAAGAGTCCGTGCACTTCACCACTACACCAAACTGGCTCTCAGAACCAATGCCTGCAAATCTCCAGGAATTTAGGATTCCAGAGCTGGCAGCTCATCTCACAACAACAACAACATCAACTCAACCCACACCCAAATCAGAACGTACGGGGCCTGCCCCATGGAGTTTGGGGAGGGGGAGTTTTAAAAGAATAGCCCACCCGCCCCTGGGGTTTCACTGACACCTAGCCCCGTTACTTCTATTACTACAAGCCCCTGGAAAGAAGTGTGTATCAGGGACTGAACCAAGTTCCAGGTGTTACCTCCGACAGGTGCACAGCTAACTTCAAGCCTGCATTTTTCGCAGCCAGGAGGGGTTCCAAGAAATCCTTGCCGTGTCCTGCCTGGAAGAGAAGAGGCAAGAGCACAACAAAAACGGCGTTCGAGTCGGGAAATAAGAAGAAGATGAAGAAGATATTGGATTTATATCCCGCCCTCTGCTCCGAAGAGGCTCAGAGTGGCTCACAATCTCCTTTCCCTTCCTCCCTCACAACAGACACTCTGTTAGGTAGATGAAGATATTGGATTTATATCCCGCCTTCCACTCCAAAGAGTCTCAGAGCGGCTCACAATCTCCTTTACCTTCCTCCCCCACAACAGACACCCTGTGAGGTAGATGAAGATATTGGATTTATATCCCGCCCTCCATTCCGAAGAGTCTGAGCGGCTCACAATCTCCTTCCCTTCCTCCCCCAGAACAGACACCCTGTGAGGTAGATGAAGATATTGGATTTATATCCCACCCTCCACTCCAGAGTCTCAGAGCGGCTCACAATCTCCTTTCCCTTCCTCCCCCACAACAGACACCCTGTGAGGTGGGTGGGGCTGGAGAGGGCTCTCCCAGCAGCTGCCCTTTCAAGGACAACCTCTGCCAGAGCTATGGCTGACCCAAGGCCATTCCAGCAGCTGCAAGTGGAGGAGTGGGGAATCAAACCCGGTTCTCCCAGATAAGAGTCCGCACATTTAACCACTACGCCAGACTTGCTCTCTGAATCTTAATCGAGGATACTTCCAGGCCGCCTCTTCAGAGCCTTGCTTGACTCCATGGGTTGCCAACTCCAGGCTGGGGGATTCCTGGAGATTTGGGGGAAGGGCAGAGTTCTGGGAGGGAGCTCAGCAGGGGTTTAATGAACAGAGTCCACTCTCTGAAGCTGCCGTCTTCTCCAAGGGAGTGACCTGTGCAGTCTGGAGAGGGAATTCCAGGAGACCACCAGGCTACGCCTAGAAGTTGCCAACTCTATGCCTGAGGAAACCAGGGACGGATCTAGAGGGGGCAGAGGGGGGGTGCTTGCCCTGGGCGCCGACAGAGGGGGCCCCCAAATTGGGTATGGAGTCCATTGTATTCTATGGGATCATAAGATAGAATGGCTCAGAAGGGGGCATCATTTTTTAATTTTGCCCCCCCTCAAAAAACATGTACATTCGGTTCTGGAGGAAACTTACCATTAAAATAATGCAACGACAAGACAGTATACCCAAACACTATAAAAAAAAACCCACACATGACAAGGAGCAGAGCAATTTTAAAAGCATGCAAGATAAAAATGCCAATTAAAAGAACAAATATGAAGAAAGGTTAAAACGCTTGGGGCTCTTTAGCTTGGAGAAACATCGACTGCGGGGTGACAAGATGATGCACGGGATGGAGAAGGTAGAGAAAGAAGTCCTTTTCTCCCTTTCTCACAATACAAGAACTCGATGAAATGGCTGAGCAGTCGGGTTAGAACGGATAAAAGGAAGTCCTTCTTCACCCAAAGGGTGATTAAGATGTGGAATTCACTGCCACAGGAGGTGGCAGCAGCTACAAGAGGGGGTTAGATAAAAATATGGAGCAGAGGTCCATCAGTGGCTATTAGCCACAGTGTGTGTGCATGCACACACACTTATATTGGCCACTGTGTGACACAGAGTGTTGGACTGGATGGGCCATTGGCCTGACCCAACATGGCTTCTCTTATGTTCTTATGCTGGACTCTCAACAGCAGTAGAAAAGAGTCAAAGTCCAGGAGCACCTTAAAGACAAACCACATTTGGGGCAGGGCAGGAGCTTACGGGAGTCACCGCTCACTTCTTCAGAATAAGGAATGACTATAACATTAGCATGCAACAGGGCTATTTTTTTTGTAGCAGGGACTCCTTTGCCTGTTAGGCCACACGCCCCTGCTGTAGCCAATCCTCCAAGAGCTTACAGTAGGCCCTGTACGAAGAGCCCTGTAAGCTCTTGGAGGATTGGCTACATCAGGGGGTGTGGCCTAATCAGGGATGGAATTCTAGCAGGAGCTCCTTTGCCTCTTTGGCCACACACCCCTGATGTAGCCAAACCTCTGAGAGCTTCCAGTAGGCCCTGTAAGAACAGCCCTCTAAGCTCTTGGAGGATTGGCTACATCACGGGGGTGTGGCTTAATATGCAAAGGAGCTCCTGCTACAAAAAAAAGCCTCGGCATGCAAAGATGTCCAGACCATGTGTCTCTAGCTCCGTGTTTTTGGCTCCATTCCCAGAAGTCTCTCAAAGGTCTCAGGAGAACGGCCTTCCCCCCTGCTTTCAACCTACGCTCTTTTTACTGAAGGTGTCTCAAATGGCATTCAGGGCTTTTTGAGAGCAACATGGGTTCTCCGCTACCAAGCTGCAGCCCCTCTCCAAACACCAGGAAGACGCATGATCATTTCAAACAAAGAAACTCACCGTTGGATTTCCGCTGAAGTCGAGCCCTACGACGAGGCCATCTGCGGAAAGCAGAAACTCCTCGGCCAGCTTCACGGTCTCTTTTGCAACTGCCGGTCCCCCTCTTCGATCCACTGAGATCAGAAACCTGGAGGCCAACATTCCCTAAGTTACTAGCAGCCAGGAATCTAGCAGCAGACAATGGGGGGGGGGGGGGCGGAAACCAGCGACGGGTCTGACCCAAAGCAAGCCAGTAATACATGCTGAGTTTGGGACTATTTCACCAATGAGTAAAGCACAAGATGACTACAACTCTGACCTTACCTGACATCTATATCCGGTTCTTCTTCTTTACATTGCCGTATACCTTCCAGTACAGTTTCTACATAGGCTCTTTTAGTCATTCCTAGGAAAAACATGACAAGGTAAGATCTGCATTCCTGTAAAGCATCGCTAAACATAAGTACACACCTGAGGATATTCCAGCATTTCATTTTTCAGTACAAGCTGCCTGCAGCTGTTCCCCAAATTTAGACACTGCTAAACAGGTGTGGAATTCTAGCAGGAGCTACTTTGCATATTAGGCCACCCCTCCCCGATGTAGCCAATCCTTCAAGAGCTTACAAAAAAGAGCCTTGTAAGAAGATGATGAAGAAGATATTGGATTTATATCCTGCCCTCCACTCCGAAGAGTCTCAAAACGGCTCACAACCTCCTTTACCTTCCTCCCCCACAACAAACACCCTGTGAGGTGGGTGGGGCTGGAGAGGGCTCTCACAGCAGCTGCCCTTTCAAGGACAACCTCTGCCAGAGCTATGGCTGACCCAAGGCCATGCTAGCAGGTGCAAGTGAAGGAGTGGGGAATCAAACCTGGTTCTCCCAGATAAGAGTCCACACACTTAACCACTACACCAAACTTGCTCTTGGAGGATTGGCTACTTCGGGAGGGGGGGTGGTCTAATATGCAAAGGAGCTCCTGCTAGAATTCCACCCCTGCTGCTAAAGATGATCAGATGCATGACTGCTCATTAGGATGAGCAGACGGCTGCAAAAAACCCAAAAGCAGGCGTCACCTGTGGTTTGCTCCTCTCTGGGCGTGCTCCTTAACTCCAGGTATTTGACGCCATCGGCGGCAAATTCACGAATAACATCCTTGGTTACCTGAAAAGAGAATATTTTTGCAATCAAAGGAGGGGTCCGGTTCAAAGGCCTGCTAAAAAAAAACCCTATAATCAGGTACCCGATACCAACGTGAAGATCTTTTCATCCTCTCCGCACCCATTCCCAAAGCAACATTTTTAGAAATCTGCTTAGCTACCCAATCAGACCTCCAACGGCCAATCTGAAGGCCTCCTGGGCAAAACCCCCATCCGGCTTTCTAAAAACACTTTGCGGGCTCCAGGAAAGGTTTCAGGGGGAGCCGTGGTGCCCATGCGCACTATGTTGGAGACCCTGTGTTAGAATCTCAGCTTACTAAAGAAACCCGGTCGTTGGCCGGGTTTCCTTAGTAAGGAAACAGATCATTGGCCAGTCACTTGGTTTTACAGCTTCTTAAAAAGAAACCTGAATGGTCTTACCATCAATATATCTTCAGTCCTATTGGTAACTTGATGGATGATCTGGAACATCTGAAAGCACCTAAAAGAATTAAAAGGTACAAAGAGATAAAACACCCTGAAAGCTATACTCACTGAGTATAGTTACACATCCACAGTATTCCAATGTATTTCTCTGTTAGAATGGTGTTATCACAATAATTTTTGGAACTGACATACTCAAAATAGGGATATCGGCTGTTTATCTCATTACATATACTTAACCCATTTTCACTATATTTTATTGTATTCTTTTTTTTTCTAATGGCAAACTAGAATGATTACATGTTAAATAGTAAATTTAGTGGACAAGAACATCACTCTCCAATGTATTTCTCTTTTAGCTGTATTGACATACTCAAACAGGGATATTGGCTGGTTATCTCATTACGCATACTAAACCCATCTTCCACTAGATTGTAATGTATTTTTCTTCTAATGGCAAACTTATGCGTATTACACGTTAAAAGGTAAATTAGTTAAGACGGGAAAAACTTCTGAGAAAGTAATGCCCTCTTTTTGACCCAGGCTTATATAATAGGAGTGATTGATAGACATTCTCACATTTTGACATATTACTGTTTTATTTCTTTTGCATGCTCATGCTACCCATGCTCATGCTACGGAGAGCCAGTTTGGTGTAGTGGTTAAGTGTGCGGACTCTTATCTGGGAGAACCAGGTTTGATTCCCCACTCCTCCACTTGCAGCTGCTGGCATGGCCTTGGGTCAGCCATAGCTCTGGCAGAGGTTGTCCTGGAAAGGGCAGCTGCTGTGAGAGCCCTCTCAGCCCCACCCACCTCACAGGGTGTCTGTTGTGGGGGAGGAAGGGAAAGGAGATTGTGAGCCGCTCTGAGATTCTTCAGAGTGGAGGGCGGGATATAAATCCAATATATTCTTCTTGTTCTTCTACCCAGATAAAAGGTTTGCTCAATTAGTTAATTTTACTATTCTATCATTGGATCTTAAAATTCTGCATTCTAAACCACTGCCTATCAGCTATATATATCCCTGCTCACTGCATCTGATTCCTCGTCTGATGAAGTGTGCTTGGAGCACACGAAAGCTTACATTCTGAATAAAACTTTGTTGGTCTTAAAGGTGCACTGGACTCCTACTTTGTTACTCTGAAAATACATTTGTGAGCATGAACCACGCATTGTTGACAACCAGCTTTTGGAACTCTCCCCCACTGGGTTTATCTTCACTGCAGAACAATACATGCTCGAAGCCTGAACCCTTCTCAAATAAAGGTTTACAGATACAGAAAGGCGCATGTAACGGGGCCTTCTCGGTGGCTGCCCCCTGTTCTGGAGACGCCCTTTTCTCTCGCTTGCCCTGCCCCGAACGAGGGCAGCTTCTGCAATAAGAGAAGCCACAGTACAGCAACGATTTGCTACACAAGGGACCAGGGCCAGTGTCAGACCTTTTCACTTCGATGGCATTGTTTCCTGCCAACATCCCTCCCCTCCCCAGATCCACCCCAAATCTCCAGGAATTTCCCGACCCAGAGTTGTCAACCCGACAAAAAGCCCATGGCTCACTCTTCCAGGCTCCTTTTCTTCCCCTTGTCAATCACGGTCACCCCATTCGGCACCTGAAGATTCGGCTTCTGCGCCATCAGTTTCTTCATCGTCTCCGAGCTGATAGAGCCGTTCAAGTGAGCGTGGAGTTCCTAAATCAGAAGCAAATCAGCGTTTGCGAGAAGAAGAGCTGGTTTCATGCTCCACTCTTCACTACCCAAAAGGAGTCTTGGAGCGGCTTGCAACCGCCTTGCCTTCCTCTCCCCACAACAGACACCCTGTGAGGTAGGCGGGGCTGAGAAAGCTCTGAGAGAACTGGGATTGACCCAAGGTCACCCAGCTGGCTGCCAACGGAGGAGAAGTGGGGAATCGAACTTGGTTCTCCATATTAGCGTCCACTGCTCTTAATCACTACACCCAACTGCATACCAACATCCATACAGAATGCACCTGGATTCGAACCCACAGCTGATCCTGATCACCTTTGTGCCCTCACCAAAATCTAGGAAAAGGAAAGGTCCCCTGTGCAAGCACCAGTCGTTTCCGACTCTGGGGTGACGTTGCTTTCACAACGTTTTCACGGCAGACTTTTGACGGGGTGGTTTGCCATTGCCTTCCCCAGTCCTCTCCGCTTTCCCCCCAGCAAGCTGGGGACTCATTTGACCGACCTCGGAAGGATGGAAGGCTGAGTCGACCTCGAACCGGCTACCTGAAAACCCAGCTTCCGCCGGGGATCAAACTCAGGTCGTGAGCAGAGCTTAAGACTGCAGTACTGCAGCTTTAGCACTCTGCGCCACGGGGCTCTAACCAAAGGTTCATGGGGGGGGGGGGGGCTTCAGGGGGAAGCCAGACTGAGAAACCAGCATGTTGCACAAGTTTGAGATTTAACAGCCCGGGGAAAAAGCAGGAAATCCTAAAGGGCTTGAACCTACAGGCGTCCACAGCTGCAGAATATTTCAAGGATGTCCTGCCCACCCCCAAAGTAAGGGGGAAAGGAATATAGGCAAACTGAAGTCTTTTAACATACCTGAAGTGTGCATGCCCACTTTGTGCTTTTACCTTGAATACAACTTTGTTGGTCTGAAAGGTGCCACTGGACTCAAGCTTTGTTCTAGTTTTCACAGAGAGAAAGCCTCCACCCTTCTCTGGGGGTCCCGTGCAATGTCCCCTCCAAGCTGCAGTATGATGAGCAAAAATTCTACTTTGTGAACTACTGGCAATAAAGTTGGGAGCTACTGGCATTAAAGTTGGGAGCTACTGCAAGAGCCCCGTGGCGCAGAGTGGTCAAGCTGCAGTACTGCAGTCAGAGCTCTCTGCTCATGACCTGAGTTTGATCCCGGCGGAAGCTGGTTCAGGTAGCCGGCTCCAGGTTGACTCAGCCTTCCATCCTTCCGAGGTTGGTCAAATGAGTTGTTGGGGGAAAAGTGTAGATGACTGGGGAAGGCAATGGCAAACCACCCCGTCAAAAGTCTGCCATGAAAACGTTGTGAAAGCAACGTCACCCCAGAGTGGGAAACGACTGGTGCTTGCACAGGGGACCTTTCCTATCTACACTGAAGGAGCCCCGTGACGCAATGTGGTAAAGCTGCAGTACTGCAGTCGGAGCTCTCTGCTCACGACCTGAGTTCGATCCCAGCGGAAGCTGGTTCAGGTAGCCGGCTCCAGGTTGACTCCGCCTTCCATCCTTCCGAGGTCAGTAAAATGAGCACCCAGCTTGCTGGGGGGAAAGTGTAGATGACTGGGGAAGGCAATGGCAAAAATACTCAGATCAAAAGTTTGCTCAATTTGTTAATTTTACTGCATACTGTTTTGTTGCTTTCGCATGCTCATGCTACTCAGATCAAAGGTTTGCTCAATTTGTTAAATTTTACTATTCTGTCCTTGTACCCTTTTACATTCTAAACCGCTGCCTACCAGATAATTTTACTTCACTGCCATTGGTTCTTAAATCTGTACCATGTTGCATCCCGGGCCGCTGCCTACCAGCTATTTATGGCTCTGCTCAGCTACGTATGGCTTTGCTCACTGTGCCGGATTCCTCATCTGAGGAAGTGTGCTTAAGAGCGCACGAAAGCTTCCGTTCTAAACAAAAACGGGTTGGTCTTAAAAGCGCTACTTGACTCCTGCTTCGTTCACCCCGTCAAAAGGTCTGCCGTGAAAACGTTGTGAAAGCAACGTCACCTCAGCGTTGGAAACGACTGGTGCTTGCACAGGGGACTACCTTGACCTTTTTACTGCACAAATCAGTGTGCTCTGCGGGGGTCATCCTTCCTGAGCTAAGACAAAACTGCGTGAGCTGGAGGCTAAAAATCTGTGAGCTAGCTCACGCTAACTCAGCTTAGAGGAGGAACGGTGGCTCAGTGGTAGAGCATCTGCTTGGGAAGCAGAAGGTCCCAGGTTCAACCCCTGGCATCTCCAAAAAAAGGGTCCAGGCAAATTGGTGTGAAAATCCTCAGCTTGAGACCCTGGAGAGCTGCTGCCAGTCTGAGAAGACAATACTGACTTTGATGGACCAGGGGTCTAATTCAGTATAAGGCAGCTTCATATGTTCATATATGTTCATAGAGGGAACATTGGTCCTGTGTGAAAACGACCTGCCAGGGGCTGCGAAGGATCCCCTGCCCACTGGTGGAGGATAGAGGAGAGGGTAGACGGAACCTGGGGAGGACAGGAAGCTAAGTGAGATACAGTTCCACGGAGTCTACCCTCCAAAGCATTCCTTTTCCTGGGGGAACTGATCTCTGCAATCTAGAGATAAGCTGGAATCCCAGGGGTGTCTCCTGGTACCCCCTGGAGGCTGGCTTTCCTGGCGGACTCAGCCTAAGGAAGTTAAGGTTTGGGGAGGACAGGTACCTCGGAGGAGCGCGATGCCCCGGAGTCCACCCTCCAAAGCCCCCACTTCCCCCAGGGGAACTGATCTCCTCTGTCTAGAGAGGAGCTGGAATTAAGAACATAAGAGAAGCCATGTTGGATCAGGCCAATGGCTCATCCAGTCCAACACTCTGAATCACATAAGAACATAAGAGAAGCCATGTTGGATCAGGCCAGTGGCCCATCCAGTCCAACACTCTGTGTCATATAAGAACATAAGAGAAGCCATGTTGGATCAGGCTAATGGCCCATCCAGTCCAACACTCTGAATCACATAAGAACATAAGAGAAGCCATGCTGGATCAGGCCAATGGCCCATCCAGGCCAACACTCTGTGTCACATAAGAACATAAGAGAAGCCATGTTGGATCAGACCAATGGCCCATCCAGGCCAACACTCTGTGTCACATAAGAACATAAGAGAAGCCATGTTGGATCAGGCCAATGGCCCATCCAATCCAACACTCTGTGTCATATAAGAACATAAGAGAAGCCATGTTGGATCAGGCTAATGGCCCATCCAGTCCAACACTCTGAATCACATAAGAACATAAGAGAAACCATGTTGGATCAAGCCAATGGCCCATCCAGGCCAACACTCTGTGTCACATAAGGACATAAGAGAAGCCATGCTGGATCAGGCCAATGACCCATCCAGGCCAACACTCTGTGTCACATAAGAACATAAGAGAAGCCATGCTGGATCAGGCCAATGGCCCATCCAGGCCAACACTCTGTGTCACATAAGAACATAAGAGAAGCCATGTTGGATCAGGCCAATGGCCCATCCAATCCAACACTCTGTGTCACATAAGAACATAAGAGAAGCCATGTTGGATCAGGCCAATGGCCCATCCAATCCAACACTCTGTGTCATATAAGAACATAAGAGAAGCCATGCTGGATCAGGCCAATGGCCCATCCAGGCCAACACTCTGTGTCACATAAGAACATAAGAGAAGCCATGTTGGATCAGGCCAATGGCCCATCCAATCCAACACTCTGTGTCACATAAGAACATAAGAGAAGCCATGTTGGATCAGGCCAATGGCCCATCCAGGCCAACACTCTGTGTCACATAAGAACATAAGAGAAGCCATGTTGGATCAGGCCAATGGCCCATCCAGTCCAACACTCTGTGTCACATAAGAACATAAGAGAAGCCATGTTGGATCAGGCCAATGGCCCATCCAGGCCAACACTCTGTGTCATATAAGAACATAAGAGAAGCCATGTTGGATCAGGCCAATGGCCCATCCAGGCCAACACTCTGTGTCACATAAGAACATAAGAGAAGCCATGTTGGATCAGGCCAATGGCCCATCCAGGCCAACACTCTGTGTCACATAAGAACATAAGAGAAGCCATGCTGGATCAGGCCAATGGCCCATCCAGGCCAACACTCTGTGTCACATAAGAACATAAGAGAAGCCATGTTGGATCAGGCCAATGGCCCATCCAATCCAACACTCTGTGTCATATAAGAACATAAGAGAAGCCATGCTGGATCAGGCCAATGGCCCATCCAGGCCAACACTCTGTGTCACATAAGAACATAAGAGAAGCCATGTTGGATCAGGCCAATGGCCCATCCAATCCAACACTCTGTGTCACATAAGAACATAAGAGAAGCCATGTTGGATCAGGCCAATGGCCCATCCAGGCCAACACTCTGTGTCACATAAGAACATAAGAGAAGCCATGTTGGATCAGGCCAATGGCCCATCCAGTCCAACACTCTGTGTCACATAAGAACATAAGAGAAGCCATGTTGGATCAGGCCAATGGCCCATCCAGGCCAACACTCTGTGTCACATAAGAACATAAGAGAAGCCATGTTGGATCAGGCCAATGGCCCATCCAGGCCAACACTCTGTGTCACATAAGAACATAAGAGAAGCCATGTTGGATCAGGCCAATGGCCCATCCAGGCCAACACTCTGTGTCACATAAGAACATAAGAGAAGCCATGCTGGATCAGGCCAATGGCCCATCCAGGCCAACACTCTGTGTCACATAAGAACATAAGAGAAGCCATGTTGGATCAGGCCAATGGCCCATCCAATCCAACACTCTGTGTCATATAAGAACATAAGAGAAGCCATGCTGGATCAGGCCAATGGCCCATCCAGGCCAACACTCTGTGTCACATAAGAACATAAGAGAAGCCATGTTGGATCAGGCCAATGGCCCATCTAGTCCAACACTCTGTGTCACATAAGAACATAAGAGAAGCCATGTTGGATCAGACCAATGGCCCATCCAGTCCAACATTCTGTCACATAAGAACATAAGAGAAGCCCTGTTGGATCAGGCCAATGGCCCATCCAGTCCAACACTCTGTGTCACATCTCGGCTTGGCTTCGCGAACGAAGATTTAAGAAGGGTGCAATAGTCCACGTTTGCTGCAGGCTCGCTGGTGGCTGACAAGACCAATGCGGGACAGGCAGGTCCGGCCACAGTAGCTGCAGGGAAAAGTCTGATTTGGGGTTGGTGCTGTAGCAGTGTCACATAAGAACATAAGAGAAGCCCTGTTGGATCAGGCCAGTGGCCCCTCCAGTCCAACACTCTGTGTCACACAGTGGCCAGAAAAGCCCCAAATGCCATCAGGAGGTTCACAAGTGAGGATAGAAGCCCTTCCACTTTGCCCCCCTCCCAAGCACCAAGAATACAGGCATCACTGCCGCAGACAGACAGTTCCATCAATATGCTGTGGCTAATAGCCACTGATGGACCTCTGCTCCATATGTTTATCCGATCCCCTCTTGAAGCTGGCTATGCTTGTAGCCTCAGCCGCCTCCTGTGGCAATTCCAAGGGGTCTCCCGGTCCCATCGGGAGTCTGGCCTCCCCAGGGGAGGAGAAGCGCTCTTTGCCTCTGCAGAAGCAGGCTCCTCTTGTTCCCCCGAAAGCTTCCGCCGGCGCGGGGATTAAAAAGGCGCGATCCGGAGGAAAGCTTCCTGCTGAATTCTTTGCCCGAGAGCGCCTTCCCCTGCAAGAGCGTCCGGCGAGGAAGGGGTTAATCCCCGGGCCCGTGGCTCTCACCGCTTTGGGCAAGGCCCGGAAAAAGCGACGCCGCGCCTTCTCCTCCTCGTCTTCTGCCATGGCGCCGGCTTCTCCTCCTCCAGCTGCCGCCTCCCTCCTTCCAGCCCCGCCCAGGAGGTGGAGGAAAGGCCCCTGCAGGCCCTCCTCCTTCGCGGGCGTGGAGACTCGCCCAGCCCCCTTGCACCGAGGGCGCCCGTCGGCCTGTTCCCCCTTCACCCACCTTTGCAAAGGGAGGAAGGTAGCAGCAGCCCTTTGCATGCATGCTGGGAGCCAGCCTCCCAGGCAGGGTTGCCATAGGGTGGCCCCAGCCTGGTTCCCTCTAAGCTGAGTTAGTGTGAGCTAGCTCACAGTGTTTTACCCTCCAGCTCACTGGGGTTGCCAAATCCAATCCGAGAAATATCTGGGGGCTTTGGGAGGTGCAGCCAGGAGATATGGGGAGCGGGGGGGTGGAGCCAAATGCAAGATTGTGACAAGCATAACTGAACTCCGAAGGGAGTCCTGGCCATCACATTTCAAGGGACCGCACGCCTTTTAAATGCTTTCCCTCCATTGGAAATAATGAAGGATAGAGGCACCTTCTTTGGGGGCTCATAGAATAGGACTCCCTGGTCCAATCTTTTTGAAACTTGGAGGGTGATTTGAGGAGAGGCACTGGATGCTATGCTGAAAATTCGGTGCCTCTACCTCAAAAAACAGCCTCCCCAGAGCCCCAGATACCCACAGATCAATTCACCATTATACCCAATGGGAATTGGTCTCCATAGGGAATAATGGCATTTTCCTCCCCCTCCGCTTTCTGATCACCCTGAAGTGGGGGGAGGGCCTCCAAACCGGGGGATCCCCCGCCCCCACCTGGGGATTTTGTAACAAAAGGGGGAAACTGTATAAAAGTAACAATTGTTGATACATGTCTTGGCTTGCTGCTCTATATCTTGAAACAAACGATCTATTATCAATATTATTGACAGAAAAACACTACGCACTAGATGCCAGATTTTAACAACATTGGCAAAATTACAACAGAGGATTAATGTTGCAGCAACAGCAGCAGCCATTTCATTCTCTGCTGAATGAAACTAGGTAACTACCCATTTCATTCTCCTGCTTGTTTGGTGTTTCTTATCTGGGAGAACTGGGTTTGAGTCCCCACTCCTCCACTTGCACCTGCTGGAATGGCCTTGGGTCAGCCATAGCTCTGGCAGAGGTTGTCCTTGAAAGGGCAGCTGCTGTGAGAGCCCTCTCCAGCCCCACCCACCTCACAGGGTGTCTGTTGTGGGGGAGGAAGGGAAAGGAGATTGTGAGCTGCTCTGAGACTCTTCGGAGTGGAGGGCGGGATATAAATCCAATATCTTCATCTACCTCACAGGGTGTCTGCTGTGGGGGAGGAAGGGAAAGGAGATTGTGAGCTGCTCTGAGACTCTTCGGAGTGGAGGGCGGGATATAAATCCAATATCTTCATCTACCTCACAGGGTGTCTGTTGTGGGGGAGGAAGGGAAAGGAGATTGTGAGCTGCTCTGAGACTCTTCGGAGTGGAGGGCGGGATATAAATCCAATATCTTCATCTACCTCACAGGGTGTCTGTTGTGGAGGAGGAAGGGAAAGGAGATTGTGAGCCGCTCTGAGACTCTTCGGAGTGGAGGGCGGGATATAAATCCAATATCATCTTCTTCTTCTTATATGCAATAAGACGAACAGCCAATATCCCCCATTTGAGTATGTCAATGCAAAAAAACAGTTGCAGTTGGAGCCTCAGAGATTAGGGGTTACCCTTTGTCACATTCAAAATGTCTCTGTGCTAAGATTAGTTAAGCTTAATGGAAGACTGCTGATCTCCGAGGCTCCAGCTGCAACTGTCTATACAACAACTGTAAAAACAGGAGAGTGTCTAAATATAAATTTACAGTTTTTTCCTTTTGTTACAATATCACTTTTCTGTATAGCCACCTCTTTCCGTATAACCCACCTGGGAACTGGCAACCCTAGCATGGACATGCGGTGGCCTTTGCAGATCCCAAGATCCTGTCAACGTCCGTCACTGGGTCAACATGATCCTGTCAAGAGGAGACATCGTAGGGGTGTCCTTCTGGAAGGAAGGAAGGAAGGAAGGAAGGAAGGAAGGAAGGAAGGAAGGAAGGAAGGAAGGAAGGAAGGACAGGTGTGTGTCCCAGGGCACTCCTTTTCTGGCAGAGAGCCCCCTCCCCTGGCTTGTGTGTCAAGGTCACCTATGCTTCACCCCATTTCACCAAACCCAGACTGGCCCTGGAGCCACTGCGTGAGACAGGATGCTGGACTAGATGGACCCTCACTGGTCTGACCCAGCAGAGCTCTTCTGATGTTCTTATGAAGGCCTCGGCCTCTCTGCCCTGTTGTTGGCCCTCCAGAGGAACTGGTTGGCCATTGTGTGAGACAGGATGCTGGACTAGATGGACCCTCACTGTTCTGACCCAGCAAGGCTCTTCTGATGTTCTTATGAAGGCCTCGGCCTCTGTGCCCTATTGTTGGTTGGCCATTGTGTGAGACAGGATGCTGGACAAGATGGACCTTCACTGGTCTGACCCAGCAGGGCTTTTCTGATGTTCCTATGTAGGCCTCGGCCTCTGTGTCCTGTTGTTGGTTGTCCAGAGAAACTGGTTGGCTACTGTGTGAGACAGGAGGCTGGACTAGATGGACCCTCCCTGGTCTGACCCAGCAGGGCTCTTCTGATGTTCTTCTCAGAGGAAGGCCTTGGCCTCTATGCCCTGTTGCTGGCCCTCCAGAGGAACTGGTTGGCCACTGTGTGAGACAGGATGCTGGACTAGATGGACCCTCACTGTTCTGATCCAGAAGAGCTCTTCTGATGTCTGTCCAGGTCAAAGCAAGAGAGAAAAAGTTGATTTGCCATCGCCTGCCTCTGTGCAGCGCCCCTGGTCTTCCTTGGTGGTCTCCCATCCAAGTGTGGACCAGAACTGACCCTTCTTAGCTTCAGGGCCATAACCAGGATTTCATGTTTGGTGGGGCTCACAGCAGGATTTGTTATTGGGGGGGTCACCTGGTTTGACGGCCCAGGGCTCTCGGCACTGTAAGCTGCCTTGAATTCCACAAACTAACCCCCCCCCCTTCGCCTGGGCAGTCACAGCAGCTTCGCTCCCCCACCCCTTTCTTATGTGCCCTTCACTCAGAGAGACAGAGACCTCTCAAACCGAAGTTGGGTGCTCAGAAGGCCGGGTGCTCAGAAGGCCAGCTGCAAGAAGCAAAAACACCAGCAGCAACGCTGTTACTAGTTCAGAGTGGCGGTGACCAAAGGAGACAGATTGGGGCCCTCCAATGGAGGAGCCATACAGTTTGAAGGGGGTGTGTGAAAAGATGGGCCTGGGGCCCCCCGTAGCTACAGGCCTGCTTAGCTTCCAGGATTCAGGAGAGAGCCAGTTTGGTGTAGTGGTTAAGTGTGCGGACTCTTATCTGGGAGAATCAGGTTGGATTCCCCACTCCTCCACTTGCACCTGCTGGAATGGCCGTGGGTTAGCCATAGCTCTGGCAGAGGTTGTCCTTGAAAGGGCAGCTGCTCTAAGAGCTCTCTCAGCCCCACCCACCTCACAGGGTGTCTGTTGTGGGGAAGGAAAAGAAATGAGATTGTAAGCTACTCTGAGTCTCTGATTCCGAGAGAAGGGTGGGGTATAAATCTGCAGTCTTCTTCTTCTTGTTGAAGCTGGGCTAGTCTGGGCCATCCAGCTTTCATTAAGGTGTCCCAGACTAGGAGTGTAATAATGAAGGGAGTTCTTTTGTGCCTGTATAGAAGAGTATCCTGAAGTCTGCGGCTAACAACGTTTCTAGAGGGGCTTAGTAAATGGGAGACTGCAGTGTTAAACTAGGCGATCAGAACACTCGGCCTTGAAGGAAATTGGCAAATAACAATAGCCAGAATTGTATGAATTCCCCTTCACTGCAAATCTCAGCTTTCAGTTCTGAGAGCTGGGCAGTACCTGGCGAAACGGACAGAAGTTGGTGGTTTGGGTGTGTGTGAGAGAATTGTCCGTGTCAGAGGTGGCCAAACTTGCTTAACATAAGAGCCACATGGAACAAATGTCAGATGTTTGAGAGTCAGAAGGAAGGAAGATGATAGATAGATAGATAGATAGATAGATAGATAGATAGATAGATAGATAGATAGATAGATAGATAGATAGATAGATAGATAGATAGATAGATAGATAGATGGATGGATGGATGGATGGATGGATGGATGGATGGATGGATGGATGGATGGATTAGATAGATAGATAGATAGATAGATAGATAGATAGATAGATAGATAGATAGATAGATAGATAGATAGATAGATAGATAGATAGATAGATAGATGATAGATAGATGATAGATAGATAGATAGATAGATAGATAGATAGATAGATAGATAGATAGATAGATAGATAGATAGATAGATAGATAGATAGTGTCAAGCATGCGGGTTCAATGACGAGTCGAAGTTGATACAAAGACTACATTTATTGATAGACCGATATTTTAGGCAAAGCCATTTCTTGAGAGTAATGAAACTGATACATTGATACAATACTTTTAAGGCTTACTTCAAAAGGATTCCAAGGGAGGGGGTTGCGGGGTAGCATTCACACATAAACTACCAAAACTGTCTACGTTCCCAGGGCGTTATCAGGACTTTGTCCTTGCCTCTTCCAGATGTCTCGTCCTCCCATAGGAGGATATATGGGAAGGTGCTGATTACTTGGTTCCCTTCTCACTATTCTTAATTAACAGCCATAAAGCAGGACAGGGGAAAAGGAAAGAATAACAAACTAACAAAATTGGATCCTCCATGACAATTCCCAGAACGGGTTTAGGCAGGACCCTAAAACAAACAATTATCAATAGTATTCAACCATGCTTGACAGATAGATAGATAGATAGATAGATAGATAGATAGATAGATAGATAGATAGATAGATAGATAGATAGATAGATGATGGATGGATGGATGGATGGATGGGTAGATGGGTAGATAGATGGGTAGATAGATGGGTAGATGGGTAGGTAGGTGGGTAGATGGGTAGGTAGGTGGGTAGGTAGGTGGGTGGATGGATGGATGGATGGATGGATAGAGAGATGGATAGATGGATGGATAGATGGATGGATAGATAGGTAGGTAGGTAGGTAGGTAGATAGATAGATAGATAGATAGATAGATAGATAGATAGATAGATAGATAGATAGATAGATAGATAGATAGATAGGTGGGTGGGTGGGTGGGTGGGTGGGTGGGTAGGTGGGTAGGTGGGTAGGTGGGTAGGTGGGTAGGTGGGTAGATGGATGGATGGATGGATGGATGGATGGATAGATGGATAGATGGATAGATAGATAGATAGATAGATAGATAGATAGATAGATAGATAGATAGATAGATAGATAGATAGATAGATAGATAGATAGATAGATAGAAGTGGGAGGGAGGGAGAGGTGGAAAGAAAGCAACTTTAAATGCATTCTCCAAGCCAGCCAACAAGGCGGTGGTGGGGGCTCCATGAGCCACACAATATATGTGAAAGGGCCACATGTGGCTCCCGAGCCACAGTTTGCCCCCCATCCCCCGGTCCATGTTTTGTAGGTTGGGGTGGGAGAGATCACAGGGCATTGAGATGTGAAGTTTTCTGTCCCAGCCATATGGCCGTCTAAAGTCCCTGGGACTCTGGAAGCTTCTCTCTCTGAACTCATGACGTTGCCATCCCCTCTAGGTGATTTTCCATTTCGCTGTGGCCCTCTTCAAGTTCAAAGAGGAGGAGCTCTTAAAGCTGCCGGACTCCACGTCCTTTTTCAAGTGCCTCAGATACTTCACACACCCAGTCCTCGACTCCAGGTAAGGGCCTTCGCTGAGTGGGAAAGCCACTGATGGGGCACAGTCAGCAACTTTTAAACCGGAGGCTCTAATCCTCTCCCTCTTTGTCCTGCAAGTTCAAAAAGTCACATGCTAATTTTGATGGGTAGCAGGAAGAAGAAGGTTTTAGAAGTTTATTCTATCATTCACCTTTCCCCAACATCCAGATTATAAGCAGGGTAGGAGGGGGCCGAAGGAATGGAGCTCTGGGAATTATTAGGAAGGGAATTGAAAACAAATCAGCCAGTATCATAATGCCCCTGTATAAACCGATGGTGTGGTCTCATTTGGAATACTGTGTACAGTTCTGGTCACCGCACCTCAAAAAGGATATTATAGCATTGGAAAAAGTGCAGAAAAAGGCAACTAGAATGATTAAAGGGTTGGAACACTTTCCCTATGAAGAAAGGTTAAAAGGCTTGGGGCTCTTTAGCTTGGACAAACGTCGACTGCGGGGTGACATGATAGAGGTTTACAAGATTATGCATGGGATGGAGAAAGTAGAGAAAGAAGTCCTTTTCTTCCTTCCTCGCAATACAAGAACCCGTGAGCATTCGATGAAATTGCTGAGCAGTTGGGTTAAAACGGATAAAAGGAAGTCCTTCTTCACCCAAAGGGTGATTAACATGTGGAATTCACTGCCACAGAAGGTGGTGGCGGCTACAAGCATAGCCAGCTTCAAGAGGGGATTGGATAAAAATATGGTGCAGAGGTCCATCAGTGACTATTAGCCACAGTATATATATGTGTGTGTGTGCCACTGTGTGACACAGAGTGTTGGACTGGATGGGCCATTGGCCTCATCCAACATGGCTTCTCTTATGTTCTTATGTGACACAGAGTGTTGGACTGGAGGGGCCATTGGCCTGATCCAACATGGCTTCTCTTATGTTCTTATGTTCCCTTGGGGTGGGGGCAGAGGGCTGAATGACCCATCTCTCCTTTGCTAGCTTGGGCAGCTGTCAGAGGGGCTAGAAAGTGAGGTAGGTGGGGCTGAGAGAGCTCTCTGTCTGTCTTCACAAATTAGGTGGCCAAGAACATCACTAAGAACATCACGTGTCCTTTTGTCTTACCTAGCCTTGTAGCAAAAGCAATCACCGCTGTAACTAACATGACTTTCAGCGGTCTTCGGAGGATGGTGGAAGACAGGAGGGCCTGGCACGACTTAGTCCATGGGGTCGCAAAGAGTCAGCCTCATGACTGAACGACAAAGACAAAAGTATCATCCTCCCACCCTAAAACTCCACTGCATTCTGACTGATCGCTGCTGGCTGCCTTCCTCCCTCCTTCCACCACAACGAGTGGAGGAGTTGGAGAAGTTCCTCGTTCACCTTCGTCATCCTCCCGCTAAGTAAAAAAGCAAACAAACCCCCAGTCGGCTCCTTTCCTCGGCCCCTTGAAGGGTTGGCATTTCGGCCCTGTTTGTTTTCCAAGCTGCACAAACACTGGCAGGGAGTTGGGATCGGCACGTGGACTTAAAAGCTGGGGGGAAGTGGCAAGGAGGCCGGGCCCCGCTGGGTGCTTTTCTTTTCTTTTCTTTTCTTTTCTTTTCGTCAAGGGTCAAACCGCTCTGAGTATTCCATGTGTCTGTGCCGGGCGGCTCCTTCTCTAAGAGGAGCCAGAGGTGGCTAAAGTCCTCCAGGACAGACTGCAGACGGAGGCTGCTAGCAGAGAGGTAAGGCTGTGTTCCTGTCTCCCGAGACGTGAAAGGCCAAGGGAAGTTCTGCTGTGCTCTGCGGATGAGGAAGACAAGGGCATCTCTCGGGCACAGCTGGGGCACACCAGGTCCCTGGCTGCCTGACTACAGCACCGCAAAGCAAAGCAGCGGGTTGTTTCAGGGCACAGCTGGGCTGACCGGGAGAGGGGGCTCTTCTCTGCCTGCTCCACTGGCCTTCTGGGCAGCTTCTGGTGCAAGGGAACATAACATCACCTGCAGAAGTACGACAAGTGGGCCTCAGATTCAGCAGGAGCTCACAGGAGTGCAGCTCCTGAACCTTTCTGAGGGTTCCCCCTCCTCCTCCCCACCTACCTTATCCATTGAATAGGAGGTGCAGCTGCATAACAATTCCCGGATTAGGAGAGCGGGCAGCCAGCCAGCCACCAGGGGCTTTGCCACGCCCCCAGCATTAACGCCTGGAGAAGCCCGCACCACCCTTTCTCCACTTCTTATGTGATTTGGGGTGGCAGGTGGCTTGCTGGCCTTTTGACTGGGGGGGTGCAGCTCAGGAGAACCCCAGGTGAGCGAGGCCTGCTTGGGCTGGCTGGATCTCTCACAAACCCAAGCAGGCCTCGCTCGCCCGGGGCTCTCCTTTCTTGCATCGGGTTGCTTTTGGCTGGAGGGTGTGTGTGACATATGCTAATGAGTGATGCTGATGAGCTCCACCACCTATTTTTCTACAAAATGACCCCTGTTGACAATTTGGCTCAGTTCCGTGCTGTCAGAAGGCACCTCCAAGAACGCCCCCACCCCGCTGATGCGTCTGTGTCTGCTTGTTTTCTGCCCGAGGGAAAACACGTTTTGTAAAATAAGAAAAGGAGAACTAAGAATGTTGGTTTGCTCGGCTGGCTTAAGAGTCCAAGATTGAATTTGCGAAGACGCTGGCATTCCTTTCCTTTCTGTGCTTGTAAAAGCGTTCCATTGCCAAGGTCCCATGTGAAAAAGGTGAAAAACTAGAGGTGCATCCCTCCGTCTTATTACTGAGATCTTGGTGGAAGAAGAAGAAGATACTAGATTTATATCCTGCCCTATACTCTGAATCTCAGAGTCTCAGAGCGGCTCACAATCTCCTTTACCTTCCTCCCCCCACTCCCACAACAGACACCCTGTGAGGTGGGTGGGGCTGAGAGGGCTCTCACAGCAGCTGCCCCTTCAAGGACAGAGTCTCAGAGCAGCCTACAATCTCCTTTCCCTTCCTCCCCCACAACAGACACCCTGTGAGGCAGGTGGGGCTGAGAGGGCTCTCCCAGAAGCTGCCCTTTCAAGGACAATATCCTTGAAAGCTGCCCTTTCAAGGACAATATCCTTTTCCTCCCCCCCCCCCGCCCCATAAGAGAGGCGAGTGGGGCTGAGAGAGCTCTGACAGAAGCTGCCCTTTCAAGGACAACTCCAAGAGAGCTATGGCTGCAAGTGGAGGAGTGGGTGAATCAAACCTGGTTCTCCCAGATAAGAGTCTGCGCACTTCACCACTACACCAAACTGGCTCTCTAAGCCTGCATTGCCTTGGCTGAAGCTAGAGAAACTCTCATCTGTTGGTTTGTTGCTTAGGGGGTGAGCGTTCTGTGCTGACTGGGATTGGCTCTGTCTCCCCTCCCTTCTGGGGGTGCAAGTCTGAGAGCAGATCTGAAGAATTCTTTTATTGTAGTCTCTTTCCCCCCAGCCATTTCACCACCAGCCCCCAATCACCACCATGCCCCAATCAGGGGATGCTGTCGAAGAGCCATTTCCTTCTGCCTCAGAACATCGCAAAGCTTGAAAGGCAGCTCACAGCATGGCCGGGAAGGAGCCTTTCTGCTGGGCAGGGCCGTTGTCTTCCTCGGGCGTGCTGCTGGTTGGAGTTTGGCTGGTTGTGCCAGCAGTGCCGGGAATTGCAGACAGGTTCGGCTGCGCTCCAGTCGGGAATGCCCTTATCCATGTCTGTGTTCCCATGTGCCACATCAGCCTTTCCCCCAATCAAATGAAATTGCTGAGCAGTCGGGTTAGAACGGATCAAAGGATGTCCTTCTTCACCCAAAGGGCGATTCACACGCGGAATTCACTGCCCCAGGAGATGGCGGCAGCTACAAGCATAGCCAGCTGGAGAGCCAGTTTGGTGTAGTGGTTAAGTGTGCAGACTCTTATCTGGGAGAACCGGGTTTGATTTCCCACTCCTCCACTTGCACCTGCTAGCATGGCCTTGGGTCAGCCATAGCTCTGGCAGATGTTGTCCTTGAAAGGGCAGCTGCTATGAGAGCCCTCTCAGCCCCACCCACCTCACAGGATATCTGTTGTGGGGGAGGAAGGGAAAGGAGATTGTGAGCCGCTCTGAGACTCTTCGGAGTGGAGCGGGATATAAACCCAATATCTTCATCTACCTCACAGGGTGTCTGTTGTGGGGGAGGAAGGGAAAGGAGATTGTGAGCCGCTCTGAGACTCTTCGGAGTGGAGGGCGGGATATAAATCCAATATCTTCATCTACCTCACAGGGTGTCTGTTGTGGGGGAGGAAGGTAAAGGAGAATGTGAGCCACTCTGAGACTCTTCAGAGTGGAGGGTGGGATATAAATTCAATATCTTCATCTACCTCACAGGGTGTCTGTTGTGGGGGAGGAAGGGAAAGGAGATTGTGAGCTGCTCTGAGACTCTTCGGAGTGGAGGGCGGGATATAAATCCAATATCTTCTTCTTCTTCTTCAAGAGGGGATCGGATAAGCATATGGAGCAGAAGTCCATCAGTGGCTCTTAGCCACAGCGTATTGAAGGAACTCTCTGTCTGGGGCAATGCTGCTCTGTATTCTTGGTGCCTGGAGGGGGCACAGTGGGAAGGCTTCTAGTGTCCTGGCCCCACTTGTGAACCTCCTGATGGCACTTGGGGGGGGGGGGGGTTGACCACTGTATGACACAGAGTGTTGGACTGGATGGGCCATTGGCCTGATCCAACATGGCTTCTCTTATGTTCTTTTGTCTGGAGCAGTGATACTCTGAATTCTTGGTGCTTGGGGGGGCAACAGTGGGAGGGCTTCTAGTGTCCTGACCCCACTGATGGACCTTCTGATGGCACCTGTTTGTGTGTTGTTTTTGCCACGGTGTGACAAGAGTGTTGAACATGAACATATATGAACATATGAAGCTGCCTTATACTGAATCAGACCCTTGGTCCATCAAAGTCAGTATTGCCTTCTCAGACTGGCAGCGGCTCTCCAGGGTCTCAAGCTGAGGTTTTTCACACCTATTTGCCTGGACCCTTTTTTGGAGATGCCGGGGATTGAACCTGGGACCTTCTGCTTCCCAAGCAGATGCTCTACCACTGAGCCACCGTCCCTTCTCTGACTGGATGGGCCATCGGCGTGATCCAACATAGCTTCTCTGATGTTCTTATATATGCAAAAATAGCTTATGCGTGGCTCCTGTCTAAGAATTGCATATCCACATCACTAGGTTGCTTGTGGAAAGGATCAAAGCCGGACAGGTCGATCTGTTTTGTTATTATTTTTGGTTACACTAGAAACCGAGATTGTCTAGCACGGGGGTGGCCAAACTTGCTTAACGTAAGAGTCACTAGACTTGAACGTCAGGTGTTGGAAGGAAAGAAGAAAGATAGGAAAAATTGAAAGAAAGGAAAGAAAGCAAATAGATGGGGGAGGGAAGAGGAGGGAGAGGTGGAAAGAAAGCAACTTTAACTTTAAATGCATTCTCCAAACCGCTGACTGGCTTGGCTTGGAGAGCCACACAATATGTGCGAAAGAACCACGTGTGACTCCCGAGCTGCAGTTTGACCACCCCTGGTGTAGCGCTGCACACTTTGTTCTGGCTCAAATGGCACGAATAGCTGTTCAGTCTGTGGATGTAAGGGTGGGTTCCGGAACTGCCCTCCTGGAGCGAACCAGAGGAGTGCCAACGCCAACCTTTTTGTGGGGCTGCCCAGCAGGGAGTTCCCTCGACGTTTGCTGAAATCAGAAAGAGGTTCCTCTATTTGCCTTTCACCCTGCATTGTGAGTAAGAACAATTAGCAGTTTGTAATGGGCAGCGGGGAAGGCCTGAATGAACATGAGTTTCTTCTTCGATGGAGAAATCCCCCCCCTTTTATTAGCTTCTTCTTCCCTCGGGAAGTGAAAACAACGTCACCTCAGAGTCAGAAACGACTGGTGCTTGCACAGGGGACCTTTCCTTTCCATCCCCTCATCCCCCCAGTGACCAGGTAGACTGTTTCTGCTGGAGATTCTTGTAAAACTGAGCAAAAACTTTATCATTACTTTTTTGGGTTTTGTCTTCATTGTTTCTTTTCCCTCTTCAAGAGAGTTTAAATGGCTGTGATGGAAACTTGGGGTGCTCTTACAATCCCCCCCCCCGGCTCTGAAATAGGAGCTGGAGAGCCCTGGGCTGCCCCCTGAAGGAGGGGGAGTACCCCCAACAAATCTCTGGTCTGCTGCTGGTGGAAAGGGGCAAGAGAACTCCCATCCCTCCGTTGCCTCCTGTCGGTCAGCTGGCTTCCGCCTGCCTCGGTCGCTGAAAGGAGCGGTTCTCGCTCGAGGCAATGGCCAGGGGACCAGGACACAGCTGTTGTCCTTGCGCTGTTGTTACCCTTCAACCCTTCCACCCACAGCCGGTTTGGTTTGGCACGCAGGAGAGCAGCGAGCAGGTGTAGGGAATGAGCCACCGGTGAAGAAGTAGGCAAGCGGACGAAAGGAGGCTCTGGCCCCTGCTGGCGGAGGTTTCCCCACGCTCTGCTCTGCAGCATTCTTTCCAGACAGGACATTGCAGGGTGAGCGCGGGGAGCAATTGGACAATAACGGGGACGTCCTCTCCTTCAGCAAATTCTTGACTCTACATTTGTGAGTTAGCAACAGCCCTGTGGCAAAGAGCGGTGAGCTGCAGTACTGCAGTCCAAGCTCTGCTCACGACCTGAGTTCGATCCCGGTGGAAGCTGGGTTCAGGTAGCCAGCTCGAGGTTGACTCAGCCATCCAAGGTCAGTAAAACGAATACCCAGTTTGCTGGGGAAAGCAATAGCAAACCACCCCGTTAAAAAAAAAGTCTGCCGTGAAAACATCCCCCCACCAGTCAGTAACGACTCGGTGCCTGACGGGGGACTACCTTTACCTTTTTTCTGTCAGTAGAGGGCAGTGTTTGAAGCGAAACGAGAAAGGTTCTAAGCCATTTTTAGATTCCACTAAAGGGAGGAGCATGACCCGTCTCGGCCAACCTCAGATGGCAGCGGCTCTTGGGCTGTTTCCCATGCTGTTAATGGAGACCGGGGAGAAGGGGTCTTCTGCTCTCTGAATTGCAGCCCTTTCCCTGAGCATGCGGCTTCCCAATTTCAACAACAGTTATGATTTGTAATGGAGGATTTATAATATGTATGCTTGATTTATAATATGTATTGTTTTAATTGCTGAAGTTTTTCTGTCGTGAGCCGCCCTGAGCCTGCTTCAGCTGGGAGGGCGAGATATAAATTTATTATTATTATTATTAAACAATTCCTAGTTCTTGAATAGGGTTGCCAATCCCCAGGTGGGGGCAGGGGACCCTCAAGTTTGGAGCCTCCCTCCCGCTTCAGGGTCATCAGAAAGGGGGGGGGGGATGTCTGCTGGGCACTCCATCACTATGGAGTCCGATTCCCATAAGGTATAATGGAAAATTGAACTGTGGGTATCTGGGGCTCTGGGGGGCTGTTTTTCGAGATAGAGGCACCAATTTTTTCAGTATAGCATCCGGTGCATCTCCTCAAAAGACTCCCCAAGTTTCAAAAAGATTGGGCCAGGGGGTCCAATTCTATGAGCCCCCAATGAAGGTGCCCCTATCCTTCATTATTTCCTATGGAAGGAAAGCATTTTGAAAGGTGTGCGGTCCCTTGAAATGTGGTGGCCAGAACTCCCTTTGGAGTTCAATGATGCTTGTCACACCCTTGCTCCTGGCTCCACCCCCAAAGCCCCAGAATATTTCTTGAATTGGACTTGGCAACCCTGTGCTTGAGTGTGCTTTAGAAGCAGAGCACGGAGAGGCTGGGGGTGTGAGAGAGTAGGCCATTTGCTCGTTTTAGAAAATACACGACTGGCGAGGAGGCTGATGGGAGGCAGAGCAGAGGACAAAGAGGCTCCGGCCTCCAGGCACAGCCTGGAGGTGGGGGGCAGCTGGCATCCTGCCTGTCTGGTCCATAGCAGCAGTTCCCTCCAAGGCTGGAAGAAGTGGGGTGGGGTACACTCAGCCCTGTAGGGTGACCCAGGGAAGGTTGCGCAGTGAACCTCCCTGCCCAAATCAGACTTGGCTCGGGAGTGAAAGCCAGTGTCCTCTTTTCCCTCTCCACCTTGCAAGAGTCAGGAATGTGTGTGGCTTTTGCTGTGTTTGTGGAGAGACCCTAAAGGCAGCCAGCTGACTGGAATGCAGACTCGTCCCTCGGTTTCACCCCACTGCAAGCTTTGGGACTGTTTATTCGAGAAATCGATGCGCAGTTGACTAAATATTGAACTTACCAAAACGCAGCCGGATGAAACTTCTGCTGTAGCTGCAAAACAAAGCACATAATGGATCAGGGGTGGCCAAACTTGCTTAACGTAAGAGCCACGTAGAATAAATGTGAGATGTTTGAGAGAAGGAAGGAAGGAAGGAAGGAAGGAAGGAAGGAAGGAAGGAAGGAAGGAAGGAAGGAAGGAAGGAAGGAAGGAAGGAAAAGACTGCAGATTTATACCCCACCCTTCTCTCTGAATCAGAGACTCAGATTCACACAATCTCCTCTATCTTCTCCCCCCACAACAGACACCCGGTGAGGTGGGTGGGGCTGAGAGAGCTCTGAAGAAGTAGACTGCAGATTTATACCCTGCCCTTCTCTCTGAATCAGAGACTCAGAGCAGCTCACAATCTCCTGTATCTTCTAAGAACATATGAGAAGCCATGTTAGATCAGGCCAATGGCCCATCCAGTCCAACACTCTGTGTCACATAAGAACATCAGAGAAGCCATGTTGGATCAGGCCAGTGGCCCATCCAGTCCAACACTCTGTGTCACACAGTGGCAAAAAAATTTATATAAATAGACTGCAGATTTATACCCCGCCCTTCTCTCTGAGGGGCTCACAATCTCCTATATCTTCTCCCCCACAACAGGCACCCTGTTAGGTGGGTGGGGCTGAGAGAGCTCTTAGAGCAGCTGCCCTTTCAAGGACAACTCCTGAGAGAGCTAGGGCTGACCCAAGACCATTCCAGTAGCTGCATGAGGAGGAGTGGGGAATCAAACCCGGTTCTCCCAAATAAGAGTCCAGGCACTTAACCACTACACCAAACTGGAAGGAAGGAAATAGATGGTGGAGGGAGGGAGAAAGAGCAGTAGAAAGAAAGCAACTTTAACTTTCAATGCATCCCCCCCAAGCTGTCAGTTGGCTTAGCTTGGGGAAGTGAATTTAAAGAACGAAATGCCTTCTCCAAGTCAGCTGAGGGGGCAGCGGGGGCTTGGAGAGCCACACAATCTGTGCGAAAGAGCCACAGGTGTCTCCTGAGCCACCGTTTGGCCTCGCCTGCACTGGAGGCCCCGAACCGAAGGGAAGCTACCGGGGCCATGCGGCAGGGGGCGCCCCAGAGCCGGACTCCCGCAGCAACCCAGCCGGCTGGCTCCTCCTCCCTCCGGCTCCACCTCCTCCGCGGGGCTGATCTGCTCTGCTCTGCTGCGCTGCCCTGGAGCGCCGGGCGGAGAGCTTCGCCGGTGCCCTTCTCGTCCGCCTGCCGCGGAGCAGCTCCGGATCCGCTCCAAGGAGGAGGCCGGCTGGAGGGAGAGCGGCGGGGTGCCCGGGCCTCCTCCCTTCCCTTCCCCAACGCCTCCGAGGGCCCGATCCCGAGAGCGGAGGCTGCCGCTGCCCGGCGTGGCTCACGGCACTGCTGCAGGTAACCTCGCTTGCAAGTTGCAAGCGGCCGGGAGGGCAGGAGTTGCGCGGCGTTTGCTCAACCCCGAGACAGGATCCAGCCGGGGCTGCCAAAGGAGCGCCTTTAGTGTGTGTGTGCGTGTGCGTGTGCGAGGTAGCGGTGCCAAGTCCAACTCAAGAAATATCTGGGGACTTTGGGGGGTGGAGTCCGGAGACTTTGGGGGTGGAACCAGGAGACTTTGAGGGGTGGAGCCAGGAAACTTTGGGGATAGAGCCAGGAGACTTTGGGGGTGGAGCCAGGAGACTTTGAGGGTGGAGCCAGGAGACTTTGGGGGGTGCTGGAGCCAGGAGACTTTGAGGGTGGAGCCAGGAGACTTTGGGGGGTGCTGGAGCCAGGAGACTTTGAGGGTGGAGCCAGGAGACTTTGGGGGGTGCTGGAGCCAGGAGACTTTAGGGGTGGAGCCAGGAGCAACGGTGTGACAAGCATCGTTAAACTCCAAAGGGAGTTCTGGCTACCACATTGAAAGGGACCACAGGCCTTTGAAATGCCTTCCCTCCATTGGAAATAATGAAGGGTAGGGGCACCTTCTTTGGGGGACTCATAGAATTGGACCCGCCGGCCCAATCCTTTTGAAACTTGGGTCGTCTTTTGGGGAGAGGCGCCGGATGCTATGCTGAAAATTTGGTGCCTCTACCTCAAAAAACAGGCCCCTCCCGCGAGCCCAGATACCCGTAAATCAATTCTCCATTATACCCTATGGGGATCGATCTCCCTAGGGAATAATGGAGTGCCCCTTGCTTTCTGATGACCCTGAAGCGGGGGAAGGCCTCCAAAGCGGGGGATCCCCTGCCCCCACCTGGGGATTGGCAACCCTAGGGTTTCTCTCCCCCCTCTTCGCCCAGCCGATGCCCGGTGCGTCCGGAAGGGAAGGGAAGGCATGCCTTCAGCCAGGTGCGTGTCCCAGCAGGGAGTGCCTTCTCCGGCTTGACGCCTTGTGCCGTGTGTCAAGCTCGTCTGCGCTTCGCCCCCTGATCATCTCTGGAGCAAAACAGGGCTCTGCTGGGGATGGCCCCCTCCAGCTGCTGCTGCTGGGGTTCCCCGTGGCACCGTCTCCGGGCTTCCTTTGCTGCCTGGGCGAAGAAACCCTGGTGTGAAAATCGGTGCAGGTGGGTAGCCGCTTCGGTCTGCAGAAGGAAAGCTCGATTCGAACCCAGGACGGGGCAGCTTAGGGGCCACACAAGAGTGTCAGGAGGGCGTGAGCTTTCCGGGATCAAAACTCCCTTCTTGCCTTCCCGCTTTCAGAGTCGAAGAAGGGAGCTTCCATTCTCAGAAGCACCTGGTACCTTCTCCCCACCCCCCAAAAAACCCCCACCTCTGGTATGAAAAGGCGATCTGGAGCAACTTCAATGTGGTGGGCTCATGGACACCCCCCTCCCCCCCCCGAATCTGTCTTTTGGTAACCTGGCTGAATGTGTGATCAGATAGCACAGGGGTGGCCAGACTGGCTCGGGGGCCACTTGTGGCTCTTTCACACGTATTGTGTGGCTCTCAAAGCCCCCACTGCCCCATTGGCCAGCTTGGAGAAGGCATTTCTCTCTTCAAATCACTTTGCCAAGCCAGTCAGCAGCTTAGAGAATGCATTTAAAGTTAAAGTTGTTTTCTTTCCACTTCTCTTTCCCCTTCCCCATCTACCTGCCTCCCTCCCTCCTCTCTCCCTCCTCCCTCCCTCATTCCTTCCTTCCTTCCTTCCTTCCTTCCTTCCTTCCTTCCTTCCTTCCTTCCTTCCTTCCTTCCTTCCTTCCTTCCTTCCTTCCTTCCTCTCTCCCTCCTTCCTTCCTTCCTCCCTCCCACATCCAACATTCATGTCTCGTGGCTCTCAAACATCTTACACTTACTCTTTGTGGCTCTAATGTTAAACAAATTTGGCCACTTCTGTCTGGAGAGTCCCTTGTTGGGATGGGAAGGCAGAAGAGGTTGAATAGGGAGTAGGGGAAACCCCCAAGGGCATCAAGGATGCCACACAAGGCCCTTTGGGTACCAGCCAGTGCCCACTGGGATGTCTGCCCACACCTGAAGATTCCAGGCTGGGTTCTGGCTCTTCCAAAAGACCCCCTCCTGTCATACCATCTCCCACCCTGGCGCTCTTCATGACCTTTACACCGTTTTTCAGGCACCTTCACGCACTAGCCCAGGGGTGTCAAACATGCAGCCCTGGGGCCAAATCAGGCCCCCGAGCAACTGCCTGTCCTCTGCTTCCTTCTCCCTCTCTCTTGTTTCCTTCCGCAGCACAGCTTGCATTGCAAGGCTTGCTCAATCACACAGGAGCTACAGAGCAAAGCCTCGATATTTCTCAATTGCCTGAGGCTCCTCCCTTGGGGAGGAAGGGGAAAGACAGAGCTTGTTCTTCCAGGCTCTCTCAATCACACAGCAGAGCTACTGAGCCAAACCTCTCTTCCTTCTGTTGGCTGAAGCTCCTCCCCCCTCCTGGCCCCCTGGGGAAGAAAGGAAAGAGCCAGAGCTTCCTTCGCCCAGTTCCCTGGATCCTGTGGGAGAAATACAAAGAAAGCACCTTAAGACCGACACCCCTGCACTAGCCAGCCCTGCAGTGTGTGTGTCTCTGGGGTTTGCCCTGCCTCATAAAAAGCATTGATGGGTCCACTGTGGCCCAGGATAACATGCGTCCCTCTTGGGACTTGGGCGATGAAAGAGAGGGAAGGCTGTTCACAGCACATCCAGTATTCAGAAGATGGGCCGCCTCTTGATCTCTTGCCGCAGCGTTCAGAGGAACTGCCTGCCAGAACTTTTTGATGAATGCGAAATGAGGAACAGACAGCAGGGTGGGGGCATCTGATCGGGGCCATTCCTGCAATACACAGATACAAGGGCCTGGGAAGCACCCACCCGCCCTCCCCTCCCGAAATTAGATGGAAAGTTAAGTTACTTTCAGGGATTTTTTTTTAGCAGAAATGCACAGGAATGCAGTTCTGGCTGGCTGGCTTGGCATCAGGGGGTGTGGCCTAATATGCAAATAAGTTCCTGCTGGGTTTTTCCCACAAAAAGGCCCTGTGTGAAACAATGATGATGTCAGGGGGTGTGGCCTGATATGCAAATGAGTTCCTGCTGTTTTCCCCCCACAAAAAGGCCCTGTGTGAAACAATGGTGATGTCAGGGGTGTGTGGCCTAATATGCAAATGAGTTCCTGCTGGGCCTTTTCCTACAAAAAGGCCCTGTGTGAAACAATGGTGATGTCAGGGGTATGTGGCCTAATATGCAAATGAGTTCTTGCTGGGCTTTCTCCTACAAAAAGGCCCTGTGTGCAACAATGGTGGTGTCAGGGGTGTGTGGCCTAATAGGCAAATGAGTTCTTGCTGGGCTTTTTCCTACAAAAAGGCCCTGCGTGAAACAATGGTGATGTCAGGGGGTGTGTCCTAATATGCAAATGAGTTCTTGCTGGGCTTTTTCCTACAAAAAGGCCCTGCGCGAAACAATGGTGATGCCAGGGGGTGTGGCCTAATATGCAAATGAATTCCTGCTGGGGGGTTTTCACAAAAAGGCCCTGTGTGAAACAATGGTGGTGTCAGGAGGTGTGGCCTGATATGCAAATGAGTTCCTGCTGGGTTCTTCCCGCAAAAAGGCCCTGTGTGAAACAATGGTGATGTCCGGGGTGTGTGGCCTAATATGCAAATAAGTTCCTGCTGTTTTTTTCTAAAAAAAAGAAAAAAGCCCTGGTTACTTTGATGGACTGAGGGTCTCGTTCAGTATAAGGCAGCTTCGTGCATTCATGTATTATAGGGCTGGGATGTGGCTCACAGGTAAAATACCTGCTCAGCACACAAAAGCTCCCAGGTCCAGTCCCCAGCACCTCCAATTAAAAGGACCAGGCAGGAGGTGATGGGAAAGCCCTCTGCCTGAGACCCTGGGGAGCAGCTGCCAGTCTGAGCAGACAATACCTGACCTTGATGGCCCAAGGAGGTCTGATTCCCTGTAAGGCAGTTGTATTTGTGTGTGATTACTGTGCGGCGTGACTCACAAGAGGTCAGCTGTCGGTCTTCTCCTTCAGCATCAGGCCACTAGCGGCCAAGCCAAGCTGGGGGACGTGTCTGCTCTCAGCTGCATGATAGCCCCTCCATGGGTCTTCCCCTCCTGAATCTGCCTCTGCCAACTCCCCTTTGGACCTTTGCTTCTGTTTACGCAGCTTCCTCTTTCTCTCTTTTCTGGCTGTCTCAGACTTTGCCCTGAGCCTGACACCAGCCTCCACAGGATCCCACCCCAGGCCTGATCTTTCCGCAGCATTTCTGCTCAGCCCAGCTAGTCCCTGCCGGCACCGGGAAGGGCGGGGAGGGAGAGGGCGCGGGGTGGAAGGATTAAAAGCGTCTGGCAATGGGCTCCAGCCACGACCCAGGTAACCGAAGAAGCAGGAAGAAGGCCGGGTGGTTCCCTAGGTGGGCCCCGAGTTAATTAAGGAGTGCCTCGCCCCGAGAAATGGCTCCGGTTTCTGGATTAAGCCCTTCGAGAAGAGCACGGCAAGTACTGACGGGTGTAGAAGGTGCAAACTCAGCAGGGTAAGGGACGATTTGTTTCCCTGCAGGGTGTAGGGTGCCAGCCTCCAGGCAGGATCTGGGGATCTCCTGAAATTAACTTTTGATATCGAAACTACAGATATCAGTTCCCTTGGAGAACATGAATGCTTTGGAGGGTGGAACCTTTGGCATTGTACCCCACTGAGTTCCCCTGCCATCCACCCATCCATCCACCCACCCACCCACTTACAGCGTAGCATCCAGTGCCTCCCCCCAAAATACCCTCCAATTTTCAAAAGGATTGGACCAGGGGGTCCAATTCTGTGAGACCCCAAAGAAGGTGCCCCTATCCTTCATTATTTCCAGTGGAGGGAAGGCATTGAAAAGGTGTGCGGTCCCTTTCAATGTGATGGCCGGAACTCCCTTTGGAGTTCAATCGTGCTTGTCACAACCTTGCTCCTGGCTCCACCCCCAATGTCTCCCGGCTCCACCCCCAAAGTCCACAGATATTTCTTAAATTGAACTTGGCATCCCTACTCAGCTGTCCCCTCCCTCTGTCTTTCCCTGCCCTGTTTCATCCTTGAGCTCCAATCTCCTGGTTTGTGGAGACGCGGGGGGGAGGCATGGCCCCCTTCCCAAACTCTCCTCCGCTCCTTCTTTCCTCTGCTCTTTAGCCCCATGGCCTCCGGATGCCTGAGGCTGGGTTCCTGCCACCATCCCTCCGGCAATTAGCTGCTCTCCAGCCCATCCTTAGTTTCAGCCTCTCTTTTTGCCAGCAGCTGGCTTCTGGGCTGACGCTGCTGGGGTGTGCTGCCCACATCTAACCCTGGGGGCATTCCCTGCCAAAGCCACAAGAATCTTTGGCACAGCGCGCTTGGTGGTTGTCCAGCGCACTCAGAAATCTGTCTGGTGAGCGGTAGCAGATTCTGGGCTGGACGTGATCCTTGGCCTCCCAGCATTCCTCCATAATGAACGCTTCCTTTTCTTCTTCAAAGGACGCCCACCCTCTGTGTCTGAACAGATCTTTTCTGCCCTGGCCACGTTCTTCTTCTTTGTCCCAGACGTTCTGGAACAGTTCTGAAAACCTCCTGAGTCCCAGCATCTTGGTCAGCAAAACTCTCTAATAGCCATTGTGGACTGGGTGGGCCATTGGCCTGATCCAACATGGCTTCTCTTACGTTCTTACCAGGGTTCTTTTTCTAGCAGGAGCTCCTCTGCATATTAGGCCACGCCTCCCTGAGGTAGCCAATCCTCCAAGAGCTTAGGGGGCTCTTAGTACAGGGCTTACTGTAAGCTCCAGGAAGATTGGCTACATCAGGGAGGCGTGGCCTAATATGCAGAGGAGCTCCTGCTAGAAAAAGAGCCCTGGTTCTTACATTCTCTGGCCTGCAGGCCCTTTTCTGCCCTGCCCGCCTGGGTTTTTCTTAACTAGGGTTGCCAAGTTTGTGTTGGGAAAGATCTGGAGATGATGGCGGTGGATCCAAGAGAGGGTGGGGCTTGGGGAAGGCCCTCAGCATAATACAATGCCACAGAGTCCACCCTTCCAAGCAGCCCTTTTCTCCAGGGGAGTTGAATGGCTAGCCGGAGATCTGTTGTAAAAGCGGGAGATCTCCAGCCCCCACCTGGAGGCTGGCAACCCTAAGAAATCCCTGGCAGCTTGAGGGGTGGAGCCTAGGGAGGTGGGGTTTGGGGAGGGGAGGGGCCTCAGCGTGGTGTATTGCCCTAGAGTCCACTCTTCCAAGCAGCCATTTTCTCCAGGGAATAATGGAAGAACCACCGGAAGCAGTGGCATTTCCACGGAAATGTGTATAAATATGTTTTAGCGCAAGCTTAAATGAAACTGAAACAAAACAAAACTAAGGAACGCTGAGCTTTCAACATATGGATTTCCCTACACAGTCTTTCAGCAGCCCTGTCAATCGGCTTCGAGTAGACTCAGTTGTGGGTGAGCGCTTTTTTCCTCAGTGCCTGACTCCTAACGATGTGGAGAGAGTAAAGAAGGAACTGCTTATAAAAGGACTCCTCACGGTTTCGGTCACTTCGTCAGCCTCCTTCCCACCCCCACCCCTTGGTACACGGAGCCTCAGCTCTATTTTTTCAACATGGGTCTACGCATGCTTTCATCGGTTGCTGCCGGCTGTGCGGGAAAATCCATATATTGAAAGCTCAGTGTTCTTTCGTATTGTTTAAGTTTCATTTAAGCTTGCACTAAAATGTATTGATGCGCGTTTCCGTGTAAATTTCATTTCTTCCTGTGGTTTTTCTGTTATTTCCATTGATTACACCGGTTCCAGTTGTTTTGATCATTTTCTCCAGGGGAGCTGATCTCTGCCAGCTGAGTGGGAGATCTCCAGGCCTCACCTGGAGGCTGGCAACCCTATCTCTGGAGGGGCTCTTCTTCCACTCTTGAGTAGTTCACCACCATGAACTGACTGTTGTACAGAATTGCCCACTGGGAGGGTCAGGATTCCCAGCTTTCCCTTCCAGGTCCTGAGGCCTGGCCTCTGTGTCTCTCAAGGCCCAGTATGTACCTGGTTGCCATGGGGACAGTTTACTGCCTTGCAGGTCCCAGGAGGGATGACCTCTTGCCAACTGCCTGTCTTGCCCCCAGCGCTCCTTTTAAAATAGCGTCTCCAAGACGCTGGAAGGGAACCTCAGGCAGCTTCCAAAGTTATCAAGTATTTATTAAAAAGAAAATGTTTACAAGCCTCTTTTTAGCACAGCACCAGACTGAGCAAGGGATTCCAAAAGAAATGGGGAAAACACAAATGCATTGTCTCTTTCTCTAGACATGCCATATCAGATGTTAAAAAATAGGACTGGCTCCTTTTGCTTAGGATGTTCCAGACCCCCTCTGGGGTGGCCAAACTGAGGCTCAGGAGCTGAGGCTCTTTCACCCACATTGCATGGCTCTTGAAGCCTCAACCCTGTTGGCCAGCAGCTTGGAGAATTGCTTTCTTTCCACCTCCCTCCCCTCCCCTCCCCTCCCCTCCCCTCCCCTCCTCTCCCCTCCCCTCTCCTTCCTTCCTTCCTTCCTTCCTTCCTTCCTTCCTTCCTTCCTTCCTTCCTTCCTTCCTTCCTTCCTTCCTTCCTACATCTGACGTTCATGCCCTCAAAAATCTGATGTTTATTCTATGTGGCTCTTACGTTAAGGAAGTTTGGCCACCCCTGCCCCATAGACTTCGTACTCTAGCTTGCTTCAGCTCTTGAGACAGGCACATAGTCAGTATCTGCCTTCCCTGTGAAGAGGTCTGTGAGCACAATGCAGTTACCCAAGGAAAAGAGATCTCCTTCCTGCAGCAAGGAGTTATCATCATCTGTGTTTTTTCCCTCCCACTGACCGGGTCACTCCAGGTCAAAAAGCTTTTCCTGAAAATTCTAAATATTTCCTTCCTGCTGTCCCTCCGGCATTTCATTCCTTCAAAAAATCTCTTTTCCATGCTTGAGAGATGGTTTGGTGTAGTGGTTAAGTGTGCAAACTCTTATCTGGGAGAACCGGGTTTGATTCCCCACTCCTCCACTTGCAGCTGCTGGAAGGGCCTTGGGTCAGCCAAATCTCTCGCAGGAGTTGTCCTTGAAAGGGCAGCTGCTGTGAGAGCCCTCTCAGCCCCACCCACCTCACAGGGTGTCTGTTGTGGGCGGAGAAGATATAGGAGATTGTGAGCCGCTCTGAGTCTCTGATTCAGAGAAAAGGGCGGGGTATAAATCTGCAGTCTTCTTCTTCAGAGCTCTCTCAGCCCCACCCACCTCACAGGATGTCTGTTGTGGGGGGAGAAGATAAAGGAGATTGTGAGCTGCTCTGAGTCTCTGAGTCAGAGAGAAGGGCAGGGTATAAATCTACAGTCTTCTTCTTCAGAGCTATCTCAGCCCCACCCACCTCACAGGGTGCCTGTTGTGGGCGGAGAAGATATAGGAGATTGTGAGCCGCTCTGAGTCTCCGATTCAGAGAGAAGGGCGGGGTATAAATCTGCAGTCTTCTTCTTCAGAGCTCTCTCAGCCCCACCCACCTCACAGATTGTCTGTTGTGGGAGGAGAAGATATAGGAGATTGTGAGCCGCTCTGAGTCTCTGAATCAGAGAGAAGGGCGGGGTATAAATCTGCAGTCTTCTTCTTCAGAGCTCTCTCAGCCCCACCCACCTCACAGGGTGTCTGTTGTGGGAGGAGAAGATATAGGAGATTGTGAGCCGCTCTGAGTCTCTGATTCAGAGAGAAGGACGGGGTATAAATCTGCAGTCTTCTTCTTCTTCCCATTGAGATTAGTATTCTCAGGCTGGCAGCAGCTCTCCAAGGTCTCGGGCTGAGGTCTTTCACATCACTTGCTATCTGGTCCTTTTTTAACTGGAGATGCTGGGGATTGAACGTGGGACCTTTTGCATGCCAAGCAGATGCCCCACCACTAAGCCACGGCCCCTCCCAAATGTTGACAAAAGATGTAATAGCTATGGCTGAACCGGAACCTTTGCTTTCTTGTCTCAGCTGCTGCCTGGGTCCTCTCCAGGGGTGAAGAAAACAGGTGGGCTGCTGTTCCATGTAGCCAGTAGCACTCTCTCCTCTGCCCATACAGCAGGCATGTGAAAACTGTGCTCTTTTTTGCGGCTCCTGAGCACCAGGGTCCGAGAAAGAGAGAGGAGGGCCACCGTTGCTTCTCTGTCGGCTGTCTGTTTTTCACATGCTGGCTGTCACAGTGGTAGAGTCATGATTCCAGGGAGGAATTGTGGGCTTTTTAGAAAAGAGGGATCTTCATTATTTGGGGAAGGGAGTTAGCTTTGGTGGCAGCATTGCCTCTTTTGGCACTCTTGTGACAAAGACTCTGCAGTTGTACCTTTCTCTCTGGAATCTGTGCTGGTGCAAAGTGTTTTGGCTGAAGGCCACTGGGAGTGTTGGACTACCGAAGCAGTGATTACAGCTGCTAGAAGGTGGCGATTGTCTAGATTACAGCCTGCTCTAAACATACACCTGGTGTTTATTCTAGTTAACACCTTCTAACTAAACACAGAGGGAAAGGAACAAAGTTTGAATCCAGTGGCACCTTTAGAGATCCAGTTTGGTGTCGTGGTGAAGTGCCCAGACTCTTATCTGGGGGAACCGGGTTGGATCCCCCACTCCTCCACTTGCACCTGCTGGAATGGCCTTGGGTCAGCCAGAGCTCTAAGTGTGCAGACTCTTATCTGGGAGAACCGGGTTGGATTCCCCACTCCTCCACTTGCACCTGCTGGAATGGCCTTGGGTCAGCCAGAGCTCTAAGTGTGCAGACTCTTATCTGGGAGAACCGGGTTGGATTCCCCACTCCTCCACTTGCACCTGCTGGAATGGCCTTGGGTCAGCCAGAGCTCTAAGTGTGCAGACTCTTATCTGGGAGAACCGGGTTGGATTCCCCACTCCTCCACTTGCACCTGCTGGAATGGCCTTGGGTCAGCCAGAGCTCTAAGTGTGCAGACTCTTATCTGGGAGAACCGGGTTGGATTCCCCACTCCTCCACTTGCACCTGCTGGAATGGCCTTGGGTCAGCCAGAGCTCTAAGTGTGCAGACTCTTATCTGGGAGAACCGGGTTGGATTCCCCACTCCTCCACTTGCACCTGCTGGAATGGCCTTGGGTCAGCCAGAGCTCTAAGTGTGCAGACTCTTATCTGGGGGAACCGGGTTGGATCCCCCACTCCTCCACTTGCACCTGCTGGAATGGCCTTGGGTCAGCCAGAGCTCTAAGTGTACAGACTCTTATCTGGGAGAACCGGGTTGGATTCCCCACTCCTCCACTTGCACCTGCTGGAATGGCCTTGGGTCAGCCAGAGCTCTAAGTGTGCAGACTCTTATCTGGGAGAACCAGCTTTGATTCCCCTCTCCTCCACTTGCAATTGCTGGAATGGCCTTGGGTCAGCCATAGCTCTCTTATCTGGGAGAACCAGGTTTGATTCCCCACTCCTCCACTTGCACCTGCTGGAATGGCCTTGGGTCAGCCATAGCTCTAAGTGTGCAGACTCTTATCTGGGAGAACCGGGTTGGATTCCCCCCTCCTCCACTTGCAGCTGCAGGAATGGCGTTGGGTCAGCCAGAGCTCTAAGTGTGCAGACTCTTATCTGGGAGAATGGATTTGATTCCCCACTCCTCCACTTGCACCTGCTGGAATGGCCTTGGGTCAGCGATAGCTCTTGCAGAGTTGTCCTTGAAAGGGCAGCTTCTAGGAGAGCTCTCTCAGCCCTACCCACCTCACAGGGTGTCCTTTGTGGGGGAGGAAGATAAAAGATATTGTAAGCCGCTCTGAGACTCCGATTCAGAAAGAAGGGTGGGGTATAAATCTGCAATTCTTCTTCTTAAGACCAGCAAAGCTTTATTCAAGGTACTAGCTTTTGTGTGCATGCAGACTTCCTCAGATACAACGAAAAGGAAATAACCAGTCCATATACATAGATAAGTAGTAAATTAGCATACAGCATAATGAACAGGTGCAATGCCAAACAGGAAGCACAAGCTTAGTTTATGTGGTTACCATTTGTTTGGGTTAAATTCTGGGGGGAGACATAGTGAAGGCAATAAATATATCAAAGAAACCGGGAGAGGAGGAAGGGACGGACACACCCGCCCTTCTATAGAAAAAGGTGTCAGAAATTGCGGAGTAAGAAAGGGCTAGAGTCTAGGAGCAGCTTAAAGGCTAACAAAATTTATGGTAGGGTAGGCGCTTACGTGAATCACTGCTCACTTCAGATAACAGCTAGAATGTGAGCCCACCTGATCTATATATTGGAAGGCAGGGCCTTTTTTTGTAGCAGGAACTCCTTTGCATATTAGGCCACACCTCCTGATGTAGCAAATCCTCCAAGAGCTTCCAGTAGGCCCTGGAAGAAGAGCCCTGTAAGCTCTTGGAGGATTGGCTACATCAAGGATCTCGAGCGCGGTTCCAGGAGTCCCAAAAGCCTGGTAAAGCAGGCCCATTTTGCAGATGGGAGAACTGAGTCTGAAAGTAGTAGCCGCCAGTTAACCCCGTCCTGTGCAAGTCCTCTGTATGACTGACAAGTCCGTGAAATTATGAGGCTGAACCACTGGAGGGGATCGCCTCTTCCCCGGCATCTCAGATATTTTTGAACGTACAGCTGTAAGCTCTGTGGTTTCCTTTTCCTCCTTCGAAGCATTGTCTGCAGATGGCTCTTTGCCATGAACCCGACATACCTTTCCAAAGGAGGCAGACTGTGAAATCCGGTGCATGGTTCCTCCAGTCTAAACTCATTGAGTTAATTAGGTTTAAACTGAAATAACACTGTACTGGATTGCACTCTTAAATGACCTCAGGAGAGCCATTTTGATGTGGAGAGTCAGTTTGGTGTAGTGGTTAAGTGTGCAGACTCTTATCTGGGAGAGCCGGGTTTGATTCCCCACTCCTCCACTTGCAGCTGCTGGAATAGCCTTGGGTCAGCCAGAGCTCTAAGTGTGCAGACTCTTATCTGGAAGAACCGGGTTGGATTCCCCACTCCTCCACCTGCAACTGCTGGAATGGCTTTGGGTCAGCCATAGCTCTAAGTGTACAGACTCTTATCTGGGAGAACCGGGTTTGATTCCCCATTCCTCCACTTGCAGCTGCTGGAATGGCCTTGGGTCAGCCAGAGCTCTAAGTGTGCAGACTCTTATCTGGGAGAATCGGGTTTGATTCCCCACTCCTCCACTTGCAGCTGCTGGAATGGCCTTGGGTCAGCCAGAGCTCTAAGTGTGCAGACTCTTATCTGGGAGAACCGGGTTTGATTCCCCACTCCTCCACCTGCACCTGCTGGAATGGCCTTGGGACAGCCATAGCTATCTCAGGAGATGTCCTTGAAAGGGCAACTTCTGTGAGAGCCCTCTTAGCCCCACCCACTGGGTGTCTGTTGTGGGGGGGAGAAGATATAGGAGATTGTGAGCTGTTCTGAAACTCTAAGAGTCATTGTATAGGGCAGATATAAATCTAATACCTTCTTAGGTGCAAGGACTCTTATCTGGGAGAACCGGGTTTGATTCCCCACTCCTCCACTTGCAGCTGCTGGAATGGCCTTGGATCAGCCATAGCTCTGGCAGAGGTTGTCCTTGAAAAGGCAGCTTCTAGGAGAGCTCTCTCAGCCCCACCCACCTCACAGGGTGTCTGTTGTGGGGGGAGAAGTTATAGGAGGTTGTAAGCCACTCTGAGACTCTGATTCAGAGAGAAGGGCAGGGTATAAATCTACAGTCTTCTTCATCTTCTTTACTCCTGTTTTATTATTCGACCTGTTTGCAGTGCTTCTGACGGTGTCTGAGAACAAATGAAACATTGATTGATTGGGTTTTTTTTTTAAATGCTTATTTCACATTTTTGAGTCTGTTTCATGTTGTTTGCGATGTTTTCATGGCTGTGGCTTGAATTCTGTCATGAGCCGGCTTGGAAAGGCCTTTTAGGTTGGGGCAAAGTATAAATTGTTTGGACAAATAAGAGATTTGAGCTAATATATCCCAAATTTTATGGGTTCCGGGAAGGAAGCCATACCGCTTGCTTGCCGTTTCATAGAATAGCCAAGGGAAATGCAGCTTTATCAAGGGTCAGAAAGGAGACTGCAAAGTCCTTGGGAAAGGAAATGGATTGGGCCCGGCCCACTGTGGTGTTGAGTTCATGGAACTGAGTCTTGATTTCTCCCCTGATTGTGTGTCCGTGGAGACCTCATTGGTTTGGCTGTGTATTCAGGGAATTGTGCTGTGTAGGGTTGCCAAGTCCAATTCAAGAAATATCTGGGGACTTTGGGGGTTGAGCCAGGAGACATTAGGGGTGGAGCCAAGATCAAGGCTGTGACAAGCATAACTGAACTCCAAAGGGAATTCTGGCCATCATATTTAAAGGGACGGCACACCTTTTCAATTTCTTCCTTCCATAGGAAATAATGGATAGGGGCACCTTATTTTGGGGCTCATAGAATTGGACCCCCTGGTCCAATCTTTTTGAAACTTGGAGGGTATTTTGGGGAGAGGCACTAGATGCTATACTGAAAATTTGGTGCCTCTACCCCAAAAAACAGCCCCCTCAGAGCTTCAGATACCCGCGGATCAATTCTCCATGATTTTCTATGGGAATAAATCTCCATAGGGAATAACAGAGTTCCCAGCAGACATTTCCCTCCCCTCCCCCCGCTTTCTGACGACCCTGAAGCGGGGGGAGGGCCTCCAAACCGGGGGATCCCCTGCCCCCACCTGGGAATTGGCAACCCTAGTGCTGTGGCTCACCCGTCGGGAGTGCTACATCTCAGGATGCCAACGGGACCACCCTTCCTTGGTTCCTTCTGCTCTTAATGCAAACATGAGAATCTTGGTTTGCGTTCATTTGCAGAGAAGATGCTAGTCCTCAGGACTTCAGGTCTGTCTGTCTATCCATCTGTCTATCTATGATCTATCATCTAGCTATAATATATCTATCACTCTCTCTCTCATTTATATTCCACTGTTTTCACAGACCAGTCATCTTATGTGTGTGCGCACGCACACAAATACTTGCAGATTCACTCATCTCAGTCGGGCCTGTTAAAATTTCACAACCACAGACAAATCGCGCTCTGGCCACCCCAAACCAGCCTGAACAGAAAACTTGTAGAACAAAGCAGGAGTCCAGTAGCACCTTGAAGACCGACAAAGTTTTATTCAGAATGGAAGCTTTCGTATTCATTCAGACTTCATCAGACAATGAAACGGGGTACAGCGAGCAGAGCTACTGATAGCTGGTGGGCGGTGGTTTAAGCATGCAAAGTGCTGCAAAGTTAGAATCCAGTGGGCAAAATAGTGAAATTAACAAATCGAAAGAACATTTGGTCTGGATAGCATCGGCATGGGAAACCAATAAAACAGTAACACGTCAGAATGGGAGGGTGATGGTGAGAGTGTCTTAAGGCAATAAACGGAGTCTGTTAATTGCTCCATTTCGCCTGAAAGTCTGGGTTAAACGGAGAACACTTTGCCTTCTTAACCACTGCTCCGCCAGACTCCTGCTTTGTTCCGTTGCTTCAGAGCAACACGGCTGCCCACCTGGATATAGAATCTGTAGCTCTTTCAAGAGAAGAGAGTTCCCTCAGGGACAGGTACTGGCAAAAGAACTGAGTCTCTGCCTGTCTTGTGGCCGCCCTCAGATTAGAGGGGTGAGAATCCCGCTCCCGAGGTGTGAAATGAACATTCCTTGCTTTTGCTTTTTTGGGTGTGGTTCTTGGCAGACACCCAAAGAGGGATCTTTCTGCCTCCTCCAGGGAGCTCCCTTTAGAAGGGAACTTCTCCAGTTACTGGCCTCATTCGCCAGGAGAAATGGTGGCTGTTTCCTTGGGGGGGTTACTAGGGTTGCCAATCCCCAGGTGGGGGCAGGGGACCCCCTGGTTTGGAGGCCCTCCCCCCGCTTCAGGGTCATCAGAAAGCGGGGGGAGGGGAAGGAAATGTCTGCTGGGCACTCTGTTATTCCCTATGGAGACTTATTCCCATAGAAAATAATGGAGAATTGATCCACAGGTATCTGGAGCTCTGGGGGGGGGCAGTTTTTAGAGGTAGGGGCAGCACATTTTCAGTATAGCATCCATTGCCTCCCCCCAAAAGACTCCCCAAGTTTCAAAAGGATTGGACAAAGGGATCCAATTCTACGAGCCCCCAAAGGAGGTGCCCCTATCTTTCATTATTTCCAATGGAAGGAAGGCATTGAAAAGGTGTGTGGTCTCTTTAAATGTGATGGCCAGAATTCCCTTTGGAGTTCAATTCTGCTTGTCACACTGTTGGTCCTGGCTCCACCCCCCAAAGTCTCCTGGCTCCACCCCCCAAAGTCTCCAGGCTCCACTCCTCAAAGTCTCCTGGCTCCACTCCTCAAAGTCTCCTGGCTCCACCTCCAATGTCTCCTGGTTCCACCCCCAAAGTCTCCCGACTCCACCCCCAAAGTCCCCAGATATTTCTTGAATTGGACTTGGCAACCCTAGGGTTACCATCCTCTTCCGGGGTCGATGCTGATCTTTCCAGGTGCGCTCCCAGCTCATCTTTTTCTGAAGCTACACACCTTGAATGGTGAGGAGGCTTAGCCAAACATCTCAAGGGGTGAACGGCGTTCTTCCGACGTGCCAGGACAAGGCCTTCTCGTGGACGAGCCCCTTGCCTCCCTCTCTGCTTGTTGTCCTCCATCATTTCCTTTTCCTGGGCTGTCTGGTCCTTCTCGAACCGAGACACTTCTCCCTCTGACCCCTGATAATCCAGATCTTGAGGGACCCTTGGTCTAATCCAGTAGAAGGCAGCTTTGTGTGTGCTGTCAACAAGGGGGAGAGCAACAGTGCAGTTTGTGGTTGCTTGTGGCCAGGAGTTGTTTTGTAAAAAAAATAGGTGGCAGAGCTCATTAGCATAACTCATTAGCATTTGCTGTCCCCCCCCCCCAGCCATAAGCAACCCGATGCAAGAAAGGAGAGCCCCGGACAAGTGAGGCCTGATTGTGCTGGCTAGAGATCCGGCCAAGCTAAGCAGGCCTTGCTCGCCTGGGGCTCTCCTGGGCCGCCCACTCCTGAGTCAAAAGGCCAGCAAGCCACCCACTGCCCCAAATCACATAACAAGTGGAGAAAGGGTGGCACGGGCTTCTCCAGGGGTTAATGAGGGCTGCTGGGGGCGTGGCAAAGCCCCTGGTGGCTGGCTGGCTGCCCGCTCTCCTAATCCAGGGATTGTTATGCAGCTGCACCTCCTATTCAATGGACAAGGTAGGTGGGGAGGAAGAGGGGGAACCCTCAGGAAGGTTCAGGAGCTGTGCTCCTATGAGCTCCTGCTGAATCTGAGGCCTGCTTGTGGCTGAAAAGGATGACTGGCATATTTTTGTCTCTGGAATACTGATGGTTGATTTTTGGTTTTTTTGCGGGGAGTTTTTGTATTTTTGTGTGCATGTGTGAGTGTATGTGCACTTGGAAGTCATGGCGACCTCTGGTGACTGACCCCTACTGGGGGCTGGGAGGTTATTCAGGGAGGTGGCTGAATAAAGCCTGCCCTTGCCTCCCAGCTCTGGTATTCCAAGGAGGCCTTCCATCCAAGTACTTGCCAGAGCCGACCCTGCTTAGCTTCTGAGAGCAGATGAGATTGGGCTTGCCTGGGCTATCCAGTTCAGGGCACTGATGTTTTATTTTCTGTTTTAATTTTCCAGCTGAATTACGAGCGCACCCCCATGAAGGATCCAGGCATGGCTGTGTTTAAGCAGCAGAAGGTAGAAGACATCTATGAAATTGGAGAAGAGCTGGGAAGGTGAGTGTTGCCCTCCAGAGGACAAATTCCTTCTTAAATACATATTAACTGTTAACCTGCAGCCATTGGTTGGCCTGCTGTGATGTCATGATTACAAGCATTCTAACTGTGCATTTCTAACATGTGAACGAGTCTGTGGGTTTCTTTGTACAAAGCTGTTGCATTTGTGGGCCTGTTACCTGCTCCAAAGAGCCCCGTGGCGCAGAGTGTTAAAGCTGCAGTACCTAAACTCTGCTCGCGACCTGAGTTCGATCCCCGGTGGAAGCTGGGTTTTCAGGTAGCTGGCTTGAAGATGACTCAGCCTTCCATCCTTCCGAGGTCGGTAAAATGAGTATCCAGCTTGCTGGGGGGAAAGCGTAGATGACTGGGGAAGGCAGTGGCAAACCACCCCGTCAAAAGTCTGCCGTGAAAATGTTGTGAAAGCAACGTCACCCCAGAGTCTGAAACGACTGGTGCTTGCACAGGGGACCTTTCCTTTTCCTTTCCTTTCCTGGTCCAGTTCTGTGCTAGGCCGCATTTTTAAAAGCAAAAAGATCAGGGTGAATATGCTCCCTTTGTCTCTCATCGCCTTATTTATATGCCATGGTCAGATGCATCTTGCTGGTTTTTGGTCTTTGATGGTGGCATGAACTGATGGAATCTGTGGTTGTAAGTATATAAAGGGTGGGGGGAACTTGCTTAATGTAAGGGTCACATAGAATAGATGCCAGATGTTTGAGAGCTGCAAGACATGTATGTCAGATGTTTGAGAGAGGAAGGAAGGAAGGAAGGAAGGAAGGAAGGAAGGAAGGAAGGAAGGAAGGAAGGAAGGAAGGAAGGAAGGAAGGAAGGAAGGAAGGAAGATAGGGGAGGGAGAGGTGGAAAGAAAGTGACGTTAACTTTCAAAGCGTTCTCCAAGCCGCCAGCTGGCTTGGTTTGGAGAAGTGATTTAAAGAGACAAATGCTGGCCGATGGGGCGGTGGGGGCTTAAAAAGCCGCACTATATGTGTGCAAGAGCCACACGTGGCTCTCAAGTCACAGTTTGGCCAACCCTGTTATGGAGTGTCAACGTTAACTTACCCTGTGCATTTGCCCCGCTTTCTCTGTGGATTCATTTGCAAGCTCTCTGGGACACCCTGCAAAGACATCTACGCCGCTCGACTTCTTAACGCCGTGTGGTTTGCTATGGAATGTGTGGGCTGCCCCCCATGAACAATGCAATGGCTGTGGGGAAAGGACCTCCGTGCCCTCATTCACACCTGCAGATTCTTGCTGGAACTGGCAGGCCCAGCCCAGTCCTGGCTTCCACCAAGGCCCCTCTTTATCTCTCATGTCGGATCGTAGAGTGTGCCCAGGCAAGCAGCAGCTGGCTTTATCCCAGCTTAAAATCTGCAGGAAAGGTTGTTCTTGGGTGCCGGCTACCCACGGCACCCCCTGCTCTGGCAGCTGCACAAGGAGCTGACAAACATTTATGGTGGGCAGAGCGGCTCCTTGAGAAGACGTACCTGTGCGTGAAGAAGACAGATCTGGGTGCAAGAGGATGCCGGGGGCTTCCTTCAAGTTATTATTCCGCAAGCCCAACAGTAGCTCAGGAGCAATGCCCTGTCTAAGCTGTGGAGTCAACTGAGGGGTGACGTGATAGAGGTTTACAAGATTATGCATGGGATAAAGAAGGTAGAGGAAGAAGTCCTTTTCTCCCTTTCTCACAAGACAAGAACTTGTGGGCACTCAATGAAATTGCTGAGCAGTCGGGTTAGAACGAATAAAAGGAAGCCCTTCTTCACCCAAAGGGTGATTAAGACATGGAATTCATTGCCACAGGAGGTGGTGGCAGCTACAAGCATAGCTAGCTTCAAGAGGGGGTTGGATAAACATCTGGAGCAGAGGTCCATCAGTGGCTATTAGCCACAGGGAATAGATGGAACTCTTTGTCTGGGGCAAGTGATGCTCTGTATTCTGGGTGCTTGGGGGGGGGGGCAACAGTGGGAGGGCTTCCAGTGTCCTGGCTCCACTGACAGACCTCCTAATGGCACCTGGGTTTTTTGGCCACTGTGTGACACAGTGTTGAACCAGATGGGCCATTGGCCTGATCCAACATGGCTTCTCTCATGTTCTTATGTCTTGTGAGCAAAAATTCTACTTGGTGACCTACTGGCATTAAAGTTGTGAGTGAGCGATTTGGCTGCTGAGGAAATTAGTTTGCTCTAGGGCCCTTTTTTCCTGAGCTAAGGCAAAAATGTGCAGGCTGGAGGCTAAAAAACTGTGAGTTAGCACACCCTAACTCACCGTAGCAGGAACACTCCTCAGGAGCCCTGAGAGGCCCCTTCGGGTTTTTGTTGTTGTTTGTTGTTGAAGTTCGTTGTTGAAGTCCAGCTCTTTGTGACCCCGTGGACCAAGTCACGCCAGGCCCTCCTGTCTTCTACCATCCTCCAAAGTCTGCTCAAATTCATGTTAGTCACATCAGTAATGCTGTCTAGCCATCTCATCTTTTGCCATCCCTTTCTTCTTTCGCCTTCTTTCCCAGCATCAGGGTCTTCTCCAGGGAGTGCTCCCTTCTCATTGGGTGGCTCAAGTATCTGAGCTTCAGCTTCAGCATCTGACCTTCCAGGGAACAGTCTGGGTTGATTTCCCTTAAGACGGACCGATTGGATCTTCTTGCAGTCCAAGGGACTCTCAAGAGTCTTCTCCAGCACCACATCTCAGAAGCATCTATTCTTCTGCATAGATCAACCTTTATCTCTTGTAATGCTACTGGTGGAGATCCGTCGTGGGCCTGCCCTGGGTTTGGTGCTGCCGAGAAGGAATACAACCTCCCACAAAGTTTGCCCATTTGCTCTTCATGCCCTTTGGCACCGCTCGCTAGGGTTGCCGATCTCCAGTTGGGGGAAGGGGATCATCTGGTTTGGAGGCCTTCCCCCCCTTCAGAGTTATCATAAAGCGGGGGTGGGGGGATTGTCTGCTGGGAACTCCATTGTTCCCTCTGGAGCCTGATCTGCATAGGGTGCAATGGTGAATCAATCCGTAGTTATCAGGGGCTCTGGAGGGGCTGTTTTTTGAGCTAAAGGCACCAAATTTTCAGCATAGCATCTGTTGCCTCTCCTCAAAAAGCCCCGTCCTCAAGTTTCAACAAGATTGGGCCAGGGGATCCGATTCTATGAGCCCCTAAAGAAAGTTCCCCTGTCCTTCATTATTTCCAATGGAAGGAAGGCGTTTCAAAGAAATGTGGTCTCTTTAAAATGCGATAGCCCGAACTCCCTTTGAAGTTCAGTCTCGCTTGTCACAGCCGTGCTCTTGGCTCCACCCCCAAAGTCCCCAGATATTCTGAGTCAGAACTGGCAGCCCGAGCAGGAACCTCTTCCAAGAGCGACGGGGCTTTGGAGATCCCCAGCTGAGCAGCTCCAGTTTCCTCACCTCCAAGTGCAAAGAGAGAAGCATCGCTTCTTTCCTCCTGCATCGGAAAGAGGAACTGTGTAGAGCAAAGTCATCTAGAACTCTGCCGGTAACCGTTGAGGCAGGATGTTTTTCACTCTGCCTAGCCAATCAGAAGCCCTGCTGGGCAAAAGCTGCATCTAGCCCTGCCCCCTCCCCACAGGGCCGGCCCTGCCACTAGGTAAACTAGGTAATTGCCTAGGGCGCTGGCCTTCTGGGGGTGTCAAATTGGGCGCCCCCCCTATGTGACTTAGCAGCTCCGTGGCGCAGAGTGGTAAAGCAGCAGTACTGCAGTACTGTGGTCTGAACTCTCTGCTCACGACCTGAGTTCGATTCTGGCAGAAGCTGGATTCGAGTAGCTGGCACAAGGTTGACTCAGCCTTCCATCCTTCTGAGGTCGGTCAAATGAGTCCCCAGCTTGCTGGGGGGAAAGTGCAGATGACTGGGGAAGGCAATGGCAGACCACCCCGTCAAAAGTCTGCCGTGAAAACGTTGTGAAAGCAACGTCACCCCAGAGCCGGAAACGACTGGTGCTTGCACAAGGAACCTTACCTTTCCTTTCCTTTCCTTTCCTTTCCTTTCCTTTCCTTTCCTTTCCTTTCCTTTCCTTTCCTTTCCATGTGACTTGGTGACAATATCAATGCGGGGCAGGGGGGGGAGTACCAGAATTTAGCCTTGCCTAGGGTGTTAGGAAGAGCCCCGTGGCACAGAGTGGTAAAGCTGCAGTACTGCAGTCTGAGCTCCCTGCTCACGACCTGAGTTCAATCCCGGCGGAAGCTGGGTTCAGGTAGCCGGCTCCAGGTTGACTCAGCTTTCCATGCTTCTGAGGTCGGTCAAATGAGTCCCCAGCTTGCTGGGGGAAAAGTGGAGATGACTGGGGAAGGCAATGGCAAACCGCCCCGTCAAAAGTCTGCCGTGAAAACGTGAAAGCAACGTCACCCCAGAGTTGGAAACGACTGGTGCTTGCACGGGTGGGGGGGAGGTCTGCCTTCACCTTTTTAGGGTGTTAGACAGTCCAGGACTGGCCCTGTCTGCCCACTTTCTAAAAGCACTTGAGAGGCACCAGGGAAGGTGTTGGTGGGCTCATGAGTGCCACGTTGGGGAGCCCTGACTTTGATGTTAAATGCAGAGTCCCGGCGGGGAGTGGAGAGTGCGTTTGCTTCAGCTTTGCAGAAGCAGGCTGAGTTCTCTTCTTGCCGTGAGAATCTTCGCAGCCCGATGGCTTGAGGGGAGGAGGCTGCAGAGCAGGCGGAACTCCAGACCACAAGACGGCCACAGACGTGTCGTGTACCGCTGGCAGCTGTTCGACTGTAGTGTCTTCGGGGTCCTTTGGAGGTGGGCTCGCGCCTCCTCTTCCTCTTCGTAGCGCTGGCCACCGTGGGAGGGAAAAGGGGAAGGAAGTCTCTGGTTGGAATCCCGTCTCAGTCAGCAACCTCCGGCAGGTTTCTCTCTTGTCGCCTCTGCTCTCCCCACCCCAGACTCAGGGCAGCATCTAATCAGAGGATCAGGTGAGGTTTCCTTTGCTGATTAAAATTGGCAGGGCACCTTCAAATCCAGGCTTCCTTCCTGGCTACAACCCTCCCACTTTCTGACTGGGATAGAAAGACTCCCAGATCTGCATTCCAACTTGTATCTGATGAAGGGAGATTGGATGCTCAAAAACGTACACCCCCCAAAAATCTTTTTTTGTATGTATTTTTGTATTTTTTAAATGTGTGTGTGTGTCTGCACCTGGAAGTCATGGCGACATCTGGTGACTGATCCCTACTGAGGCCTGGAAGGTATTCAGGGAGGTGGCTGAAGAAAGCCTGCCTCTGCCTCCAGGCTCTGGTATTCCAAGAGGTCTCCCATCCAAGTAGCTGCCAGAGTCGATTCTGCTTCACTTCTGAGATCTGATGAGATTGGGCTTGCCTGGGCGCACACACACACAATTTTTAAAATTTTATTTCACTTTAACATTAATACTCTTTTTTACTGTTATACATTTGCTATTTCACTCTGTTACCGTCTTTTCAATTAAACAATACCAATACAGTTTTTTCACTGGATAATATTATTGACCTAAATTAAATAGACTTAAGCCAGGAGTGTCAAATATGTGGCCTGGGGGCTGAATCAGGCCCCCGAAGGGCACCTATCAGACCCCCGAGCAACTGGCTGTCATCTGCTTCCTTCTCCCTCTCTCTTGCTTCCTTCTGCAGAACACCTTGCTTTGCAAGGCTTGCTCAATCGCACAGGAGCTACAGAGCAAAACCTCTATTTTCTCCATTGGCTGAGGCTCCTCCCTTGGGGAGGAATAGCTTGCTTTGCTAGGCTCTCTCAATCGCACAGCAGAGCTACTGAGCCAAGCCTCTCTTCCTTCTATTGACTGAGGCTTCTCCTCCCCCAGTGCCCCGGGGAAGGATGGAAAGAACCAGAGCTTCCTTTGCCCAGTTCCCATGGGAGAAATACAAAGACCAATGTGTGCTAACGTTTTAAGTTTATTTAATATATATATATGTGTGCGTGTGTGTCCTTTATAAAACCTATCTCTTTGCTACCTAATCTTAAATAGGTGCACACATGGCCCGGCCTGACATGGCTCGGCCCAACAAGATCTCATTTGTGTCTGATCTGGCCCTCATAACAAATGAGTTTGACACGTCTAGACTTAAACAATCCTACATATCTTAAAAATACCTCCGTTTCCTATAATTTCCTATAGTATTATTAATGTATTTAAATTGATTTTGTTGGTTTTTATGTTGTAAGCCGCCCTGAGCCCACCTCGGTGGGGTAGGGCGGGATATAAAACGAATAAAATAAATAAATAAATAAATAAATAAAATAATAGGATATTTTTTTAACAATGTAATTTTCTAACAAAGAAGCTATTAACGGATGCCAAACAGAAGCAAATTTGTTTTCATATCGGTGCAGTAACGCTTCTTGGGTAATATATGTGATCTTAACCAATACAGATGTTTCCCACAGCCTGTTGTGCCGTTGATCTATCGTAAGTAGATTCTTGTTGGTCTGCTATTGTAAGGCTAGACCCCCAAATCTTGTTGGTCGCAAAGAAGATCCTGGACTCCAATCTAGCTGTACTTTGGTTCCTGGCAGAGGTCTTTTTTGTAGCAGGAATGCCTTTGAATATTAGGCCACACCTCCCTGATGTAGCCAATCCTCCTGGAGCTTACAGTAGGCCCTGTAAGAAGAGCCCTGGAAGCTCTTGGAGGATTGGCTACCTCAGGGGGCGTGGCCTAATATGCAAAGGAGCTCCTGCTACAAGAAGAAGAAGAAGATATTGGATTTATATCCCGCCCTCCACTCCAGAGAGTCTCAGAGCGGCTCACAAGCTCCTCTACCTTCCTCCCCCTCAACAGACACCCTGTGAGGTGGGTGGGGCTGAGAGAGCTTTCCCAGAACCTGCCCTTTCAAGGACGACTCTGCAAGAGCTTTAGCTGACTCAAGGCTATTTCAGCAGCTGCAAGTGGAGGAGTGGGGAATCAAACCCGGTTCTCCCAGATAAGAGTCCGCACACTTCACCACTACACCAAACAAAAAAACCCCTAGTCCTGTTGAGGTCCTAGTGCCTGCCATACATCGCACAAGTCTCTTTGGGGACTCCCGTCCGACTTCTTCAACGAACCAATAAAAATTTGACCTCTGCCGTGTCATACGAGTGCTGACAGATAAATATTTACTTGCCCAGAGTGAAAGTGAAGATAGGTGGGATAATCTATGGAGGACAAAGAGGTGTGAGAGCGAATCACGTCACCCTGGGCATTGTCCTTTCCCCTACTTGGGAGAGAGACGCGGCAATAGGCGGGGAAGCCCACGTGGGAAGGCACAATCCAGACTCTGATATTCTGGGTTAGAGCAGCAGCATATGGAGCAAACCCCGGGACCATCCAACTCAGTAGGGTTGCTTTGCCAGGTCCGATTTAAGAAATAGCTGGGGACTTTGGGGGTGGAGCCAGGAGACACTGGGGGTGGAGCCAGGAGCAAGGGTGTGACAAGCATCATTGAACTCCAAAGGGAGTTCCGACCATCGCATGTAAAGGGGCAGCACACCTTTCAAATGCCGTCCCTCCACTGGAGATAATGAGGGATGGGGGCATCGTCTTTAGGGGCTCACAGAATGGGATTCTCTGGTCAATCTTTTTGAAACTTGGAGGGTCTTTTGAGGAGAGGCACCGGATGCGATGCTGCGATTTTGGTGCCTCTACCTCAAAGAACAGACCCCCTCCCCTCGGAGCCCCAGACACCCACGGATTGATTCTCCATTATACCCTATGGGAATCGGACTCCATAGGGAATAATGGAGTGCTCGGCAGGCATTTCCTCCCCTCTCCACACACCTGCTTTCTGATGACCCTTTAGTGGGAGGAGGGCCTACAGATGTGGCCCTGCCCTGACCGGCGGCTGTTTGCCAGGGACTCAGACAGAGACGTGAGCTCCTTTAAAAACGGAGGTGCCGGGGATTGAACCTGGGACCTTCTGCTGTCAGTGCCCCTGGATTGTGATCCTTGAAATCACACTTCCTCCGTTCTGATAATCATTTATACGCTTTCGTTCTCATGGCTGTTTTATCTGTGTGCTTCGGCCGATGTTTTGCCGGGGTCACTTGCACAAAACAGGGCAGAGTGCCTGCTCCAAAGAGCTTACAAAGAGCTTACGCTGATCTGCTTAGAGTTGCCAAGTCCGACTCAAGAAATATATGAGGACTTTGGGGGGTGGAGCCAAGAGACGTTGGGGTGGAGCCAGGAGACATTGGGGGTGGAGCCAGGAGCAAGGGTGTGACAAGCAGAATTGAACTCCATTGGGGGTGGAGCCAGGAGACTTTGGGGGTGGAGCCAGGAGACATTGGAGGCGGAGCCAGGAGCAAGGGTGTGACAAGCAGAATTGAACTTTAAAGGGACTGCACACCTTTTTAAATGCCTTCCTCCCATAGGAAATAATGAAGGAAAGGGGTACCTTTTGGGGGGGCTCATAGAATTGAACCCCCCAGTCCAATCTTTTTGAAACTTGGCGGGTATTTTGGGGAGAGGCACTGGATGCTATACTGCAAATATTGCGCCTCTGTCTCAAAAAACAGCCCCCCCCCCCGAGCCCCAGATACTCACAGATCAGTTCTCCATTATTTCCTATGGGAATAAGTCTCCATAGGGAGTAATAGAGTTCCCAGCAGACATTTCCCTTCCCTCCCCCTGCTTTCTGATAGCCCTGAAGTGGGGGAAAGGCCTCTAAACCGGGGGATCCTCTGCCTCCACCTGGGGATTGGCAACCCTAGATTTGCTAGAGGGCAGAATTAAGGGGGTGGTTTGAGTTATGACCTGAGTTCAATCTCAGCGAAAGCTGGTTCTGGTAGCCGGCCCAAGGTTGACTCAGCCTTCCATCCTTCCGAGGTCGGTAAAATGAACGCCCAGCTTGCTGGGGGGGAAGTGTAGATGACTAGGGAAGACAATGGCAAACCACCCTGTCAAAAGTCTGCCGTGAAAACGTTGTGAAAGCAACGTCACCCCAGAGTCGGAAACGACTGGTGTTGCATAGGGGACCTTTCCTTCCTTGAGTTATTTGGTGCAGCAAATTAGGAATGCGGACTCTAATCTGGGAGAACCGGGTTTGATTCCCCACTCCACCTCCGCATGCAGCTGCTGGAGTGACCTTGGCCGAGTCCCAATTCTCTCAGAGCAGTTCTTGAAAGAGCTCTCTCAGCCCCGCCTACCTCACAGGGTGTCTGTTGTGGGAAGGGGAAGGGAAAGGAGATTGCAAGCTGCTCTGAAACTCCAAGCAAAGGGCGGGGCATAAATCCAGTCTCTTCTTCTTGTTTGTTTATGCTGGCATTAGCTTGCATGTGTTAATTTTTAATTTAAAAACCCAGTTGTTTCGTTGCCTGGCCCTGAGCTGTTGCTGGCCTCCCAGGGAAGGAGAGGCATTTTCCCAGCCTCCCAGGTTCTGGGTGGGGTACCCTTTGTTAGAGCAGCATTTTGCTGAAAGGTCGGGCGGCTTCTGATGCACCCTGGCATGGGGAGTTCCGCCTTGCTGCCTTTTGAAGCCTCACGTTGGAAGAGTGACATCATCGGTGGCAGAGGTGGGCACCGATTGTTGAGTCTCTCCCTGTGCGAAGACAGCCGCTGAGTGGAGCCTGTTGCGTCCAGCCACACGAGGAGGGGATGGAGAGGGAAATGTCCAAAGGTTCTCGCCAGAAAGCTGCCTCTGAAACTCTGCATGCCACCTGAGCTGGGGGGGGATCATAACTGACGTGTAGAGTCAATTTTTTTAAAAAAAAACACCTCAAGAGGTGGTGGGCTCTTCTTCCTTGGTTTTTAAGCAGAGGCTAGATGGCCATCTGATGGCAATGCTGGTTCTGTGAATTAGAATACGATCCGAGAGAGGTCACTTTAATGAATAACACAACAAAAAATGCAAGCTAGTAACCAGTTTACTAAGAAATATATAGAAATCAGTCCAAATGTCCAAAATATGTATATTCAAGTCCCAAAGTAATGTGGTGACAAGCCAATCGATTAAGTACTTGATCATATCGCCTCTCAGCTGCCTCCTCTCCAGGCTAAACATCCTCAGCTCCTTCAACCTTTCCTCATAGGACTTGGTCTCCAGACCTCTCACCATCTTTCATGACCATGATGCGCCCTGCTGGAGAAGTTCCTGATGGCCCCCCCATCTTTGAATCATGGAGTCAGAAGGGACCTCTAGGTCATCTAGTCCAACCCCCTGCACAATGCAGGAAACTCACAAACACCTCCCCCTAAATTCACATGAACCTCATTGCTGTCAGATGGGCATCTAGCCTCTGTTTAAAAACCTCCAAGGAAGGAGAGCCCACCTCCCGAGGAAGCCAGTTCCTCTGAGGAATCGTTCTAACCGTCAGGAAGTTCTTCCTAATGTTGAGCCGGAAACTCTTTTGATTTAATTTCCACCCATTGGTTCTGGTCCTACCTTCTGGGGCCACAGAAAACAATTCCACACCATCCTCTATAGGGCAGCCCTTCAAGTACTTGAAGATGGTGATCATATCACTTCAGAACTTCAAGATGGTGATCATATCACCTCAGTCCTTGAAGATGGTGATCATATCACCTCAGTCCTTGAAGATGGTGATCATATCACCTCAGTCCTTGAAGATGGTGATCATATCACCTCAGTACTTGAAGATGGTGATCATATCACCTCAGTACTTGAAGATGGTGATCATATCACCTCAGTACTTCAAGATGGTGATATCACCTCAGTACTTGAAGATGGTGATATCACCTCAGTACTTGAAGATGGTGATCATATCACCTCAGTCCTTCAAGATGGTGATCATATCACCTCAATCCTTCAAGATGGTGATCATATCACCTCAGTCCTTCAAGATGGTGAGCATATCACCTCAGTACTTCAAGATGGTGATCATATCACCTCAGTACTTCAAGATAGTGATCCTATCACCTCTGGTTTCTTCCTTGTAACCTGGATCATCAACAAGCAGTGCCAGCCCTAGGTCTCATGGTGCCCCAGGCTGAATCCCTGCCTGCTGCCCGCTGCTGCCCCCTGCCACTGCCTCCCACCCTTCCTCCACAGTGCCATGCTCTGTCGTGCCCCCCTCCATCAATCAGAAACCAGAAGCGAGAGGGGAGCGAAGCCACCTCCAGCTCTTTCTTCAAAGAACGCTCAGATGCCGGCCACCTCGAAGCCGGTAGGGCCGATCCTTGTCACGGCGTGGTCCTCTGATTGCACAGGGGGGAGTACGGCAGAAGGGAAGGGAGGAGGCTGGCAGTGGCAGCAGTGGTGGGGGGCGGGGAGAGGCAAATTTAGGCATTTGTCTTGGGCACCAGGAGGTGGGTGTCAGGCAATGTAACTTTTCCTGAAATGAAATGCTTAGCTTAACAGCTGCCGTGTTGAACCACTGCTACTAACCATGAGAAAGGCTTTGCATATCAAAGTAGAATGTTGTAGATTGTTGCCAGTACTTGATGTGAACCTCTCTCCCTCTAATACTAACAAAAGGATGAATTCCCCTTTGAAGAGAAAGTGCCTCCAGGGACAGGCCTCTTGGCCATCCCAGGAAGACAAACCTTAGGAATAAGATAAGAGAGAGGGACCGTGGGAACCTTCACACCTCAGCTCAGCAATGTTTAGAATTGTGGCTTTTGTTTAGAAATCTTTGAGGTAGCCCTCTTAAGTATGCTTTGCACTGTTACATGGTACCAGTCCCAATTTCTTCGTTCTAGTGCATATGGAGTATCAAATAAAGCCTAACTTTGTATCAGTTCAAGGTCTGGTTGCTTTGAAACCTTATTGCCTGACAGGGTGGGAGCCCAATTTGACGCCCCCCCTCCCGGCACCCTAGGCAACCGCCTAGTTTGCCTCGTGGGCGAGCCGGCCCTGCCAACTAGAGATGGAGTTCCTGAAAGGAGAACTCCGGGTTCCCTCCAGGAATAGTCTCCACGCCCAGGGCCTCTCCCGCCTCTTCTTACCACGCAGGAGGAATTGTTCCGTGCCCTTTAACATCCGAGGGTGCTGAGGGATTATCCGAAGGCAGCGATGTTGTAAGGAGCATCCTTTAGCAGCAGAGCAGAGCGAAACCTCAGAACACCAGCATCAGCTTCCTTGCGATCCGGCCTGACCTTGGAGAGGCGTCCCTGCCAGTCAGATGGGGTGGCTGTGTGAGAATTGTGCTCAGCGAAGCCTCCTCGGCTTGTTGGGGATTTTACTCAGGTTACATTCTTTGGGGGCAGACTGGAGGGAAAGCTGCCAAGAGCTTGAAACTTTGGCGGGCGGAAATGCGTCTGTCAAACCACAGAAGCTCCGAAGGGCCGTGTCTGCTTGGAGGATCTTCAGGGAATGCGGGGCGAGGCGCCTTCTGCAGAGGACGCACAGAAAGACTAGCCTGAGGACACAGCAGAGGTGCAGAAGTTGACAGCACTGAAGAGGGGGTTTTGGACATTGCCTGGTGAATGAGCACAGTTTCCAAGCCATTCTCGGAAAGGTGCATAAGTCTATAAGGCAGTCCATTCCTATATTCTGCAGCTGGAGAGCCAGGAGAGTAATCACAGCCATACCTAAGCCTATTGCTTCTGCCAGGGGGCTTTCTGTTTCCCCAGAGCAGGGCCTGGTGCTTGAATGGGCCATTGCTCCAAGGGAGGTAGAATCGTAGAGTTGGAGGGTGCCCCAGAGGCCATCTAGTCCAACCCCCTGCTTAATGCAGGATCAGCCGAGAGCTGTGATCTCCAACCCCCGGTCTGTGAACCAGTACTGGTCCGTGGCCTGTTAGCAACCGGGCCGTGAGTTGTATAATTATTTCATTATATATTACAATGTAATAATAGGAATAAAGTGCACGATTGTATCATCCCGAAACCAGTGTTCCCTCTAAGCTGAGTTCGTGTGAGCTGGCTCACAGTTTTTTTAGCCTTTGGCTCACACATTTTTGTCCTAGCTTAGGAAAAATGGCCCCAGAGCAACTTCATTGACGCAGCAGCTCCCAACTTTAATGCAGCAGCTCACAAAGTAGAATGTTTGCTCACAAGACTCCACAGCTGAGAGGGAGCATTGCCCAAAACCATCCTCCCCTCCCCGGTCTGTGGAAAAACTGTCGTCCACAAAACCGGTCCCTGGTGCCAAAAAGGTTGGGAACCCCTGGCCTAAAGCATCCCTACGAGGGTTTGTCCAGCCGCTGCTTCAAGACTGCCAGTGAGGGGGGAGCTCACCGCCTCCCTCGGGAGCTGATGCTACTGTTGAACAAATCTAACGGTAAAAAAGTTTATCCTAATATCCAGCCAGGACCTCTCCACCCTTCATTTAAACCAGGGGTGGGGAACCTTTTTTCTGCCCAGGGCTGTGTGGATATTTATAACATCATTCGCGGGCCATAAAAAATTATCAACTTAAAAAACAGTGCTCCGCCGAGGGAGAATGATTCAGGCCAGCAAAATTAATGCAAATAATTGTTTTTTCTATTTGATGTGGGGAGAGCCTAATCTGGCTCGCACACACGGCCTGCCACCCTAGGCAAATGCCTAGGTCCAGCAGGAACTCAGTAGCATATTAGACCACATCCCCTAATATTAGCATATTAGGCCACACCCTCTGGGATAATCAAAGGCAAACTGAACTGTGACAATAACTTTTCCAGGCCCTGCAGCAATTCTGGCCGGCCAGCCAGGCCGCAGGAAAGCTGCCGCACAGTACATCTGTGCCCTGTGATCCCTGCCTGGCCCTGGGGAGGCTGCTGCACAGCGCAGCCGGGCCCCACGATCCTCGCTGGCCAGCCAGGCCCCAGGGAGGCTGCCGCACAGAACATCTGGGCCCTGCAATCCCTGCCTGGCCCTGGGGAGGCTGCTGCACAGCGCAGCTGGGCCCCACGATCCAGGCCCCAGAGAGACTTCCACATGGCTCGGTTCGGCCCAGCAATCCCCGAGGGCCACACCAAGTGATCTTGAGGGCCGCATACGGCCCTCGGGACGGAGGTTCCCCACCCCTGATTTAAACCCACAATTGGGAGTCCTCTCCTCTGCTGCCAACAAGAACAGCTCCCTGCCCTCCTCTAAAGGACAGCCCTCAAAAAGAGCCATCCTGGCCCCTTCCTTTTCTTTCATACAAGGAGCTCAAGGAAGTATACAGAGCACTTCCCACGCCCTTATTTTATCCTCACGACAACCCTGAAAAGTAGGGCAATGTGACAGAGAGCGGCCGGCCCGCTGTCACCCAGGAAATATTGCATATCTGTGTGAGGATTTGAAGAAGAAGACATTGGATTTATATTCTGCCCTCCACTCAAGAGTCCCAGAGCGGCTCACAATCTTCTTTATCTCCCTCCCCCACAACAAACACTCTGGTAGGTGGGTGGGGCTGAGAGGGCTCTCACAGCAGCTGCCCTTTCAAGGACAACCTCTGCCAGAGCTCTGGCTGACCCAAGGCCATTTCAGCAGCTGCAAGTGGAGGAGTGGGGAATCAAACCTGGTTCTCCCAGGTAAGAGAGCTCTGGCTGACCCAAGGCCATTTCAGCAGCTGCAAGTGGAGGAGTGGGGAATGAAACCCGGTTCTCCCAGGTAAGAGAGCTCTGGCTGACCCATGGCCATGCCAGCAGCTGCAAGTGGAGAAATGGGGAATCAAACCCAGTTCTCCCAGATAAGAGTCCGCACACTTAACCACTACACCAAACTGGCTCTCTCAGTCAAACCCGGGGTTTCCCCCCAACTTCTCCTGTGCCGCTTTAAACACGATTATTTCCTTGTGGCTGGTGTAGTTTTTCTCCCCTTCTTATTTCCGCCCCCTGCTTCACACTCCTTGGCTTGAACTGCTCTTGAATATTCCGTCGCGCCCCTTCCCACAGCGATGCCTCCATTTCCCCCAGAGTGAAATCTTTCTTGCATCGAAGCCAGACAGCCGGCTTCTGTTGCCTGCGATAACAGCTTTGCTTTGCTTTCTATCTTTAGCCAAAGGGCACATCCGAGCTGGGACTGGAGCTCCCCCCCCGCCCCACCCCCTCCGGAAACTCATCCTCACCTTGCTAAACATAACCCACAGCACACAAACAGGGGGAGAGGGAGAGGAGTTGTCCCTAAAAGGCAGCTGTGAGCTTCTGTCTCCCTTCCCCCCACCTTCCCCCCTGCAACCTCACCCTCTGGGTCCAAGTGCCCAAAGGGCTTCCATGCTCCGAAGGAGCGGGGGTGCTGATGGCACATCGTGGGTGTTTGTGGTGTGCTTGTGTGCACTGTGTTGGACCCCTGGGTTTTATTTAAAAGCATATCCTGCAAACCTGAGCTGCAAGCCCCTTCGGAAAGTTTTGCCTCGCCATTCAGCGAGAGATTGTCCGTAGGGAAGGTCAGATGCTGAAGCTCCAATACGTTGGCCACCCAATGAGAAGGGAGCACTCACTGGAGAAGACTCTTGAGAGTCCCTTGGACTGCAAGAAGATCCAATCAGTCCGTCCTAAGGGAAATCAACCCAGACTGTTCCCTGGAAGGTGAGATGCTGAAGCTGAAGCTCCAATACGTTGGCCACCCAATGAGAAGGGAGCACTCACTGGAGAAGACTCTTGAGAGTCCCTTGGACTGCAAGAAGATCCAATCAGTCCGTCCTAAGGGAAATCAACCCAGACTGTTCCCTGGAAGGTGAGATGCTGAAGCTGAAGCTCCAATACGTTGGCCACCCAATGAGAAGGGAGCACTCACTGGAGAAGACTCTTGAGAGTCCCTTGGACTGCAAGAAGATACAATCAGTCAGTCCTAAGGGAAATCAACCCAGACTGTTCCCTGGAAGGTCAGATGCTGAAGCTGAAGCTCAAATACTTTGGCCACCAAGTGAGAAGGGAGCCCTCTCTGGAGAAGACCCTGATGCTGGGAAAGACAGAAGGCAAAAGAAGAAGGGGATGGCAAAAGAGGAGATGGCTGGATAGCGTTACTGATGTACTGTAACTAACACGAATTTGAGCAGACTTCGGAGGATGGTGGAAGACAGGAGGGCCTGGCTTGACTTGGTCCAAGGGGTCGCAAAGAGTCGGACTCGACTGTGCGACTGAACAACAACCGTAGGGATGCCAGCCTCCAGGTGGGGGGACAAATATACTCCACAATACCATGATTAAACAAAACTGCCACCCTCTTGCAGTTTATTGTGTACTGTTTATAAAGCTTGAATCTACTCACGTCTCATCGTTTATGTCACTAATCAAAAACCACAGAATTCACAACAATATAAAGTGCCACAATTGTGGAATATTCAACGTCTGAAAAAAAAAATTCTCTTAAAAGTCCCGACTCCATGCTTGAAAGACAAAAGTTGCTTGTAACATTCAAGCTTCCGTTTTTTACTGGGGAGAGAGACTCCTCGTGGCCCTGGAATCACAGCTCATCTCTAGGCTACGGAGATCAGTTCCCCTAGAGCAGGGGTGGCCAAACTGTGGCTCGGGAGCCACATGTGGCTCTTTCACACACATTGTGTGTCTCTCAAAGCCCCATCGGCCAGCTTGGAGAAAGCATTTGTCTCATTAAATCACACCTCCAACCCAAGCCAGCTGGCAGCTTGAAAAGTGCATTTTAACTTTAAGTTGCTATATTTCCCCTCCCTCTTTCCTCCCTCTCTGTCTGTCTGTCATCTGTCTGTCTGTCCGTCCATCCGTCTGTCCTCTCTCCCTCCCTCTTATGGCTCTCAAACATCTGACGTTCATGCCTTGTGGCTCTCGAACACCTGACTTTTCTTCTGTGTGGCTCTTATGTTAAGCAAGTTTGGCCACCCTGGTCCTAGAGACAATGGCTGCTTTGGAGGGTGGACTCTATGACCGGGGTGGCCAACGGTAGCTCTCCAGATGGTTTTTTTTGCCTACAACTCCCAGCAGCCCCAGCCATTGGCCATGCTGGCTGGGGCTGAAGGGAGTTGTAGGCAAAAAAACAAAACAAAACACCTGGAGAGCTACTGTTGGCCACCCCTGCTCTATGGCACTGTTCCCCACTGAGTTCCCTGTCCTTCTCAGACTCCACCCCCAAATCTTCAGGAATTTCCCAGCTTGGATCTGACAACCCTATCCCCTCTTCCCTGCTGCTGGCGTACTGAGGGGCAGCTGGCAACTCTGGCTTTGGTCTCTTGGAGTCTGACAGGATCCTCCCAGTTCCACTTTTCCCACTGGTGACTCATTCTGTTTGCCTCCAAGGGAAAGGTCAACCTGCCCAGGTGAGCTGGGCATGTGACTTTCGGAGCCTTCACTCCATCCTCAAGCCGGAGGCTCCTCTTCTGGCTCAGCTGCCAGGACGCTCCTGTGGTGATTTGGGAGTCAACAGGGCAGATCTTCCCTCTCTCTGCCTCCCAGACCCTCCTGGGGGAGACTGGAGATTAAAACCTTTCCATTCCATCCACTCGTGCAGGTTAGAACTTCACGGCTGCGTCCTGCCTTCAGATGTGTGAAAAGGGTGTCAGCCAGTTCATGATTTTTAAATTTATTTTGATTTATTTTAGGCAATTTATAGTCTGCCCTTAAAGGGCTGGAACACTTTCCCTAGGAAGAAAAGTTAAAGCGCGGTGGGGCTCTTTAGCTTGGGGAAACATCAACTGCAGGGTGACGTGAGAGAGGTTTACAAGATTCTGCATAGGGCAGAGAAGGTAGAGAAAGAAGTCCTTTTCTCCCTTTCTCACAATGCAAGAACTCATGGGCATTCGATGAAATTGCTGAGCGGTCAGGTTAGAACGGATAAAAGGAAGTCCTTCTTCACGCAAAGGGTGCTTAACATGTGGAACTCACTGCCACAGGAGGTGGCGGCAGCTACAAGCATAACCAGCTTTAAGAGGGGATGGGATAAACATATGGAGCAGAGGTCCATCAGTGACTATTAGCCACAGCTTATCATTGGAACTCTCTGTCTGGGACAGTGATGCTCTGTATTCTTGGTGCTTGAGTGGGGGAGGCAAAGTGGAAGGGCTTCTAGCCTCACTGGTGGACCTCTTGGTGGCACTTGGGGGGTTTTTTGCCAGAGCGTTGGACTGGATGGGCCATTGGCCTGATCCAACATGGCTTCTCTTATGTTCTTCTGTCTGGGGCAGTGATGCTCTGTAATCTTGGTGCTTGGTGGGGGGGGGCAACTGTGGGAGGGCTTCTAGTGTCCTGGCCCCACTGATGGACCTCCTGATGGCACCTGGTTTATTTGGCCACTGTGTGACACAGAGTGTTAGACTGGATGGACTATTGGCCTGATCCAACATGACTTCTCTTATGTTCTTATGTCTGGGGCAGTGGTGCCCTGTATTCTTGGTGCTTGGTGGGGGGGGGGGCAACTGTGGGAGGGCTTCTAGTGTCCTGGCCCCACTGATGTACCTCCTGATGGCACCTGGTTTTTGGCCACTGTGTGACACAGAGTGTTGGACTGGATGGGCCATTGGCCTGATCCAACATGGCTTCTCTTATGTTCTTGTGTTCTTTCCCAAGAATGGGCTCAGGGCAGATAATGACATTCTAAAAACAGTATAAAAGTAACAGTTAAAACCAGAGCGATATGGACAATACAATTTGACAGATCATATCAAATTATAAATGGTGGCTGAGTTGGGCACATATTATATGAACCGAAGATAGTAAATAAAATAAATTTATGTTACAGTAGAGATGGATTGCCATGTAGGGCCAGCCGGTGGAGAAGGACGCCCGCTTCCTCAACCAAAGGCCTGGCAGAATAGCTCCGTTTTACAGGCCCTACGGAAAAATAACAATTCAGTGAGGGCCCAGCTCTCTAGAGGGAGCTGATTCCCCCAGGCTGGGGCCAAGACTGAAAAGGCCCGGGCCCTGGTTGAGGCAAGACAGATGTTCTTTGGGCCAGGGTCAGTCAGCAGATGTTATGTTCCGGATCCATGTTAGCACCCCAGTGTGTTTGGTTTCTTTCATCCTTTGTTGTTGTTCAGTCGCACAGTTGAGTCCGACTCTTTGCGACCCCCTGGACCAAGTCACGCCAGGCCTTCCTGTCTTCCACCATCCTCCAAAGTCTGCTCAAATTTGTGTTTGTTACATCAGTAACGCTGTCCGGCCATCTCCTCTTTTGCCGTCCCCTTCTTCTTTTTGCCTTCTGTCTTTCCCAGCATCAGGATCGTCTCCAGTGAGTGCTCCCTTCTCATTGGGTGGCCCAAGTATTGGAGCTTCAGCTTCAGCTTCAGCATCTGACCTTCCAGGGAACAGTCTGGGTTGATTTCCCTCAGGACTGACTGATTGGATCTTCTTGCATTCCAAGGGACTCTCAAGAGTCTTCTCCAGCACCACAGCTCGAAAGCATCTATTCTTCTGTGCTCGGCCTTCCGTATGGTCCAGCTCTCACAGCCATACATTACTACTGGGAATACCATCACTTTGACTATATGGACTTTTGTTGGCAGGGTGATGTCTCTTTATTATACTGCCCAGGTTCGCCATAGCTGTCCTCCCAAGGAGCAAACATCTTTTAATTTCCTAGCTGGATATTAAAACGTGCAACAGAAAACAAAGAAGACACTGCAACTTAATGAGGGTTGGATTGCCAATTTGGGAAATATCTGCAGTTTTTTGAGGGTGGAGCCAAAGGAGGGTGGGGCTTGGAAAGGGGAGGGGCTTCATTGGGGTCTCATGCCGTTGTTTCCAGGGGAACTGCTCTCTGTTGCCTGGAGATCAGTTGTAATAGCAGATCTCCACCTACCACCTTGAGGATGGCAACCCTATGTGTATCAGGGGGGCACTGTTTTATACATCAGGAAGTCGTGTCCTCACACAATGCGGTGTAGCTGAGCAGGAAAGGAGACTTTTGCACAGGGATGGCCAAACTTCCTTAATGTAAAAGCCACAAGGAAGGAAGGGAGGGAGGGAGGGAGAGAAGGAAGGAAGGAAGGAAGGAAGGAAGGAAGGAAGGAAGGAAGGAAGGAAGGAAGGAAGGAAGGAAGGAAGGAAAATAGGTGGGGAGGGATAGGGAGAGATGGAAAGAAAGTAACTTGCATTCTCCAAGCTTCCAGCTGGCTTGGCTTGGAGAAATGATTTAAAGAGAGAAATGCCTTCTTCAAGTTGGCCAATGGGGTGGTGGGGGTTTCAAGAGCCACACAATGTGTGTGAAAATAGGCACATGCAGCTCCTGGCCATAGTTTGGCCACCCCTGCTCTAGCAGAAGAGTGTAAGCGTGAAAGATCCCTGAGCTTTCTGGCTGAGAGAGCCAGTTTGGTGTAGTGGTTAAGTGCGGTGACTCTCATCTGGGAGAACCGGGTTTGATTCCCCACTCCTCCACTTGCAGCTGCTGGAATGGCCTTGGGTCAGCCATAGCTCTAAGTGTGCAGACTCTTGTCTGGGAGAACGGGGTTGGATTCCCCACTCCTCCACTTGCAGCTGTTGGAATGGCCTTGGGTCAGCCATAGTTCTAAGTGTGCAGACTCTTATCTGGGAGAACGGGGTTGGATTCCCCACTCCTCCACTTGCAGCTGCTGGAATGGCCTTGGGTCAGCCAGAGCTCTAAGTGTTCAGACTCTTATCTGGGAGAACTGGGTTGGATTCCTCACTCCTCCACTTGCAGCTGCTAGAATGGCCTTGGGTCAGCCAGAGCTCTAAGTGTTCAGACTCTTATCTGGGAGAACTGGGTTGGATTCCCCACTCCTTCACTTTCAGCTGCTGGAATGGCCTTGGGTCAGCCATAGCTCTAGCAGAGTTGTCCTTGAAAGGGCAGTTTTTGTCAGAGCTCTCTCAGCCCCACCCACCTCACAGGGTGTCTTTTGTGGGGGAGGAAGATAAAGGAGATTGTGAGCCATTCTTGAGACTCTGATTCAGAGAGAAGGGCGGGGTATAAATCTGCAGTCTTCTTCTACTTCTTCTCCCGCCTATCAAACTCACTCTGCTTCCCAGCTAAGTATAAGAAAAAGCAAAATGCCTTTCAGAATGGAAGGACCCAGAGGGACACTCTCCTTCCCCCCCCCAACAGCTGCTTCAGAAAGACCCCCAAGCCAGCTGTTCGGTGTCATGCTAATCTTCAAGGCAGATCTAAAAATACTTCCATTGTTGTTCTGTTCCCGGACAAGAGCCTGTTTGTCTCCAGTTAATGCCCCTCTCTAGCTTAGATAAATGCATGTTTCTCTTGTCATTCTGACCAAAGTCTGCTGAGTCCGGTTGGCTCTCACGCTTTTTTGCTTTCTCGCTCTCTGGCTTGGGCAATCCCCTTCTCTTTCATTGAGCCTCTACTGGCTAACAGCTGCAGGCCGGTCTCAAATGGCTGGGAAGACCGAAATGGCCGTGTGAAGGAGGGAAGGGAAGCCGTGAGTAACAAACCCAGGACTGCGCTGCTTAACAGACTGCAGGTTATGAATTCAGATGCTGCAGCAACCCGTGGTTAGTGCAAACCATAGCGAGCAAAGACATTTGTGTCAAGATTGGTGCTCGTTGTGATTTCCCACGAATTCTGGTTTTATTTATTTATTTTATTTTATTTTTAGCCCACCGTTCCCTTAGGACAGGCTCAGGGCGGGTGACATCGTAAAAGCAATCAAACAGTAAAAACCAGTTTAAAATATATAAAATCAGGGGTCGTTTTGTAGAAAAATAGGTGGTGGAGCTCATCCAGGGTTTGTTATGCAGCTGCACCTACTATTCAATGGACAAGGAGGTGGAACTCTCAGAAGGAGGAGGTGGAAGTCTCAGAAAGGTTCAGGAGCTGTGCTCCTGTGAGCTCCCACTGAATCTGAGAACTGTATAAAATCTAAAATTACAGAGACTAAAATGGCAGATTCTGCCTCACAGACATGACCTATTGTCCAGCTCCAGCAGGGTCTTATAGCACTGGATGGGATGAATGGGGGAGGATGGTCACAAGTGACATCCACTACCCCAGTTGAAAGCCTGGCGAAAGAGCTCTGTTTTACAGACCCTGCGGAATTGGAGCAGATCCCGCAGGGCCTGAATCTCCAAGGGGAGATCATTCCACCAGGCAGGGGCCAGAGCTGAGAAGGCCCTGGTCCTCGCCGAGGTCAGATGGACGTCTCGAGGGCCGGGTATTACCAATAGTTGTTGGGTTGCTGATCATAAGAACCTATGGGGCTCATACAGGGAGAGGCGGTCCCGAAAGTATGCTGACCCCTGGCCGTTTGCAAGCATATAGCAAATTATGGCTTTGGACATTCGTTCCATAGAAACCGTTGTTAGCATTAAACTTAATACACGTGTAATGTTAAACCATGGTTCCTACCAAGAAGAGAAGGAAGGCATACTCAACAAACCTCAGCTAGTTTGCTTCTCTGTCCTCTTCAAGAAGAAGAAGAGTTGGGTTTATACCCTGCCCTTCACTCATGAGTCTCAGAGCGGCTTACAATCTCCTTTCCCTTCTTTTCCCCACAACAGATATCCTGTGAGCAATACTCCCTCTCAGCTGTGGAGTCTTGTGAGCAAAAATTCTACTTTGCGAGCTCCTGGCATTAAAGTTGTGAGCTCCTGCATCAATTAGGTTGCCCTGGGGCCATTTTTCCTGAGTGGGAAAAAAAGTGTGAGCCGAAGGCTAAAAAAACTGTGAGCTAGCTCACACTAACTCACTGCCTGTGAGGTAGGTGGGGCTGAGAGGGCTCTTCAAGAAGTGTGACTGACCCAACTGTAACTGTGTGTAGAGGAATGGGGAATCCAACCTGGTTCTCCTGGATTAGAGTCCACTGCTCTTAACCACTTCACCAAATTGGCTATTACCATCTCTATGGCTGACCAGCCACAAAGGGCCACACTGCAGAACAAACTGTGGGTTATGAATTCAGATGTTGCAACAAGCCACAGTTGATACAATTTGCAGTTAGCGAAAAAATTACAACTTTGTCTAACAGCCCAGTTAAGTGCCAGTCATGGATGGATGGATGGATGGATGGATGGATGGATGGATGGATGGATGGATGATAGGTAGATGGATAGATGGATATCTCTGTCAACATAAGAACATAGAGAAGCCATGTTGGATGAATATATGAACATATGAAGCTGTCTTATACTGAATCAGACTCTTGGTCCATCAGTCAGTATTGTCTACTCAGACTGGCAGCGGCTCTCCAGGGTCTCAAGCTGAGGTTTTTCACACCTATTTGCCTGGACCCTTTTGAGTTGAAGATGCCGGGGATTGAACCTGGGATCTGCAGTTGCTCTACCAAGCAGATGCCCTACCACTGAGCCACCATCACTCCCATCAGAACCTGTCCAGTCCAACACTCTGTGTCACACAGTGGCCAAAAACCAGATGCCATCAGGAGGTCCATCAGTGGGGCCAAGGTGTCAAGGATCATCTCCTTCAGCCAGGGCATTGAGGTCTTTCTTGGAGGTCCTTCTTCATGTGCTCCCCAACCAACTCAAGTATTAGGGTGACTATGAGAGAGAGAGAGAGAGAGAGAGAGAGAGAACTCTTGTTCTGTAGCACAGCCATGACCTTGAAAGTCCTTCTCCAGTTATGACGTTTACTTCACCCCATCTTTCCTGCCCAGCTGCAACGTAGGGCAATTGGTCCTCTGGAGGGGAGAGCCTTCGATGATTCTCTTGCCGAGCAATCGTGACAGGTGATTCTACGAATGCAGTGAAAAGGAGAAACGAGAGGCTTTTCAATATTTCCATAGGCTAGGCTGGTTTGCAATATTTCGCTCTTAATTCGTCATAACTTGCCCCGATGGTTTGCTTTTTTAATGAATGGCTGGGCGGGGTAGAAATTCTTTGAAGAAATCAGTAAAAGGAATCCTTTGTTCCTTTGTGCATCTCCCTTTGTGGAAGTCACCCAGCATTGTTTTCTCAGGGCACCACCGCACCATCCCAGTAAACACAAAGGGCTGGCATTTGGCTCCCTGGAGTGGGAAGTGTGGGAGAACCTCCACAAGGACTGGGAAATCACAGGGATTTTTTTTTCCCCCATTAGGAGTTCAGTGAGCAGGATAAAGAAGGATTCTTCTTATGGTTCTGCTTCTTTTCTGAAATCTTCATGCTCCCTGCCAATCACAGCTTGAAAATTGGGAACCAACCTGGCCTCTAACTTAGGGATGTCGAATGTGCAGTTCTGACCAACTGGCTGCCATCTGCTTCCTTCTCCCTCTCTCTTGCTTCCTTCTGCATAACAGCTTGCTTTGCCGGGCTTGCTCAATCGCACAGCAGAGCTACTGAGCCAAGCCTCTTTTCCTTCTATTGGCTGAGGTTCCTCCCCCTCCTGGTCCCCTGGGGAAGGAAGGAAAGAGCCAGAACTTCCTTTGCCCAGTTCCCTGGATCCCATGGCAGAAATACAAAGTACCGTTAAGACCGAGCGCTAACGTTTTAAGGATGTTTTAAGGTTTTTAAGAAATCTTTGCGTTTGTCTGCTTCCTTTATAAAGTTAATATCTCTGCTACCAAATCATAAATAGGTATATACGTGGCCCGGCCCAACCCAACATGGCTCAGCCCAACAAGGACTCATTTATGTTAGATTTGGCTCTGAGTTTGACACCCCTGCTCTGTTATCACACCCCACTCTGTGGAACTACCTCTCTCTTCCTTTCATTCCTTGCTTTTTATCCTGTTTTCAGTAGGGACCCAAGCATATGAAATATGCAGAGATAGAAAACCCAAGGGTGGACGATCAAAAAATTCTCAAAATTTCACAAGAACCAGTAGACGTTGGTCTATTGAAACATAATCCTAGTGAATACAAACAATAAATAGCTGGTCACAGTTCATTGGATTTTTGGATTTTGGATTGGATTTGTGATTATTATTGAAGAACGTGTATAGAGTTGTTGAACATATGAACATATGAAGCTGCCTTCTACTGAATCAGACCCTTGGTCCATCAAGTCAGTATTGTCTTCTCAAACTGGCAGTGGCTCTCCAGGGTCTCAAGCTGAGGTTTTCCACACCTATTTGCCTGGACCCTTTTTTGAAGATGCCAGGGATTGAACCTGGGACCTTCTGCTTCCCAAGCAGATGCTCTACCACTGAGCCACTGGCCCTCCCCCTGGTTCTTGTTATATCTATTTCTCACCACTTGCATTTGAATTGTGACCACCAATTCTATTTATTGTTTGTATTCACTAGGATTATGTTTCAATAGACTGATGTCTACTGGTACTTGTGAAATTTTGTGATTTTTTTTTTATGGTCCACCCTTGTGTTTTCTGTTTTTGTTAATTCTGTTTGAGCGTCAGATATGTATCAAGATTGGTGCTCTCACTGTGCTTTCCTGCAAACTCCGGTTTGCAAGCAGATAGCAAACCATGGCTTTGACCATTCGTTCCATAGGAAGCATTGTTAGCATTAAACTTAATATACATGTAATGCTAAACCTGGTAATGCTAAGTAACCTGGTAATATACATGTAATGCTAATCATGTTTTACCAAGGTCAAATGCAGAATAATGATTTTGAGATGTGTGTGCTGGAGAAGAATCTTGAGAATCCCTTGGACTGCAAGAAGATCCAATCAGTCAGTCCTAAGGGAAATCAACCCAGATTGTTCCCTGGAAGGTCAGATGCTGAAGCTGAAGCTCAGATAGTTTGGCCACCAAAGGAGAAGGGAGCTCTCACTGGAGAAGACTCAAGAGTCCCTTGGACTGCAAGAAGATTCAGTCAGTCAGTCCTAAGGGAAATCAACCCAGACTGTTCGCTGGAAGGTCAGATGCTGAAGCTGAAGCTCCAATACTTTGGCCACCAAAGGAGAAGGGAGCCCTCACTGGAGAAGACTCAAGAGTCCCTTGGACTGCAAGAAGATCAAATGAGTCAGTCCTAAGGGAAATCAACCCAGACTGTTCCCTGGAAGGTCAGATGCTGAAGCTGAGACTTAAATATTTGACCACCAAAGGAGAAAGGAGCACTCACTGGAGAAGACTCTTGAGAGTCACTTGGACTGCAAGAAGATCCAATCAGTCAGTCCTGAGGGAAATCAACCCAGACTGTTCCCTGGAAGGTCAGATGCTGAAGCTGAAGCTCCAATACTTTGGCCACCAAAGGAGAAGGGAGCCCTCACTGGAGAAGACTCAAGAGTCCCTTAGACTGCAAGAAGATCAAATGAGTCAGTCCTAAGGGAAATCAAGCCAGACTATTCCCTGGAAGGTCAGATGCTGAAGCTGAGACTTAAATATTTGACCACCAAAGGAGAAGGGAGCACTCACTGGAGAAGACTCTTGAGAGTCCCTTGGACTGCAAGAAGATCAAATCAGTCAGTCCTGAGGGAAATCAACCCAGACTGTTCCTTGGAAGGTCAGATGCTGAAGCTGAAGCGCAAATACTTTGGCCACCAAATGAGAAGGGAACCCTCACTGGAGAAGACCCTGATGCTGGGAAAGACAGAAGGCAAAAGAAGGAGATGTCTGGACAGCGTTACTGATGTAACTAACATGAATTTGAGCAGACTTCAGAGGATGGTGGAAGACAGGAGGGCCTGGCATGACTTTGTCCACAGGGTCGCAAAGAGTCGGACTCGACTGTGCGACTGAACAACAATGCTAAACCATGGTTCCTACCAAGAAGAGAAGGAAGGCATACAGAACAAACCTCATTTTGTTTTCTTCCTCTTCCTCTTCACCATCTCCATGGCCGACCAGCCACAAACGGTCATGCTGCTGAACGAATAGCGGACTACGAATTCAGGTGCCGCAATAAGCCACTGTTGGTACAAACTATGGTTTGCCGAGAAGCTGCAAATCTATCCTAATACCCCCACTGAGATGCCAGCCAAGAAATGCTAGTTTGTCTGGCTGTCTGTATTCCGATGTCACACCTAATCAGGGTTTGATCAAGCCACGATTCATTGTGATGTGTGAATGTAACCTGAGTACATACATTGAAAAAAAAATTCCTGTATTCACAGGGAGACGAGTCTAGTTTATGCCGTCATTCAGGGCTTTTTTTGTAACAGGAACTCCTTTGCATATTAGGCCACACCCCTTGATGTAGCCAATCCTCCAAGAGCTTCCAGGGCTCTTCTTACAGGGCCTACTGTAAGCTCCAGGAGGATTGGCTACATCAGGGGGTGTGGCCTAATATGCAAAGGAGCTCCCCACTCCTCCACTTGCAGCTGCTGGAATGGTCTTGGGTCAGCCATAGCTCTAAGTGTGCAGACTCTTATCTGGGAGAACCAGGTTGGATTCCCCCCTCCTCCACTTGCAGCTGCTGGAAGGCCTTGGGTCAGCCATAGCTCTAAGTGTACAGACTCTTATCTGGGAGAACCGGGTTTGATTCCCCACTCCTCCACTTGCACCTGCTGGAATGGCCTTGGGTCAGCCATAGCTCTAAGTGTGCAGACTCTTATCTGGGAGAACCAGGTTGGATTCCCCACTCCTCCCCTTGCAGCTGCTGGAATGGCCTTGGGTCAGCCATAGCTCTCTTATCTGGGAGAACCGGGTTTGATTCCCCACTCCTCCACTTGCACCTGCCGGAATGGCCTTGGGTCAGCCATAGCTCTAAGTGTGCAGACTCTTATCTGGGAGAACCAGGTTTGATTCCCCCCTCCTCCACTTGTAGCTTCTGGGATGGCCTTGGGTCAGCCAGAGCTCTCCTAGGAGTTTTCCTTGAAAGGCCAGTTTAGTGTCGTGGGTAAGTGCATGAACTCTTATCTGAAAGAACCAGGTTTGATTCCCCACTCCTCCATTGGCAGCTGCTGGAATGGCCTTGAGTCAGCCAGAGCTCTCGCAGGAGTTGTCCTTGAAAGGGCCAGTTTGGTGTTGTGGTGAAGTGTGCAGAGGACTGTTATTGGGAGAACCGGGTTTGATTCCCCACTCCTGCACTTGCAGCCGCTGGAATGGCCTTGGGTCAGCCAGAGCTCTGGCAGAGGTTTTCCTTGAAAGGGCAGCTTCTGGGGAGAGCTCTCTCAGCCCCACCCACCTCACAGGGGGTCCGTTGTTGGGAGAGAAGATAAAGGAGGTTGTAAGCTGCTCTGAGTCTCTGATTCAGAGAGAAGGGCGGGGTATAAATCTGCAATTCTTCTTCTTCTTCTAGCCCTCTTCAAAATGGCATGGAGTCACATGAAGGGGGAGAGGACCTCTCTGGGGGTGAAGTTTCCTACCATAATCGGCAGCTCTGATCCTTGGTTGCCAGGCTTTTCCCAACATGAGAGAAGCGCCAACTCTGACTTAAGCCGTGACTGGGGTGTGAATTGCGCAATGCTGATGGTCTCCCGCTAGTAAAATGCAGAATTTAATTGCAGTGTATGCCTCGTAATTTAGGCAATTGGCATACACGCACACGCTGTAATTATCAAAACTTACAATGTATGTAACGAGACAGGGAGCGTTTGCCGTTCAGAGATTTTGTCTCTGCAAACGAAAGTCTGTGATTTCTAAATTAGTCTGGATTTCTGAAAGGGGTTTTAGGGGAAAATGCTCGGAAGTCAGTTCGATGATCGCATGGTACAAGCAATACAATACGATACAATAACCTTTATTGGCGTGATATCGAACGTAACAGGGAATTGGTCCATCCATCCAATGGCAATTTGCAAATACATTAAGCACCTCCTAGAAGCTAGAATGCGGAATACTGGCCTGGAAGAAGCACAAGCCGGAATTAAGATTGCCGGGAAAAACATCAACAAACTCAGATATGCAGATGACACTACTCTAATGGTAGGCTTGAGACTCAACATCCAAAAACTAAGATCATGGCATCCGGCCCCATCACACCTTGGCAAATAGAAGGGGAAGACATGGAAGTAGTGACAGACTTCACATTTCTGGGATCCAAGATCACTGCAGATGGTGACTGTAGCCATGAAATGAAAAGACGTTTGCTCCTTGGGAGGACAGCTATGGCGAACTTGGGCAGTATAATAAAAAGTAGAGACATCACCCTGCCAACAAAAGTCCGTATAGTCAAAGCGATGATATCCCAGTAGTAATGTATGGCTGTGAGAGCTGGACATTAAGGAAGGCCAAGCGCAGAAGAATAGATGCTTTTGAGATGTGGTGCTGGAGAAGACTCTTGAGAGTCCCTTGGACTGCAAGAAGATCCAATCAGTCAGTCCTAAGGGAAATCAATCCAGACTGTTCCCTGGAAGGTCAGATGCTGAAGCTGAAGCTCAAATACTTTGGCCACCCCATGAGAAGGGAGCACTCCCTGGAGAAGACCCTGATGCTGGGAAAGACAGAAGGCAAAAGAAGAAGGGGACAGCAAAAGAGGAGATGGCTGGACAGCGTTACTGATGTAACAAACACGAATTTGGGCAGACTTCGGAGGATGGTGGAAGACAGGAGGGCCTGGCGTGACTTGGTCCAGGGGGTGGCAAAGAGTTGGACTCGACTGTGCGACTGAACAGCAAGAAGCTAGATATAAAAAAATTTGCATCCATTTCAATTACCAATTGGTTCCTAGTTGACAAGAAGAAGACAATTTTATATTTGTCGGGCTTCACTGTTTGCTCACTCAAACAGGTATAGGCCTGCTGGGACTGTACTGTTCTGTGCATGGGGAGGACTGTTACATCTCATCCCTAAAAAAGGGAGAAGCAAATGGCATGAACTGCTTATCAGGGACACAGGTGCTAGACCAGGGGTGGCCGAACTTGCTTAACGTTAAGAGCCACAGAGAATGAGCATCAGATGCTTGAGGGCTGGCTGGGAGGGAGGGAAGGAGGGAGGGAGAGATGGAAATAAAATCACTTTAACTTTAAATGCATTCTGCAAACCACTGGATAAATGCCTTCTCCAAGCTGGCCGATGGGGTGGTGGGGGTAGTAGCGGACTGGGTCTAAAAATATTGGTTGCCAGGAGACAAAGGGGGCCCACCCACAACTATAAGGCTATCATTTAATGTTTGTAAGAAATATTTTTTTTCAAAAAATACATAAGTGGAAAAAAGATACAATTAAAGATACAATTAAAACTTTTGCGAAATAAATGTGTGTGTGTGTGTGTGTGTATAGATATATATATTAGTAATTACAGTGTACATATATTGTATATTTTACTGGCAGTATGCAGTAGATATTAAATGCAAATACAGATTGCATTTTCTCCAGGGGAGCTGATCTCTGCCAACCGGAGATCAGTTGTAAAAGCTACTAAAAGGACATGAATGGTTTTAACATATTGTCTAATGTTTAAGGGAGCCACCTCCTCAGGGGCCCATTTGCCATTAGGCAAGCTGACACCCTGGCCAGTCCACCACTGGGTGAGGGCTTCAAGAGCCACAGAATAAGTTTGAAAGAGCCACATGGTGCTCCTGGCTACTCCTGGCATAAAATCTCCAGTTAAAAGAACCAGGCAGAAGGTGATGTGCCCCGTGGCACAGAGTGTTAAAGCTGCAGTACTGCAGTCCGAACTCTCGGCTCACAACTTGAGTTCAATCCCGGTGGAAGCTGGGTTCAGGTAGCCAACTCGAGGCTGACTCAGCCTTCCATCCTTCCGAGGTCGGTCAAAGGAGTCCCCTACTTGCTGGGGGGAAAGTGTAGATGACTGGGGAAGTGTCACAGGCTGGGGCCAGGCCAGGTGAAGTCCAGGGGCAGTCCAAGGTCTGTAGCTGGGTAGCAAGGAGGGTCCAAAGTGCCAAAACCGAATCACAGTCCAGGTATCGTAGGCCAGAGGTTCAGAAGCCGAAGTCAGGGGGTGCAGAAGTCAATGCCAGAGTCAGGGGGTCCAGAAGCCGAAGTCAGAAGCTGAAGTGGATGCTAGAACGTCAGGTAAGTGACTAGTTGCTTCCACAAAGCCTTCTCTCAAAGCCCACAGCTATATAGCCCTCTGCTGTCTGTTGCCCATTTGGGCTAATTGCTGACTCAGAGGGCAGCCAGGATCCTGCTGGGACTCAAGCACCCTCACTCCTAGAAGGGCCAGAATCCTTTCAAAACTCAGGGCTCAGGGAGCGTCTTGCTCGTGAGCGTGCCGCCCTCCTCCGATCCCTAAGGTCCTGACGAAAGCGGTCACGCACACGAGCCACCCGAGAGGGCGAGGCAGGGGGGCTTGGATCTTCTCCAGCAGGAGGCAGGGGCACTGGTGCAGGTGGCAGGGGCACAGTTTCTTCTGCAGGCTCGGCTTCTTCTGCAGGGCCCCCAGCACCCATGACAGGAAGCAATGGCAAACCACCCTGTCAAAAGTCTGCCGTGAAAACGTTGTGATGCGACGTCACCCCAGAGTCGGAAACGAATGGTGCTTGCACAGGGGACCCTTCCTTTCCTTCCATCCTTCTGAGGTTGGTAAAATGAGTCCCCAGCTTGCTGGGGGGGAAGCGTAGATGACTAGGGAAGGCAATGGCAAACCACCTTGTAAAAAGTCTGCCGTGAAAACATTGTGAAAGCAACGTCACCCCAGAGTCAGAAACGACTGGTGCTTGCAGAGGGGACTACCTTGACCTTTTTACTTTATGCAAAGTAGAATTTTGTTATATATGGAATTAATCTACTTGATACTACATCCAACAAAGCTCTGTATAACTTGGAATTTTTAAAATAAACTAATCATGTGCTTTAAAAAAAAAAAAAAACACTGACTGGGATATACCAGTTATCAGGTAGCTTCATGTGTGTTCAAGAGCGTGTTGAGAGATTACTAAAGAGTGCACTCCTTAATGATAGCTGCTGTTTCTGTGGTTTGAAAGTTCAGAGGGCTCCGCTTTAATCCTGGGAATCTTTACAGCAGTCCAGAAAAAAAATACTTTGGCACTTCCACCCCCATATTACAGAGTGGGAGGTCTGACTCTAAAAGGGAGAATTTCAGCTGACTGAAGTTCACTCACAGTGCACATGTCCAAAATCTGGGAGACCCAGGGCTACAGTACATGCTTTTGCATAGATGGATCTGCAAGTTCCTTGGTTTTCAGCGATCAATCTGTTTGGACTGTGTATTCTGTATTAGGGATGGGCATGAACTGGCTCGCAAACTAAAATTTGTCATGAATTTTGGGCAGTCCGTGGTTCACAAAGTGGAACAGGCTTCCTCGGGAGCTAGTGGGCTCTCCTTCCTTGGGGGCTTTTCAACAGAGGCTAGATGGCCATCTGAAAGCAATGAAGATCCTGTGAATTTAGGGGGAGGGGTTTGTGAGTTTCCTGCATTGTGCAGGAAGGACTAGATGGACCTAGATGACCCTAGAGGTCCCTTCCAACTATGATTCTATGATGCTTGTGAACTGGAGAACTGCCATGCACTTTCACAAATTTCGTGAAGGGCGCAAAGCGTGGGGTTTAATGGTTCCGAGTCATTTGTACTCCTGCTTTCCGCTCATCAGGAAAAACAGCTGAGTCGCTGCTCCCCTCCGAGGTTCAGCTGCTTGGAGCCATTTAAGCCCCTGCTTTCTGCTCCCTGAGAAAAGCAGTGGGGAGCAGAAAGCAGGGGTCACGAACCCTTAGGAATTGGTTCCATTCGAGCACCAACCTCCTGGTGTGTATAAGCTTGTGGTTCAGTTTGTGGTTTAGACACAGACGGAACTGAACGGCAAAGTATGGTTCATGACCGTCCCTGTTCTGTTTATCCTTTCAAAGCAACTTGCTCTGCTCCCAGACTTTTTCTATGTGTTCGTAGCGGCGTTTGAGCACCTTGCCCCAGGAGATTCAGGGGACGGATCCGGATGTTGGGCCACAGTGAGGGTGTGTGGTTAGTGCCCTAGTTCTGAACTGTCTCTTCTTTGACTCCTTTTGCAGCGGCCAGTTTGCGATCGTGAAGAAATGCCGGGAGAAGAGCACGGGGGCAGAGTACGCCGCCAAGTTCATCAAGAAGCGCCAGAGCCGAGCCAGCCGCCGCGGGGTGAGGCGCGAGGAGATCGAGCGGGAGGTCAAGATCCTCAAGCGGATCCTCCACACCAACATCATCGAACTGCACGACGTCTACGAGAACAAGACGGACGTGGTCCTCATCCTCGAGCTGTGAGTGCCCAGCTGCCTCGCAAGGCTCATTTGAGCCTTGGACTAAGGAGGGCTTGTGGCACAAAGGTAGCACCTCTGCTTGGCATGCAGAAGGTCCCAGGTTCAAGCCCCGGCATCACCAAGGCCAGGCAGGAGGTGGTGGGAAAGACCTCCGCCCGAGACCCTGGAGAGCAGCTGCCAAACTGAGGCTGGTTTCACACCGTGAAATTGACCTGATTTTATCCCGTCCCAAAAAAATCCGCTAAAGATTGAACCGTTTCTGGGCAATCAGGCAGCTGCATAACAGAAGAACATAAGAGAAGCCATGTTGGATCAGGCCAATGGCCCATCCAGTCCAACACTCTGTGTCACATAAGAACAGAAGAGAAGCCATGTGGAATCAGGCCAGTGGCCCATCCAGTCCAACACTCTGTGTCACATAAGAACATAAGAGAAGCCCTGTTGGATCAGGCCAATGGCCCATCCAGTCCAACACTCTGTGTCACATAAGGACATAAGAGAAGCCATGTTGGATCAGGCCAATGGCCCATCCAGTCCAACAATCTGTGTCACATAAGAACATAAGAGAAGCCATTTGGATCAGGCCAGTGGCCCACCCAGTCCAACACTCTGTGTTACATAAGGACATAAGAGAAGCCATGTTGGATCAGGCCAGTGGCCCATCCAGTCCAACACTCTGTGTCACATAAGAACATAAGAGAAGCCCTGTTGGATCAGGCCAATGGCCCATCCAGTCCAACACTCTGTGTCACATAAGGACATAAGAGAAGCCATGTTGGATCAGGCCAATGGCCCATCCAGTCCAACAATCTGTGTCACATAAGAACATAAGAGAAGCCATTTGGATCAGGCCAGTGGCCCACCCAGTCCAACACTCTGTGTCACATAAGAACATAAGAGAAGCCATGTTGGATCAGGCCAATGGCCCATCCTGTCCAACAATCTGTGTCACATAAGAACATAAGAGAAGCCATTTGGATCAGGCCAGTGGCCCACCCAGTCCAACACTCTGTGTCACATAAGAACATAAGAGAAGCCATGTTGGATCAGGCCAATGGCCCATCCAGTCCAACAATCTGTGTCACACAGTGGCCACACACACACATATACTGTGACTAATAGCCACTGATGGACCTCTGCTCCATATTTTTATCCAATCCCCACTTAAAGCTGGCTATGCTTGTAGCTGCCACCACCTCCTGTGGCAGTGAATTCCACATGTTAATCACCCTTTGGGTGAAGAAGGACTTCCTTTTATCCATTTTAAGCTGACTGCTCAGCAATTTCATTGAATGCCCACGAGTTCTTGTATTGTGAGAAAGGGAGAAAAGGACTTCTTTCTCTACTTTCTCCATCCTATGCATAATCTTGTAAACCTCTATCATGTCACCCCTCAGTCAACGCTTCTCCAAGCTAAAGAGCCCCAAGCGTTTTAACCTTTCTTCATAGGGAAAGTGTTCCAAACCTGTAATCATTCTAGTTGCCCTTTTCTGCACTTTTTCCAATGCTAGAATATCCTTTTTGAGGTGCGGTGACCAGAATTGCACACAGTATTCCAAATGAAACCGCACCTTCGATTTATACAGGGGCATTATGATATTGGCTGATTTGTTTTCAATTCCCTTCCTAATAATTCCCAGCATGGCGTCGGCCTTTTTTATTGCAATCGCACACTGTCTTGACATTTTCAGTGAGTTCTCTACCACGACCCCAAGATCTCTCTCTTGGTCAGTCTCTGCCAGTTCACACCCCATCAACTTGTATTTGTAGCTGGGATTCTTGGTCCCAATGTGCATTACTTTGCACTTGGCCACACTGAACCTCATCTGCCACGTTGATGTCCTCTCACTCAGCCTCAACAGCTGCAGGATCCTGACAGCGGTCAGTGGTCGCCCATTCACACTGCTAGCCCGGCTCAGACCCGCTGTGGAAAGGGTTGTCTTTTTTATAAAGCCCCCCCCCCCCCCAGTGTGTGTGATCAATCAGAGAAGCACACCTTGGAAAGGGGTTGGGAGGGCGGGGAAAACATTGCTGGAAATGGCTTGGCGCCATCACACAGCTCTTCTGCTTATGAGTCACCCCAGGGCATTCAGACAGCAGCCAGTTCCTTAGCTTGGAGAAACGTCGACTGCGGGGTGACATGATAGAGGTTTACAAGATAATGCATGGGATGGAGAAAGTAGAGAAAGAAGTACTTTTCTCCCTTTCTCACAATACAAGAACTCGTGGACATTCGATGAAATTGCTGAGCAGACAGGTTAAAACGGATAAAAGGAAGTCCTTCTTCACCCAAAGGGTGATTAACATGTGGAATTCACTGCCACAGGAGGTGGTGGCGGCCACAAGTATAGCCACCTTCAAGAGGGGTTTAAATAAAACTATGGAGTACAGGTCCATCAGTGGCTATTAGCCACAGTGTGTGTGTATATATAAAATTTTTTGCCACTGTGTGACACAGAGTGTTGGACTGGATGGGCCGTTGGCCTGATCCAACATGGCTTCTCTTATTTTCTTATTATGTTCAGTTATGCGACGTACATCCGATTCAGGGGAATGGTACTGGGAAAATCCAGGTAACTTTTTGATGCGGATAGGAGGCATCTGGAGACGGGGTGAGAGCAGGTGCAGCTCGGACAGCAGATGTTCTTGTGTGATGGTGCATTTTGAATCCGAATGGGAGGCAGGGCTAGGTCGGGGCAAATCTCCTGGGTGAAACCAACCCTGAGTAAACAAAACTGATCTTGAGGAACTAAGTGTCTGATTCAGTATAAGGCAGCTTCATTTATATTTATATTAGGGGAGGGATGGTGGCTCAGTGGCAGAGCATCTGCTTAGTAAGCAGAAGGTCCCAGGTTCGATCCCCGGCATCTCCAGCTAAAAAAGGTCCAGGCAAGTAGGCGTGAAAAACCTCAGCTTGAGACCCTGGAGAGCTGCTGCCAGTCTGAGTAGACAGTACTGACTTTGATGGACCCAGGGGCTGATTCAGTAGAAGGCAGTTTCATATTGGGGAGGGACGGTGGCTCAATGGTAGAGCATCTGCTTCGTAAGCAGAAGGTCCCAGGTTCAATCCTCGGCATCTCCAACTAAAAAGGGTCCAGGCAAACAGGTGTGAAAAACCTCAACTTGAAACCCTGGAGAGCCGCTGCCAGACTGAGTGGACAATACTGACTTGATGGACCAAGGGTCTGATTCAGTATACGGCAGCTTCATATGTTCATGTTCATATGGGAAGGGCTGTGGCTCAGTGGTAGAGCATCCGCTTGGCATTCAGAAGGTCCCGGGTTCAATCCCCGGCATCTCTTGTTAAGAGGACCAGAAAGGAGGTGAGGGTGAAGACATCTGCCAGAGATCCTGGAGTGCTGCTGCCAGCCTACAGTGCTTAACTAGATGGGGAGAGGCCGTGGCTCAGTGGCAGAGTATCTGCTTGACATGCAGAAGGTCCCAGGTTCAATCCCCGGCATCCCCAGTTGAAAGGATCTGACAATAGGTGATGGGAAAGACTCTCTGCTGGAGACCCTGGGGAGCTAACTGCCATTCTGAATAGACAGACCTGACCTTGATGGACAGAGAGTCTGATTCAGTATAAGGCAGCTTCATGTGTTCATGTATTAGAGGGGAGAGGCTGTGGCTCAGTGGAAGAGCCTCTGCTTGGCATGCAGAAGGTCCCAGGTTCAATCCCCAGCATCTCCAGTAAAAAGGACCAGACAATAGGTAATGGGAAAGACCTCTCTGCTGAGACCCTGGAGAGTGACTGCCAGATGATACTGGCCTTGATGGACTGAGGGTCTGAGTCAGTATATGGCAGCTTCATTTATATGGGAAAGGCTGTGGCTCAGTGGTAGAGCATCTGCTTGGCATGCAGGAGGTCCCAGGTTCAATCCCCGGCACCTCTTGTTAAAAGGACCAGGCAGGAGGTGATGGGAAAGACCTCTGTCTGAGACCTTAGAAAGCTGAGGAAAGGGACCATAGCTCAGTGGTAGAACCTCTGCTTGGTATGCAGAAGGTCCCAGGTTCAATCCCTGGCATCCCCAGTTGAAAGGACCAGAAAGGAAGCGATGGGAAAGACCTCAGCCTGAGAACCTGGAGAGCTGCTGTCAGCCTGAGTAGACGAGACTGAATTTGATGGACTGAGGGTATCTGATTCAGTATAAGGCAGCTTCCTGGGCTCATGTATGATAAGGGAGGGGTTGTGGTTTAGAGGAAGAGCCTCTGCTTGGCATGCAGACGGTCCCAGGTTCAATCCCTGGCATCTCCGGTTAAAAGAGATCTGGTAGTGGATTATGGAAAAAACCTCACCCTGAGACCTCTTATGGCTGCTCTCAGCCTAAGTAGATGATACAGACTTTGATGGATTCATGGTCTTATTCAGTACAAGGCAGCTTCATGTGTACATGTGTTATAGGGGAGGGGATGTGGTTCAGTGGAAGAATCTCTGGTTTGCATGCGGAAGGTCCCAGGATCAATCCCCGGCATCCCCAGTCAAAAAGGCCAGGCAGGAGGGGATGGGAAAGACCTCTGCTTGAGACCCTGGAGAGCGGCTGCCGGTCTGAGTAGCAAACACTGACCTCAGTGGGCCTAGAGTCTGAATCTGTATCAAGCAGTTTCCTGAGCTCGTGACTGTATGTTTGATATCATGCCTAAGGTTAGATGCTTTCTTTCTTTCTCCCCTCCAGGGCTTTTTTTGTAGCAGGGGCTCCTTTGCATATTAGGCCACTCACCCCTGATGTAGCCAATCCTCCAAGAGCTTACAGGGCTCTTAGTACAGGGGGTGTGGCCTAATCGGGGGGGAATTCTAGTAGGAACTCCTTTGCATATTAGGCCACACACCCCTGATGTAGCCAATCCTCCAAGAGCTTCCAGGGCTCTTCATACAGGGCCTACTTGGAGGACTGGCTTCATCAGGGGGTGTGGCCTAATCAGGGGTGGAATTCTAGCAGGAGCTCCTTTGCATATTAGGCCACACACCCCTGATGTAGCCAATCCTCCAAGAGCTTACAGAACTCTTAGTACAGGGCCTACTGTAAGCTCTTGGAGGGTTAGCGGCATCAGGGGGTGTGGCCTAATCAGGGGTAGAATTCTAGCAGGAATTCCTTTGCATATTAGGCCACACACCCCTGATGTAGCCAATCCTCCAAGAGCTTCCAGGGCTCTTCGTACAGGGCCTACTGTAAACTCCAGGAGGATTGGCTACATTGGGCATGTGTGGCCTAATCTGCAAAGGAGTTCCCGCTACAAAAAAAGCCCTGCTCCCCTCGATGTGCAAAATGCGAATAAGTCTGTTAAAATGAGAGAAATACAAATGGGCTCACTAGCATGATTCTTGCTGCCTGCCCCATCGCACATTTCTTTTCTCTTTTGCAGAAGTTGGATAGCTTAGATGTGGATTTCAGTGGGTTATTTTTATTTTTATTTTTTAGCAGAGGAGGGAAGCTGAGATTGGGGGGGTGGGGTGGGGGCAGAAATGGCCAGTGGCTGGGCTGTTCTCAGACCTCCCGTTCTGCCAGAGGTTGTTTCCGGATGACCCACTCGGGAGGTGGTCAGCGCCAGCTGCTGACTTCAGCACCTCGCCCTGGGCCAGATGTGCGGAGCTGCTGAAAAAACCTGAGTCTGGCAGCCGGAGAGCTGGCTGGCGATTCGGGGTCGGCACCTTGCCCCCCCCACCCCCCCGCCTTCCCATTTGGCACCCTGGCCCTCCGCCGCCCTTTTCCGCAGCATCGATCGTTTGCAGGTGCGGAGTGACGGGGACAAGATGGCTTCCTGGAAAGGTGCGCCAGGGAGTGAGGTTGTTCAGGAGCCTGCTCCCTTCCTCACTCAGCCGGAATGCTGACCCATCTCTCGGTCTGGTTGGGTCTGCTTCAGCCAAGGGCTGTGCCAATGTGTCTCCGCTCTCTCAGAGTGACCCTGGTTCCCTGCCCCCTATGCCAGTGCAGGATCCCCGGGCACTCTCATATACACCCCTCTGATAAAGAAATTCCAGACTGGGTCAAAACTAATCCCCTAACAGTTTGGTGTAGTGGTGAATTGTGCGGACTCATGTGGGAGAACCGGGTTTGATTCCCCACTCCTCCACTTGCAGCTGCTGGAATGGCCTCGGGTCAGCCATAGCTCTCCCAAGAGTTGTTCTTGAAATGGCAGCTTCTGGAGAGCTCTCTCAGCCCCACACACCTCACAGGGTGTCCGTTGTGGGGGGGCGGGGGAGAAGATTGTAAGCTGCTCTGAGTCAGAGAGAAGGGTGGGGTATAAATCTGCAGTCGTCGTCTTCTTCTTCTTCTCCTGCCACCCTCAAGCAGAACTCTGTTGCCCTGAAAATAAACAGGAGATTGGGGGCCACCCACAAAAAGTCCATGAAGATGGTTTTTAATCACACGCATGGGGCTGCCTTACTCTGAATCAGCCCCATCAAGGCTAGAATTGTCTACTCAGACAGTCAGTGGCTCTCCAGGATCGCAGACAGGAGGTCTTTCCCATTGCCTCTCAAGTGATCCTTTAAACTGCAGATGCTGGGGATTGAACCCAGGATCTTTTGCATGCCATGCAGAGGCTCTGCCACTCAGGCATGGACCCGCCTTAAATGAAACTACGGGGTACAGTGAGCTGAAACACATATAGCTGGTGGGTTAAGAGTATAAACTGATATAAAGTTAAGATCCAATGGCAAAATAGTGTAATAGACAAACTGGAAGACGACTTGGTGTGGATAGCATTTGCCTGGGAAACCAATAAAAGTTGCCTGTTACTTGAACATATGAAGCTGCCTTCTACTGAATCAGACTCCCTAGGTCCATCAAGTCAGTATTGTCTACTCAGACTGGCAGTGGCTCTCCAGGGTCTCAAGCTGAGGTTTTTCATGCCTATTTGCCTGGACCCTTTTTAGTTGGAGATGCCAGGGATTGAACCTGGGACCTTCTGCTTACCAAGCAGATGCTCTACCCCTGAGCCACTGTACCTCCCCTTGCTCTTGCTACAAGTCTAGGTAAAACAACAGGATGTGTATTTCCTCGTGATGTTCTTGTCCACCTAATTTACTTTTTAACATACTTTGTAACGTATATTATAAACATCGTTTGTAACGTATATTATACACATCGTTCTAGTGTGCCATTTGAAAAAAAAAAAAGAATACATTAAAACGTAGTGAAAATGGGTTAAGCATATGTATGTTTATGTGTATGTTTAATTCGATTTATACCCCGCCCTGCCCGCCAAGGCGGGCTCAGGGCGGCTTACATCAGAGTCATAAAAGCAAGAAAACCATTTAAATATATGAGTTGAAACACATAGATTAAAACAATATACAGCTTGGTGCTAACACATTAGATGTTCCTCATAGTTCCAGGATGCCGGTTATTCCAGAATTCTCCTAAGGTAGGCTGAAGGCTTGCCAGACAAGAACGGTCTTACAGGCCTTGTTTAATGAGACCATGTAATGAGATAAACAGCCACTATCCGTTATTTGAGTACGTCAATACAAAAAATATTATTCGGATACACTGTTCTAAAAGAGAAATACATTGGAATACTGTGGATATATAGCTATACTCAGGGCTTTTTTTGTAGCAGGAACTCCTTTGCCTATTAGGCCACATCCCCTCGATGTAGCCAACCCTCCAAGAGCTTACAGGGTCCAGAGATAGAATTCTAGCAGGGGCTCCTTTGCATATTAGGCCACACACCCCTGATGGAGCCAACCCTCCAAGAGCTTACAGGGCTCTTAGTACAGGGTCCAGGGATAGAATTCTAGCAGGGGCTCCTTTGCATATTAGGCCACACACCCCTGATGGAGCCAACCCTCCAAGAGCTTACAGGGCTCTTAGTACAGGGTCCAGGGATAGAATTCTAGCAGGGGCTCCTTTGCATATTAGGCCACACACCCCTGATGGAGCCAACCCTCCAAGAGCTTACAGGGCTCTTAGTACAGGGTCCAGAGATAGAATTCCAGCAGGGGCTCCTTTGCATATTAGGCCGCACACCCCTGATGGAGCCAACCCTCCAAGAGCTTACAGGGCTCTTAGTACAGGGCCCAGAGATAGAATTCCAGCAGGGGCTCCTTTGCATATTAGGCCGCACACCCCTGATGGAGCCAACCCTCCAAGAGCTTACAGGGCTCTTAGTACAGGGTCCAGAGATAGAATTCTAGCAGGGGCTCCTTTGCATATTAGGCCGCACACCCCTGATGGAGCCAACCCTCCAAGAGCTTACAGGGCTCTTAGTACAGGGTCCAGAGATAGAATTCCAGCAGGGGCTCCTTTGCATATTAGGCCGCACACCCCTGATGGAGCCAACCCTCCAAGAGCTTACAGGGCTCTTAGTACAGGGTCCAGAGATAGAATTCCAGCAGGGGCTCCTTTGCATATTAGGCCGCACACCCCTGATGGAGCCAACCCTCCAAGAGCTTACAGGGCTCTTAGTACAGGGCCCAGAGATAGAATTCCAGCAGGGCTCCTTTGCATATTAGGCCGCACACCCCTGATGGAGCCAACCCTCCAAGAGCTTACAGGGCTCTTAGTACAGGGTCCAGAGATAGAATTCTAGCAGGGGCTCCTTTGCATATTAGGCCGCACACCCCTGATGGAGCCAACCCTCCAAGAGCTTACAGGGCTCTTAGTACAGGGTCCAGAGATAGAATTCCAGCAGGGGCTCCTTTGCATATTAGGCCGCACACCCCTGATGGAGCCAACCCTCCAAGAGCTTACAGGGCTCTTAGTACAGGGCCCAGAGATAGAATTCCAGCAGGGGCTCCTTTGCATATTAGGCCGCACACCCCTGATGGAGCCAACCCTCCAAGAGCTTACAGGGCTCTTAGTACAGGGTCCAGAGATAGAATTCCAGCAGGGGCTCCTTTGCATATTAGGCCGCACACCCCTGATGGAGCCAATCCTCCAACAGCTTACAGGGCTCTTAGTATAGGGTCCAGAGATAGAATTCTAGCAGGGGCTCCTTTGCATATTAGGCCACACCCTTCTGATGGAGCCAGTCCTCCAAGAGCTTACAGGGCTCTTAGTACGAGGCCCACTGTAAGCTCCAGGAGGATTGGCTACATCAGGAAGGTGTGGCCTAATATGCAAAGGAGTTCCTGCTACAAAAAAAAAAGCCCTGGCTGTACTCAGTGAAAGTGGGCTTAGCATATGTTGTGTGCTGAGCGCACCTTTCCCGACAGACTCTTGTTGTGTGATGAGCACCACCCTGTGGCTGCCTCGGTGCACAACAACGTGATGACCTCTGACTCCTGGGCACTGTGACACAGCAAATTTTCTTTTTAATGCTTGCAAACGGCAGTCCCCGATCTGTGCGCAGTGCCAGGATTGTGCTTTTCCATGCCCTCGTCCTGACCAGGCAGTAAAAATGGTTTGCATGTTTACTGTCGTCTTCCGGCCTCTTGCGTCACCAGCCCTAAAGTCAGATGATGGGAATTTTTTAGGAGTTTTTTTTGTTGTTTGTTTCTCCCCACCAAAGAATATGGGAAACGACAAAACATGTAAAGCGTAAACAAAGCCGCAAGGCAAAACCCTGATCAGATTGTTGTAAAAAATCTTTATGATGTTGTTCTTGCAGCTGTTATCGTAAAATCACCTGATTTCTATCAGCTTTCAGAATTCTCATCCAAAGAAAAGGAGTGGGGGGGGGGGGACATGTTTTCTGTCCGTCACTGGATCTTTCTTTGCTCAATACTAATTTTTTTTCATTATGAATTTTCAATAGGGAAGGTAAAGGAGATTGTGACCACTCTGAGACTCTGAGATTCAGAGTATAGGGCAGGATATAAATGCAATATCTTCTTCTTTTTCTTCTTCTTCTTCCTCCTCCTCCTCCTTCCTCTTCTTCCTCCTCCTTCTTCCTCCTCCTCCTTCCTCTTCTTCCTCCTCCTTCCTCCTCCTCCTTCCTCTTTCTCTTCTCCTCCTCCTCCTCCTCCTCCTTCTCTTCTTCTCCTCTCCTCATTCTTCTCCTTCTCTTCTCCTTCTTCTTCTTCTTCTTCTTCTTCTTCTTCTTCTCCTTCTCCTCTCCTTCTTCCTTCTCCTTCTCCTCTCTTCTCCTTCTTCCTTCTTCTCCTTCTCCTTCTCCTTCTCCTTCTCCTTCTCCTTCTCCTTCTCCTTCTTCTTCTTCTTCTTCTACTCTTTTGAATGAATATTGCAAAATGTTTGCAGTGATGGAGCTAGCTCTCAATCTCCTTGTCTGGTTCTGCAGGGTATCTGGAGGAGAACTCTTTGATTTCCTGGCCCAGAAGGAGTCTTTGAGTGAGGAGGAAGCCACACAGTTTATCAAGCAGATTCTGGATGGGGTCAATTACCTGCACACCAAGAAAATTGCCCACTTTGACTTAAAGGTAAGTGGGGACCGAGCAGCTATCGGGAGAGGCCATGGCTCAGTGGCAGAGCACCTGCTTGACATGCAGAAGGTCCCAGGTTCAATCCCCAGCATCTCCAGACGAAAGGGACTAAGCAGTAGGTGATGGGAAAGACCTCTGCCAGGAACCCAGGAGAGCTGCTGCCAGTCTACAGTGCTTAACTAGATGGGGAGAGGCCGTGGCTCAGTAGCAGAGTATCTGCTTGACATGCAGAAGGTCCCAGGTTCTATCCCCGGCATCCCCAGTTGAAAGGACCAGACAATAGGTGATGGGAAAGACCTCTCTGCTGGAGACCCTGGGGAGCTAACTGCCATTCTGAATAGACAGTCCTGACCTTGATGGACAGAGAATCTGATTCAGTATAAGGCAGCTTCATGTGTTCATGTATTAGAGGGGAGAGGCTGTGGCTCAGTGGAAGAGCCTCTGCTCAGCATGCAGAAGGTCCCAGGTTCAATCCCCGGCATCTCCAGTAAAAAGGACCAGGCAGGAGGGGATGGGAAAGACCTCTGCTGAGACCCTGGAGAGCGGCTGCCAGATGATACTGGCATTGATGGTCTGAGGGTCTGATAAAGTATAAGGCAGCTTCATTTATATGGGAAGTCTGTGGCTCAGTGGCAAAGCCTCTGCTTGGCATGCAGAAGGTCCCAGGTTCAATCTCCGGCATCTCCAGTTCAAAGGACCAGGATTTAGGCAATGGGAAAGACCTCTGCTTGAGACCCTGGAGAGCTGCTGCCCATCTGAGTTGACTATACTGATTTTGATGGACCAAGGGTCTGGTTCAGTCCAAGGCAGCTTCATGGGTTCATGTATTATAGGGAAGGTGCTGTGGCTTAGTGGCAGAGCATCTGCTTGGCATGCAGAAGATCCCAGGTTCAACCCCAGCATCTCCAGTTGAAAGGACCAGGCAGGAGGTGATGAGAAAGACCTCTCTCTGCCTGAGACCCTGGAGAGCAGCTGCCAGTCTGAGTTGACTATACTGATTGTGATGGACCCAGGAGGGTCTGGTTCAGTCCAAGGCAGCTTGCTGCATCCACATGGTGTGACCTGTGCTCTAGGATTCTTCGCTTGCTGAGACCTTCCTGAACTACAGCCGCTCCCCGGGGTTTGCTGTGTTGTGGCATGACAGACACGCAGCTGGACAAGGCCTCCTTCCTGTTTGCCGGCAGGTGTGTCTCGCGTACGATAAACACCACCTCCCAAAATAAAACAAGAGCTGCTAATGCGGGTTGGGACCGGCTCCCCGCAGCGAGCAGTTGATACTTTCCTGGAAGAGAAGCATTTGGTAGAAGAATAAAAAAAGTTTATAATTACAGAATGAATAAGCTAGGTTCTGGTGGCACATTAAAGACTCTTCCAGCGTCGGCTTTCCAGGGACGGAGCCCCCTTCTTCTGATACTGCCCTCTCGTACCACAGCAGTTGGCTGGGGAGAGGCTGTGGTTCAGTGGGGGAGTATCTGCTTGGCATTCAGAAGGTCCCAGGTTCAATCCCCGGCATCTCCAGTGGAAAAAGGAGCAGAGAACGGGTGATGGGAAAGACCTCCGCCTGAGACCCTGGAGAGCTGCTCCCAGTCAAAGTAGACAGTGCTGGCCTTGATGGACCGAGGGGCTGATTCAGTATAAGGCAGGGGTGGCCAAACTGCAGCTCGGGAGCCACACATGGCTCTTTCACACATATTGTGTGGCTCTCCAAGCCCCCACCCCTCCATCAGCTGGCTTGGAGAAGGCATTTATAGGTAAAGTTGCTATCTTTCATCCTCTTCTCCCTCCACATCGCCCGCTCTTTCTTTCTTTCTTTCTTTCTTTCTTTCTTTCTTTCTTTCTTTCTTTCTTTCTTTCTTTCTTTCTTTCTTTCTTTCTTTCTTTCTTTCTTTCTTTCTTTTTCTTTCTTTCTTTCTTTCTTTCTTTCTTTCTTTCTTTCTTTCTCTTTCTCTCTTTCTCTTTCTCTCTTTCTCTCTCTTTCTCTCTTTCTTTCTCTCTCTCTTTCTCTCTCTTCCTTCCTTCCTTCCTTCCTTCCTTCCTTCCTTCCTTCCTTCCTTCCTTCCTTCCTTCCTTCCTTCCTTCCTTCCTTCCTTCCTTCCTTCCTGTCTTGCAGCTGTCAAACATCTCTGCATGTATTCTATGTTGCTCTTAGGTTAAGCAAGTTTGGCCACCCCTGGTATCAGGTGTCTTAATGTGTGTTTACTCAAGGGGCCTAAAGAAGAAGAAGATTTTGGATTTATATCCGCCCTATACTCTGAATCTCAGAGTCTCAGAGCAGTCAAAATCTCCTCTACCTTCCCCCCCTCACCACAACAAACACCCTGTGAGGTGGGTGGGGCTGAGAGTGCTTTTATAGCAGCTGCCCTTTCAAGGACAGCTTCTATGAAAGCTGTGACTGACCCAAGGCCATCTCAGCAGCCACAAGTGGAGGAGTGGGGAATCAAACCCAGTTCTCCCAGATAAGAGTCCACGCACTTAACCACTACACCAAACTGGCGCTCACGTTTGTGAGAAAGGCCTGTAGTCCATGGAAGCTTCTGCTGCAATGAAATCACATTAGTCTTTAAGTTGTCTCCAGATTCCTCTTTTTCTTTTGTTTCAGCATGATGGATATTTTAGCACACACACCCCTCCATTATTGTCCTTTGCATTTGTCGGTGGTTTCTAAAGTAGAGTCTAGAAGATGTTGGAAGCTGACCTCTGTTTTTATGACCCAGAAATGGTTTTGGAGACAGCTGAAATGGACAAAATCGGTGGCAGCATCCATCGCCAAAATTGTCTTCTTCTTGCTCCCTCTCAGTTTTGGGGAAATGAATTCTTACCTCTTATTGGAATCTCAGCCAGGACTTCACTGCAAATAGGGCATGCCTGTCATTGTTGCATTGTTGTTTTTTGCATTGTTGTTTTTGCACTTTGCATTGTTGTTTTTTCTTCTTTCCCGTTTTCTGTTCTTTCAGCCCGAGAACATCATGCTACTGGACAAGACTATCCCTATCGCACACATAAAACTGATCGACTTCGGTCTGGCCCACGAAATTGAAGATGGAGTTGAATTCAAAAACATTTTTGGAACCCCAGAATTTGTTGGTAAGGCCTTTTTGGAGAGCCAGTTTGGTGTAGTGGTGAGGTGTGCGGACTCTTATCTGGGAGAACCGGGTTTGATTCCCTACTCCTCCACTTGCACCTATTGGAATGGCCTTGGGTCAGCCATAGCTCTGGCAGAGTTGTCCTTGAAAGGGCAGCTTCTATGAGAGCTCTCTCAGCTCCACCCACCTCACAGGGGTGTCTGTTGTGGGGGAGGAAGATAAAAGAGATTGTGAGCCGCTCTGAGACTCTGAAATTTGGAGTGGAGGCGGGATATAAATCCAATATCATCATCTTCTTCCTCCTCCTCTTCTGTTCTTGATGCTGGCTTATTTGGTGTTAAGAATATCACCACTCCAACCCAGCAGAATTAAATTATTAAAATGACTGCGGCTGTTCTGGTTAGAGAAAATCAGGGGCAGGTCTCTACCCCCCGCCCCCCCAAGTTCCAGGCATATTTAACTCTAAAAAATGCATGTGGACCCCATGGAGGAGAGCTGTGGTGGGCCAGGAGTTAACTCCCCATTCCAGCCCAGTTCCCTGATCCAAATGCCCCCTTCTCCAAACAGCTCTTACCTAATACTAGTCATTGCCTGAGTCTGGCTGCCATTTTCAGTAGGAGAACTGATCTCCTCTCCCCTTCCTGCAGCTTCTACCTAGGAAAAGTACAGTCTTTCTCCACAGTGGGAACCAAAGCTGCTTGCATCATTCTTCTCTTCCCTTTTTGATCTGCACAATAACCCTGTGAAGTAGGTTGGGCTGAAAGTCTGTGACTGGTCTGAAATCACAATGTGGACCAAAGCAGGAGAGAAGGGACCTCAGCAGAGCTGTGGTGGGCCAGGAAAGAGTTAACTCCCTGTTCCAGCCCAGTTCCCTGATCCAAATGCCCCCTTCCCCAAACAGCTCTTGCCTAATACTAGTCATTGCCTGAGTCTGGCTGCCATTTTCTGTAGGAGAACTGATCTTCTCTACCCTTCCTGCAGCATCTACCTAGGAAAAGTACAGTCTTTCTCCACAGTGGGAACCAAAGCTGCTTGCATCATTCTCCTCTTCCCTTTTTTGATCTGCACAATAACCCTGTGAAGTAGGTTGGGCTGAAAGTCTGTGACTGGTCTGAAATCACAATGTGGACCAAAGCAGGAGAGAAGGGACCTCAGCAGGGTATAATCGGTCCATTGTTCAACCACCCTGTGAGAATTTTGTGGAACTCTTAAGATTTGTCAAATGGAAAAATAACCAAAGCATATCAAGCAGGAAAAAAGCCCAGTGGGAATTCGTTTGCGTATTAGGCCACACCCCCTGATACTAAGCCAGCTCAAAAAAAGCCCTGGGAGAAAGTAATTTTGAAAGTATGATGGGATTATCATTACCATTCTAATTCAAGAAGCCTTTAAAGGCAGATGCTGAGCTGATCTAATTGAATACACCTTCCGGTCGTGTCAGGGGTGTGTGGCAGATGTAAATGAGTTGTGCTAATGAGCTCCGGCACCTCTTTTTCTGCTAAATGACGCTGATGCTGATAGCCCTTCTAGAGACGTACATGATGCGGCTAGATCCCATGTGATGTTCTTCCCAGCCCGGAGAGCTACTGGGTGGCTGACGATGTGGCAAGCCTCTGTTCCCTCCTAAGTCCACCAGCTTTAAGCCGTGTTTTGTGTTTCTGTAAATGAGTCATCTGCAAAGTTCAGGGCAAAACAGAGAAGGGGACAATCAATGATGAGGGCTTATCTGTTGACAGCTTTGTGCTGGGCTGAGTTTACTCCTGAGCCCTGGAGGTAACTGTAGCAAACTGGCTGTAGCCAAAGGCGGTTGGTTTCTGCTGGCTCCGCCACCCCCAGCTCTGGAATCTTCTGGATAGGAGATGGAGGAAGAATCGCCCTTATGTTGACGGTCGTAAAAGCAACGAGTGGAACAGCAAAGTGCAAGTAGAGAGCCAATTTGGTGTAGTGGTTAAGCGTGTGGACTCTTATCTGGGAGAACCAGGTTTGATTCCCCACTCCTCCACTTGCACCTGCTGGAATGGCCTTAGGTCAGCCATAGCTCTTGTAGGAGTTGTCCTTGAAAGGGCAGCTGCTCTAAGAGCTCTCTCAGCCCCACCTACCCCACAGGGTGTCTGTTGCAGGGAGAGGAAGGGAAAGGAGATTGCAGGCCGCTCTGAGACTCTGTCCTTGAAAGGGCAGCTTCTGGGAGAGCTCTCTCAACCCCACCCACCTCACAGGGTGTCTGTTGTGGGGGAGGGAGATAAAGGAGATTGTGAGCCGCTCTGAGACTCTTGAGTGGAGGGCAGAATATAATAATAATAATAATAATAAATTTTATTTGTACCCCGCCCTCCCCCGCCGAAGCAGGCTCAGGGCGGCTAACAATACGGTGACCAATGGTGCACCAACAGTAAAACAGTTACATTAGAAACATTAAATTAAACATTGAATTAACCTTAAAAGCCTGAATTAAAACAATTAACTAAAACATATTAAACGCTATCCTTGACACTCTTCTAGTTGATGCTGATGGCGGATTTTCAGTTATTCATAAGCTAATTTAAAAAGGGTGGTCTTGCAGGCCCTGCGGAATCCAATGTCGTCTTCTTCTTCTTCAAGAGAAACCCAGCATCTGGGATGTGTTTATGCCAGGGGTGGCCAACGGTAGCTCTCCAGATGTTTTTTGCCTACAACTCCCATCAGCCCCAGCCAGCATGGCCGATGACTGGGGCTGATGGGAGTTGTAGGCAAAAAAAACATCTGGAGAGCTACTATTGGCCACCCCTGGTTTATGCGAACGTGGACACGGGAACATCATCTTGACAGCTCCGTTGTGTCCACTCAGACTTGTTCTGGCTTTTCAGACCTCATCAAAGGAAGGCTTTTTCCTAGCCACATTCCCCAAAATCCCTTTCCCTGCTTGGGATCGAACCTGGGACTTAGGCGACCCAGCACGTCCCCGAGAATGCATGGGGGAGAGAGAATTTTGGATGTGAAAAGGGCTGGGCCCTGGGTGATCTGGCCTTCGGGTGCTAGAAAGAACCCAGGTTCATTGTGTTGGATGGAGGCAGGCAGCCCAGTTGGTCTGAAGTGACAGGATGAAGTTAGAGTACAGTGGCACTTTTAAGATCAACAGAATTTTATTCAAGGTGTGAGCTTTTTTGGGGCAATGAAATGGAATTAGGGAAAGTGGTTGTACATAAAGAGCAGGGGTGGCCAAACTTGTTTAATGTAAGAGCCACAAGACATGAATGTCAGATGTTCGAGAGCAGGAAGGAAGGAAGGGAGGAAGGCAGGAAGGAAGGCAGGAAGGAAGGAAGGAAGGAAGGAAGGAAGGAAGGAAGGAAGGAAGGAAGGAAGGAAGGAAGGAAGGAAGATGGAGGAGAGATAGGTGCAAAGCAAGCAACGTTAACTTTAAATGCATTCTCCAAGCTGCCAGCTGACTTGGCTTGGAGAAGTGATTTAAAGAGACAAATGTCTTCTCCAAGCTGGCCAGTAGGGGCTTCAAGAGCCACACAAAATCTGTGAAAGAGCCACATGTGGCTTCCCAGCTACAATTTGGCCACCTCTGATATAGAGAGCGGATAGTAAATAAGCATGCAAAATGATGATGTTTTCGAACAGATAACAATAATGTTATCTTGGTTTGTGGTTATCATCTGTTTGTGTTCAATTGGGGGGGGGGGGGGAGTACCACAGGTAATGAATACGTCAATATTGGATGTACCCAATAGTGATAATCTATCATTACATACCATCCATCTCCTCTCTATAATGCAAGCAAAAATTACAGCATCTTCTTCTTTGAAGTGTACTTTTCTTGTCCCCAGAACAGAGAATGGCATTTAAGTCTATCATTCCAAATTCCATTGCATACTCGATTACATTCTCAATTATTAAGAGCCGTCAACTGCGATTCTGTCGCTATGTGACATTTTGCTAGTCTTAAGCCCAGAGTTAACTGACAGCAAACTTTATTGGGTGCAGTATTATGCCAGAGCACAGCAGTTCATTGCATTGCATTGCAATCACTATTATACTATTTCAAAAAAGGGGGAGGAAAATTAAGAACAGGGGATGTGTAGCCTTTCTTGGTGAGAATACTTATGTGAGGACTAGATGAGTTACCACGTGTAATGAGATTAGAAACCAATATCGCTGTTAAGTCCTGGGTGTGTGCGTGTTTATTCATTGTGTGTCGCTGATGTCTGCAAAACAAACAAACAAAGGAAAAAACCCTCTGCTTCTTTCAGCACCAGAAATCGTGAACTATGAACCTCTCGGTCTGCCGGCAGACATGTGGTGAGTCTGCCCCTTCCCATTCTCAGACGGCCAGTTTGCCCCTGCTTCAAAAAATAATCTCGCCCCCCAGATTTTATTAAGCAGGAGTCCAGCAGCACTTTTAGAGACCAAGGACAGGCTCCTGTCCTAGTTTGCTGCCGCAGATTAACAAGGGAAGATCTAGGTTTTATTGTGTTTGAAGAAGGCCAGGCCCGACAGAAAACAGCGCCTTTCATGTGTACATACAAATAGATCCTGTATTCGTAGGGCCTGCCTTAAATCTTCAGCTTTGTTTTTTTCTTTTTCTTTCAGGAGCATAGGCGTTATCACGTACATCCTGTAAGTACTCTGCTAGTGTGAACATATACAATAAACCATGGCCGCAAATAGGCAGATCGTGAGAAGGTGGGTGGGGAGGGCTGCACCAGGGCTTGTGGCCCTGTGATAAACGGGTTCCCCATGAACCCCCAAAGGGGAAAAAAGTAGATCCATGCCAAAGTTTTTACTGATATCAGCAGGAGCAATACAACAGCAATATACCAGCAATACACCAGGCAAGCTCAAAGTACAGAATAAAGGAAATACAGGAGAGCCAGTTTGGTGTAGTGCATGGACTCTTATCTGGGAGAGCCGGGTTTGATTCCCCACTCCTCCACTTGCACCTGCTGGAATGGCCTTGGGTCAGCCATAGCTCTAAGCCTGCAGACTCTTATCTGGGAGAACCGGGTTGGATTCCCCACTCCTCCACTTGCAGCTGCTGGAATGGCCTTGGGTCAGCCATAGCTCTAAGTGTGCAGACTCTTATCTGGGAGAACCGGGTTTGATTCCCCACTCCTCCACTTGCAGCTGCTGGAATGGCCTTGGGTCAGCCAGAGCTCTAAGCCTGCAGACTCTTATCTGGGAGAACCGGGTTGGATTCCCCACTCCTCCACTTGCACCTGCTGGAATGGCCTTGGGTCAGCCATAGCTCTAAGTGTGCAGACTCTTATCTGGGAGAACCGGGTTTGATTCCCCACTCCTCCACTTGCAGCTGCTGGAATGGCCTTGGGTCAGCCAGAGCTCTAAGCCTGCAGACTCTTATCTGGGAGAACCGGGTTGGATTCCCCACTCCTCCACTTGCACCTGCTGGAATGGCCTTGGGTCAGCCATAGCTCTAAGTGTGCAGACTCTTATCTGGGAGAACCGGGTTTGATTCCCCACTCCTCCACTTGCACCTGCTGGAATGGCCTTGGGTCACAGCCATAGCTTTCGTAGGAGTTGTCCTTGGATGGGCAGCTTCTGAGAGAGCTCTCTCAGCCCCACCTACCCCACAGGGTGTCTGTTGTGGGGGAGGAAGGGAAAGGAGATTGTGAGCCGCTCTGAGACTCTTTGGAGTGGAGGGCGGGATATAAATCCAATATCTTCATCTACCTCGCAGGGTGTCTGTTGTGGGGGAGGAAGGGAAAGGAGATTGAGAGCCGCTCTGAGACTCTTCGGAGTGGAGGGCAGGATATAAATCCAGTATCTTCTTCATCTTCATCTTCTTGACTAAAGTTAACCCTTACACATTGGGTTTCACTTCAGCTCAAACATCAAAATCATTCCCCTCAGAAAACACACCCAGGGAAATGCTGATCGCCACTTTGGGGTCTGGCAGCAATTTTTTCTCCAGACCAGTTTGGCCCAGGGATCCCGGAGGTTTCTGCCATCTCCTGGGCATAGAGCAGGGGTTACCGGCAATGTTCCCTCCAGGCTGCAGAGTCTCGTGAGCAAAAATTCTCCTTTGTGAGCTGCTGGCATTAAAGTTGTGAGCTGCTGCGTACATCGGTTTGTTCCGAGGTCATCCTTCCTGGAATATGCTGCCATGTGGTCCGTGGAGAAAGGACAGGATAAAAAACTACTCAAACCGGGAAGCTATAATAAATCTGTCTCCCCCGTACTGGCACCTTAGGAGGGTGCCCAAATTCCTACTCCCCGACAGGGCTCTTGCAACTCGGCCACGTTTCTGTCTGGATATGCTGGCCGGGCATTTTTTTCCAGGCATTTGTTTGGCCTATTGCCCTTTGGCGTTGCCAATTGCACAGCCAGCCATCAGCTTCAAAGTGGGCCAGGGAATAGATCCCCCTGTTCGGGGTTCAGAAGAGCAAGGTTCGGCTTCTAACATAAGAACATAAGAGAAGCCATGTTGGATCAGGCCAATGGCCCATCCAGTCTGCGTCACACAGTGGCCATAGAAACCAAGGGCCTTCAGGAGGTCCACCAGTGGAGCTAGAAGCCCTCCCACTGTGCCACCCCGAGCGCCAAGAATACAGAGCATCACTGCCCCAGATAGAGAGAGTTCCCACAATACGCTGTGGCTAATAGCCACCGATGGACCTCTAAGAACATAAGAGAAGCCATGTTGGATCAGACCAATCGCCCATCCAGTCCATCACTCTGTGTCACACAGGGGCCAAAAAACCAGGTGCCATCAGGAGGTCCATCAGTGGGGCCAGGACACTAGAAGCCCTCCCACTGTGCCTCCCCCCAAGCACCAAGAATACAGAGCATCACTGCCCCAGACAGAGTCCCAACAATGTGCTGTGGCTAATAGCCACTGATGGACCTCTGCTCCAGATGCTTATCCAATCCCCTCTTGAAGCTGGCTATGCATGTAGCCGCTGCCACCTCCTGCGGCAATGAGTTCTACGTGTTAATCACCCTTTGGGTGGAGAAGGACTTCTGCTTGCTGCTTCCTTCATCGGGGGACCCTCCTTGCCCCCTCTTCTTTCTTGTTCCATCCTAGGCTAAGTGGGGCGTCGCCGTTCCTTGGCGAGACCAAACAGGAGACGCTGGCCAACATCACTGCCGTGAGCTACGACTTCGACGAGGAGTTCTTCAGCCACACCAGCGACCTCGCCAAAGATTTTATTCGGAAGCTTCTGGTGAAAGATACGCGGTAAGCGCCCTGGTGCCAACCTGCTGTGTGCACGGTCAAAACAAAACATAATAACATGAGAGAGAAGCCATGTTGCATCAGGCCAATGGTCCATCCAGTCCAACACTCTGTGTCAAACAGGGGCCAAAACCCCTGGTGCCATCAGGAGGTCCATCAGTGGGGCCAGGACACTAGAAGCCCTCCCACTGTGCCCTCCCAGCACCAAGAATACAGAGCATCACTGCCCCAGACAGAAGAACATAAGAGAAGCCTTGTTGGATCAGGCCAATGGCCCATCCAGTCCAACACTCTGTGTCACATAAGAACATAAGAGAAGCCATGTTGGATCAGGCCAGTGGCCCATCCAGTCCAACACCCTGTGTCACATAAGAACATAAGAGAAGCCATGTTGGATCAGGCCAATGGCCCCTCCAGTCCAACACTCTGTGTCACATAAGAACATAAGAGAAGCCATGTTTGAGCAGGCCAATGGCTCATCCAGTCCAACACCCTGTGTCACATAAGAACATAAGAGAAGCCATGTTGGATCAGGCCAGTGGCCCATCCAGTCCAACACCCTGTGTCACATAAGAACATAAGAGAAGCCATGTTGGATCAGGCCAATGGCCCCTCCAGTCCAACACTCTGTGTCACATAAGAACATAAGAGAAGCCATGTTTGAGCAGGCCAATGGCTCATCCAGTCCAACACTCTGTGTCACATAAGAACATAAGAGAAGCCATGTTTGAGCAGGCCAATGGCTCATCCAGTCCAACACTCTGTGTCACATAAGAACATAAGAGAAGCCATGTTTGAGCAGGCCAATGGCTCATCCAGTCCAACACTCTGTGTCACACAGTAGCTAACCCCCCCCCGCCCCCGGTGCCATCAGGAGGTCCATCAGTGGGGCCAGGACACTAAAAGCCCTCCCACTCTTTTGCCCCTGCCCCCAAGCACCAAGAATATAGAGCATCACTGCCGGATGGTTCTTCAAGTTCGGAGTGGCTGAGTGCTCAAAAACACTCCCACCTTCTTGGCTTTCCGCAAACTGCAAAACTAAACTATTCAGGAGAGCTTCTCTGTGCTCCCAGTAGGGGGCAGCATACAAAAGGTGTCACAAAGCTATGCGGATAAACGAATAGAGACTGTGATCTCTACTGTCGTGTATAGCTCAGGGATGGCCAAACTGTGGCTCTTTCACACATATTGTGTGGCTCTTGAAGCCCCCACTGCCCCATCGGCTGGCTTGGAGAAGGCATTTCTCTCTTTCAATCACTTCTCCAAGCCAAGCCAGCTGCCAGCTTGGCGAACACTTTTAAAGTTGAACATATGAACATATGAAGCTGCCTTATACTGAATCAGACCCTGGGTCCACCAAAGTCAGTATTGTCTTCTCAGACTGGCAGCAGCTCTCCAGGGTCTCAAGCTGAGGTTTTTCACACCTATTTGCCTGGACCCTTTTTAGTTGGAGATGCCGGGGGTTGAACCTGGGACCTTCTGCTTCGCAAGCAGATGCTCTACCACTGAGCCACCGTCCCCCCAGTTGCTTTCTTTCTTCCTCTACCTCTTCCCATCTATTTTTCTGCCTTCCTGCCTGCGTACCTAGGGTTGCCAGATCTGTGTTGGAAAATACCTGTAGACTTTGGGGGAGGATCAAGGAAAGGGTAGGGTTTGAGTAGGGGAGGGGCCTCAGCAGGGCCCTAGAGTCCACCCTTCCAAGCAGCCCTTTTCTCCAGGGGAGCTGATCTCTGCCGGCTGGAGATCAGTTGTAAAAGCAGGAGATCTCCAGGCCCCACCTGGAGGCTGGCAACCTTACACCTTCCTTCCTGCTTTCCTTCCTGACTTGCAGCTCTCAAACAACTGACATTTATTCTATTACATTAAGCAAATTTGGCCACCCCTGGTTTAGCTTATTGATTCTATAATTATATAGTGTTCGGACACTTGGTGTTTTGTGTTAATACATATTAACGCAATATGTGGGGTGACATGATAGAGGTTTACAAGATTATGCATGGGATGGAGAAAGTAGAGAAAGAAGTCCTTTTCTCCCTTTCTCACAATACAAGAACTCGTGGGCATTCGATGAAATTGCTGAGCAGTCGGGTTAAAACGGATAAAAGGAAATCCTTCTTCACCCAAAGGGTGATTAACATGTGGAATTCACTGCCACAGGAGGTGGTGGCAGCTACAAGCGTAGCCAGCTTCAAGAGGGGATTGGATAAAAATATGGAGCAGAGGTCCATCAGTGGCTATTAGCCACAGTGTGTATATGTATGGCCACTGTGTGACACAGAGTGTTGGACTGGATGGGCCATTGGCCTGATCCAACGGGGCTTCTCTGATGTTCTTATGTGACACAGAGTGTTGGACTGGATGGGCCATTGGCCTGATCCAACGGGGCTTCTCTGATGTTCTTATGTGACACAGAGTGTTGGACTGGATGGGCCACTGGCCTGATCCAACATGGCTTCTCTGATGTCCTTATGTGACACAGAGTGTTGGACTGGATGGGCCTTTGGCCTGATCCAACATGGCTTCTCTGATGTCCTTATGTGACACAGAGTGTTGGACTGGATGGGCCATTGGCCTGATCCAACATGGCTTCTCTGATGTTCTTATGTGACACAGAGTGTTGGACTGGATGGGCCACTGGCCTGATCCAACATGGCTTCTCTGATGTCCTTATGTGACACAGAGTGTTGGACTGGATGGGCCATTGGCCTGATCCAACGGGGCTTCTCTGATGTTCTTATGTGACACAGAGTGTTGGACTGGATGGGCCACTGGCCTGATCCAACATGGCTTCTCTGATGTCCTTATGTGACACAGAGTGTTGGACTGGATGGGCCTTTGGCCTGATCCAACATGGCTTCTCTGATGTCCTTATGTGACACAGAGTGTTGGACTGGATGGGCCATTGGCCTGATCCAACATGGCTTCTCTGATGTTCTTATGTGACACAGAGTGTTGGACTGGATGGGCCACTGGCCTGATCCAACATGGCTTCTCTGATGTCCTTATGTGACACAGAGTGTTGGACTGGATGGGCCATTGGCCTGATCCAACGGGGCTTCTCTTATGTTCTTATGTGACACAGAGTGTTGGACTGGATGGGCCACTGGCCTGATCCAACATGGCTTCTCTGATGTCCTTATGTGACACAGAGTGTTGGACTGGATGGGCCATTGGCCTGATCCAACATGGCTTCTCTGATGTTCTTATGTGACACAGAGTGTTGGACTGGAGGGGCCACTGGCCTGATCCAACATGGCTTCTCTGATGTCCTTATGTGACACAGAGTGTTGGACTGGATGGGCCACTGGCCTGATCCAACATGGCTTCTCTGATGTTCTTATGTGACACAGAGTGTTGGACTGGATGGGCCACTGGCCTGATCCAACGGGGCTTCTCTTATGTTCTTATGTGACACAGAGTGTTGGACTGGATGGGCCACTGGCCTGATCCAACATGGCTTCTCTGATGTCCTTATGTGACACAGAGTGTTGGACTGGATGGGCCATTGGCCTGATCCAACGGGGCTTCTCTTATGTTCTTATGTGACACAGAGTGTTGGACTGGATGGGCCACTGGCCTGATCCAACATGGCTTCTCTGATGTCCTTATGTGACACAGAGTGTTGGACTGGATGGGCCATTGGCCTGATCCAACATGGCTTCTCTGATGTTCTTATGTGACACAGAGTGTTGGACTGGAGGGGCCACTGGCCTGATCCAACATGGCTTCTCTTATGTGCTTATGTGACACAGAGTGTTGGACTGGATGGGCCACTGGCCTGATCCAACATGGCTTCTCTGATGTTCTTATGTGACACAGAGTGTTGGACTGGATGGGCCATTGGCCTGATCCAACATGGCTTCTCTTATGTTCTTCTGTGACACAGAGTGTTGGACTGGAGGGGCCACTGGCCTGATCCAACATGGCTTCTCTGATGTCCTTATGTGACACAGAGTGTTGGACTGGATGGGCCACTGGCCTGATCCAACATGGCTTCTCTGATGTTCTTATGTGACACAGAGTGTTGGACTGGATGGGCCACTGGCCTGATCCAGCATGGTTTCTCTTATGTTCTTATATGCTATGCTTCAGTTCTTTCAGGAGGTTCCAGACTTCTAAAATCCTGCCTTGCCTTGCCTTGACATTGTTTTCATTTTCTAGGAAGCGTCTTGCAATCCAAGAAGCGCTTGCGCACCCCTGGATAACGGTAAGGCTGGGTGTGGGTTTTGTATGGGAAGGAGATAGGGGAATTTGTGCTGATGCTGGACAGAACTTTGTATGACATTTTGGCATTTAATTTGCTTCTGGGTACCCGGTTTTAGCCAGGGCGACGGCAACCTTCTGCTTTGATTTCTCGCTGCTGTAATCTTCTCAGTGGAGTTACCATTAGGCCAGATGGTTTTAAGAACTTTGAGAGAAAGAAGCACCATAAAGGAGGGGCCGTGGCTCAGTGGCAGAGCCTCTGCTTGGCAGGCAGAAGGTCCCAGGTTCAATCCCCGGCATCTCCAGTTTAACAGGACCAGGCAGGAGGTGATGGGAAAGACCTTTCTTTACCTGCGACCCTGGAGAGCAGCTGCCAGTGTGAGCAGACAGTATTGGTGTAGTGGTGAAGTGCGTGGACTCTTATCTGGGAGAACCGGGTTTGATTCCCCACTCCTCCACTTGCAGCTGCTGGAATAGCCTTGGGTCAGCCGTAGCTCTAGCAGAGTTGTCCTTGAAAGGGCAGCTTCTGGGAGAGCTCTCTCAGCCCCACCCACCTCACAGGGTGTCTGTGGTGGGGGGAGAAGATATAGGAGATTGTGAGCTGCTCTGAGTATCTGATTCTGGGAGCAGGGCGGGGTATAAATCTGCGGTCTTCTTCTTCTCCTTTTGACCTTGATGGACCAGGGGTCTCATTCAGCTCCAGGCAGCTTCATGCATGAAACTGTATTTCCTTTAATTTCTTTTCTCTTAAAGAAAAGGAAGAAAGTCTTAAAACCTGACGTTGAACATAAGCATACAATTTTCTGTCTGGGGAGCCTTCTTACTGTTGTGTCATGCCTGCCTGCTGGTTGCATGGATACTGAGCATCGTTTCACTGAAAGGGCACTGTCCTCTTTGAGCTTCTCCCTGGAACCGAAAAACCTTTTACCTGCCTTTGCCCTTAACTTCAAGGGCAGCTGAGAGAGAGAACTTCCCTGTGGACGGTGTCCTGGCTTGTTCGCGTTTGTGTTTGTGGCAGTCTGCTGTGTAGATGTTGCAGTAGTGTCCAAAATTGGCCGAAGTCACCATTTGGGTATGAACGTTGCTGTCGTCGAGAGAAACGACGTGAATTTCTAAGAACTTGGAAGTGACAGTGGAGAGAGTCACCTAAATGGAGACTGTCAACATTCTCCAATGGCGTGCTGGATTCGGATCCAGTAGCATCTTAGAGACCAGCTGGATTTTTAGGGTATGACCTTTTGGGGGTCAAAGCTCCCTTCATCAGATTAAGAGGGCTTTGACTCTCTAAAATTCACATCTCAGAAATTTCCCTGGTCTCTAAATTGCCGCCGGACTCAAATCCGGCTCCCTCTTCAATGATCCCCGTTCACCCATGTGGATCCCGCTAGTGGGGAAGCGCATTTATTCTTGGCTGTCGACAGGGATTTCAGAGCATTGATCTGTACGTCACCAAAGTTTTGGACATTCACTGCAACATGGAACATATTGAGCGCGCGTTGAGCTGGGCTTGGCTCAACAAGCGAAAGGCTGGCGTTGACATTTTCTCATATGTTTAAAATGCAAACTGTTTGAGTGTGCGTTCCTGATTATTTCGAGAACGGGCGGGCCCAGGCGCTAGCATGTCGTTTGTCCCTCTGGGGGTGCTGCCGTTGCATTCTGGGGGGGGGTTTGTAGCAGGAACTCCTTTGCATATTAGGCCACACCTCCCTGATGTAGCCAATCCTCCAAGAGCTTACAGGGCTCTTCTTACAGGGCCTGCTGTCAACTCCAGGGGGATTGGCTACATCTCATGGGTGTGGCCTAATATGCAAATGGGGTTCCTGCTACCAAAAAAAAAAAAGCCCTGTTTGCATTCATTCCTTGTCTATGCATGCATCGGGACATTGACTCTCCCTACATCCCGGACCCATCTCTTGCACGCGTTTGCCCGTTGTGGTGTCTTTGACGTTGTGGTGCCTGTCGAGACGTTGCAGTGTCTGTCGAGATGGCCAATAATAACACCTCCTGCTTCTGTCTGAAGACTCACCAGTCCAAAGAAGGCAAAGCCCATTTCGGCAAGCGGGCCCCAACCCGGCCCCTGAAGACCAAGCGGCTGAAGGAATACACCCTCAAGTGCCACTCCAGCATGCCACCAAACAACACGTACGTCAACTTCGAGCGCTTTGCCCACGTGGTGGACGACCTCTCAGGGATGGAGCGGAGCTTCGGCGCCGTGGCCGCCGCCCACGACTCCTTGCAGGAGGACCTGGACGCCCTGGTCTCCATCTACAACGAGAAAGAGGCCTGGTACAAAGAGGAGCACGAGAACGTGAGGCACGAGCTCTCCCAGCTGAAGTATGAGTACCGGAAGGTCGAATCCCTCAAGAAGCACCTGCAGGAAGACATCCGGGCCGTCGGGGCCAACCTGGCTGGCGTTACGGGGAAGTACCTGGAACTGCAGTCCCGTTTCGAAGTCCTCAGCAGGGAGGTCTCTGAAGAACTCAAGTGGCTTCAGGACTGGACCAGCGCCTTGCAGCTAGAGCCGGGGATGGGCAGCCGGGGGGGCTTCGCCTCGGCCTGCGACAAAGACCTCAGCGAGTCTCTGATGGAGCTGCTGAATAGATCCTGCTGCGAGGACTTCCTGGCTGCCTTGAACCTGGGGGTGGCGAAAGGAAGCCAGTGAGGTGGCCCAGGCTGGATTCTTAGAGCCGTTTTTGCTTTGTGAGGCACGCTGACTGGAAAGGAATATGAGAGGGCTTCTGCTACCGCTGTGAGAATTTGGATGCAGGGAATGCAATTATTGGGTGCTAGCGGGGCTTTTTTTGGTAGCAGGAACTCCTTTGCCTATTAGGCCACACCCTTCTGATGTAGCCAGTCCTCCAAGAGCTTACAGGGCTCTTAGCACAGGGCCCAAAGATAGAATTCCAGCAGGGACTCCTTTGCATATTAGGCCACACACCCCTGATGGAGCCAATCCTCCAAGAACTAACAGGGCTCTTCGTACAGGGTCCAGAGATAGAATTCCAGCAGGGGCTCCTTTGCATATTAGGCCACACACCCCTGATGTAGCCAGTCCTCCAAGAGCTTACAGGGCTCTTAGTACAGGGCCCAGAGATAGAATTCCAGCAGGGACTCCTTTGCATATTAGGCCACCCACCCCTGATGGAGCCAACCCTCCAAGAGCTTACAGGGTCCAGAGATAGAATTCTAGCAGGGGCTCCTTTGCATATTAGGCCACCCACCCCTAATGGAGCCAACCCTCCAAGAGCTTACAGGGTCCAGAGATAGAATTCTAGCAGGGGCTCCTTTGCATATTAGGCCACACACCCCTGGTGGAGTCAGCCCTCCAAGAGCTTACAGGGTCCAGAGATAGAATTCTAGCAGGGGATCCTTTGCATATTAGGCCACCCACCCCTGATGGAGCCAACCCTCCAAGAGCTTACAGGGTCCAGAGATAGAATTCTAGCAGGGGCTCCTTTGCATATTAGGCCACACACCCCTGGTGGAGTCAGCCCTCCAAGAGCTTACAAGGCTCTTAGTTCAGGGTCCAGAGCTCCTTTGCATATTAGGCCACAACCTTCTGATGTAGCCAGTCCTCCAAGAGCTTACAGGGCTCTTAGTACGGGGCCCACTGTAAGCTCCAGGAGGATTGGCTACATTAGGAGGGATGTTGCCTAATATGCAAAGGAGTTCCTGCTACTTAAAAAGCCCTGGGCACTGAAGCCTATTGCAAGCTTTATTGATTTCTAATGCATTTGTGGTTTTGCCATCCGTAAATGTATGTTCTCCTTTTCCGGGCTAACCTTGTTTGGTATTTAGACACTGGATGTATCTCAGGCAGGCCGGCCTTGAAATCTACAAATTGAAAGTGACATGCAGTTTAGTTGCAGTAGTTCAGTCCAGGGGTGGCCAAACCGCAGCTCGGGAGCCGCATGTGGCTCTTTCACACACATTGTGTGGCCCTCGAAACCCCCGTCACCCCATTGGCTGGCTTGGAGAAGGCATTGCTCTCTTTAAATTACTCTCTTTAAATGCATTTAGGGAGGGACAGTGGCTCAGTGGTAGAGCATCTGCTTGGTAAGCAGAAGTTCCCAGGTTCAGTCCCCGGCATTTCCATCTAAAAAGGGTCCAAGCAAGTAGGTGTGAAAAACCTCAGCTTGAGACCCTGGAGAGCAGCTGCCAGTCTGAGTAGGCAATACTGACTTTGATGGACTGAGGGTCTGATTCAGTAGAAGGCAGCTTCACAAGTGTTAGGGAGGGACGGTGGCTCAGGGGTAGAGCCTCTGCTTGTTAAGCAGAAGGTCCCAGGTTCAATTCCCGGCATCTCCACTTAAAAAGGGTCCAGGCAAATAGGTGTGAAAAAACCTCAGCTTGAGACTCTGGAGAGCCACTGCCAGTCTGAGTAGACAATCCTGACTTTGATGGACCCGGGGGGGGGTCTGATTCAGTAGAAGGCAGCTTCGTATGTTCATTTAAAGTTAAAATTGATTTCTTTGCACTGCTCTCTTCGCATCTATTTGCCTTCCTTCCTTCCTTCCTTCCTTCCTTCCTTCCTTCCTTCCTTCCTTCCTTCCTTCCTTCCTTCCTTCCTTCCTTCCTTCCTTCCTGTCTTGCAGCTCTCGAACATCTGACATTTATTTTGTGTGGCTCTTACGTTAAGCAAGTTTGGCCACCCCTGGAATCACTGTAGGTAGCACCGTATTTAAGCGGGAAACATGTCTTTGTGTTGTTCTGTTTTGGAAGACTGAATCAATGTATGTTCGCCCTGGGATTCCTTTTTAAGACTTGGCAGGGGTTAGCTTTAGAGCACTTAAAAAGCTTTATGGCAGAGCAATTTCTGTCCTATAAAATGGCCAGTGCTATGGAGGCATTGATTTTTGGATTATGACTCCCCACGGAGCATCACTTTCAATAATGCTGCAGGGCGAGGTGTGGGGCTGTGCCTTCCCCCAGCACTCTCTTAGCTGCATCTTTGTACTCAGGGCTTTCTTTGTAGCAGGAGCTCCTTTGCATATTAGGCCACACCCTCTGATGTAGCCAATCCTCCAAGAGCTTACAGGGCTCTTCGTACAGGGTCCAGAGATAGAATTCTAGCAGGGGATGCTTTGCATATTAGGCCACACCCTCTGATGTAGCCAATCCTCCAAGACCTTACAGGGCTCTTAGTACAGGGCCCAGAGATAGAATTCCAGCAGGGGCTCCTTTGCATATTAGGCCACACCCCCTGATGGAGCCAATCCTCCAAGAGCTTACAGGGCTCTTAGTACAGGGTCCAGAGATAGAATTCTAGCAGGGGCTCCTTTGCATATTAAGCCACACCCTCTGATGTAGCCAATCCTCCAAGAGCTTACAGTAGGCCCTGTAAGAAGAGCCCTGTAAGCTCTTGGAGGATTGGCTACATCTTAGGGGCGTGGCCTTTAATGTTCCCTCTAAGCCTCAGAGTCATGTGAGCAGAAATTCTACTTTGTGAGCATTAAAAGTTGTGAGCCACTGAAATTAATGTTGCGAGCTCCTGCCTAAATGATTGGGCTCTGGGGCCATTTTTCCTGAGCCGAGGAAAAAATGCGTGAGCCGGCGGCTAAATATCTGTGAGCCAGCTCATCCCAACTCAGTTTAGAGGCGACACTGTTGGCCTTATGTGCAAAGGAGTTCCTGCTACAAAAAAAGCCCTCTTTGTACTAAAAACTGGTGGGCGTGGCGGGGACATCGGGGTCACACTTCAGCGTAGTCGGAGAGGTGTGATGAAGGCGGCCCCTGTGGAGCTTGTCACAGAAGTGACACACGAAGCTGCTTCGAGAAACTTAACACAATTCTCACCCAGATTTGAGAGAGAGAGAACAGGGTTTCCAGTCCCCAGGTCGGGGCAGGGGATCCCCCAGTTTGGAGGCCCTCCCCCCACTTCAGGGTCATCGGAAAGCAGGGGGAGGGGAATGTCTGCTGGGCACTGCATTATTCACTACGGAGACCGATTCCCATAAGGTATAACGGTGAATTGCTCTGTGGGTATCTGGGGCTCTGGGGTGGGGTGGGGGTGCTGTTTTCTGAGGTAGAGTCACCAAATTTTCAGCATCGCATCTGGTGCCTCTCTTCAAAACACCCTCCGAGTTTCAAAAAGATTGGACCAGGCAGTCCCATTCTATGAGCCCCCAAAAGAAGGTACCCCATCCATTATTTCCAATGGAGGGAAGGCATTTGAAAGGTGTGCGGTCCCTTTAAATGTGATGGCCAGAACTCCCTTTGGGGTTCAGTTATGCTTGTCACAACTTTGCTCTTGGCTCCGCCCCCAAAGTCCCCGGATATTTCTTGAATTGGACTTGGCAGCCCTAAGAGAGAGAGAGAGAGAAGAAAATTACTGCATCCTTTTGTTGTGGAATGTGAAAATCGTTTCAGACGCCAATGAATAAAAAGAAGGGGAGGGGAGAAATTAGTTTGCAGTTAGGCCCCATTTTTTTGTCCCTGCGTTTGAAGAAGTTTGGTGCTCAGGCAGTGCTGATGATGTGCCCGGATTTCACCTTTGTGCACAGCCAATAAATATTTATTTAGTGCAACCAGATTTCTCACTGTGCCATCTGTCCATTTGCTGCCTCAGAGGCTGGCTATGCAGTTATTTCCCGTGACCTTCTTGCTTCTCTAAATTCTGCTGAGCTGCTGTGACAAGTTGTGCAGGACATGGTGCTACTCTGAAACTCTGCAGCTGAGCCGGTTGGGTTCAGCTGTCCCAGGGCCAATGTGCCCTTTAAGCTGTGGAGTCTTGTGAGCAAAAATTCTGCTTTGTGAGCGACTGCTGTTAAAGTTGCGAGCTGCTGCATAAATCAGTTTGCCATTTTTCCTGAGCCAAGACAAAAACGTGTGAGCTGGAGGCTAAAAATCTGTGAGCTAGCTCACACTAACTCAGCTTAGGGAGAAAACTGCTCAGGGGCCAATCACACTGTAGGTTCCTGTTCAGTTTGGTGTAGTGGTGAAGTGTGCGAACTCTTCTCTGGGAGAACCGGGTTTGATTTCCCACTCCTCCACTTGCACCTGCTGGAATGGCCTTGGGTCAGCCAGAGCTCTAATAGAGGGCCAGTTTGGTGTAGTGGTTAAGTGTGCGGACTCTTATCTGGGAGAACCGGGTTTGATTCCCCATTCCTCCACTTGCAGCTGCTGGAGTTGCCTTAGGTCAGTCATAGCTCTGGCAGAGGTTGTCCTTGAAAGAGCAGCTGCTGTGAGAGCCCTCTCAGCCCCATCCACCTCACAGGGTTCTGTTGTGGTGGAGGAAGGGAAAGGAGGTTGTGTGCCGCTCTGAGACTCTGTCCTTGAAAGGGCAGCTTCTGGGAGAGCTCTCTCAGCCCCACCCACCTCACAGGGTGTCTGTTGTGGGGGAGGAAGGGAAAGGCGATTGTGAGCTGCTCTGAAACTCTGAGATTCAGAGTATAGGGCGGGATATAAATCCAATTTCTTCTTCTTCTTCATCTTCTTTTTTGTTCTGGAAGGATGAGAGAAGGGGGGGAATGGTTTGGGTGTAAGAAGTCCCACAGGGAATCCCTTTTCGGAAGAAATGGAGGGCCGTTTTTCATAGGAGGAGCTGAGTGGCAGAAAAACCTGACTGAAGGCGTCTTGAGGTGGCTGCGACTGGGCGAGAATTTGGAGCCCTTGTTTCTTTCTTCCCAGAAACATTTCAAGGCTTCCTGAGGGGGGCTTTCCAAGCCTCTTTCTCTCATATATTGACTAGAAGTGACCTTTCCCCGTGGGTTGAAGCCAGAGAAAGTGGATATCAAAGATTTGCAGGGTTGTGTGGAAAAGGTGCCATTCATGCATATCCTTCAACCAGAAATGCCCCGTCACCTCTAGCTGCACCGTCCTGCTTCTCCGTCGTGCAGTAAAAGATTCAACTCCACGTTGCAGGATGGGCAGAAATCAGACCCTGGGGAGATACTGTTAAGCCTCCTCATAGGGAAAGGTGAGATAAGGACCTATGTGGACGTGATAAAGGTTTATAAAATGCAGGGCTTTTTTTAGTAGCAGGAACTCCTTTGCATATTAGGCCACACACCCCTGATGCAGCCAATCCTCCTGGAGCTTCCTGTAGGCCCTGTAAGAAGAGACCTGGAAGGATTGGCTACATCAGGGGGTGTGTGGCCTATTATGCAGTGGAGTTCCTCCTATAAAAAAACCCAAAAAAGCCCTGATTTAGGTATGGTGTGGAGGGAGTGAACAAAAAAGAAGTTTTTCTGCTCCCCAAAGACTCAAACTTGAGGGCCTCCAAATGAAAATGATGGGCAGCAGATTTGGTGTATTGGTTAAGTGTGCTGCAGACTCTTATCTGGGTGAACCGGGTTCGATTCCCCACTCCTCCACTTGAACCTGCTGGAATGGCCTTGGGTCAGCCATACCTCTGGCAGAGGTTGTCCTTGAAAGGGCAGCTGCTGTGAGAGCCCTCTCCAGCCCCACCCACCTCACAGGGTGTCTGTTGTGGGGGAGGAAGAGAGCGAGTTTGGTGTAGTGGCTAAGTGTGCTGCAGACTCTTATCTGGGAGGACTGGGTTTGAGTCCCCACTCCTCCACTTGCACCTGCTGGAATGGCCTTGGATCAGCCATAGCTCTAAGTGTGCGGACTCTTATCTGGGAGAACTGGGTTTGATTCCCCACTCCTCCACTTGCACTTGCTAGCCATAGGTCAGCCATAGCTCTGGCAGAGGTTGTCCTTGAAAGGGCAGCTGCTGTGAGAGCCCTCTCCAGCCCCACCCACCTCACAGGGTGTCTGTTGTGGGGGAGGAAGGTAAAGGAGATTGTGAGCCGCTCTGAGTGGAGGACGAGATATAAATCCAATATCTTCATCTTCTTCTACCAGGGCCAAGACCTTCTCTGTCCTGGCCCCGACCTGGTAGAATCAGCTCCCTATGGAGATCCGGGCCCTACCTGGCTTGTTAGCCTTTCGTAGGGCCTGTAAAACGGAGCTGTTCCGCCAGGCTTTTGGATGAGGCGGCGGGCATCTCCTTGTTAGATCAGTCGGCCTCCCCTGCTGTACTACACTGCTGTACCATCTTACTATACCATCCTGCTGAACCATCATGCTGTACTATCAACTAGTTACTGAAACGGAATTCTATTGCGATGTTATTATCCTCTGTATTGATGTACGCCGCCCGGAGCCCCGATGGGGGAATGGGTGGAATAGAAATAAAACAACGATGACAACAACACACGGGGAGGGATTAAATGGTGGAATTTGCTGCCAGAAAATACAGTGATGGCCATGAGAACAGAGGGCTTTAAAAGGGGATTAGATAGATTCATGGGGGATAGATCTATCAGCGGCTACCAGCCATGGTAGCTAAAAGAATCCACAATGTTCAGTGACATTCAATCTCTGGGTCCCAGGGCCAAGAGGCAACATCGGGGAAGGCCTCGGCCTCTGTGCCCTGTTGTTGAACCTCCAGAAGTGATTGTTAACTGCGTGAGACAGGATGCTGGACCCTCACTGGTCTGACCCAGTAGGGCTCTTCTGATGCTCTTATCAGAGGAAGGCCTCAGCCTCTCTGCCCTGTTGTTGGCCCTCCAGAGGAACTGGTTGGCCACAGTGTGAGACAGGAGGCTGGACTGGATGGACCCTCCCTGGTCTGACCCAGCAGGGCTCTTCTGAGGTTCTTCTCAGGGGAAGGCCTCGGCCTCTCTGCCTTGTTGTTGGCCCTCCAGAGGAACTGGCTGGCCACTGTGTGAGACAGGAGGCTGGACTGGATGGACCCTCCCTGGTCTGACCCAGCAGGGCTCTTCTGATGTTCTTCCCAGGGGAAGGCCTCGGCCTCTCTGCCTTGTTGTTGGCCCTCCAGAGGAACTGGCTGGCCACTGTGTGAGACAGGAGGCTGGACTGGATGGACCCTCACTGGTCTGACCCAGCAGGGCTCTTCTGATGCTCTTCTCAGGGGAAGGCCTCAGCCTCTCTGCCTTGTTGTTGGCCCTCCAGAGGAACTGGCTGGCCACTGTGTGAGACAGGAGGCTGGACTGGATGGACCCTCACTGGTCTGACCCAGCAGGGCTCTTCTGATGTTCTTCTCAGGGGAAGGCCTCGGCCTCTCTGCCCTGTTGTTGGCCCTCCAGAGGAACTGGTTGGTCACAGTGTGAGACAGGATGTTGGAGTAGGTGGACTACTGGTCTAGTGCAGGAGGGCTCTTCTGATGTTTTTATAGTCTCTCCATAGGTGAACAGCTTCTCAGCCACACAATGCCGATTGTGTCCAGTTGTGGCTGTGGTTGCCTCTCTTGGGGGGGGGGTGGTCTGAACAGGGCAAACATTTAGGGTCACACAATCCGTGTCACGCTTTTTGGGTCCACTTTGTAGCACTCACCGGTCTTCTCCCACCCCCCCCCCAGCCAACAGATAAATGCCAGGCCATGGTGAGGCGGGAATCTGTCATTAATCTGGAGAACTTCAAGAAGCAATACGCCCGGAGGAGATGGAAGGTACGGACATGAGTGCGAAAGTTGCGCTGGCCACATGCGGGGCTGCCTGCCTGCCAAGGGTGAAGCAGAAGGGAGGGGGAGAGAAGTAGATCACGGGCAAAACTGACCTGACATCCCTGGTGTTGTATTGAGACAGCTGTCTCTGGGAGGGCAAGCAGGAAATTTGCATGCAACATAATGGAGATGTTTTAACAGATGCAAACAGGCGTTAACAAGCTTAGTTGATATGGTCCTCGTTTGTTTGGGTTTCATTCTGGGGGAGCCAGTCCGTGGGCCACTCCACAAAAATGCAGCCAGAATGGGGCCTACCTCTTTGGCTGAATGGGAGGGGACTCCCTTGGTCTTGTGTGTGTGTGTTTAGGTGTGATTGGAGCCTTTCTGAGAACCAGTTTGGTGTAGCGGTGAAGTGTGCGGACTCTTATCTGGGAGAACTGGGTTTGATTCTCCCCTCCTCCACTTGCACCTGCTGGAATGGCCTTGGGTCAGCTGTAGCTCTTGCAGAACTGTCCTGGAAAGGGCAGCTTTTGGGAGAGCTTTCTAAGCCCCACCCACCCCACAGAGTGTCTTTTGTGGGGGGAGGAAGGTAAAGGAGATTGTAAGCCGCTTTGAGACTCTGATTCAGAGAGAAAAGTGGGGTATAAATCTACACTCTTCTTCTTTCTTTCTCCCCAGCTCGCTCACAGCATCGTCACTCTGTGCAACCACTTGTCGCGTTCCTTGATGAGGAAAGCCCACCTGATGCCAGAGGAAGCCTTGGTGAGTGTCCGGAGGCAGCCGATTGTCCAGCTGGAGGCCTCCAGAGGCAGGAATGGCTGTCCAGCCAGGTGAACGAGGCACCACTTTTGGGGGAAGCAGGAGCCTCTGCTGCCCTCTCTGTCCCATCTGCTCAGGGCCACAGTGTCTGATCCTCCTCTTCTCCTTCTCCTACTCTTCTTTTTTTCTCCTCTTCTTCTCCTTCTCCTCCTTCTCTTCTTCCTTGTCTTCTCCTCCTCCTCTTCTTCTCCTTCTCCTCCTCTTCTTTTTTTCTCCTTCTCCTCTTCTCCTTCTCCTCCTCCTCTTTTTCTTCTCCTCTTCTTCTTTGTCTTCTCCTCTTCTTCTTTGTCTCCTCCTCCTCTTCTTCTCCTCCTCCTCCTCTTCTCCTTCTCCTCTTCTTCTTTTTCTCCTCCTCCTCCTCTTCTTCTTTGTCTTCTCCTCCTTTTCTTCTTCTCCTTCTCCTCCTCTTCTTCTTTTTCTTCTCCTCCTCCTCTTCTTCTCCTTCTCCTCCTCTTCTTTTTCCCCTGCTCCTCCTCTTCTTCTCCTTCTCCTCATCTTCTTCTCCTTCTCCTCCTCTTCTTGTCTTATCCTCCTCATCTTCTCCTTCTCCTCCTCTTCTTCTTCTCCTCCTCCTCTTCTTTTTCTCCTCCTCCTCCTCCTCTTCTTCTTCTCCTCCTCTCCTCCTCTCTTTCTCCTCCCCCTCCTCCTGTCCCAGTATCTTTCAAGGCAGAGCCACGATCAGTATGAGGTTAACAGGGCTTCACCCAGCCTCTCACAAGATGGGAGATTCCAAGAAGCCCTGCTCAAGGCTTGTAGCCCTGTGTTAAAAAATGTCTGCAGAGCAAAGAGGGGAGGGTGGTTGGGGGGCAGCATGCAGAGTCAGAGTTCTGTCCCCCCCTCTCCATGTTTTTATTATTGATTTAAAACCTGTGTTTGCTGCCTTTTGCCCTGATGCTTGCCTTTTGTCAAGGTGGCTTGTGATTGAAAGAAAATACATCACATAGAAAATGTAAAAAAAACCCCCAAAATTTAAAAATTGCAATTTAGGACTGCTTTAGTCCTACGTTTTGCTCATGACCGGAGTTCAATCCCCGGCGGAAGCTGGGTTTTCAGGTAGCCGGCTCGAGGTTGACTCAGCCTTCCATCCTTCTGAGGTCGGGGGGGAAGTGTAGATGACTGGGGAAGGCAATGGCAAACCATACCGTAAAAAGTCCGCCGTGAAAACGTCGTGAAAGCAACGTCACCCCAGAGTCGAGGGTGCTTGCACAGGGGACCTTTCCTTTTCCTAATCACGTGCAGTCCTAAATAAAACCATCTTCAGCTGCCTCTTAAAGGCTGAAAGTGAGTGGGGCCAGGTGCACCTCCCTGGGGAGGCTGATCCAACCTCATGGGGCTGTCACCAAAAAGGCCCTCTCTTGCGTGCCTATCAAACAAGCTTCTTTGATGGATGAGACAGTCCAGAGGGCCTTTCCCTGTGATCTTAATTCCAGGGCAGGAACATCGGGGAGAAGGCAGTCCTTTAGATGACCTGTGTCTTCTGATCACTCCGTGTCTCTCTTCCAGCGCAACTGCGAAGCGACCAGGAGGAAGACCTCGCAACCCAGCAGGCAGCGCGGCATCGCTTGAGAAGGAGCAGCAGCATTTCGTAATGCCCAAACAGGCATCAGCCCGGACTCTCGAGGGCTTCCAAGAGCGGCTGGCACTGCCCAGTCTGGTGCTAGGGAGCCTCCGCGTTTCCCCAAAACGTCTGCCTAAAGCCAAAATGGGCCGGGGGTGGAAGAAGCCACAATAGGCCTTCAAATCCAGCAGATGTCCAGCGGGCCGGCTGTGACCCAGCCGTGACCCAGGGCACTTTCCCTCCTCGCTTTCCCCAGACTTTCTAGAAGGAGAAAGACCTGCAGGACTCAGCTGCTTTGAGACCCCCAAGGCAGAAAAGAGAAGGCCATTTGCTTCCATGGCCAGCCAGGCTCAGCGTCCTGAAATGCCCCCTCCTCTTGGCCTCTGCCTGGAGGCTGTACTGACAGGTGTGGGAATGGCGTTCCGTGCAGCTCACTGCTTCTGACCCTCCTGGGGTGGGGTTGTGTGGCAGGGGAGGGATGCAGCCCTCTGGCACTACCTGGGCAGGTGCTGGGAGGACGGGTGCAGCCAGGGGGGAAGGAGCAACATGACTCGGCTCAAGACCAGCTTTTGGAGGGTTTTGGATTTCCTGGGAGAGAGGAGCCAGCGGGAGTGTTTTTCCCTATTCCCTTCACAAATGCAGTTGCAGGAGGGGTGGGGGGGACTGCAAAGCTGCTTCCCACCCAGGGCTTCTTTTGAGCAGGAACGCAGCTCCGGGTGGCTTGGTGAAGGGGCGTGTGGCCTACTATGCAAATGAGTTCCTGCTGGACCTTTTTCCTTTTAAGAAGCCCTGTGTGGACAATGGTGATGTCAGAGGGTGTGGTCTAATAGGCAAATTAGTTCCTGCTGGGCCTGTTCCTTTTTAAAAGCCCTGTGCTGGCAACGGTGATGTCAGAGGGTGTGGCCTAATATGCAAATTAGTCCCTGCTGGTCTGTTTTCTTTTAAAAAGCCCTGTGCGGACAATTGTGATGTCAGAGGGTGTGGCCTAATAAGCAAATTAGTTCCTGCTGGGCCTGTTCCTTTTTAAAAGACCCATGCAGACAACGGTGATGTCAGAGGGTGTGGCCTAATATGCAAATGAGCCCCTGCTGGGCCTTTTCCTTTTAAAAAGCCCTGTGTGAACAATGCTGATGTCAGAGGGTGTGGCCTAATATGCAAATGAGCCCCCTGCTGGGTTTTTTCCTTTTAAAAAGCCCTGTGTGAACAACGATGACGGCAGAGGGTGTGGCCTAATATGCAAATGAGTTCCTGCTGGGCTTTTTCTACAGAAAAACCCCTGCTTCCGCCCTTAGCGGAAACGAAGGTTTTGGGGTAATCTGTGAAGCCTCAAGGAGAGCAAGCGAGAGGGTAAATCCAAAGCACTTTCCTTTTCTGAATGCCGCATTTCCACTGAGTGGCCGACATGGGCCCAGGCCTGCGCTCCTTGCTCTCTGTTAAAAAAGGGCCCTTTCTCCATCTTTAATGTGAAAAGGCCAGTTTTTGTCTCCCGAATGCTAATTGCCCAGCGCTAGCTGACAACCCAATGAATCTGAGGCAGCCCAAAAGAACAGTTCCAAAGACAAACAAAACGTCATTCCAGCATGTGCTGAATTCGGAGCTTCGTTACCATTCGATGTTTCGAAGTCTGTATTGCCAAGATGGCTGGAGCTGCAGAGAAAGGCGAGCGAGGAAGGTTTTAATAAATTAAAAAACAATAAAGCTTTTGTGAGCTGGGGCCCATTGTGCCAGAAGAAACGGCCCCTGGTCCGCCAAGGTGCCTGCTGGAATAGATTTTTCCAGCTTTGAAGGTGCTGCCTGACTCTTTGTTTCATGACCTGGCAAGGGTTGCCATTTAGTCAGAGGTGACTGAGCAGTGCTTAATGTGCATTATCCAGTTTATTGCATGCAGAATAATATGGCAGATCAGATGCAAGGGTAGCCAAACCTGCTTAATGTAAGAGCCACATAGAACAAACGTCAGATGTTTGAGGGAAGGAAGGGAGGAAGGAAAGGAAGGAAGGAAGGAAGGGGAGGAAGGAAGGAAGGAAGGAAGGAAGGAAGGAAGGAAGGAAGGAAGGAAGGAAGGAAGGAAGGAAGGAAGGAAGGAAGGAAGGAAGGAAGGAAGGAAGGAAGGAAGGAAGGAATAATGCCGAATAATATCGGCAGATCAGATGCATTCTGTAACTTTACGCCAGCATGGTATAGTAGTTAGAACGTTTGGCTAGGAGCTGGGAGAGCCAGGTTTGAATCTTGGCTCGGCCCTGGGACCTTGCTGGGTGACCTTGGGACAATCACACACTCTCAGCCTCGCCAGGCTGTCGTGAGGATAAAATGGAGGGGAGAAGGAACAGAGTGCTTTGGGGTCCCCGCTGGGGTTAAAGATGGGGTAGAAATAAAGTAAATAAAATAAGTAATAGGTAAAATAAAAATCCTATTTATCTATGAAATCAGAGACAAGCTGGCTACTTAAATGCAGACGGAGGTTTTTTTGTGTTCTTGAGAATCACGCATCTTCTATCACAGGGGTGGCCAAACGTCCTTAACGTAAGAGCCACACAGAGCAAACGTTTGAGAGCCACAAGACAGGAAGGAGGGAAGGGAGGAGGGAAGGAAGAAATAGGGAGGGAGGGGAGAGGTGGAAAGAAAGCATCTTTAACTTTAAATGCATTCTCCAAGCTACCAGCCAACAGGATGGTGGAGGCTTCACAAGCCACGCAATACGTGTGAAAAGCCACAGTTTGGCCACCCCACCCCTGCTCTATCACATTTCGATCCTACCAGGAGCTAAGGCTGGTTCTCTGTTTCCCATTTTTACTCCTCCAGCAGCCCTGTAGGTTAGACCGAGAAAGAGAGAGTCAGATGCGGCTGATTTTGAATGGCTCAGTGGGGATTCAAACCTTGGTCTCCTCAGTCCTAGCTAGACACCGTAACCACTACACCACACTCTCTTTCATGGCATATTTCTGCTTCTCTCAGCGTTCTGCCATTTTCTTGCCTGGGCCTTTGCAGCTTCATCCCCCTTAGACTGCCTGCTGTGCCCCTCCCCTCCCCATGATCAAACCAGCTCAGATGACAGCAGCCAGAGACCCTTCTGTGACATAACGTCAGCCCATCCAATCACCGCCCAAGGTTTTCCCAGCCTACCTCCTTTGTACGTCATGGTTTAAAGCATGACCTCTCCAAAGAATGCATGCCATTGCAGAAAGGCAGTTGTGCACAATTCCCGGTCCTTTCTAGCAGAGACCTTACCACTGAAGGGGACAGAAGCAACTGTAGATACATGGTGTGTCCCCATACAGTGGTGTGATGAAGGATGACGACTGAGAGGCGATAGGATCACCATCTTCAAGTACTTGAAGGGCTGTCATATGTGGAATTGTTTTCTGTGACCCCAGAAGGTAGGACCAGAACCAAGGGGTTGAAATTAAATCAAAAGAGTTTCCGGCTCAACGTTAGGAAGAACCTCCTGACCGTTAGAGCAGTTCCTCAGTGGAACAGGCTTCCTCGGGAGGTGGTGGGCTCTCCTTCCTTGGAGGTTTTTAAACAGAGGCTAGATGGCCATCTGACAGCATTGGAGATCCCGTGAATTTAAGGGGAGGTGTTTGTGAGTTCCCTGCATTGTGCAGGGGGTTGGACTAGATGACCCAGGAGGTCCCTGCCAACTCTATGATTCTGTGGTTTTCTCAGTGCCTGCTACCTCTGTGTCAATGAGTGTCAGACTGACGTTTCTCTTCCTGCTTCCTGAAACGGAATGGTATCTCCAGAGAAGAATCAGCATCAAACCGATGGGGGACAGGCAAGAGCTCTGTGGTGGAAATGTATAAATGCGCCTGAAGCTTCATCCTGTTCAGATGTCTTCATCTCCACTCCTGCATGCCTGGCTGGAATTCGGCCAGAGTGTGGGCCTTCTGTGCGCACCCTTTTCTATCGAGTATAATCTCAGCGTTGCTCTCCTAGCGAGTTACATGAGTCAGAGTCACACTAGCGATTTTCGGCGTGTTCCGTGCTGCTTTGGAAATGCGCCGCGCCGTTACATTGACTGCACGACAGAAAATGTTCTCTTCAGGTATTTCCTGATGACCCCCACGCCCTCTTTTTTCTGTATGACGTATGTCTGCCGTCTTTTGTGTACTCAATGCAACTATAGATGTAAATGTGGACACTTCAGTTTTTGCTTCTGTATTTAAAACAAAAATTAAAGATGACTGCAGTGGTTTGGAAGAGGCTTCAAGTTGCGGGGGGTGGTGGGGGGAGACGAAGGGGCTGATGCAGTCCGAACATCAGAGACGGCAGAACCTTGGGGTGACCCCCCCTTTCCTCCTGTCATGGCTGCTGACAGGGCTTTTTTGTAGCGGGAACTCCTTTGCATGTCGAGCCACACCCCCTCGATGTAGCCAATCCTCCTGGAGCTTACAGAGTTCTTATTACAGGGCCTACTGTAAGCTCCAGGAGGATTGGCTACATCAGGGGGTGTGTAGCCCAATATGCAAAGGAGCTCCTGCTACAGAAGAAGCCCTGGCGCCTGATGACTGAGCAAAAGATGGAGAGGTGGAGGTTAAAGGTTAGGCTTGCCCTCTTTCCCGGCCTTCGTCTTCCTTAAGAACATAAGAACATAAGAGAAGCCATGTTGGATCAGGCCAACGGCCCATCAAGTCCAACACTCTGTGTCACACAGTGGCAAAAAATTTTATATACACACATACACTGTGGCTAATAGCCACTAATGGACCTGTGCTCCATATTTTTATCTAAACCCCTCTTGAAGGTGGCTATACTTGTGGCCGCCACCACCTCCTGTGGCAGTGAATTCCACATGTTAATCACCCTTTGGGTGAAGAAGTACTTCCTTTTATCCGTTTTAACCTTTCTGCTCAGCAATTTCATCGAATGCCCATGAGTTCTTGTATTGTGAGAAAGGGAGAAAAGTACTTCTTTCTCTACTTTCTCCATCCCATGCATTATCTTGTAAACCTCTATCATGTCACCCCGCAGTCGACGTTTCTCCAAGCTAAAGAGTCCCAAGCGTTTCAACCTTTCTTCATAGGGAAAGTGCTCCAGCCCTTTAATCATTCTAGTTGCCCTTCTCTGGACTTTCTCCAATGCTATAATATCCTTTTTGAGGTGCGGCGACCAGAACTGCACACAGTACTCCAAATGAGACCGCACCATCGATATATACAGGGGCATTATGATACTGGCTGATTTGTTTTCAGTTCCCTTCCTAATAATTCCCAGCATGGCGTTGGCCTTTTTTATTGCAGACGCACACTGTCTTGACATTCCTTGGAGCTGAGCTGTGCATTTTCAGCCAAACTCTTCACTTTCAGCTTGAGGAGGGGAAGGAAAGGTGAATGGGAAGGTAGATTGTGCCACCTCCCCTGCTGGCCTTTGCGGTTGCCAGCTTCTAGGTGGGTATAGCAATCCTAGTGTACCACAGGAAGTACGACAAAATAACAAAACAAAAAAAACCCTGTGGAAAATAACAAGACAAAACATCAGCCATACAATATGAAAAAGTATATTTGAAACGATTGTCCCTCGGTGCATAATCAATAACGTACAAGTTACAAAAATCTGAATAGGGGAGTTCACAGTATAGATAATATTTCAAAATTCAAAACTCCAGATATGCGCGTCGATGTCCGACTTTAAGCGGGCGAAATGGTCTTCAGTGCTTAACGTCGGACATCGACGCGCATATCTGGAGTTTTAAATTTTGAAATATTATCTATACTGTGAACCCCCCTATTCAGATTTTTGTAAATTGTACGTTATTGATTATGCACCGAGGGACAATCGATTCAAATATACTTTTTTCATATTGTGTGACTGATGTTTTGATATATAATTTCTCGTTATTTTCCACAGGTTTTTGTTGAGCTTCCAGGTGGGACCTGGGGATTGCCTCGAATTACAACTCATCTCCAGATAACAGAGATCTGTTCCCTAGGAGACGATGGATTCTTCGGAGGGAGGACACTGTGGGATTGTACCCAAATGAGGTTCCTGGACTCCTCTCAAGCTTCACCCCCAAACCTCCAAGAGTTCCACAGCTGGGAGTTGGCAACCCTACTCCCCCATCTCTCACTGATGGTCAGGAAAGGATCTGGGCACCCGACTGGCCCTTGACCAAGGAAGTCAACATCACATTTATTTATTTGTATTCCACTTTTCTCCCCAGAGTTGGGGCTCCAAGCAGCTTAGAACGTCATTCCTCTTTCCTCCATTTTCTCACACAAAACAACCCCGTGAGGTAGGTCAGGCTGAGAGTTTGCGACGGGGCCAAGGTCACCAAGCAAGCTTCCATGGTAGAAGCAGGGATCGGAACTCGGGTCACCTAATCCAGCGCCTACAGTGGGGAGGGAAGCCATGCCTTCTCCCGGTAGACCTAGTGACCTTGCTTTTCCCTGTGCGGGGTGCAAACTGCGTGCATGCTGGAAATCATGCTCCCCCCCCCCCTTTACTGGAGAAATTAGATTCAAATGACAGAGTACTCCCAAATTCCTTCTTTGTAAGTAATGGAGAAGGCCCAGGCCTTGAATTCAGCAGGAGCTCACAGGAGCACAGCTCCTGAACCTTTCTGAGGGTTCTCCCTCCTCCTCCCCACCTACCTACCTTGTCCACGAATTGTAGGTGCAGCTGCAGAACAATTCCTGGATGAGGAGAGCGGGCAGCCAGCCAGCCACCAGGAGCTTTGCCACACCCCCAGCAGCCCTCATTAACCCCTGGAGAAGCCCACGCCACTTCTTCTCCACTTCTTATGGGATTCTGAGTGGTGGGTGGCTTGCTGGCCTTTTGACTGGGGGGGGGGTGGCCAAGGAGAGCCCCAGGTGAGTGAGGCCTGCTTGGGCTGGCTGGATCTCTAGCCAGCCCAAGCAGGCCTTGCTCGCCCGGGGCTCTCTTTTCTTGCATTGGGGTACTTTTGGCTGGTGGGGGGGGGCAGCATACGCTAATGAGTTACGCTAATGAGCTGCACCGCATATTTTTCTACAAAATGACCCCCTGAGAAGGCCCAACAGAAAGCAGCGAACGTTTCGAGCCCTGGTGGTTAAGCTGCTTTATTTCAAATAACGGGTCAGACAGCGACTTCCATCTGCAAAGCATTTTGGAGGGACACGTCAAGTGGGGAAGTGAAGTTCTGAAGTTATCAGAAAAGGAAGACCGTGCATTCAAACAGATGGGTGATTTGGAGGGGGGGGGCGACTTCTGCATGCTATTGCATTAGACTGGGGTCTCTCAGACCTGTCCCCCAGGGTGCACGCGGTTGCAACACCCCGCCGCATCCAAAGGAATAGATTATACAGGCGATCGGCTCATCCTTCTGCAGCTACTTTGACCAAATCAATGTAATCTGCATTGCAAAGAGGATCGGCTCACTGCAGAGGAGATGGGAACCGTTTGGATCCTTTCCAGGCCGTGAGTCACTTCGACCGTTTTGGATCTCCGAGGCTGCTCAGACCTGCAAGGCAGAGCGAGCCGCTGTGGCTCATGGCAAAAGACTCTTTGCCATGTAAAGTGCTGCGCCTCACCTTCTCAAAAACCGGCTCCTTGTTGTCTTTGTTTTCTCTCTGCTGCATTGAATCTGGGCTGCCATCTTAGTCCCGGCCCCTTCTGGTTCCGCGGGGAGGAAAAGGAAAAAGACAGCAGCCACGGCTGGCCAGACAAGAGGCACTCGGCCACCCCACACAGCTGTGTTGCGCAGGCTGAGTTGGACTGACGAGCAGGGTTGTCGGGTCAGATTCAAGAAATATCTGGGGACTTTGGGGGTGGAGCCAGGAGCAAAGGTGTGACAAGCATAACTGAATTCCAAAGGCAGTTCTGGCCATCACATGTAAAGGGACCACACACCTTTCAAATGCCTTCCCTCCACTGGAAATAATGAAGGATAGGGGCACCTTCTTTGGGGGCTCATAGAACTGGACCCCCTGGTCCAATCTTTTTGAAACGTGGAGGGTCTTTTGGGGAGAGGGTCTGAATGCCGTGCTGACAATTTGGTGCCCCTACCACAAAAAAAACAGTCACCCCCCCCGAGCCCCAGATCAATTCTCCATTATACCTATGGGAATCAGTCTCCATAGCGAATAATGGAGTGCTCAGCAGACATTTCCCTCCCTCGCCCCGCTTTCCGATGATCCTGAAGCGGGGGGAGGGCACCCAAACTAGGGGATCCCACCTGGGGATTGGCAACCCTACACCAAAGCCCCTTGCGCTGTCCACGTGTGACTCTAGCACTGTGGCCCCCCCCACCCCCACCCAGGCATGGTAAGAGAGCCTACAAGAGGACAGAAGAGGAGCACCTCCTTTAAGTGTTATTTTTTTCCTTTTTCACGAGGGGAGCATATGCCATGGGTCTCCAATCTTTTTCAGCCTCCGGGCACTTCTGAAATTCTGATACAGCGTGGTAGGCACGGCTACAAAAATGGCTGCTGTAGAAGGTAGAGCCAGCTGCAAAATGGCTGCTGCAGGAGGTGGACCCAGCTGCAAAATGGCTGCTGTAAGAGGCAGAGCCAGCCACAAAATGGCTGATGTAGGAGGCGGAGCCAGCCACAAAATGATTGCCACAGCTTGACTTCAGATTGGCTGCTGCCAAAGCAACATTTTTTAAAAAAATCTCTGCAGCCAATCCAATCTCCAAGGGTCAATCAGGAGCCTTGCTGAGCAAAAAGCCCTTACTGGTCCCACCTACTTCCTGAAATACTTGGTGGGCGCCAAAAAGGACCATGCCTGGGAGAAGATGAGGCAGGCTGTGTTGGTGATTGACAGGGGTCAGGTCGTGGGAGAGCAGCGGAAGCAGCAGGGTTCGCCGCTGGAGGAAGCAGGGCCGACCCCAAGGCCGAGGGGCTTCCTGCAAACCCCTTCCCTTACCCTGCGGAAGACCAAACCTCTCTCATTTTCTGCACAGCCCTATTTAAAACGTTCCATGCAATTGTGAATTCCTCGCGGAGGAGGGACTTTGGGTCCAAAGCAACATCATCAGAGCCTCTTTGGCACTGTACCATGACGCTTCATCGCAGTAGAAAACAGCACAGGTTCTCCATCACAGTGTTGGCGCTTCCAGCTTCGTAGAGCACTGCGGGAAGGTCGAGTCCACAAGGAGCTGTGCCCCTCCTGCGGGAGAGCCCTGGGTTCCTCTTGGGCCTGCCGTCCGTCTGTGTGTGGCTCTGGCTGGACAGCTCCAGCATCTCCTGTCTCGCCAGGCATCTGGGTAGCCCAAGAAAGCTGGTCTTGGACCGCTGGATGCTTTCCCTTGCAAGCCAGCCTTGATCTCCAGCTGCTCTCAGCAACTGGACAGCAACTTTGCAACTCACGTCTCTCCCCCCTCCCATGCTAATTCTGCCCAATCTTTGAAGCTGTTGTAGCTCTGTGTGTTGGGGGCGGGGCGTGATAAGAGAAAGTCTCATTGGGTGCAGTTTAATTTTTAGTGGTGGAAGGGCAGGGTGTCATCACAGACTTTCGAACGCATGAAGAGCCAGTTTGGTGTAGTGGTTAAGTGCGCAGACTCTTATCTGGGAGAACTGGGTTTGATTCCCCACTCCTCCACTTGCACCTGCTGGAATGGCCTTGGGTCAGCCATAGCTCTAAGTGTGCAGGCTCTTATCTGGGAGAGCCGGGTTGGATTCCCCACTCCTCCACTTGCAGCTGCTGGAATGGCCTTGGGTCAGCCATAGCTCTAAGTGTGCAGACTCTTATCCGGGAGAACCGGGTTGGATTCCCCACTCCTCCACTTGCAGCTGCTGGAATGGCCTTGGGTCAGCCATAGCTCTAAGTGTGTGGACTCTTATCTGGGAGAACCAGGTTGGATTCCCCACTCCTCCACTTGCAGCTGCTGGAATGGCCTTGGGTCAGCCATAGCTCTCGCAGAGCTGTCCTTGAAAAGACAGCTTCTGGGAGAGCTCTCTCAGCCCCACCCACCTCACAGAGTGTTTGTCATGGGGGAGGAAGGTAAAGGAGATTGTAAGCCACTCTGAAACTCTGAGTTTCAGAGTACAGGGCGGGGTATAAATCCAATATCTATCTTCTTCTTGAAGCTGCTGCGTACTGAATCAGAATCTTAGTCCATCAGACTCTGTCCTGCCTTTTCTGACTGGCAGCGACTCTCTAGGGCCGGGGTGTCAAACTCATTTGTTATGAGGGCCAGATCTGATATAAACGAGACCTTGTCAGGCCGGACTGTGTTGGGCCGGGCCATGTGTGTACTGATTTAAGATTAGGTAGTAGAGATATAAATTTTTTGAAGGGCACAGACAAACACAATTAAAGATTAAAAAATAAAAAAATAAAACATACTTAAAACATTAACACTTGTTGGTCTTAAAGGTGCTTTCTTAGTATCTCTCCCGTGGGATCCCGGGAACTGGACAAAGTAAGGCTCTCTCCCTCCCTCCCTAGGGGACCAGGAGGGGGAGGAGCCTCAACCAATGGAGAAAATAGATGTTTTGCTCTGCAGCTCCTGTGTGATTGAGCAAGCCTTGCAAAGCAAGCTGAGATGCGGGAGGAAGCAAGAGAGAGGGAGAAGAGCCAGTTGCTCGGGGGCCTGATAGGAGCCCTCTGGGGGGAGGGCGGCCTGATTTGGCCCCCAGGCCACATGTTTGACACCCCTGCTCTAGGGTCTCCGGCAGGGGCCTTCCACATCACCTGCCTCCTGAAGTCTTTTTTACCTGGAGACGCCAAGGATTGAACCTGGGATCTCCTGCATGCCAAGCAGAGGCTCTTACCACTGAGCATATTACATAAACGTACTTAGAGAAAATTGCGAATGTTTCGATGAAAAAGAGCTGGAATCTTGCCATGCTCTGATAACATTGTGGAAAGCTGCTCAAAGCTTCTGGTGAAACGAGGAAATACAAAGTACAGCCTCGTAGCTGTGTTGGGCTGTGTACTTCTTCAGTGGAATCATCAAGAGACATCGTGGGGCCTCCTCAGGAGCAAGCAGACCAAGCATCCCCTTCATTTGTGGAAGGAACAGACTGTTATTCATCTGAAATTATATATTATGAGTGTTTTGAGACAGCGTCCTTCCTTTTGGTTCACTAGGGCTGTTCTGTTCATCAGGGTATGTTTTGGAGAAATGTTTGCGAGGATATTTCAAATATTATAAATTTATATACAGAATCATAGCTAGTTTGGTGTAGTAGTTAAGTGTGCGGACTCTTATCTGGGAGAACCGGGTTTGATTTCCCATTCCTGCACTTGCATCGGCTGGAATGGCCTTGGGTCAGCCATAGCTCTGGCAGAGGTTGTCCTTGAAAGGACAGCTGCTGTGAGAGCCCTCTCCAGCCCCACCCACCTCACAGGGTGTCTGTTGTGGGGGAGGAAGGTAAAGGAGATTGTGAGCTGCTCTAAGACTCTTCGGAGTGGAGGGCGGGATATAAATCCAATATCTTCTTCTTCCAATAGAGTTGGAAGGGACATCTAGGGTCATCTAGTCCAACCCCCTGCACAATGCAGGAAACTCACAAACACCTTTCCCTAAATTCACAGGATCCTCATTGCTGTCAGATGGCCACCTAGCCTCTGTTTAAAATCTCCAAGGAAAGAGAGCCCACCACCTCCCAAGGAGGAAGCCTTTTCCACTGAGGAATTGCTCTAACAGTCAGGAAGTTCATAGAATCATAGAGTTGAAAGGGACTTCTAGGGTCATCTAGTCCAACCCCCTGCACAATGCAGGAAACTCACATACACCTCCCCCTTAAAATCTTAAAAGTTTGTTTATTGATATAGAGGCTGGATCCATGTTTTGGACCAATCCATCAAACGGATCCAATTGAAATTCCTGCAGAAAGTCTTAGGGTGGCCGAACTGCGTTCCATACGCAGTAATATGCTTGGAAACTGGCATGTCTCTATTGGCGACCAGAACTTGGCTTGCTACTGTCAACCTCTGGCTCCATCTTCACTATTTCTCTGAACCTGACAGCTTGTCCCATCATATGCTCTCTGAATGTAAATTGTCCACCTGGTCAGAGTATATTGCAGGGAAAATCAAGTCTTTGGGCCTATCCCTGGAATCATTGTCCATGCTGTCGTTTTCGGCAGCATTTTACCAAATTACCCCGTCGATTGTGGGGTGACATGATAGAGGTTTACAAGATCATGCATGGGATGGAGAAAGTACTTTTCTCCTTTTCTCACAATACAAGAACTCATGGGCATTCAACGAAATTGCTGAGCAGTCGGGTTAAAATGGATAAAAAGAAGTCCTTCTTCACCCAAAGAGTGATTAACATGTGGAATTCACTGCCACAGGCGGTGGCGGCTACAAGCATAGCCAGCTTCAAGAGGGGATTGGATAAAAATATGGAACAGAGGTCCATCAGTGGCTATTAGCCACAATGTGTATATATATATTTGTGTGTGTATATATATGTATGTATATGTATGTATGTGTGCGTGCGTTTGTGTGTGTGTGTGTGTGTATATATATATATACACACACACACACACATTTATGGGCCACTGTGTGACACAGAGTGTTGGACTGGATGGGCCATTGGCCTGATCCAACATGGCTTCTCTTATGTTCTTATGTGACACAGAGTGTTGGACTGGATGGGCCATTGGCCTGAGCCAACATGGCTTCTCTTATGTTCTTATGTGACACGGAGTGTTGGACTGGATGGGCCATTGGCCTGATCCAACACGGCTTCTCTTATGTTCTTATGTGACACGGAGTGTGGGACTGGATGGGCCATTGGCCTGATCCAACATGGCTTCTCTTATGTGACACGAAGTGTTGGACTGGATGGGCCATTGGCCTGATCCAACATGGCTTCTCTTATGTTCTTATGTGACACGGAGTGTTGGACTGGATGGGCCATAGGCCTGATCCAACATGGCTTCTCTGATATTCTTAAAAGTAGATTTTTGGACATTGAACTCCAGGAATTCTACAGTCCGGCCAATAAAACTTGTTCTCCACTGTGTTTTGAGATTCCTCTCACCATGGGGAAAATGGCTTCATACTTTTATCGACACCCCAGCACCGAAGAGCTCTCTCTCTTGCTAGATGCAACGCTCTGTCCTCTGCTGTACTTCTTGGCAGGTTTAACAAGACGACCTGCTTTCTTAGATACTGTCCTTGTGACCACACATCCATTGAAACAGTCCCTCATGTTTTGCTCCACTGTTTGTTATATTCATAGCTTCATAACTCGCTACTGCGTCCCATTTTGGAGAAATCAGGAGGCTGCTCAGATGCCTTAAAAGTCTGTAGGCTCCTGAGAGGTTACTCCCCGAAAGACACTGAAATAGTTGCCAAGGTCATTTTTCTGGCCACCATGATACGCCAAAGGATTTTGTAGCCAAAGTTTGAATTGATAACGATGTTTCTAAATTTTAACTGTACCTTTTGTATTTTACGGGTAATTTTTATTCTGTATAACTGATTTATTTTATGCCAATAAAGGCTGCTGCTGCTGATGATGATATAGAGGCTGGTTATTACAGAACCTTAGGGTTATCTCTTATCACCTTTTGCTGTGATTCTCTGTGTGTTGCTTAATCTCCAGATGGGAGGAGGGGATCCCCTGGTTTGAAGACCCTCCTCCCGCTTCAGGGTCATCAGAAAGCTATAGAGAACAGATCCGTAGGTATCTGGGGCTTGGGGAGGGGGCTGTTTTAGAGCTAGAGACACCACATTTTCAGCATAGAATCCTGTGTCTCTCCCCAAAATACCCTCCAAGTTTCAAAAAGATTGGACCAGGGGGTCCAATTCTCTGAGCCCCAGAAGATGGTGCCCCTATCCTTCATTATTTCCAATGGAGGGGAGGCATTTAAAAGCTGCACGGTCCCTTTAAATGTGATGGTCAGAACTCCCTTTGGAGTTCAGTGATACTTGCTCCTGGCTCCACCCCCAAAGTCTCCAGGCTCCACCCCCAAAGTCCCCAGATATTTCTTGAACTGGACGTCGACTCAGACTGGCAGCAGCACCCCAGGATTTCTTTCCCATCTCCCACTTTTTGAATGCCAGGGACTGCACCTCTTGGGACCTTCAGCGTGCCAAGCAGCATCCTCCACGCGCGGCCTTGCAGGAGCATCCCAGGTGCGCCCTCCCCCTTCCTTACCTGCGGGCGAAGGCGCGGTCCGGGGCGCCCTCCCGCCGCCTTCCTGCAGGGGGCGCTCCGACACCCCCTTTGCCGGCTCGGAGCGCCGCGCCGCCTCCCCGCCGCGCATGCGCCGCCCGCGAGGCCTCGCGAGAGCTGGGCGCCAAGTCCCGCGAGAGCTGGCGGCCCGTCTCTTTTCTCTCGCTCGCCCCCTGCCGCGTCATGTTTCCGCTTTGACAAGAAGCCGCCGCCACAGCCTGAGAGGACGCGGGTCGCCCGGCCGGGACTGGCCGCCGCCCCGGAGGCCCCTCTCGGACCTGGGTAAAACGAAAACCTGGTCTCGCTCCTCCCTCGCCGGGAAGCGCCTGAGGAGGGAGGGGAGGCCTGAGGGGGCCTGGGTGGGGGAGGGGCGGGGAGGGCGCCGGCCACGCCCCTCGGGAGGGAAGCCCCGCCCTCTCGGGTGCCCCTCCCTCCCTGAGAAAGAGGGGGCTTCAAGGGGTGGGGCTGGGGAGGCCCCCCTCTTGAACACTGGGGGAGCATGGTGCCTCCCGTGGGTGGAAGGCAATGGAGTGTTATTGATGGTGATTGATATTGTTAATTCCCCCCCCTTTGCTCTGTAATGTTTCTTCTGAAGACTGGCTACAGTGGCACAAAATATTGGTTTGTGTATGTGTGTAATGTGTGTGTGTGACATTTCTTCTTGCCCCTTCCCCATGGGTGTAGGGCAATGGAGTATTATTGATGGTGATTAATATTGTTAATTCCCCCCTCCCCTTTGCTCTGTAACGCTTCTTCTGAAGACTGACTACAGTGGCACCAAATATTGGCTTGTGTATGCGTGTAATTGTGTGTGGAGGGGTGACATTTCTTCTTGCACTTCCCCATGGGTGTAGAGCAATGGAGCATTATGGTTATTATTATTGTTAGTTCCCCCCTTGCTCTGTAATGCTTCTTCTGAAGACTGGCTACAATGGCACAAAATATTGGTTTGTCTATGCGTGTAGTGTGTGTGTGTGTGTGGGGGGTGACATTTCTTCTTGCCCTTCCCCATGGGTGTAGGGCAGTGGAGTATTATGGTTATTAATATTGTTAATTTCCCCCCCCCCCTTGCTCTGTAATGCTTCTTCTGAAGACTGGCTACAATGGCACCAAATATTGGTTTGTGTATGCGTGTAATGTGTGTGTGGGGGGGTGACATTTCTTCTTGCCCTTCCCCATGGGTATAGGGCAATGGAGTATTATGGTTATTAATATTGTTAATTCCCTCCCCCCTTTGCTCTGTAATGCTTCTTCTGAAGACTGACTACAATGGCACCAAATATTGGTTTGTGTATGCGTGTAATGTGTGTGTAGGGGGTGACATTTCTTCTTGCCCCTCTCCGTGGGTTTGAAGCAATGGAGTATTATGATTATTAATATTGCTAATTCCCTGCCCCCCCCTTTGCTCTGTTATGCTTCTTTTGAAGACTGACTACAGTGCCACAAAATATTGATATGTGTGTGTGCGGGGTGTTGAGATTTCTTCTTGGGCCCCCCTGTGGATGTGTGGCAATGGAGTATTATGGTTATTAATATTATTAGTATTATGGTTTGAGCCAATGGAGTATTAATGGTTATTAATATTGCTAATTTCCCCCCTTGCTTTGTAATGCCTCTTCTGAAGACTGAGCACAGTGGCACCATTATTGATTTGTGTAATGTGTTTTTTTTTGGTGGGTGACATTTCTTCTTGCCCCCCCCCCCCGTGGGTTTGAGGCAGTGGAGTATTATGGTTATTAATATTGCTAATTCCTCCCCCCATTTTGCTCTGTAATGCTTCTTCTGAAGACTTATCACAATGGCACCAAATATTGATGTGTGTGTGGGGGGGAGACATTTCTTCTTGCCCTTCCCCATGGGTGTAGGGCAGTGGAGTATTATGACTATTAATATTGTTAATTCCCGCCCCCCTTTGCTGTGTTATGCCTTTTCTGAAGACTGACCACAATGGCACCAAACATTGATTTGTGTATGTGTGTGGGGTGGTGTTGAGATTTTTTCTTGCCCCCCTGCAGGTGTGAGGCAGTGGAGTATTATGGTTATTAATATTGCTAATCCCCCCTCTCTGTAATGCCTCTTCTGAAGACTGACCACAAAGACACAAAATATTGATTTGTGTGTGTGTGTGTGGGGGGGTGACATTTCTTCTTTGCTGATCATTTAAAAATAATATTTATTTGTTTATTATTGATCAGTATCCTCCGTGCTGGTAAGGGAGCCAGTGAGTCCCTCAGAGCAAAGGCAAATGAACTGGAGGGGGGGGGCACCCGAAAGACTTTGTTCTCCAGGGTTTTGTTCACACGTCACATCGGCTTCTGTGGCCGAGAGTGCATTTGTTCACCTAATTTGATTTTATTTATCCTAGTTGTTTACATTACTCATTCACCGTATTTATTAATAGTAAAGAGGCCAGTAGCCCCTTTAAGACTAACAAATGTTATTGCAGCATAAAGTTTTTGAGTAACACAGCTCTCTTTGTCAGAGGCATCTGTTGAAGAGAGCTGTGATTCTCTAAAGCTTTATGCTGCAATAACATTTGTTAGTCTTAAAGGGGCTACTGGCCTCTTTATTTTTCAGTAACAGACTAACTCCTCAGTATTTATTATGTTATATACTTTTAAAAACATGCCTTATTTATAGCCTTGTCATTTCCTGCCTCCAGGAACGAGGTCTTGGGATTTCTATCTGTCTTAACAAAATCTGGGCTTCCCTGCCTATTATGGTGGTTACTGGCATCATTGTTTTTCTTGCTCAGCTCAAGGTGAGGAGTCATGTTTGTCTGTAGCAATAGAAAAGAGCCAGAGTCCCGTGAGCGCCTTAAAACATTAACAAAATCTGTGGCAGGGAATGAGCTTTTGGGAGTCACTGCTTTGATCTGCTTAGATCTGAAGGAGAGAGCAGTGACTGAGAGACGCTCCTCCCTTGCCACAAATTTTCTTAAGGTGCTTCTGGACTCTTATGCTTTTCTACTGCTGCAGAAAACACAACTGTCTTTCTTGATCTATCTCAGGGGTGGCCAAATATGCTTGATGTAAGAGCCACATAGAATAAATTTCAGATGTTTGAGAGCCGCAAGACATGAACATCAGATGTTTGAAAGCTGCAAGACAGGGAGGGAGGGAGGAAGGAGAATGGAGGTAGGGAGAGGTGGAAAGAAAGCAACTTTAACTTTGAAGGCATTCTCCAAGCCACCAACTTGCTTGACTTGGTGAAGTGATTTAAAAAGACAAATGCCTTCTCCAAGCCAGCCGACAGGGTGGGAGGGGTTCTGAGAGCCACACAATATGTGTGAAAGAGCCACATGTGGCTTCTGAGCCACCGTTTGACCACCCCTGATCTATCTGGAGAAGTAAGCAGTGACTCCTAAAAACTCCGACTCTTGTCACAAATTTTTGTTAGTCTTGAAGATGCTCCTGGACTCGGGTTTTTTTCTACTCACAGATGGCCTAACACAGCTATCCATCTTGATCTCTCTGAAGAAGAGAAAGAAGTACTTTTCTCCCTTTCTCACAATACAAGAACTTGTGGGCATTCGATGAAATTGCTGAGCAATCGGGTTAGAACGGATAAAAGGAAGTCCTTCTTCACCCAAAGCGTGATTAACATGTGGAATTCACTGCCACAGGAGGTGGTGGCGGCTACAAGCATAGCCAGCTTCAAGAGGGGGTTAGATAAAAATATGGAGCAGAGGTCCATCAGTGGCTATTAGCCACAGTATATTATTGGAACTGTCTGGGGCAGTGATGCTCTGTGTTCTTGGTGCTTGGGGAGGGGACAAAGTGGAAAGGCTTCTAGCCCCACTTGTGAACCTAATGGCACTTGGGGGGGGGGGGTTGGCCCCTGTGTGACACACAGTGTTGGACTGGATGGGCAATTGGCCTGATCCAACATGGCTTCTCTTATGTCCTTATGTGACACAGAGTGTTGGACTGGATGGGCCATTGGCCTCATCCAACATGGCTTCTCTTATGTTCTTCTGTGACACAGAGTGTTGGACTGGATGGGCCATTTTGCCTGATCCAACATGGCTTCTCTTATGTTCTTATGTGACACAGAGTGTTGGACTGGATGGGCCATTGGCCTGATCCAACATGGCTTCTCTTATGTTCGTATGTTCTAAGGAGTGAACAGTGACTCCAGAAAGCTCTTGCCTTGCCACAAATTTTGTTATTCATTAAGGTGCTACTGGATTCTTGTTCTTTTATCTGTTTCTTAATTAATCTCTCTGTCTCTTTTTGCATTTCATGGCCCTTTGACTCCCCACCTAGCACAGGTGTTAACTAGTTTCACAAAACTAGATTACTAGTTTGAATTCTGCAGAATTGCATTTCACTCTGTGCTTTCTCTGTTCCATGGTCAGTGGACCCTGTGGCTTATTCCCCTCTCCCTCCAAAAAGCTTTTACATAAAATGAATGCAAATTGAAGGTCCACTCGTAGCATCTGAAGAAATGGACTTTAATCCCCAAAAGTAGTTGCTTGAATAGAATGCTGTTAGTGTTCCAGATACCACAGGACTTTGGCTTATCAATAATAATATTTATTATAGTGCTGTGAACAGCATGCCTTTGTTCTAACTTAGTACCCCTCTTTGCTTTAATGGATGCTTGCTCATTGTCCGGCTTCTGGTAAATTGCTATTCCCATTTTATTCCTTTTGGGAGGGTACATTGTTAAGGCTTTGTTTGGAGTTTTGACATTTGTTGTGTGCTCTTTATGTCAGGTGGCCCTTTCTGCTGAACAGCCTCCAGAACAGGAGGACTCAGTAAATTTGCAGTGGTATCATGTGTGTTATTTGTATACTGCCTTGGGAGCAAGATGTTGGATATATGTTTTAAGAAGGAGTGTAAATTTTGAGTTAGGCTCCTTCTAGAGCTGTACAGAAATTTGTTTTTGATGAGAACACATGAGGATATGAAGGGCCGTATTGGACCAGACCAAAGGCCCACTGAGTCTAGCATTACATTAAACGCATGTTCTTGGAACACCCTGAGGCAGGGAACCCATATACCAACTATTATGCTTCCTTTGAACATGGGGATTTTATTTAGCCATCGTAAGAACATAAAGAGAAGCCATGTTGGATCAGGCCAGTGGCCCATCCAGACCAAAGCTCTGTCGAACAGTGGCCAAAAAACCCTCAGGTGCCATCAGGAGGTCCACCAGTGGTGCCAGAACACTAGAAGCCCTCCCACTGTTGCCCCCCCCCCCCAAGCACCAGGAATACAGAGCATCACTGCCCCAGACATCAGAACATAAGAGAAGCCATGTTGGATCAGGCCAGTGGCCCATCCAGACCAAAGCTCTGTCAAACAGTGGCCAAAAAACCCTCAGGTGCCATCAGGAGGTCCAACAGTGGTGCCAGGACACTAGAAGCTCTCCCACTGTTGCCCCCCCCCCCCAAAGCACCAGGAATGCAGAGCATCACTGTCCCAGACAGTTCCATCTATATCCTGTGGCTAAGAGCTACTGATGGACCTCTGCTCCAGATGTTGATCCAATCCCCTCTTGAAGCCATCTATGCATCCTGACTAATAGCCGTTGTCTCTCCCCTTGTATATCTTGAATGAGGGTGATGATGTCTTCCTTCTCTGTCTTCTTCCACTCTCCTCAGTAGGAGGCACAGCAGCTCAAGCGAGAGAATGAGATCGGTGAAGAGTGCAAGCTGGTCTCCGGGGAAGGGGGACTAAAACCGCCACCACCCTATCATGTCCTTGTTCTTTTTCTGGGCAGCAGTGGTGGTAGATTTACTGTATTCTCTGCGGTCACATTGCTCTCCTTTTAATAGCCACAGGTGCTGGAATGAGAGTGGGGGGGCCGTGGAGACAGGTGGGAGGTTGCTGGAGTGGGTGTGCTCTTTCATCCCTGACATGAGGTCTACCTGTCCCCCCAGTTCCTGCTTTTGTAGCTGTTTGAAGGTTGGATCTACCTGCCATCCATAAGCTTTACTGGGCAGCTGCCTCACCCACTTTCCTGGGACCTTGGCACACAGTGCCCACAGGCAGTATATCAAACAGGTATGTGTGGCTTTTTGGCCACTGAGTGAAGTATCATTGGTGTAGCGCATATGTACATTACAGCGCTGTAAAAGGCACCTCCTCCATTTCTCACAGCGGCTACACTTCAAATAGTCGGCAGCCTCTCTTAGGACAGTTCTGATTTTTCCCGTACACCTTTCCCCAACAAACCAACAGCTTGCTAATTTGGTGGAAGGAAAGATGAAGTATCCTGGAAAGTAGAATGGAGCCTTGAGACATGACTAATAATGGGGTGGGGGTAGGGGTAGGGGTGCTCGGGAAGTGATTCTTGGCGGGATAAATGGGTGCTACCAGCCTCTCTCCACTTCTCCGAAATGTCAGAGGGTGCATGCTGCTTTAAAGAGTTGTGTAAACGAAACGAAAAGTGTGTAATGAATGGATGGGAGAAAGCATCCCTTATGTGTTGTGCATTAAACTGGGGATGAGAACATGTTCCGTGCAGTGTTCCCTCTAAGCTGAGTTAGTGTGAGCCGGCTCACAGTTTTTTAGCCTCTGGCTCTCACATTTTTGTCTTAGCTCAGGAAAAACGGCCCTAGAGCAAACTTAATTTCTGCAGCAGCTGACAACTTTAATGCTTGGCAGCTCACAAAGCAGAATTTTTGCTCACAAGTCTCCACAGCTTAGAGGGGGCATCGATTCCCTTTATGCTGCTTTCAGCTCCTTGGAAGGAAGGTTGGGATAAAACTGAGTATTCTGTTCTGCTGTTTCATTGGCAAAAGGGGCTTCCCGTCGTGGAGGCAAGCAGGCGCCTTATGCAGCCACTCGAAACTGCGAGTGTTTGCCACCTTGGTTGCCCTCGTGTGCCAGGTGAACAGATTGTCTGGATTGTTGGTTACAAGCAAAATCTGCTGCTCAGTGCACCACCACAGAGCTTCCAAGTGTGAACCGAGCTGTCTGGGAGTTTGCTTGTGGTGTGTGATTCAGGCAAGCTTCATGTTTATCAGTCCTCAAACTGGCCAGCTTCAAGTGGGGATTGGATCAACATATGGAGCAGAGGTCCATCAGTGGCTATTAGCCACAGCGTATTGTTGGAACTCTGTCTGGGGCAGTAATGCTTTGTATTTTTGGTGCTTGGGGGGGCACAGTAGGAGGGCTTCTAGTGTCCTAGCCCCACTGATGGTCCTCTTGATGGCCCCTGGGTGTTTTTTTTTTTTTTTTTGCCACTGTGTGACACAGAGTGTTGGACTGGAGGGCCTTTGGCCTGATCCTACATGGGCCCCACACAGGTAGGGAGGGCCCATGGCTCAGTGGCAGAGCATCTGCTTGGCATGCAGGAGGTCCCAGGTTCAACCCCCAGCAACTCCAGTTAAAAGGACCAGGCAGTGAGTGATATGAAACACCTCTGCCCAGGGCTTTTTGCATTTTCAAGTGGGGATTGGATAAACATCTGGAGCAGAGGTCCATCGGTGGCTATTAGCCCCAGCGTATTGTTGGAACTCTCTGTCTGGGGCAGTAATGCTCTGTATTCTTGGTGCTTGGGTGCGGGGGCACAGTGGGAGGGCTTCTAGTGTCCTGGTCCCACAGATGGACCTCCTGATGGTACCTAGTTTTTTGGCCACTATGTGACAGAGTGTTGGACTGGATGGGCCACTGGCCTGATCCAACATGGCTTCTCTTATGTTCTTATGTGACACAGAGTGTTGGACTGGATGGGCCATTGGCCTGATCCAACATGGCTTCTCTTATGTTCTTATGTGACACAGAGTGTTGGACTGGATGGGCCATTGGCCTGATCCAACATGGCTTCTCTTATGTTCTTCTGTGACACAAAGTGTTGGACTGGAAGGGCCACTGGCCTGATCCAACATGGCTTCTCTTATGTTCTTCTGTGACACAAAGTGTTGGACTGGAAGGGCCACTGGCCTGATCCAACATGGCTTCTCTTATGTTCTTCTGTGACACAAAGTGTTGGACTGGAAGGGCCACTGGCCTGATCCAACATGGCTTCTCTTATGTTCTTCTGTGACACAAAGTGTTGGACTGGAAGGGCCACTGGCCTGATCCAACATGGCTTCTCTTATGTTCTTATGTGACACAGAGTGTTGGACTGGATGGGCCATTGGCCTGATCCAACACGGCTTCTCTTATGTTCTTATGGACTTGATTTTGCATTGGTTAGTCTGAAGCACTTTGTCACTGTGAAGGCGGAGCCGTATTGGACTTTCTCCTGTAAATTGTAATGAAAGGATAGGGGCAGATCTATTCTGTTCAGATGTTCTCCCAATGGTGTCCTGTTTGCGGGTAGTCCTGACATGGCCGGGAGATTGTTTCTGTGACCCAGCGATCTAAGTTTTCACACTGTACTTGGGTTTTCCGTTGACAGATCCATTGCATTTTAACATCTTCCACTAAATATTGGCTCCCACGACAGCATATAGTCATTGAAAACCAATATAAATGTGAAGTGAAGTGCAAAAAAGGGTGTGTGGGGAGGGGCTGTGGCTCAGTGATGGAGCATCCGTTTGACACGCAGGAGGCCCTGGATTCAATTCCTGGCTCCACTTAAAAGTCAAATGGGAGGGGATGCGAAAGACTTCAGCCCGAGACCCTGGTGAGCAGCTGCCAGTCTGAGTAGAGAGTACTGAACCTGATAGACCAGCGGTGGCCAAACTTGCTTAAAGCAAGAGCCACATGGAATAAACGTTAGATGTTTGCGAGCAGGAAGGAAGGAGGGGTTGAAAAAAGCAACTTTAAATGCATTCTCCAACCCATCAGCTGGCTCAGCTTGGAGAAGTGATTTAAAGAGACAAACGCCTTCTCCAAGCCAGCCAACGGGATGGTGTGATTCAGCATAAGGCAGTTTGATGCGTTCGGTCTTGGTCCCGGCATGACAAGAGAGTTGCCCGTCTGCCGTCTCCTCTCTCTCTGGCATCAGTGCGGCAGGTGATAGCTGGGAGCAGAGAGATGATACTCCCAGCTGGATTTGGATCCAAGTAAGTAGGGAGAGATGCCAGACTTCTGCCTCTTCTCCTTCTGGCCTTGGCAATGGTAGTTGCTGACTGGCAGGAAGGGTCTCTCTGTGGGAGTTGCATCCAGGCACTATGGAGGGGCGTTGCAGATATTTGGGTGTAGAGAAAAACTGGTGCCCAGCAGTGTTCCCTCTAAGCTGCAGAGTCTGGTGAGCAAAAATTCTGCTTTGTGAGTTAGTGGCATTAAAGTTGTGAGCTACTGCATAAATTAGTGTGCTCTGGGATCAGAGTTGGAAGGGACCTCCAGGGTCATCGAGTCCAACCCCCTGCACAATGCAGGAAACTCACAAACACCTCCCCCTAAATTCACAGGATCCTCATTGCTGTCAGATGGCCATCCAGCCTCTGCTTAAAAACCTCCAAGGAAGGAGAGCCCACCACCTCCCAAGGAGGAAGCCTGTTCCACTGAGGAACCGCTCTAACGGTCAGGGAAGTTCTTCCTAATGTTGAGCCGGAAACTCTCTTGATTTATCATCCTTCCTGAGCGGAGACAAAAATGTGTGACCCGGAGGCTCAAAATCTGTGAGCCAGCTCACGCTAACTCAGCTTAGAGGGAACACTGGTCCCCGGTATGGCCAGGAAAGGCAAGCTGCTTGGCTCTTGTGGTTAGCTCTCTTTTTCTGGGGTGCCCCTGCTTCAACAAATTCACCTATTTGCAATTTTCCTACTTTTTGGACTAGACGCCATCTGCGTATTTGCTCGCTTTCAGCCTCTGAGCCTTGTTTACATTTGGTGCCCTTTTGGTCATCCAGTCTTAAAGCGGTCCCAGTCATTTTGGTGCTGGAGGATCTTGCAGTTGAGGTGTTTCGCCTCCTGTGTTCCTCTAGCCGTCGTCTGTTAATTCTCTCAGACCTGCAGTAACCTCAGCTGTTCTGAACAGCAGCAGCAGCAACAAACCCCCCCCCTGAGTGCATTGTGCAAGTGGCACCGGCTTATTGGAGTATCGAAGTTTGCTGTCCTGGGCTATTCTGTTGTTCCGAAGCCTTTTTGTAATACTTAAAAAAAAAAAGAGGTGATATGAAACTCAGCTGGAAAATAATTGGAAATATTCAGTTGCTGGCATCAGATACCTTGAACTTCTCCTTTCTGAACGCTGGCATGAGATCTGTTGGTACCAGATAACCAAGTTCTGGCATTTTCTCTTGCCTTATGCAACCTTAGATAGGATTCTCACCATTTGTTTGATTAATTTTTATGTCCGCTTCAAGGGAGTGTTTTTTTTTGGGGGGGGGGGGATAGTTTACACAGAAAGTGCTTAAAAACATCGGTGAATCTTTTTAGATTAAAATTGCACCACATTTTTCTCCTAGTTGATGCTGAATGGTTGAATAGATCGGTAGTCTTTTTCATACCCAGGGCAAAACCTTACACGTCAGTCTGCAGTGTGGGACTAACTTTTACCTTATATAGTAACAATTACGAAAAAATTACTCCCACTGTCCAAAGTGTTAAAATACAGTTTGTAGCGTCCAAGCATAATATCTCTCTGGTTGCCACTGTCCTCCATTGAAGGAGAGAGGGACTCTAGAGACTTTAAAGAGAAAAAAAATACCTTAAACAGTCATAATGAAAGGCAGAATATAAATGAATTTTTTAAAGAAATGTTCTTTTAATAAAACTCAACTTACTGGTGATAGGACATCTTTTGACTAAGTGTACCACATTTCAGCTTTTGCATTTTCTTGCCATTTACCCAATGAAGCCTACATATTTTTCCATGTTAGACAGATGTTTCTGTCATTTTCCTGCTTAGTTTCTTTTGAGAAAAGGAAGAGGCCGGCAGCATTCCTAGTGTAGTATGACTCCATCTTAGGCCTGGTTATGACTTAATTGCGGGGCACTGGACACTAGCTGAAGAAGACGACATTGGATTTATATTCGGCCCTCCACTCAGGAGTCTCAGAGCGGCTCACAATCTCCTTTACCTTCCTCCCCCACAACAGATACCCTCTGAGGTGGGTGGGAATGGAGAGGGCTCTCACAACAGCTGCCCTTTCAAGGACTACTCCTGCGAGAGCTCTGGCTGACCCAAGGCCATTCCAGCAGGTGCAAGTGGAGGAGGGGGGAATCCAACCCGGTTCTCCCAGATAAGAGAGCTCTGGCTGACCCAAGGCAACTCCAGCAGGTGCAAGTGGAAGGGGGGGGGAATCCAACCCGGTTCTCCCAGATAAGAGAGCTCTGGCTGACCCAAGGCCATTCCACCAGCTGCAAGTGGAGGAGGGGGGAATCAAACCCGGTTCTCCCAGATAAGAGTCTGCGCACTTAACCACTACACCAAACTGCCATTCCACCAGCTGCAAGTGGAGGAGGGGGGAATCAAACCCAGTTCTCCCAGATAAGAGAGCTATGGCTGACCCAAGGCCATTCCAGCAGCTGCAAGTGGAGGAGTGAGGAATCAAACCCGGTTCTCCCAGATAAGAGAGCTCTGGCTGACCCAAGGCAACTCCAGCAGGTGCAAGTGGAGGAGGGGGGAATCCAACCCGGTTCTTCCAGATAAGAGAGCTCTGGCTGACCCAAGGCCATTCCCCCAGCTGCAAGTGGAGGAGGGGGGGAATCAAACCCAGTTCTCCCAGATAAGAGTCTGCTCACAACCACTACACCAAACTGCCATTCCAGCAGCTGCAAGTGGAGGAGTGGGGAATCAAACCCGGTTCTCCCAGATAAGAGAGCTCTGGCTGACCCAAGGCAACTCCACCAGTTGCAAATGGAGGAGGGGGGAATCCAACCCGGTTCTCCCAGATAAGAGTCTGCGCACTTAACCACTACACCAAACTGGCTCTCTTGAAGACCATTGTTGCAGTGGGTCAGTTCACCCCTCAGGCTGTCCTAGGCTATGATGGTGGGGGTAATTTCTCATCCATAATAAGTCCGTTTGATACAATTCCATTTTGAACCTTTTAATATTAGTCATCTTCTGGCTCTTCCTGATTTTTTCAAATGATTTCTCTCTGTCCATGGGGGCGGGGGAGATAGTTTGGAGGAATTAATCCTTTCAAAAGGTGCTGAATGCTTGCTTTTGGGGGCATGCTCTTCCTTCCATGTCACCATTTAGCTTTCTGTGTGATGCTCGTTCACAAGGTTGCTGGAACATCCCATCGGCTTTTCTTTTCTGCAGGTCAGTTGAGAGCTGTGCAGAGCAGGGGTGTCAAACTCATTTGTTATGAGGGCCGGATCTGACATAAATGAGACCTTGTCAGGCCGGGCAACGTGTGTCTGAAAAGTAGCTGAGATATAAACTTTATAAGGAATACTGACAAACACAATTTAAAAATTTGTATCTCTCCTGTGTGATCGAGGGAAATGGGCAAAGGAAGCTCTGGCTCTTTCCCTCCCTCTGCCAGGGGATGGGGAGGGGGCAGAGCCACAGCCATTAAAAGGGAAAGGAGCTTTGATCTGTAGCTCCTGTGCGATTGAGCAAGCCTGGCAAAGCAAGCTGTGACATAGAAGGAAGCAAGAGAGAGGGAGAAGAAAGCAGACTTGGTCACGGGCCGCATGTGCAGAGCTTCCGGCCTGTTGCTCTCAGGCATCCCTTCTCCCCTAACGTGCCCTTTGCCTCAACTTGCACCATCTGCTCAGGCCTTTCCGGAGTGATCTGGGACAGCTACCTGAAAGACAGCTTCTTCCACAGTACCTTCCTAGTTGGGTATTTTCTCTGTCTAATTGGCTGCAGGCAGAAGCATATTTATTCACCTAGGCTTTTGTGTGATATATGGTTTGTGGGGAGGTGTTGATCACTCATACCGTCTTCTTGTCTCTCTCTGGATGAATGCATTCTACTTGTTTCTCTGGTTTTTGTTGTTGCTTTTATCAGGTCTGATATTAGATCCATGGAGGATAAAGTCTGTCCATGGTTACTAACCATGGTGACTGAGGGGAACCTCCATGTTCAAAGACAGTCAGTTTCTGAAGAACTCTTCCAGGAGGTAACATGAGGGAAGGCCTCAGCCTCTATGCCCTGTTGTTGGTCCTCCAGAGGAATTGGTTGGCCACTGTGTGAGACAGGAGGCTGGGCTAGATGGACCATTAGTCTGATCCAGCAGAGCTTTTCTTATGTTCTTATGAAGGCCTCGGGTCCTATGTTTTGTTGTTGTCCTTCGAGAGGAACTGGTTGGCACTGTGTGAAACAGGATGCTGGACTAGATGGACCATTGGTCTGATTCAGCAGGGCTCTTCTGCTGTTCTTATGTTCTTAACTTCCACATTAAGGGGCAGTAAACCTTTGAATCCAGTATCAGGAGGCAACATCAGGGGGAAGCCCGTGGCCTTTGTGCACTATTTGTTTAGCCTTCCAAAGGAACTGGTTGGCCGCTGTATGAGGCAGGGCACTGGACTATTGGCTTTTCTTATGATCTTATTATTGTAGCTTGCCTCTCCTTCACACACCCCTTTCCCTGGAAACATTAGTTGAGGGGCAGCATAGAAATCTCCTAAAACAAATACTGATCGCGGCTTGTTATCTTGTCACTTGAGTAGTCACGGCTGAATGTACGATCTGCCTCCTTAAAACAAGCAATTGACATCGCAGTTGTGAAACACATAACACATTAGCAGGTAGAAGACGTAAGCAGGACATCCTTGTCTTCTTTTGAGTGCCTTCCGGTTAGAGTAGGTTCAGCTAAACGTAGGAACGATTTGGGTGGTGGCAGAAGATAATAGAAGCTTGCATCCTTGAACCTCAAAGCTCTGAAGCTGACCTACCCTGTGGCAGGGCTGCCTGAAACTTGGGAGCTGGCCGATTGTGTCGTCTCTTCCACGACTACCTCCCTGTGATCGATCCAAGCGTCCTGAAGCCAGCTGGAACGTCTCCAAGCAGCTCCAGTAAGAGCGTTCCTTTCTGGAACATTGGAGATGATGGACAGCAATATTTCATAAAGAGTCTACGGTGCCCACGTTTGTTTTCCTCCAGGCACGATCTGTTGTCCACGCTTAGAGGTTTGACATTTTGCGTGCACTCTGTGTGGATTATGTAAATGAGCCTTATATAAATTTTGCAAGTCATCTGAAAAGGCTTTGCAGAAGTTGAAGATCGCAGGTCCTTATTAGCCTAGCTTCGTCACGCACGAGGGGACTTTTAACTTACCTCCATATGTGGCATTTGGTTGTAAGTGGCAGAAGCCAGAAGTGCTTTATGTAAAGGTTTGCTCTTTAAGTGTCAGGGATAAGATTCTGTGCCAGAACTCCTGAAAGGTCTCAGATTAGATCTTTGGCCCTTAAAGGACGGCTGTCTGATGATTTCTGCCTGTAGCCCTGAAGGTTGATGCTGACCAAGCCTTGAATTCAGTGGGAGCTCACAGGAGCACAGCTCCTGAACCTTTCTGAGAGTTCTGCCTCCTTCCCACCTTGTCCATTGAATAGTAGGTGCAGCTGCATAACAATCCCTGGATGAGCTTCGCCACCTATTTTTCTACAAAACGACCCCTGATGCTGACCACGATGGATGGTGGACCGGATAGATTTGTGGTCTGACAGTATATTCCTTTGTCGATAAAAAGGTAAAGGTAGCCCCCTGTGCAAACTCCAGTCGTTTCCGACTCTGGGGTGATGTCACATCATGAAGTTTTCACAGCTCCGCCTGTGGAGAAAATAGAGGTTTTACTCCTGTGCAATTGAGCAAGCCTTGCAAAGCAAGCTGTTGTGTAGAAAGGAAGTAAGATATATGGAGAAGGAAGCAGATCACAGCCAGTTGCTTGGGGGGGCCTGATTCGGCCCCCAAACTGCATGTTTGACACCCCTGGCTTATGTGGTTCTTTATGATGAATCCTCACAACGGCCCCTCGTGGTAGTTTAGGCTGAGAAACAGGGTCAGTGTAGAGACCCATGAGGCACGTTAATCACTTACTGTTTTTGGCTTCTCAGTTTTCTGCACGCTATTGAAGGACCTCATTTTCGAACCTTCCTAGGCCAAAACATCAAATATCTGGAACCTGGTTAACCAGACATCTAGCAAGACCGAGGAAGGCACATACCTGTAGAAACAGATCTAATCTTTCTAGATGAGCCTGAAAAGACATTTTAAAAGCACTCTATACTAAGCAGAAAGACTAGAATGATACGAATAATTTTTCTTACCAACAGCTCAGAAAAGGCGGACGGGGTTTTGTATTTTTGGTGCAATCCTACAAAACACGTGGATTGGATTTTCCATGAGACTCTTTCCAACAAACGCATTTTCCAAACTTGAGAAGCGACAGACCTCTTTGTCAGCTGGTGTACGCACAGGCTTCTGAGTGTTTATTTTGCCGGTGACAAGAACAGTGCTAGAGTCCAACTCTTCTGTTTTGTGTGAGCTTTGGATCCTGGAAATTCACAGAACGCGCCTGTCCCTAGCAGCGAGGACGCAGATGTTTCCAGCATCCAGTCATTTAATAGTTTTATATCTTTCTGGAGCCCTCAAGCTCTTTTACAAGCTTCTCAGAATGGAGAGAAAAAAGAAGCGGGTTGCGGTTTTAGGGCCGATGGGGGACGCAGGAATTCTATTTCAATAGTAGATGCCTTCTGCGATTCTGTTTGGTTCAAAGCATTGTAATCTTGGTAGCCCATTGTGGGCAGCCGTTGTCACAAGACCAGATAACACAATCATTTTTTGGTGTGCTGTGAGTGCTGAGAAAATGCTAGATGTCTGGTTACCCAAGTTCCAGATATTTGATGTTTTGGCCTAGGAACTTTGTTTCTAGGTTTGAGGCTTGGATCTCAACTCCCCCTCCCCAGCTGATGTTGTCATACAGAAATGCATTTATTTTTACTTATAAATGTAGCACTTACAAAACTGTAATGCAAAGGAACAGTAGATAAGAGGTTAAAGTCTATTTATCTAACCTTGAAACCACTCCCGTTAGAATTAATATGATGATGATGTAAAACAGTGTTGGAAAGCCATTGGAGAACAAAGGAAATACCTGCTTTAAGAAATTGACGAAGTTTGGGACATGGTTGCTCAAAACAGATTAGCAGCACAAATAATGCACCAACAGCAAACGTTTTTGTTGGAAAAAATGGTTTTTTAAAAAATATATACAAATGGGAAAACTTCTAAGGATTGCTTTATTATGCCATCTAAATCCTGAGATTTTATTCATAAGATAATGTTACAGAGCATAAACAAATTTGTAATGCTGTGTATTAAGGATGGTTCTGTCTTTTTTAAATGTTTTTTTCCTTACAAATAGATAAAAATGGTTCGTATAGAAAAAGAAACATCTCCCATCTAGCCACAGTCTGTAAACTTTTAAATCATACTTAACGAAAACCCCACAATTTTTCCATCTGCGGCAAACGCTCCTGCCCTGGCCGGAAGGTTGTTTCCACCTTGCCCTCTTGGGTTATTCTCAACACCTAGACAGCCTTTTCTCTCCCTCTCTTAGGTATTGTGCCACCACCACCTGACCTTTGTACAGAATTGCCCACTGGGAGGGTCAGGGCTCCCAGCTTCCCTTCCAGGTCCTGAGGCCTGGTCTCTGTATCTCTCAAGGCCCAGTAAGTACCTGGTTGCCATGGGGACAGTTTACTGCCTTGCAGGTCACAGGAGGGATGACCTCTTGCCAACTGCCTGTCTTGCCCCCGGCGCTCCTTTTAAAATAGCGTGTCCAAGACGCTGGAAGGGAACCTCAGGCAGCTTCCAAAGTTATCAAGTATTTATTAAAAAGAAAATGTTTACAAGCATGCTTTTAGCACACCACTAAATTGTGCAAGGGATAAAGAAGAAATAGGTAAAACGCAAATCCTTATCAGGGGTTAAAATAGGACTGGCTCTTTAGTTTAGGACAGGAGCGGCCAGACGGTAACTTGGGAGCCACATGGGGCTCTTTCACACACATTGTGTGGCTTTTGAAGCCCCCACCGCCCCATTGGCCAGCGGCTTGGAGAATTCATTTAAAGTTAAAGCTGCTTACTTTCCACCTCCCTCCAAAATATGATATTCTTGTCTTGCAGCTCTCAAACAACTGACGTTTATTCTGTGTGGCTCTTACATTAAGCAAGTTTGGCCACCCCTGGTTTCGGAGTTCTTGATCTCTACGAATTTCCCTTTCCTTGAAGTTCATTTCAGACGCCCAGGCCAACTGCACGGTCAGTGGTTGTCTCCTGAACTGAGAGTCCTTTTTCCTCGTGTGGCCTCAGTACCTAAGGAAAAGAGGCCTCCTTCCTGTTGGAAAGAAGTTTTATTGTATCTGTTTCTCCACCCATTGACCAGGCCAGGTCCAGGGAAGCGTTTCCTGCAGCTTCTCCCTAGAGATTGATCCTGGAGCCTTGCTAGTCTCAAGTCCTCCAACCTCTGTTCCCTGCTTGGAGAAAGGGGAAGACCTGGACCCATCCATTATCTCTCTTCTGCCATATCTATTAACATTTGGATGAAAATGAGCTGAGATACATCTGGAAAGCAGTTGCACAGACTTTCTTCCCCCCCTCCAACGTCTGTTCTCTGCCCAGAAGGGAAAAATCCTTTACATTGCCCAGTGGAGGCTTGGTTCATCTCAGACCTCTCAGGAGAAAATGCATTTCTTCACTCCATCCATCCATTCATTCTGTTGGGAACAGAAGTCCTCCCCCTCCCCCATATTGCTCGAGCACTGAACATGCAACCTCAATGACATTTGGTACAAATGCCTTCCTTCTTGTATCATTACAGTACAATTTAATAATACCCGTCCTGAATTGCCCTAGAGATCTTGCGAATTAGCCCAGAGCAGAGAGGTAAAGCAAGGAAGAAGCAGTTTTTCTCCCTGGAGGTTTTTTTGCCATCTTCTGTACATGGAACACGGGTCACTGGGTGTGTGTGGCTGGGAGGCATTTGTGAACTTTCTGCATTGTGCAGGGGGTTGGACTAGATGACTTTGGAGGTTCCTTCCGACTTTGATTCCCTGTCTCCTTGGTGCTTGGACTTGCTCGAAGGACCGCATCTGGACTGTGCCTTTGGTTGTAGTCAGGGCTTTTTTTTGTAGCAGGAGCTCTTTTGCATATTAGGCCATGCCCCCTGATGTAGCCAATCCTCCAAGAACTTACAGGGCCTACTGTAAGCTCCAGGAGGATTGGGTACATCAGGGGTGTGTGGCCTAATTTGCAAAGGAGTTCCTGCTACAAAAAAAAAACCCTGGTTGTAGTCTTCTGTTCTAGAAAGCATGACTATTGCAAACGGCCTAGTGCATAGTGCACTTCATTGCATTCCATGGATGAAAGGCAGGATAAAACTGTGGTGCTACAAACAAGTTTTAAAAACATTTGAAACAACACAATATCGCAACAGTAGTTGATAAGGACAAATGTTTAAAAGCCCATGGCAGTTCTGTGCAGTTACTCCAGCCCATTGATTGCAGTGGGTTTAGACCAGGGGTGGCCAAACTGTGGCTCGGGAGCCACATGTGGCTCTTTAACACATATTTTGTGGCTCTCAAAGCTCCCACTGCCCCATTGGCCAGCTTGGCGAAGGCATTTGTCTCTTTAAATCACTTCTCCAAGCCAAGCCACCCAGTGGCTGGGAGAATGCATTTAAAGCTAAAGTTGCTCTTTCACCTCTCCCTCCCCCTCCCTCCCCCCATCTATTTGCCTTCCTTCCTTCCTTGCAGCTCTCAAACATCTGACGTGCATGTTTTGTGGCCCTCAAACATCTGATGTTTATTCTATGTGGCTCTTACGTTAAGCAAGTTTGGTTTAGACTGTAAGATAACACTGTAAAAAATTCAAACGCATCAGCCCAAAGACTTAAAATAGCGTGAAATGGTATAGACACAATAAAATAATGAAGCACGACCCTATACCTACAAACATCAATAAAGAGGAGAGAGATGCTGGTGGGAGGGAGGGGAAGAAGGTTTTAGGTTATGAATTCTGTCCAGTTCAGATGTTCTGGGATCCAGTGATGTCAGAGGGTATCTCAGATGACCTCTAGACAGAGAAGAATGGATGATCTTGTCTGGAAAACCACTCGACCATCCTGACTTGCAGATTTGATCTTTACTTACTGCTCATATGCTGAGACATGAGTCTCGTTTTGTTGCTCTACTGCATTTAGTTATTTATTAAAATATTTATTGCGCACACACACACACACACCCGCTTTTATGGCTGTTGTTTTTAGTTAGATCCAAGCGGGCAGCCGTGTTGGTCTGAAGCGGCTGAACAAAGCAGGAGTCAAGTTTCACCTTTAAGACCAACCAATTTTTATTTAGAACGTACGCTTTCGTGTACTCTTAAGCACACTTCATCAGACTGTGCTGGATTCCTCGTCTGATGAAGTGTGCCTAAGAGCACACGACAGCTTACGTTCTAAATAAAAATTGGTTGGCCTTAAAGGTGCCACTTGACTCCTGCTTTGTTGTTTTTAGTGTTTCTGATTTCAGTTTGAAATCTTCAGCACCGTGCAACTCCTGTTCTTTTTCCTGCAACTTGGTTTATCATCTTAGTTTGCAAGAGCAACATTTGCTTCTTGCGTGAGTTCGTTGAAATGTTAGACACAGGGGGTCGTTTTGTAAAATAAGTGGTGGAGCTCATCCAGGATTGCTAAGCAGCTGCACCTGCTGTTCAGTGGACAAGGTGGGGAGGAGGAGGGGGAACCCTCAGAAAGGTTCAGGAGCTGTGCTCCTGCTAGCTCCTACTGAATCCGAGGCCTGAAGACATCTTTCATATTTGTGCAATATTTATGTGTGCTGTATGTATTTTAACTCTGGGTTTTAACCCCCCCCCCCCCAAAAAAAAAAACCCTTTAAAATGTTTTAATGATGCCTGCTTGGGAAGGGGTTGATTTTATTGGTTTTATTATGTAGTTTTATCGCAGACGGTTTGAATTGTAGGCAGTCTTTGCAAGGGCGGAAAGGCGGGGCACAGATTTTGGAAATAATGCTGAGATCCCCTCCCTCGGGCTCCCTAAACCTCCAGGAATTTTCCCACCCGGAGCCGGCCACCCTAACATTGCCTGTGTTCCTTTTCCTCGGCATTGTCTTCCCCGCCATCAGTCACATGCGACAGAAATGTGGCACCGAGGCTTATCCGGTTGGAACTCAGCATCTCCTATGGTGTTGCTATAGCGATGCGTATATGACTGTTGTTCATCTCGCCTATCCTTTTGTCAGCATCTCACGGCCATGCCTTAGATGGTCTGCAGCACATAAAAAAACCATCGGTCAAAACGTCTCATGTTGTGGGGCTGTGTCATAAGTCTGGCTCATGAGCACGTTCAGCTGTGATGCCTCAGTATCTGTCGCTTGTTCACAAATATGTGTGTGTGCAATATACATGCATTAAAAAAAAGGTAAAGGTTGCAAGCACCAGTTTCAGACTCTGGGGTGACGTTGCTTTCACAACGTTTTCACGGCAGACTTTTTACAGGGTGGTTTGCCATTGCCTTCCCCAGTCATCTACGCTTTCCCCCCAGCAAGGAAAGGAAAGGTCCCCTGTGCAAGCGCCAGTCGTTTCCGACTCTGGGGTGACGCTGCTTTCACAACGTTTTCACGGCAGACTTTTGACGGGGTGGTTTGCCATTGCCTTCCCCAGTCATCTACGCTTTCCCCCCAGCAAGCTGGGGACTCATTTTACCGACCTCGGAAGGGTGGAAGGCTGAGTCAACCTCGAGCCAGCTACCTAAACCCAGCTTCCGCCAGGGTCGAACTCAGGTCGTGAGCAGAGCTTAGGACTGCAGTACTGCAGCTTTACCACTCTGCACCACGGGGCTCTTAATACACACATATATGTTGGGATACTGGAGCTAAATGAACCTGTGTGACCTCAAAGCGGTAATCGGTTTTCTGCCAGAAATGTGCCATAGAGGAGGAGGGCTCTCTGAAGAGTATCTCCTTTTTCGGCGTGAAGCTGGCTTCTTTTGCCTGTCTTCTCTGGGAGCAGAGGAGAAGGCGGGTCACCTGCGCAGAGCTTAAAGTTATTTTTCTGCCTCGTGATGTGGCCGTTGTCATTTAAAAACTGGCATCATCTCACGCTGATAGAAATTGATCTCGTGCTTTATCGATTTTTGTATTTCTTAACTTTATATCTGGCCTGCTTGGCTGTAGTAGGAAGATGGAGAATGGAGCGACAATTGCAGCCTTTATATTGCTGCTTATGCATTTTTTTTAAAAAAAAAAGAACTTGTGATTATTGTGTAATTATTGTGTAATTTCTTTTGTGATTAATGTATAATTATTCCATAATTACTCTTTTTAATTTCCGTTGTTTGCATTTTGGGGAGGTGGGCATTTATTCCAGTACACTGAGAGCCAGTTTGGTGTAGTGGTTAAGTGTGCAGAGTCTTATCTGGGAGAACCGGGTTTGATTCCCCACTCCTCCACTTGCACCTGCTGGCATGGCCTTGGGTCAGCCAGAGCTCTCTTATCTGGGAGAACCGGGTTTGATTCCCCACTCCTCCACTTGCAGGTTCTGGAATGGCCATGGGTCAGCCATAGCTCTCATAGGAGTTGTCCTTGACCAGGCAGCTGCTGGAAGAGCTCTCTCAGCCCCACCCACCTCCCAGGGTGTCTGGGGGAAGACGATAAAGGAGATTGTGAGCTGCTCTGACACTCTGATTCAGAGAGAAAGGGGGGTTAAATCTGCAGTCTTCTTCAATAATGGGACCACAGCCCAGAGAGCCACTGGTGTGGCTACAGGGACTTGTGTTTTTGACTTGGGGGCGCTTATTTTCCCCCTCCAGAGACAGGTTCTCTGTATGGCTTCTGCACTTTCTTCAAAGCTAAAAGTAAGATTCCGTTTTTGGGGGAATCCCAATACGACCATGTGAATTAGAATGAAATTTAGCCATAGGCCACCGGGGCAGGCTTTTCTTCATGTCTGGGAGGACTGGAAAAATGACTAGATTCAACTAACCTGCCATAGAACAAAGTCTAAGTCCGGTGGCACCTTTAAGACCAACGAGGGGTGGAATTCTAGCAGGAGCTCCTTTGCATATTAGGCCACACCCCCGCAATGTAGCCAATCCTCCAAGAGCTTACAAAAAAGAGCCCTGTAAGCTCTTGGAGGTTTGGCTGCATCAGGGGTGTGTGGCCTAATATGCAAAGGAGCTCCTGCTAGAATCCCACCCCCGAGACCAACGATGTTTAATTTTGGGTATCAGTTTCCGTGTGCATGCCCACTTCTTTGTTCTGTTGGTTCAGACCAGCACGGCTACCCACCTGAATCCCAACTATCCCGCCATTTAGTGAATATGAAATTCCTCCTTGTGGGAGAAACAGTCAGCATGGCTTGAATAAAAATCACGTGGTGTTGGTCCCTAGCAGTTTCGGCTAATGTTCCCACGCCGTACAGGGCTGGTGTCCAAAAAAAGTGGATGCTGACTTCTAAATACAAGACTTGCACCTAGGAATTTGGAGTCTTTTTGGAGCCTGGCTTCCACATTCAGGACAGAAGTCACCTCATTTTATGAGGCTTACATATATATATATATATATATATATATATATATATATATATATATATATATATATATATACACACATATGTATAACTGCTTTAAAGCACTCATCCTTAAAGTTGTTAATCTTTCCAAAGCAGAAGCTGCCTCTAAGCAAAATGTACGCATTCTCTTTTGTTACAGCTACCCTCCTGTGCCTACTAAGGAAAGGAAAGGTCCCCTGTGCAAGCACCAGTCATTTCCGACTCTGGGTTGACATTGCTTTCACAACGTTTTCATGGCAGACTTCTTATGGGGTGGTTTGCCATTGCCTTCCCAGTCAGCTACACTCCCCCCCCCCCAGCAAGATGGGTACTCATTTTACCGACCTCGGAAGGATGGAAGGCTGAGTCAACCTCAAGCCGGCTACCTGAAAACCCAGCTTCCACCAGGGGTCGAACTCAGGTCGTGAGCAGAGCTTAGGACTGCAGTACTGTAGCTTTAACACTCTGCCTGCTAAACGGCCTATTTAATCTCTCTTTAATCCTCCTTGCGTTTCCTCTGAAATAAGTTTCATTCTCTTCACTGAAGCCTAATGCTATGTAATTGTTTTGAGGAGAGCCTGGGGCACGGATTTCAGAACAGGATGGAATTGCATTTGTTTTGTTTGGGAGTTCACTGCGGACGACAGCGGCAGCTACTCCGCGCTAGACCTTTCATCCCGGTCCGGCCTTGTCTCCAAACCGACATTCTACACTTGAATCCCGGAATCGTAGAAAACCGACTCTATGAATTGATGATTCTGTGACGATTCTAGTGTAGAAAATCAGTCTGGGGACAGGGCTGAGCCAGGATTAAAGGTCTAGTGTGGAATTGGCCTGAGTCTCCGCAGCGCAAATGTGAATCAGTAACTGTAGTTCAAATAAAAGAAGCCGTGCTCTTAATTTCGATTCATGTTTTTTTTTAAAAAAACAATCAGATTGGAGGAAAGTAGTCACTGCTTGGTAATGATTAAAAACCGTTTTTGTGTGAGCCTCAAATCTGAGGAACAGCAAGATTCAAGTTCAGTAGCACCTTAGAGAACACAAGATGTTGGGAGTATGAGCTTTCAAGAGTCAGGGGAATGTGGGGGGGAGAAGACAACATTCGGGGCGGTATCCATATAGAACAGGGGTGGCCAAACTGCATCTCGGGAGAACATGGGGGAGCCAGTTTGGTGCAGCGGTTAAGTGTGCGGACTCTTATCTGGGAGAATCGGGTTTGATTTGCACTTGTAGCTGCTGGAATGGCCTTGGGTCAGGCATAGCTCTCACAAAAGTTGTCCTTGAAAGGGCAGCTGCTGTGAGAGCTCTCTCAGCCCCACCCACCGCACAGGGTGTCTGTTGTGGGAGAAGAGGATAAAGGAGATTGTAAGCCGCTCTGAGACTGATTCAGAGAAAAGGGGGGGGGTATTAATCTGCGGTCTTCTTCTCTTTCACACATATTGTGTGGCTTTCGAAGCCCCTACCACTCCATTGGCTGGTTTGGAGAAGGCATTTGTCTCTTTAAATCACTTCTCCAAGCCAAACCAACTGACTGCTTGGAAAATACATTTAAAGTTGCTTTCCCTCTCCATCTGTTTTCCTTCCTTCCTTCTTGTGGATCTCAAACATCTGATGTTCGTGTCTCGCGGCTTTCAAACGTCTGACGTTTATTCTGTGCGTCTCTTCCATTAAGCGAGTTTGCCCACCCCGATACAGAATACGAACCTGCTAAAAACGATATTTTTGTAAACCAGAATTTCTCTTTCCTCCCTTTCCAGGACTAATGGCAGACGAATGAGCAGCCATGGCAGCCATGGTTCCCCCAGTGAAGCTGAAATGGCTCGAACACCTCAACAGCTCCTGGATCACGGAGGACAGCGAGTCCATCGCCACGAGAGAGGGCGTCTCCGTCCTGTACGCAAAACTAGTCGGCAACAAGGAAGTGGTGCCATTGCCTCAGCAGGTCCTTTGCCTCAAAGGGCCTCAGTTGCCGGACTTCGAACGCGAGTCCTTGTCCAGCGATGAGCAGGATCACTACCTGGACGCCCTTCTCAGCAGCCAGCTGGCCCTGGCTAAGACGGTGTGCTCGGACTCCCCGTTCGCCGGAGCCCTCCGGAAGAGGCTGATCGTGCTGCAGAGGATCTTTCACGCGCTTTCCAACAAGTACCACGACAAAGGCAAGGCGAAGCAGCAGCAGCATTCTCCGGAGAGCAGCTCCGGCTCCGCAGACATCCATTCCGTCAGCGAGCGGCCGAGGTCCAGCACCGACGCCCTGATCGAAATGGGGGTCCGCACGGGTCTGAGCTTGCTGTTCGCCCTGCTGAGGCAGAGCTGGATGATGCCGGCTTCGGGCCCCGGTCTGAGCCTTTGCAACGATGTCATCCACACCGCTATCGAGGTGGTGAGCTCCTTGCCGCCCTTGTCCCTCGCGAACGAAAGCAAGATCCCGCCCATGGGACTGGACTGCCTGTCTCAAGTGACCACTTTCCTGAAAGGAGTGACGATTCCGAACTCCGGGGCGGACACTCTCGGCCGGAGGCTGGCGTCCGAGCTGCTGCTCGGGCTGGCCGCTCAGCGCGGCTCTCTGAGGTACCTCTTGGAGTGGATCGAGATGGCCCTCGGGGCGTCGGCGGTGGTGAACGCCATGGAGAAGAACAAGACGCTGCAGGCGCAAGAAGGGATGATCAGCTTTGATTGTTTCATGAACATACTAATGCAAATGAGGCGATCGCTGGTATGTATGGAACCAGTTTTTGTGATGGAGATGTGCCATTCAGCCCAGCAGCGAGCAGGTTTTGCAAAATTTATGCAGCCTCTTACCTTCTCCATTGTACATTATCCTACTTAATGGCATTGGGTTAGCGTTGGAAGAGTTCAGTGTGAAACTACTGTCCTCTAAAATTTGCCATGCTTGAATCTCTGACTGATTTCGCACTAGGGCTTGTTCCGGGTGGCGAGCCCTTTTGCCCCCTGCACTCCTCTCGGATTTCGCACAAGTTGCCCCGGAGCTGCGAGTTTGCGTGCCGCTTTTCTGCGGCAAGCAGGAACCACTTGTAAGAGGATCTCGTTTGCTGTGGTAAAGTGGCGTGCCAACTTGCAGTTCTGGGACAGCTTGCGTGAGAACAGAGAGAAGCTCCGGGTGTGAAAGGACTCTCCACCTGGGACAAGGCCAGTGTGAAATCAGTCTTTGTGTTGCTGTTTTTTACATTCTGTTCCTACAGAAAAGGAAAGCAGTGTAAAGAGTGCCCTATAACTGCACTATCTGCTTTTAGTCATTGCGCTGGAAACAAAGATGATCCATACAGTAATTTGATGATTGACTGTTTTTTTTGGTGTAGTGGTTAAGAGCCAGTTTGGTGTAGTGGTTAAGTGCATGGACTCTTTTCTGGGAGAACCGGGTTTGATTCTCCTCTCCTCCACTTGCACCGGCTGGAATGTCCTTGGGTGAGCCATAGCTGTGGCAGAGGTTGTCCTTGAAAGGGCAGCTGCTGTGAGAGCCCTCTCCAGCCCCACCCACCTCACAGGGTGTCTGTTGTGGGGGAGGAAGGGAAAGGAGATTGTGAGCCGCTCTGCGACTCTTCGGAGTGGAGGGCGGGATATAAATCCAATATCTTCATCTTCTTTTTTAGAAAATAATTTTCTTGAATGTTCTGCTTCCTCCCTACCAGTTCTACCAGCTTTACTTAGAAGAAGCATGTTTACTCCATTTTTTTTTTGTGGGATTTATACTGTGTTCTTTCGAGTGTGTGATTTTCTTCATGATGCATTTTAAGGATACAGCAGAACTGTACCTTATGTAATAATGGAAATTCTGTGTGTGTGTTTGGCGGGAGGGGGGCTGTCTCCTGAGACACAAATCACAAGTTTATGCTGAAGTTGTGTTTTATATGGGTTTTTCTGACATTTGCCTGTCAGCAGTTCCCTCAGCTTGAGAAACAGGAAGTGTGGTAGTTAGCCAGCTGTGGATATTCTTACCTATGAGATGTTGTTTATGGTAATTCACACAAAGCTCCAGGTTTGTAAAGACTGCATTCAATGGAGGATGGGATTATAGGTCCCTGCCTACCTTAGGGACCATCTCTCCCCATATGAACCCCAAAGAGCACTGAGGTCAGCCGGGAAAAACCTGTTGAACATTCCCGGGCCGAAAGAGGTGAAGCTGCAAAGCACCCGTAACTGAGTTTTCTCTACTATGGCTCCACGCCTGTGGAACCAACTTCCAGAGGAAATGCGGGCCCTGCGGGACCTTGAACAGTTCCGCAGGGCCTGCAAGACTATCCTCTTCCGATTGGCCTTCACTGATTAAGAGGGAAACTGCTAAAGAACTCGCCATCGTAAACGTAAACATAGCACTGGCATATTTTATTAACTTTATCAATTTTAGAATTTTAATCAGAATTTTAATTAAACTGTCAATGTAGTTTCTTCAATATTTGTATGACCAATGTATGAAATTATGTTGTTAGCCGCCCTGAGCCTGCTCCGGCGGGAAGGGCGGGATATAAATAAAAATTGTTGTTGTTGTTGTTGTTGTTGTTCTGTGCCACACCAGAGCACTCCTGGCAACCAGGCGTTGCTTGCAGCATCAGGATAAATCCTGCTGTTGGTATGTGGGCATTGGGGAAGATTGGAGGTGAGGCAAAAGGGCTTATTAGGCCAAGGCAAGTTCTCCTACCCTGTACACAGTCTGCACAAGTTGGGTCTTCAGCAATGTCTCTTTTAGCTTATTTAGGGGCTTTCAGATCACAGCAAGGTGACACTCCTTAGAAAGGTGATACAGTTCAACTTTGCACAACCCCCCCCCCCCCCAAGCGTTACTAAAATATGTGAAACCTGTGAAACAGGAAGAAAATTATTTTACAACCATTTCCACCCCCTCCCCCGGCAGGTGGCTACAGGAAATTTTTTAAAAAGATGTTTTTCTTTTTTTAAGTCACTCGGAAGACTTCTAAACTGTGCCCTTGTTTGAGGAGCTGCTTCCTGAACTTTGAGCACAGGACGTTCTTGCTTCTCAGAGCTCAGCCATTTGTTCAGGCCATTGGCTAGCCACCAGTTTGGTGTAATGGTTAAGTGCACGGACTCTTATCCGGGAGAACTGGATTTGGTTCCTCACTCCACTTGCAGGTGCTGGAATGGCCTTGGGTCAGCCAGAGCTTTCACAGGAGTTGTCCTTGAAAGGGCAGCTGCTGTGAGAACCCTCTCAGCCCCACCCACCTCGCAAGGTGTCTGTTGTGGGGGGAAGAAGATAAAGGAGATTGTAAGCCGCTCGGAGACTCTTGATTCGGAGAGAAGGGCGGGGTATAAATCTGTGGCCGTCTTCTCCACCAGGGGTGGAATTCTAGCAGGAGCTCCTTTGCATATTACGCCACACACCCCTGATGTAGCCAATCCTCCACAATCTCACAAAAAAGAGCCTTGTGAGCTCTTGGAGGATTGGCTACATCAGGGGCTTGTGGCCTAACATCATAATAACAATATTTAATTTGTATCCCGCCCTCCCTGCCGAAGCAGATTCAGGGCGGCTCACATAGCATAACATAAAATGCAAACATTGCAATAATAAAAGCACACTGTTTACACAACTTATTACATACTACAATTCACTTATATATACTATTACATTAAAACCATCTAATTAAAACCATCAAATTCAGTTCCAGCAAATTAGTTTGGTGCCACAGTCTCGATGTTACTCATCTTATAATTTTACGTGGCGACGGTACATTAGGTTCCACGTTAAGGAAAAGCCAACTGAAAGAGGGTAGTCTTGCAGGCCCTGCGGAACTGGGTAAGGCTCCGCAAGGCCCACACCTCTTCTGGCAATTGGTTCCACCAGTGGGGAGCCGTGATCGAAAAGGCCCTTTCTCTTGTTGCTTTCAGTTTGGCCTCCTTCGGCCCCAGGATTGTCAATAGATTTTGCAAACCAGATCTCAATACCCTCTGGGGAACATATGGGGAGAGACGGTCCCTAAGGTAGGCAAGTCCTCGGCCATGTAGGACTTTAGAGGTAATAACCAGCACCTTGTAACAAATCCGGTACACAGTTGGCAGCCAGTGCAGTTCCCACAGCCTCAGCTGTATGTGCGCCCACTTAGGGAGCCCCAATAACAGTCTGGCTGCCGCATTCTGCACTAGCTGCAGTTTCCGGGTTCGGCACATGCAAAGGAACTCCTGCTAGAATTCTACCCCTGTTCTCCACCTTTGTGGGGTTGTACTCTGCCACGGCAGTGTGTTCCTCCTGGCACAAAGATCCTTCCTGTGTTTCCTCTGTTGTTGGTGGAAGCGCCTCTTGTACCAGAGGAAAGAGCTGACCTGTGCAGAGTAGGGCGGCAGGGTTCAACCCTACATGGGGGACAGCATGACTTATCCAAAGTGTGACCAAGGGGAGCGTATGTGGAATGATTTGAACCATCTGGAGCATGCTATATAAATACTCCCTGTTATTGTTTTTCGAGGAAAACGTATTTAGAAAAAGCGGGGTGACATGATAGAGGTTTACAAGATTCTGCATGGGATGGAGAAAGTAGAGAAAGAAGTCCTTTTCTCCCTTTCTCACAATACAAGAACTCGTGGGCATTCGATGAAATTGCTGAGCAGACAGGTTAAAACGGATAAAAGGAAGTCCTTCTTCACCCAAAGGGTGATTGACATGTGGAATTCACTGCCACAGGAGGAGGTGGCGGCTACAAGCATAGCCAGCTTCAAGAGGGGTTTGGATAAAAATATGGAGCAGGGGTCCATCAGTGGCTATTAGCCACAGTGTGTGTGTGTGTGTGTGTACATTTTGACCACTTTGTGATGCAGAGTGTTGGACTGGATGGGCTATTGGCCTGATCCAACATGACTTCGCTTATGTTCTTATTCTATTTATCTCTTTGAGTAACTGTGATAAGTAACTTACGTACACCCCTGAAGAATGTAGGATTGTGTGGAAGCGATTACTTCCCCAATGACAGTTTTCTGTTTCAGGGCTCATCTGCTGATCGAAGTCAGTGGAGAGAACCGACAAGGACCTCAGATGGCCTCTGCTCTCTCTATGAGGCGTCCCTGTGCCTCTTTGAGGAGGTGAGTCTGTCTGGATTTATCAAGGGCTAATTGAAAAATGCGCACGTGGTACGTTGGGCTCTTTTGAGAACTTGGAAATCCAGGTGGCTGCCCAGGTGCTTCCATGTTTTTAAATTGCTGTCTTGCTTCCTTCAGTTTCTTTCTGGCTTCTTTCTAAGACACATCGATGTAGAGTTTGTATATAATGCCCCCAGTTCTGCTAAGTCTAGTTACTAAAGAGAGCTCGGACAAAAAAAAGGGACTTCTAAGGGAATCATACATTCCCTTAGAGGTCCCTAACCTATTCCGCAGCCCAGAACACCTCTTTATGTATCTGGCTGTCGGAATTTCGTGTGTTGTCAAGAAGATCCACTCCGTTGATCTTGATCCTAAGGTCTGTGATGAAGCACAAGGATGGATTTGCTCTTATCAAGTGGAGGAGATGTTGGGGACTCCCAGTTCATTAAAGGGAAGAGGGGAGGGGAGGTTGGAAATCAGCTATCTGTGGTTGTAATTTAGCTTCCTCTTCTCCGTGCCAGAGTCCTGGCCTGGTACTATTTGTAACTGTAATTTCTGCATGGTTGGTAAGAAGCTGGGCCAAAACAAATAAGGAGCCTAGAGTGCTTGATAAAAGCCTTGTTTTGCTGGCTACAATTCTGTCTCCATTTCCTAAGACAAATGTTTATTTGTACAGGTTTGTCGCATGGCATCAGACTACTCCAGGACATGCGCCAGCCCGGACAGTATTCAGACCGGCGATGCCCCCATAGTTTCCGAGACCTGCGAAGTGTACGTTTGGGGCAGCAACAGCAGTCACCAACTCGTGGAAGGGACGCAGGAGAAAATCCTCCAGCCCAAGCTGGCCCCGAGCTTTTCCGATGCTCAGACAGTGAGTGGCCTTTTTTTGTTGTATTGTTGTGGTCAGGGCTTTTTTTTTAAGCAGGAATGCACAGGAATGCAGTTCTGGCTGGCTTGGCATCAGGGGGTGTGGCCTGATATGCAAATGAGTTCCCACTGGGCTTTTTTCTACCCAAAAAGGCCCCGCGTGAAACAATGGTGGTGTCGGGGTGTGTGTGGCCTAATATGCAAATGAGTTCCTGCTGGGCTTTTCCCATTAAAAAGGTCCCGTGGGAGATAATAGGGATGTCAGGGGGTGTGGCCTAATATGCAAATGAGTTCCCGCTGGGCTTTTTCTACAAAAAGGCCTCGTTTGAAATAATGGTGATGTCAGGGGGTGTGGCCAAATAGGCAAATGACTTCCTGCTGGCCTTTTTCCACAAAAAAGGCCCCGTGTGAAATAATGGTGGTGTCAGGGCGTGTGGCCTAATATGCAAATGAGTTCCCACTGGGCTTTTTCCACCAAAAAAGGCCCCACGTGAAACAATGGTGGTGTCGGGGGTGTGGCCTAATATGCAAATGAGTTCCTGCTGGGCTTCTCCCACAAAAAGGCCCCCGTGTGAGATAATAGGAATGTCAGGGGTGTGGCCTAATATGTAAATGAGTTCCCGCTGGGCTTTTTCTACAAAAAAGGCCCCGTTTAAAATAATGGTGATGTTAGGGGGTGTGGCCGAATAGGCAAATGAATTCCTGCTGGGCTTTTTCAACAAAAAAGACCCCGTGTGAAATAATGGTGGTGTCAGGGCGTGTGGCCTAATATGCAAATGAGTTCCTGCTGGGCTTTTTCCTACAAAAAAAAGCCCTAGTTGTGATTAAAAAGAGGGGCAGCTTGGACAGGTTCCTCTCCTGGAGTGCCAAAAGTGCATGTTAGTAGCTTATCGCTCCTGTGTGGTGTGAGGATCTCTCGGCTATTGACACAAACATGCGATGGAACTCAGTCAGCGTTCTGCAGATGCAAAAATAGTCGCCAAGCACCAGCTTGCTTGAGCTTTTTTTTTTAAAAAATGTTTCTTTATCTTTCCCCTCCCAACAGATTGAAGCCGGCCAGTACTGCACTTTTGTAATCTCTACGGACGGTTCCGTCCGCGCTTGCGGCAAAGGCAGTTACGGCAGGCTGGGCCTGGGTGACTCCAACAATCAATCCACTCTGAAAAAACTTACTTTCGAGCCTCACCGGTCGATCAAAAAGGTGTCGTCCTCCAAAGGTTCGGACGGCCACACGTTGGCGTTCACGACGGAAGGAGAAGTCTTCAGCTGGGGCGATGGCGATTACGGTAAACTCGGGCACGGGAACAGCTCAACGCAGAAATACCCCAAACTAATCCAGGGCCCTTTGCAAGGAAAGGTATGCTATACTATGAAATCGCTCTTCGGGTTCGTTCTTTCTCTGTTCAGTTGCGTCAGTGCTTGGGAGATTTTAGCGGGCGAATTGCATTTCTTTTGTGCATGGCTTCGTTTTCCCCCCTCTGCAATCAACCATCCTTGGTCATAGGCCGGTTAAGCTTTAGACCAGGAGTGTTGAACTTATTGTTATGAAAGCAGAAAAGATTTATTGTGTGTGGCCATCGGCCTTCACAATTTAAGATTAAACACGATATCCTAAAAAGTAATCAGACGAAATAAAAATGGCCCAATAAACTGATCGATGGGTTACATGGGGTATAATGCAACAATTGCAACCTTAAATACTAAAATATTTGTTATGAGGGCCAGATCTGACATACATGAAACCCTGTTGGGCCAGTCCGTGTGTGTCATAAAATGTAATGACAGATGATGGAGGTACAAATTTTATAAAGGATGCTGACAAACACAATTATGGATTTTTTTAAAAAATAACACATGATTAGGACATTAGCTCTCATTGGTCTTAAAGATGCTTTCTCTGTATCTCTCCCATGGGATCCAGGGAACTGGGCAAAGGCAGCTCTGGCTATTTCCTTCTTTCCCCAGGAAACCAGGAGGGGGAAGAGCTTTGGCCAGTCAGTAGCTTGGCTGTGCGATTGAGAGAGCCTGTCAAAGCAAGCTCTCCCTCTCCTGCTTCCTCCCCGAGGGAGGAGCCTCAGCAGATGGAGAAAACATAGCTCTAAGTGTGCAGACTCTTATCTGGGAGAACGGGGTTGGATTCCCCACTCTTTCACTTGCAGCTGCTGGAATGGCCTTGGGTCAGCCAGAGCTCTAAGTGTGCAGACTCTTATCTGGGAGAACCGGGTTGGATTCCCCACTCCTCCACTTGCAGCTGCTGGAATGGCCTTGGTTCAGCCATAGCTCTGAGTGTGCAGACTCTTATCTGGGAGAACGGGGTTGGATTCCCCACTCTTTCACTTGCAGCTGCTGGAATGGCCTTGGTTCAGCCATAGCTCTGAGTGTGCAGACTCTTATCTGGGAGAACGGGGTTGGATTCCCCACTCTTTCACTTGCAGCTGCTGGAATGGCCTTGGGTCAGCCACAGCTCTGAGTGTGCAGACTCTTATCTGGGAGAACGGGGTTGGATTTCCCACTCCTCCACTTGCAGCTGCTGGAATGGCCTTGGTTCAGCCATAGCTCTGAGTGTGCAGACTCTTATCTGGGAGAACGGGGTTGGATTCCCCACTCTTTCACTTGCAGCTGCTGGAATGGCCTTGGGTCAGCCACAGCTCTGAGTGTGCAGACTCTTATCTGAGAGAACGGGGTTGGATTCCCCACTCCTCCACTTGCAGCTGCTGGAATGGCCTTGGGTCAGCCATAGCTCTGAGTGTGCAGACTCTTTATCTGGGAGAACTGGGTTGGATTCCCCACTCCTTCACTTGCAGCTGCTGGAATGGCCTTGAGTCAGCCATAGCTCTGAGTGTGCAGACTCTTTATCTGGGAGAACTGGGTTGGATTCCCCACTCCTTCACTTGCAGCTGCTGGAATGGCCTTGGGTCAGCCATAGCTCTGAGTGTGCAGACTCTTATCTGAGAGAACTGGGTTGGATTCCCCACTCCTTCACTTGCAGCTGGTGGAATGGCCTTTAGTCAGCCATAGCTATGAGTGTGCGGACTCTTTATCTGGGAGAACTGGGTTGGATTCCCCCCTCCTCCACTTGCAGCTGCTGGAATGGCCTTGGGTCAGCCATAGCTCTGAGTGTGCAGACTCTTATCTGAGAGAACCGGGTTGGATTCCCCACTCCTCCACTGGCACCTGCTGGAATGGCCTTGGGTCAGCCATAGCTCTTAGTGTGCAGACTCTTATCTGAGAGAACTGGGTTGGATTCCCCACTCCTTCACTTGTAGCTGCTGGAATGGCCTTGGGTCAGCCATAGCTCTTAGTGTGCAGACTCTTATCTGAGAGAACTGGGTTGGATTCCCCACTCCTTCACTTGCAGCTGCTGGAATGGCCTTGGGTCAGCCATAGCTCTGAGTGTGCAGACTCTTATCTGAGAGAACTGGGTTGGATTCCCCCCTCCTCCACTTGCAGCTGCTGGAATGGCCTTGGGTCAGCCATAGCTCTGGCAGAGGTTGTCCTTGAAAGGGCAGCTGCTGTGAGAGCTCTGTCAACCCCACCCACCTCACAGGGTGTCTGTTGTGGGGGGAGAAGATGTAGGAGATTGTAAGCCGCTCTTGAGTTTCTGATTCAGAGAGAAGGGCGGGGTATAAATCTGCAGCCGTCTTCTTCTGCAAGCGGGGTGGGGGGGGAACGGAGGGGGGGAGCTGGCCTGGGGCCCATAGGCCAGTGCCTACTTGGCCTAAGTGTTAATCCAGCCTCGGTAAGAGAAATGGTTGTGAGCACAAAGCAAGAGTCAGCAGAGCTCCCGGCTCCTTCCTTGCGGCAGAGGAATATCCTGGGACGGTTCAATAGAGCCCCGCTGTCTACTGGAAACTGGAAGACAGCACTAGCCTGTCAATATGCCGTAGGTGTCCTCTTGAGAATGCAGGCCTCTCCTTTTGCCTCAGCGCTGTTAGACCCAGGGTACGTGGTAGGGAGGGCTTGGTGACCCTGCCCAAATCCTAATCCCGATAGGCCTCAGATTTGTTTCCCCCGGTAAGAGTCGAGGGATGCGTCATTCCAGCTAGCTGCGCCCTCAGCTTCTGCTTCGTAGCACATCTGGGTATCGGATTTCTGCAGGGAAACAGTATTTGGAACTTCTTCGGGTTTCCTACTTAGATATATTGACGGGGCGGAATTTGAGGCCAAATGTTCTGGATGAGTTGCGTTTTGCTGGGATGCTCTCCTGCCAAAAAATGAATGCGGCCCCTGGGAAGGGCACAGAGGACAGGGACAGGGACAGTGTGGAATGTGGAGGGAGGGCTGAACGGAGAGCTGGGGCGGGGGGGGCAGAGGACAGGAGGTTTTGTGACCATGGGGTGTCTCTCGCTGCAAGGACCAGACTTCTGTGCCAATCTTTTCTTGTTGGAAAGCGGGACAGTGTCTCATTTTGGCTTCTGCATTGATGGTGGCATTTCCTGAAGGAGCTCTGCTCTGACCTCTTTTTTTGTCTGTGCCGTGCAGGTAGTTGTGTGCGTATCAGCTGGATACCGGCACAGCGCTGCCGTTACGGAAGACGGCGAATTATATACTTGGGGCGAAGGCGACTTTGGTAGACTAGGTAAGGAGTTAAAAATCAGCTGTTCTGCCAAGCGTATGTTGCGTGTGCAATGCGCAGGGCCTGAATTCAGCAGGAGCTCACAGGAGTGCAGCTCCTGAACCTTTCTGAGGGTTCCCCCTCCTCCCCGCCTACCTTGTCCATTGAATAGTAGGTGCAGCTGCATAACAATCCCTGGATTAGGAGAGCGGGCAGCCAGCCAGCCACCAGGGGCTTTGCCATGCCCCCAGCAACCCTGGAGAAGTCCATGCCACCCTTTCTCCATTTCTGATGTTATTTTGAGCTTGCTGGCCTATTGACTGGGGGCGGGGGCGGCCAAGGAGGTGCAGCTGCATAACAGTCCCTGGATTAGGAGAATGGGCACCCAGCCAGCCACCAGGGGCTTTGCCACACCCCCAGCAGCCCTCATTAACCCATGGAGAAGCCCGCACCACCCTTTCTCCACTTCTGATGTGATTTTGAGCGGCAGGTGGCTTGCTGGCCTTTTGACTGTGGAGAGGAGGCAGCCAAGGAGAGCCCCAGGCGAGGGAGGCCTGCTTGGGCTGGCTGGATCTCTAGCCAGTCCAAGCAGGCCTCGCTCACCTGGGGCTCTTCTTTCTTGCATTGGGTTGCTTTTGGCTGGCAGGGGGGGGAGGGCGCAGCATATGCTAATGAGTTATGCTAATGAGTTCCACCACCTATTTTTCTACAAAATGACCCCTGGCACTGTGCATAATAAAAGAAAACTTAAGTGTATAATCCCACATGGTTACTTCTAACTTCTCAACTGTGTTCAGAAGCTTCGGCGTTCTAGGCTGGTCAGCCTCTTTGACGGGAGGTTGTCATGGTCACTTTGGGCTCCATATTGGAAGAAAGGCCCAGGTGTAAACATAAATGAGATGCTCCACCTTTATCGCCAAGACTCAGAACAGATTACACGGTGTAAATCGGTGACAGTCTGTGCGAAGAAGCCTCCAGTGAGCTCACTGTAGGTCGAAATGCGTGAACGGAGCCATTTTTTTTTACTTCGGTGGTGACTCCTAGCGAAGGGGATTAGACTAATCTTCTAGCCGTGGTGACCAAACGGGACCTCCGTGTTCAGCGGCAGTCAGCCTCTGAAACCCAGTGCCAGGAGGCAACATCGGGAAGGTGTCTGCCGCTGGGCCCTGTTGTTGGACCGCCAGTGGAACCGGTTGACCGCTGCGTGAAGACAGGATTCTGGAACAGGTGGGCCGCTGGTTTGACCCAGCAGGGCTCTTCTGACGTTCTTCTCAGGGGAAGGCCTCAGCCTCTTTGCCTTGTGGTATCAGAGGAAGTGGTTGGCTACTTTGTGGAACAGGTTGCTGGAGTAGATGAACCCTCACTGGTCCATCCAGCTGTTCTTACATTCTTAAGTGGGTACCTAGGTTAGCGGCATCCACCGTAAAGTTAAGGCTGGTGACAGCCGTGGATAGAAGGAAGGAAGGAGCCCTCCAGTCCGGCCACCTGAGAATGAAAGAAGTGATGTTTCATTTGCGCTGGCCCCTAACAATTGTCCGAATGGTTGTTTTTTTTTTTAACTTGGATTGTTAACATCATTATTCAAGCCGTATTTCTCACCACCAGAACCTTTCAGGACAGCAGAAAGGAGGCTGCTTAAAATTCTTTTCCTAGGAATAGGTCAGCACAGAGGATCAGTCAGGGCAAAGGCAAGGAGCAAACAGAAGGCTTTTGGAGGGACGGTGGCTCAGGGGTAGAGCATCTGCTTGGGAAGCAGAAGGTTCCAGGTTCAATCCCCGGCATCTCCAACTAAAAAAGGGTCCAGGCAAGTAGGTGTGAAAAACCTCAGCTTGAGACCCTGGAGAGCCGCTGCCAGTCTGAGTAGACAATACTGACTTTGATGGACAAAGGGTCTGATTCAGTAGAAGGCAGCTTCATGTTGGGGAGGGACGGTGGCTCAGTGGTAGAGCACCTGCTTGGTAAGCAAAAGGTCCCAGGTTCAATCCCCGGCATCTCCAACTAAAAAGGGTCCAGGCAAGTAGGCGTGAAAAACCTCAGCTTGAGACCCTGGAGAGCGGCTGCCAGTCTGAGTAGACGATACTGACTTTGGTGAGGGACGGTGGCTCAGGGGTAGAGCATCTGCTTGGGAAGCAGAAGGTCCCAGGTTCAATCCCTGGCATCTCCAACTAAAAAGGGTCCAGGCAAGTAGGCGTGGAAAACCTCAGCTTGAGACCTTAGAGAGCCGCTGCCAGTCTGAGCAGACAAGACTGACTTTGATGGACCCAGGGTCTGATTCAGTAGAAGGCAGCTTCATATTGGGGAGGGACGGTGGCTCAGTGGTAGAGCACCTGCTTGGTAAGCAGAAGGTCCCAGGTTCAATCCTTGGCATCTCCAACTAAAAAGGGTCCAGGCAAGTAGGCGTGAAAAACCTCAGCTGGAGAACCGCTGCCAGTCTGAGTAGACAAGATTGACTTTGATGGACAAAGGGTCTGATTCAGTATAAGGCTGCTTCATATGTTCATATATGTAAGGCTTTCTCCTCCCTGAGTCTGTATCCCATTTTTTCTTTTTTTCCCTTCAAGGTCACGGTGACAGCAACAGCCGAAACATTCCAACTTTAGTCAAAGATATTAGCAACGTAGGAGAGGTTTCCTGTGGCAGCTCGCACACCATAGCTTTATCCAAAGATGGCCGGACGGTGTGGTCATTTGGAGGAGGAGATAACGGTATGGCATTCCCAGGTGTTTTCCCCCCCTCTCTCAAGGGGCCTGGGGCCGTTGTGGGGAGGTATTCTGCTCTTCAGGTCTGTGGTGTTACACGGCAGGCCTGAGGAGGGGAAAAGCCAGCATCCCTAAGAGAGCTGTTGAGAATTCAGAGGACTGAGCAGAAAAGAGGAGCACAGAGACAGTGACCAGAAAGCAACTCACCTGCCATGTGGCTAGTTTTTACAGTTTGGTGTAGTGGTGAAGCGTGTGGGCTCTTATCTGGGAGAACCGGGTTTGGTTCCCCACTCCTCCACTTGCACCTGCTGGAATGGCCTTGGGTCAGCCGTAGCTCTGGCAGAGGTTGTCCTTGAAAGGGCAGCTGCTGTGAGAGCCCTCTCCAGCCCCACCCACCTCACAGGGTGTCTGTTGTGGGAGAGGAAGATATAGGAGATTTCTAAGCCGCTCTGAGTCTCTGATTCAGAGAGAAGGGCGGGGTATATATATGCAGTCTTCTTCTTCTTGACAGGGCATCTGCTGTGAGAGCCCTCTCAGCCCCACCTACCTCACAGGGTGTCTGTTGTGGGGGGAGAAGATATAGGAGATTGTAAGCCGCTCTGATTCAGAGAGAAGGGCAGGGTATAAATCTGCAGTCTTCTTCTTCAGAGCTCTCTCAGCCCCACCCACCTCACAGGGTGTCTGTTGTGGGGGGAGAACATATAGGAGATTGTAAGCTGCTCTGAGTCTGATCCAGAGAGAAGAGTGAGGTATAAATCTGCTTCTTCAGAGCTCTCTCACCTCACAGGGTGTCTGTTGTGGGGGGAGCAGATATAGGAGATTGTGAGCCGCTCTGAGTCTCTGATTCAGAGAGAAGGTCAGGGTATAAATCTGCAGTCTTCTTCAGAGCTCTCTCAGCCCCACCCACCTCACAGGGTGTCTGTTGTGGGGGGAGAACATATAGGAGATTGTAAGCTGCTCTGAGTCTGATCCAGAGAGAAGAGTGAGGTATAAATCTGCAGTCTCCTCCTCCTCCTCCTCCTCCTCCTCCTTCTCTCTGGGTAGCTCAGCATCCACACTTTCCCACGACAACGTGCTGGATTTCTTTGAATGATTGATTGGGGTTGCGGAGGGGGGGGGTGTTGAATCCATTGCAGCCTATTGATTTGTGCCCTCAATGACAAGGTTGTGCCACATGCAATTCCAGAAAGCCATTCCTTTCTTTTATTTGCACCTTGCTTTTAAACTAGAAAACCTACTCTGCGATCTTTGCAGGGACTCTAAGCATTCACAGCGGGCAGTTAGCTTGCATTCCACTTATCCACATCTTTATTGTCTCGTGCGTCGATCCCAACAGGCAAGCTCGGTCACGGTGACACCAACCGTGTCTATAAACCTAAAGTGATAGAAGCCCTGCAAGGAATGTTCATACGGAAGGTTTGCGCCGGGAGTCAGTCGTCGCTGGCGCTCACGTCGACGGGGCAGGTAAGCCGGAAGCGGCTGTGCAAAATGTATGGGCCCCGCACTAAAAGTATTAGCCTGTGGGGTTAGGCTAGTAAGACTTCAGACTAGCCTACAGACTGGTGGTGGTGGAAAACGCCACGAAGGCGCGGCCGATTTGGGGTGACCCTGTAGGGTTTTCAAGGCAATGGACGGAGGAAGGTGATTTGCTGTCAGCCGCCTCTGCGTAGCGACCCTGGGCTTCCATGGTGCTCTCCCATCCAAGGACTAACAACCAGGGCCATCCCTGCTTAGCTTCCAAGATCTAATGAAACAGGGCTAGTCTGGACCATCTAGTTCAAGGCAAAAAGCAAACCGAGGTAGGCTCCAGCCTTTGCACAGCGACCCTGGGCTTTCTTGGGGGGGGGGGAGGGGTGTCTCCCATCCAAATATTAACCGGGACTGACTCTGCTTAGCTTCTGAGATGTGACGCGATCAGGCTAGCCTGGGCCATCCAGGTCAGGGCAAGAGCTGAACAGAGGTGGTTTGCCATTGCCTGCCTCTGCGTAGCAACCCTGGAGTTTTTTGGTGGTCTCCCATCCAAGTGCTAATCAGGGCTTAGCTTCTGAGATATGACGAGATCAGGCTAGCCTGGGCCATCCAGGTCAAGGCAAGAGCTGAACAGAGGTGGTTTGCCATTGCCTGCCTCTGCGTAGCAACCCTGGAGTTTTTTGGTGGTCTCCCATCCAAGTGCTAATCAGGGCTTAGCTTCTGAGATCTGACAAGATCAGGCTAGTCTGGGCCATCCAGGTCAAGGCAAGAGCTGAACAGAGGTGGTTTGCCATTGCCTGCCTCTGCGTAGCAACCCTGGAGTTTTTTGGTGGTCTCCCATCCAAGTGCTAATCAGGGCTTAGCTTCTGAGATATGACGAGATCAGGCTAGCCTGGGCCATCCAGGTCAAGGCAAGAGCTGAACAGAGGTGGTTTGCCATTGCCTGCCTCTGCGTAGCAACCCTGGAGTTTTTTGGTGGTCTCCCATCCAAGTGCTAATCAGGGCTTAGCTTCTGAGATCTGACAAGATCAGGCTAGTCTGGGCCATCCAGGTCAAGGCAAGAGCTGAACAGAGGTGGTTTGCCATTGCCTGCCTCTGCAGAGCAACCCTGGAGTTCCTTGGTGGTCTCCCATCCAAGGACTAACCAGGGCTGACTCCTGAGATCTGATGAGATCAGACTATCCTGGGCCATCCAGGTCAAGGCAAGAGAGGAACAGAGGTGGTTTGCCATTGCCTGCCTCTGCGTAGCAACCCTGGACTTCCTTGGTGGTCTCCCATCCATGTACTCACCAGGGCTGACTCTGCTTAGTTTCGAGATCCGATGAGATCAGGCTAGTCTGGGCCATCCAGGTCAAGGCAAGAGATGTTCAGAGGTGGTTTGCCGTTGCCTGCCTCTGCGTAGCAACCTTGGGCTTCCTTGGTGGTCTCCCATCCAAACACTAACCAGGGCTGATGCTGCTTAAGTCTCTGGGCTTACCTGTCTAGGACAGGGCAGCCCAAAGAGGCTAAGGTTTTTGGCTATACGTTTTAGAAAGCCGGGCCTGTATAAAATTGCAAACTGTGCATTCGTGATAAAGAAAACGTTTTACTGAACGTCTGAACTCCAGTTCGCTGGTGAAAGGGGAGACCGTTTTAAGATGTCTTGGATACTAATAACCCTGTGCCCGAATTCAGAGTGTTCTTTGCCCAGCCCTGCCGTTTCTCAGAGTTCCTGAAATGGAGTCACCCGGAGCGATTGCATCCTCACCAGCGTTCCCTCTAAGCTGCGGAGTCTTGTGAGCAAAAATTCTGCTTTGTGAGCTGCTGGTATTAAAGTCGGGAGCTGCTGCATAAATCAGTGTGCTCTGGGGGGGGTGTCATCCTTCCTGACCTAAGGCAAAACTGTTTGCCGTTGCCTGCCTCTGCGTAGCAACCCTGGACTTCCTTGGGGTTCTCCCATCCAAGAACTTACCAGGGCTGACTCTGCTTAGTTTCTGAGATCTGATGTGATCAGGCTAGCCTGGGCCACCCAGGTCAAGGCGAGAGAAGTTCAGAGGTGTTTTGCCGTTGCCTGCCTCTGCGTAGCAACCCTGGGCTTCCTTGGTGGTCTCCCATCCAAACACTAACCAGGCTCAAAATCAGTGAGCTAGCTCACGCCAACTCAGCTAAGAGGGAACACTGATCCTCACGTGGGCAGTTTGCTCCCTTTCCATTTACTTCGGGCGTAACTTGTCTGAGCCTGCCAGGGATGAACGCGTGGGCCTCCCCTGCCCTTGTGGTGGTGCTCCGGTTCTGTGGATGCATGCTGTTGTGACCCTCTCCCCGCCCCCTGGCTGTCAGACCGAGAGCTGTGCTGTTGACGCTTCCCATCGCTCCCAGGTCTACGCCTGGGGCTGTGGCGCCTGCCTCGGATGTGGCTCCTCAGAAGCGACCGCGCTCAGGCCCAAGTTGATCGAAGAGCTGGCTGCCACGCGGATCGTGGACATTTCCATCGGGGACAGCCACTGCCTGGCCCTTTCCCACGGTAGGTGAAAATATGCCTCTGGAAGGCTGTCTCGATCGCCGTACGTTGGCTCTCAAGTTTGGTGTCATGGTGAAGTGCGCAAACTCTTATCTGGGAGAACCGGGTTTGATTCCCCATTCCTCCACTTGCAGCTGCTGGAATGGCCTTGGGTCAGCCATAGCTCTCTTATCTGGGAGAACCGGGTTGGATTCCCCACTCCTCCACTTGCACCTGCTGGAATGGCCTTGGGTCAGCCATAGCTCTCTTATCTGGGAGAACTGGGTTGGATTCCCCACTCCTCCACTTGCAGCTGCTGGAATGGCCTTGGGACAGCCATAACTCTGGCAGAGGTTGTCCTTGAAAGAGCAGCTGCTGTGAGAGCCTTCTCAGCCCCACCCACTTCACAGGGTGTCTTTTGTGGGGGGAGAAGATATAGGAGATTGTGAGCCGCTTTGAGTCTCTGATTCAGAGAGAAGGGCGGGGCATAAATCTGCAGTCTTCTTCTTCAGAGCCCTCTCAGCCCCACCCACCTCACAGGGTGCCTGTTGTGGGGGGAGAAGATATAGAAGATTGTGAGCCCCTCTGAGTCTCTGATTCAGAGAGAAGGGAGGGGTATAAATCTGCAGTCTTCTTCTTCAGAGCCCTCTCAGCCCCACCTACCTCCCAGGGTGCCTGTTGTGGGGGGAGAAGATATAGGAGATTGTGAGCCCCTCTGAGTCTCTGATTCAGAGAGAAGGGAGGGGTATAAATCTGCAGTCTTCTTCAGAGCTCTCTCAGCCCCACCCACCTCACAGGGTGCCTGTTGTGGGGGGAGAAGATATAGGAGATTGTGAGCCCCTCTGAGTCTCTGATTCAGAGAGAAGGGAGGGGCATAAATCTGCAGTCGTCGTCTTCTTGCTTTCGTATATTCAATTAGTTCTACTCTTGTTGTTGTTGTCGTCATTCCATTTAGATAACGAAGTTTACGCTTGGGGTAACAATTCCATGGGGCAGTGCGGCCAGGGGAATTCCACGGGTCCCCTGACGAAGCCCAAGAAAGGGAGCGGTCTCGACGGAGTCGCGATTCAGCAGATTTCGGCCGGGACTTCCCACAGCCTTGCCTGGACAGCCCTTCCTCGAGATAGGCAAGTGACGGCAGTGCCGCTGACAGGCGGCTGGTGGGCGTGGAGGGCGTGTGGTTGCTAAGTCTTCTGTTAGACCAGATGGCCTCCGCTCTGCCTTTCTGTCTGTCTTGGCAGGAAGACCCTTTTTAAAACTGTTGTTGTTGGGGGTTTTTAAGCGTGTGTGTGCGTGCGGGGTGGGGGTGCTTTTGTTCCGTGTGCTTCACGGTTGCCTTTTCTTCTCACAGACAAGTGGTGGCGTGGCACAGGCCTTACTGCGTGGACCTCGAAGAAAGCACCTTCTCTCACCTCCGCTCTTTTCTCGAGCAGTATTGCGACAAAATCAACAGCGAGGTCCCGCCTTTGCCTTTCCCTTCGTCCAGGTATTTATTTCCAAGGCCGCTGCGGAGCCACCTCTGTTTGAATTCTGGATGTCTGCCCTTTGGCTTCTGCGGGCCTGCTTTCTGAGGAGTCGTGTCTGTGTTGATGATTCATGCTGCAGTCTGCCACAGAGTCACTCCTTTGAAACCTTAGACTGTAGTAACTTCGCTTAGGAATGCACTGTTAGTCATAAGAACATAAGAGAAGCCCTGTTGGATCAGGCCAATGGCCCATCCAGTCCAACACTCTGTGTCACAGAAGAATGTAAGAGAAGCCATGTTGGATCAGGCCAGTGGCCCATCCAGTCCAACACTCTGGGTCACATAAGAACATAAGAGAAGTCATGTTGGATCAGGCCAGTGGCCCATCCAGCCCAACACTCTTTGTCACAGAAGAATGTAAGAGAAGCCATGTTGGATCAGGCCAATGGCCCATCCAGTCCAACACTCTGTCACATAAGAACATAAGAGAAGCCATGTTGGATCAGGCCAGTGGCCCATCCAGCCCAACACTCTTTGTCACAGAAGAACATAAGAGAAGCCATGTTGGATCAGGCCAATGGCCCATCCAGTCCAACACTCGGTGTCACATAAGAACATAAGAGAAGCCATGTTGGATCAGGCCAATGGCCCATCCAGTCCAACACTCTGTGTCACAGAAGAACGTAAGAGAAGCCATGTTGGATCAGGCCAATGGCCCATCCAGTCCAACACTCTTTGTCACAGAAGAACATAAGAGAAGCCATGTTGGATCAGACCAATGGCCCATCCAGTCCAACACTCTGTGTCACATAAGAACATAAGAGAAGCCATGTTGGATCAGGCCAGTGGCCCATCCAGTCCAACACTCTGTGTTACACAGTGGCCAATATATATATATACACACACGCACACACTCACTCACTCACTTACACTCTCTCTCTCTCTCACTCACTCTGTGGCTAATAACCGCTGATGGACCTCTGCTCCATATTTTTATCCAATCCCTTCTTGAAGCTGGCTTTGTTTGTAGCTGCCGCTACCTCCTGCGGCAGTGAATTCCACATGTTAATCACCCTTTGGGTGAAGAAGGACTTCCTCTTATCCGTTTTAACCCGACTGCTCAGCAATTTCATGGAGTGCCCACGAGTTCTTGTATTGTGAGAAAGGGAGAAAAGGACTTCTTTCTCTACTTTCTCCATCCCATGCAGAATCTTGTAAACCTCTCTCAGGTCACCCTGCAGTCGACTACCATGTTTATCATGTCCCCTCTGATTCAGCCAGCTGTCATACACATTTACTTTCTAGAGCAAGGGTGGCCAACCTGTGGCTCGGGAGCCACATATGGCTCTTTCACACATATTGTGTGACTCTTGAAGCCCCCACCGCCCTGTCGGCTGGGTTAGAGAGAATGTTTGTCTCTTTAAATCACTTATTCAAGGCAGGCCAGCCAGTGGCTTGGAGAATGCATTCAAGTTGCTTTCTTTCCACCTTTCCCTCCCTCCCACATCTGTTTTCCTTCCTCTCTTACTTCTTGTCCAGTGGCTCTCAAACATCTGGCATTCATGTTTTGTGGCTCTTAAACATCTGACATTCATGTTTTGTGGCTCTTAAACATCTGACGTTAATTCTGTGTGGCTCTTACACAAAGCAACTTTGACTACCCCTGTTCTAGAATAAATCCTTAAATCATGAACTGCAGAACGTATTTTTGTCAATTCCACACTTCAGATATCTGCAACTGCTTTTTCTGATTCTGGATTAGCTCCACGAAAGGTGGTTTCCTAGTTCAGCCTGATAGGAGGGTGATAGGCAATCTTAAAGATCCTTTTATTGCCATGTGACTTCTTAGAGGACCCACGCCACCCAGAATAGGTCCCGCCTCCCGCCAGTCGTCTTTCTGAGGATAAAGGGCCGTTCTGCTTCGAACCTGGAACCTGCCACGCTGGAACTATAATGCTTTTTTTAGATTTGGTGAAGTGATTAATTTGCGGTCGTTCTTGGGTTTGTGGAGGAAACGTTGATGACCGCTTCTCGCTGACCTGCAGTTACTCTAGAAGGTCTGTCAGTAATTTCTCTTTTTGATGGATAGTCAACATGCAGCAAACATGCTAGTATTTTTTTTTGGGGGGGGGGTGTATGCGCCCCCTCTCCCTGATGCTACATATCCTGGGAGCAACTCCTTGAACACAGTAGAAGGAACTGAATTCAGAGGTTAAGAACTTTAGTATTCCATTTTTCTCAAGAACCTGGCAGTGCTGTTGGAACTAGACTTAACGGTCTTTCAGAGAGTAACAACAACAACCTTTATCGGCATAACTGCCAGTTTGGTGTCATGGTTAAGTGTGTGGACTCTTATCTGGGAGAACCAGGTTTGATTCCCTGCTCTTCCACTTGCAGCTGCTGGAATAGCCATGGGTCAGCCATAGCCCTCGCACAGCTGTCCTTGAAAGGGCAGGTTCTGTCTCAGCCCCACCTACCTCACAGGGTGTGTGTTGTGGGGGAGGAAGATAAAAGGAGACTGTGAACCACTCCGAGATTCAGCATGGAGGTCGGGATATAAATCCATTTGAATTCTGGACGTTTGCCCTTTGATTTCTGTGGGCTTGCTTTCTGAGGAGTCGTGTCTGTGTTGATGATTCACAGTGCAATCTGCCACAGAGCGAGTTCGGTGTAGTGGTTAAGTGCACAGACTCTTAGAAGGAGATTGTGAGCCACTCTGAGATTCAGCATGGAGGGTGGGATATAAATCCAATATCTTCGTCTTCATATTGAACCATATTAATAAGAGGAGGGGGTGGGGAAGGGACAATTCAAACACTCATAGCCCAGTCTATTAATGCATAACTTGCCTCATAGAGGCAAGGTACAAGAATTTAGCCACAGTTTCAATCACCATTTGGTTCCGAGAAGCTAACAGAAAAAGGGTTCTGCATTCGTCAGATTTTCCTACTTGCTCCCTCAACAAGGGTTCAATAAGTATGGAACGTATATGTGGTGCAAAAAACTCCCCAAACCACGTTCAGGGCTTTCAGAGAGTATAATTAGGAAGCGATTTGGCTGTTTTGTGGCTGTTATCTGAAAAGAAGATGAAGAAGAAGATATTGGATTTATATCCCGCCCTCCACTCTGAAGAGTCTCAGAGCGGCTCACAATCTCCTTTACCTTCCTTCCCCACAACAGTCACCCTGTGAGGTGGGTGGGGCTGGAGAGGGCTTTCACAGCAGCTGCCCTTTCAAGGACAGCCTCTGCCAGAGCTATGGCTGGCCCAAGGCCATGCTAGCAGGTGCAAGTGGAGGAGTGGGGAATCAAACCCGGTTCTCCCAGATGAGAGTCCGCACACTTAACCACTACACCAAACCAGCTCTCCAAGGCTCTTCTGCCATGTGGAATCCCACTCAGAAGGAGTTGGGAAAAGAAACGGAGGAGAAGAGGGTGCTGAGTGAGGATGGGGCCAGCAGGCCGGCCAGGGTCAATGGCATATTTCTCTTTCGCAGGGAGCATCACAACTTCTTGAAGCTCTGCCTGAAGCTGCTGTCCAACCACCTCGCTCTGGCGTTAGCCGGGGGAGTCGCCACCAGCATCCTCGGGAGGCAGGCGGGCCCCCTGCGGAATTTATTGTTTAGACTGATGGACTCATCTGTCCCAGACGAAATACAGGAGGTGAGTCTCTTCTTTGCCGTCTCTTCTGTTTTTTTATTAATTCATTTATAACAGTCCTAGACCAGCAAACAATTCATAAAAGTCCAATTCATAACCAATAAAAGGTAATATAAATATACAGTAATTATTATGCGCTAAAATTTGATACCGCCTAAAATGTACATAAAATACGAATACAGACCTTAAGGCACTGATGCTGAAGATGTAAAATTAGTGTTACAACCAGGGATGAACTAAAAACCCTGTCTAGACCTCTTTGTTTCTTCCTTTAATAAATAAATTATTTATTCACTGCCTAAGCCAGCATTTAAAGCAGTAAAACGTGCGTTCCCAGCTCTTCTACGTGCGTTCCCAGCCACGTTCCCTCTAAGCTGTGGAGCCTTGTGAGCAAAAAAAAAATAGGATTAAAGTTGTGAGCTGCTGTGTAAATCAGCGTGTTCTGGGGTCATCCCGAGCCAAGACAAAAACATGTGAACTGGAGGGTAAAAATCTGTGAGCTAGCTCATGCCAACTCAGCTTAGAGGGAACCCTGATTCCCAGGTTGTATGCCCATTATCTCGGCGGCGGAGAGCACCGTCACGATGCAGCCCTCTTAATGGCGAACTCGGTTGGGGTTTTCAAGGCAAGAGACAAACAGGGGTGGTTTGCCATCGTCCGCCTCTGCGTAGCGATCCCGGACTTCCTTGGTGGTCTCCCATCCGAGTGCTAGCCAGCGGCATTCCCTCCATAAGAACATAAGAACATAAGAGAAGCCATGTTGGATCAGGCCAACGGCCCATCAAGTCCAACACTCTGTGTCACACAGTGGCAAAAAATGTTATATACACACATACACTGTGGCTAATAGCCACTGATGGACCTGTGCTCCATATTTTTATCTAAACCCCTCTTGAAGGTGGCTATACTTGTGGCCGCCACCACCTCCTGTGGCAGTGAATTCCACATGTTAATCACATGTGGAATCAAGATAACTTAGTGTGGGCTAGCTCACAGTTTTTTAGCCTCTGGCTCACGCCTTTTTGTTTTAGCTCAGGAAGGTCGTCCCCAGAGCAAACTAATCGATGCAGTAGCCAGATCGCTCGCTCACAACTTTAAGGCCAGTAGCTCATGAAGTAGAATGTTTGCCCACAAAACTCCATAGCTTAGAGGGAGCATTGCTAACCAGAGCAGACCCTGGTAAGCTCCAGCAATATGGGGCTGTCCTGAGACATTCAGGTCAAGGCAAGAGATGTTCAGAGGTGGCTTTGCCATTGCCCGCCTGTGCGTAGCAACCCTGGGCTTCCTTGGTGGCCCTCCCGTCCAAGGACGAGTCACAAACTAACGACTCTGCTTAGCTTCCAAGATCTGATGTGATTGGGCTAGCCGGAGGCATTCAGTTCAAGGCGTTCGTTACTTCTGCGCGTGCTCAAAACTGGAGAGGCATTCGGGGGGGGGGGGGTGTAGAAAAAGCCCAGCAAAAACTTATTTGCATAAGGCCACACACCCCTGACACCAAACCAGCCGGAACTGCATTCCTGCGCATCCCTGCTCTCTCCACATGTTCCCCAGAGAGATCTGGATCTCAGAACCTGCTTGTAATCCCCGGGCCGAAAGAGGCCTGACTGAAGTCAACCAGAGATAGGGCCTTTTCAATCACTGCCCCCTGCTGGTGGAACCAGTTACTGGAGGAGGTGAGGGCCTTGCGGAGCCTCGGGCAGTTCCGCAAGGCCTGCAAGACTGTCCTCTTCCGATTGGCATACAGCTGACTGGCGTTTAAGAGCTGCGGAGGAAGGCCGTCAGAATAGCACCAAACCGATAGACCTGTTCTGTTCTGCTCTGTTTTATTGTTTTAATTATTGTAAGTTATTGAATATAATCGGGGAGGGACGGTGGCTCAGTGGTAGAGCATCTGCTCGGGAAGCAGAGGGTCCCAGGTTCAATCCCTGGCATCTCCAACTAAAAAGGGTCCAGGCAAATAGGTGTGAAAAACCTCAGCTTGAGACCCTGGAGAGCCGCTGCCAGTCTGAGTAGACAATACTGACTTTGATGGACCAGGAGTCTGATTCAGTATATGGCAGCTTCATATTGGGGAGGGATGGTGGCTCAGTGGTAGAGCATCTGCTTGGGAAGCAGAAGGTCCCAGGTTCAATCCCCGGCATCTCCAAAAAAGGGTCCAGGCAAATAGGTGTGAAAAACCTCAGCTTGAGAGCCTGGAGAGCCGCTGCCAGTCTGAGTAGACAATACTGACTTTGATGGACCAGGAGTCTGATTCAGTATACGGCAGCTTCATATTGGGGAGGGATGGTGGCTCAGTGGTAGAGCATCTGCTTGGGAAGCAGAAGGTCCCAGGTTCAATCCCCGGCATCTCCAAAAAAGGGTCCAGGCAAATAGGTGTGAAAAACCTCAGCCTGAGACCCTGGAGAGCCGCTGCCAGTCTGAGTAGACAATACTGACTTTGATGGATCCAAGAGGGTCTGATTCAGTAGAAGGCAGCTTCATATGTCCAATATGTATCTTAATATTTATTAATTTTATTGTTCTGTGATTTGATGTTGTAAGCCGCTTTGAGCCCGCCTCGTTGGGGAGGGCGGGATATAAATCAAATAAATAAAGCTCTGGGCATTCCTAAAACGTGACTGCTGGGCAGCCTCAACAGAAATTCTGACCGCTAGGGCTGGTTTAGTTATAGAGCTGCAGTTTGTGCCCTGAGATACACCCGTAGTGGTCAGCTCTGTTCAGCACCCTCGGTGCCTTGAGATAGGCCCCAGCCCCGTAGGAGAGACTCAGAGCTTAAACTTAGACGCAGAGCTTAGCCTTAGACTGCAGGCAGCTGCTCCAGCAGCTCGTGTAGATCACGCGAGCGGTGTTTTCAAGCGATAAACCGAAACCAGAGCATTCAGGGGCTGAAAGCACAGAATTAGGGGTGCAAATGTTTCTTTGATTTGAAACGTTTCTATGCTGCTTTTCCACCTAATCAGCCCCTCCCCCCCCCAAACCCCCCAAACACGTTCTAGTTGTTGCTGACATGTTCACAACGAGGTCTCCTCCTCCCCTTTCAGGTGGTAATAGAGACTCTGTCGGTAGGAGCTACCATGCTGCTGCCTCCGTTGAGAGAGAGAATGGAATTGCTGCACTCGCTCCTGCCCCAGGGGCCCGACAGGTGGGAGAGTCTGTCGAAAGGGCAGGTAAGAAGCCTCCGAACGACCGGTTGTTTACTGAGGCAATAGGATGGGATGGCCAATAAGCAATGTAAGGGGATTGTCTTTTTTTTTTTTAATGTTATGAAAAATTTCACAAAATAAGTCCGCCATCGTTCTCACAGAGTTGTCCTTGAAAGGGCAGTTCTGGGAGAGTTCTCTCAGCCCCATCTACCTCACAGGGTGTTTGTTGTGTGTGTGTGTCGGGGGGGAAGGGTAAAGAAGATTGTGACTGCTCTGAGGTTCTGACCTTGAAAGGGCAGCTTCTGGGAGAGTACTCTGCCCCACCCACCTCACAGGGTGTCTGTTTTGTGTGGGGGGGGGAAGGTAAAGGAGATTGTAGGCTGCTCTGAGTCTCTGTCCTTGAAAGGGCAGCTGTTGTGAGAGCTTTCTCAGCCCCACCCATTCACAATGTGTCTGTTGTGTGGGGTAGGGACGGTAAAGGAGATTGTAGGCGGCTCTGAGACTCTGTCCTTGAAAGGGCAGCTTCTGGGAGAGTCCTCTCAACCCCACCCACCTCACAGGGTTCTGTTTGTGGGGGAGGAAGGGAAAGGAGATTGTGAGCCGCTCTGAGACTCTTTGGAGTGGAGGGCGGGATATAAATCCAATATCTTCATCTACCTCACAGGGTGTCTGTTGTGGGGGGAGGAAGGGAAAGGAGATTGTGAGCCGCTCTGAGACTCTTTGGAGTGGAGGGCGGGATATAAATCCAATATCTTCATCTACCTCACAGGGTGTCTGTTGTGGGGGGAGGAAGGGAAAGGAGATTGTGAGCCACTCTGAGACTCTTCGGAGTGGAGGGCGGGATATAAATCCAGTATCATCTTCTTCTTCTTAAAGTGCCACCCCTCTTTTCTTTCTTCCCCCCTTCAGAGAATGCAGTTGGATATCATACTGACGAGTTTGCAGGATCATACTCACGTCGCCTCCTTGCTTGGCTATAGCTCGCCCTCTGATGCCACCGACGTTTCCTCTCTGTGTATTGCTTACGGGAATATCTCCGATCCAATGTACAGCGCCCAGAGTAACCACCCGGACACTCATCTGGCTGAAATTCTAATGAAGACTCTCTTGCGAAATTTAGGGTTCTATACCGTAAGTTCGTATCTTGAATTTTGTTTTTAATGTGTTGTTATTATCTGAGGCTCAGGATGGTGGCTCAGTGGTAGAGCATCTGCTTGGGAAGCAGAAGGTCCCAGGTTCAATCCCCGGCATCTCCAAAAAAGGGTCCAGGCAAATAGGTGTGAAAAACCTCAGCTTGAGACCCTGGAGAGCCATGAAGGGGGCTGTGGCTCAGTGATAGAGCATCTGCTTGGGAAGCAGAAGGTCCCAGGTTCAATCCCTGGCATCTCCAAAAAAGAGTCCAGACAAATAGGCGTGAAAAACCTCAGCTTGAGACCCTGGAGAGCCGCTGCCAGTCTGAGAAGACAATACTGACTTTGATGGACCAAGGGTCTGATTCAGTATAAGGCAGCTTCATATGTTCATATGAGGCGGTCGGAGCCTTGCGTTTTGCAAGGCCGTCTTATTTCAGTTAACTTTCCAATATATTAGCTCTAAAGGATGCCTAAGAATACTGAACACTATCTGTAACTAAATGGTAATTAGCATTGAATTAGGTTGGTTATATTGTTTCAACTGTTTTGATTCAATGTTTAACTGTTTTATTGTGACTTTACCATGTATTGTGAGCCGCCCTGAGCCTGCTTCGGCGGGGAGGGCGGATACATATCGAATAAACTGAACCAGGGGTGGCCAATGGTAGCTCTCCAGATGTTTTTGCCTACAACTCCCATCAGCCCCAGCCATTGGCCGTGCTGGCTGGGAGTGATGGGAGTTGTAGGCAAACAAATCGAGAGCTACCGTTAGCCACCCCTGAACTAAACTTTTTGTACCAATCAAGGTGGGAAGGGCTGTGGCTGTGGCAGATTCTCTGCTTGGCCTGCAGAAGGTCCCGAGTTCAGTTCCCGGCATCTCCAGCTGAAAGGACCATGCAGTAGATGAAGTGAAAAACCTTGAATTGGGGCTGTGGCTCAGTGGCAGAGCCTCTGCTTGGCATGCAGAAGGCCCCAGTTTCAATCCCCAGCGGGAAGGACTGGGTAGCAAGTGATTCAAAAGAGACCCTGGAAATCTGCTGCCAGTGTGAGGGAACACAGTGAAATGCTGAAAGATGGAGCAAGAACAGTAGCGTTCTAGTAATGAAATAAATTAGAGGCAGCCTGGAAAACAGTGTATAGTGAAGAAATAAGGCACCATCAGGCTACTGCATTCAAAATTAATAAGACGGTCCCAGAGGAAGGATCATAAGGATCCGAAACAAGAATGAAGCGGTTTTGCATCGTCGGACTGTATTGTTTGGAAAGAACCTGATATCATCTTATGGACAGTGGTGAAGTTGTGTGCTTTGGATGGTATTTTGTCACTGAATCTGTTACTGAAATTTACATTGTGATACTGTGTCATGAATGGAAACATTGTCATTATATTTTGATATCGTTTTGTAACACGGAGAGTACCTTTTCTGTCGTTTCCTGATTGTTAACCTCCGTGGTCCCGGCATTGTTTGACCTGAACTGGAATTGGGACATAACCATGTAGACGCATCTAATTGACTAGGCGGTGTTGCGGTGTGATGACTGTGTTGGGTTTAAATTGCTGTCAGGAAGCATGTGATTCTTTTGAAAGTGCCGTAGCAGCTGTCAAGAGCAATACTCTCTCTCTCAGCTGTGGAGTCTTGTGAGCGAAAAATTGGACTTCATGAGCTACAGGCATTAAAGTCGTGAGCTCCTGCATAAACTAGTTTGCTCTGGGGCCATTTTTCCTAAGCTGAGAAAAAGAAATGTGTGACCGGAGGCTAAAAAACTCAGCTTAGAGGGAACACTGGTCCTCATTCAGCTGATTCCCATTTTACGAATTCATATGTTTCCAGGTAGGGAGGCCTTGGTCGGAATGACCCTTAAAATGTTAAAAGGGGAGGGACGGTGGCTCAGTGGTAGAGCATCTGCTTGGTAAGCAGAAGGTCCCAGGTTCAATCCCCGGCATCATCAACTAACAAGGGCCCAGGCAAATAGGTGTGAAAAACCTCAGCTTGAGACCCTGGAGAGCCATGAATGGGGCTGTGGCTCAGGGGTAGAGCACCTGCTTGGTAAGCAGAAGGTCCCAGGTTCAATCCCCGGCATCTTCAGCTAACAAGGGTCCAGGCAAATAGGTGTGAAAAACCTCAGCTTGAGACCCTGGAGAGCCGATGCCAGTCTGAGTAGACAATACTGACTTTGATGGACCCAGGGGGGTCTGATTCAGTAGAAGGCAGCTTCATATGTTCATAAATGTCCGAGTGCTGTCTCTAAAGCCTGATGTGTGCTCTTAACCTGCCAGTACTTCCTTGCCCCTACCCTAGGACCAGGCATTTGGAGAGCTGGAGAAGAACAGCGACAAGTTCTTGCTTGGGACATCCTCCTCCGAAAACAGCCAGCCGGCCCACCTCCACGAGCTGCTGTGCTCCCTGCAGAAGCAGCTTCTGGCCTACTGTCACATCAACAGCGTGAGCGAGGTGAGCAAAACGGGCTCCCGGGCAGGTCAGCAAGCCTGCTTAAGGGGGTGGCGGGGAGGATAGTCAGCACTGAGGGAGGCCTGGCCTGCGTCTGGCTCAAGGCCACTCGTGGTTCTTGTTTCTCTGGCTCCCAGACTTCCAGCAGCGTGGCGCTCCTCCACAAGCACCTCCAGCTTCTGCTTCCTCACGCCACGGACATCTATTCCCGATCCGCCACCCTGCTCAAGGAAAGCTCTTGGAACGGCAGCGTTGGGGAAAAGCTGAGAGGTGCGTCTGAGTGACCGGGGCCAGCGGCTCTGGAAGCAGCGTGGAAGCAGAGGTCCATCAGTGGCTGTTGGCCACAAGTCATAGATGGAACGCTCTGCCTGAGGCAGTGATGCTCTGCATTTTTAGTGCTTGGGGGGGGGCAAGAGTGGGAGGGCTTCTGGAGTTCTGGCCCCACTGGTGGACCTCCTGATGGCCCCTGGGTTTTGGCCACTGTGGGACACAGAGTGTTGGGCTGAGTGGGCCATCGACCTGATCCAACATGGCTTCTCTTCTGTTCTTATGTCTGGGGCAGTGATGCTCTGTTTTCTTGGTGCTTTCGGGGCAAGAGTGGGAGGGCTTCTGCAGTTCTGGGCCCGCTGGTGGAGTTCTGGGCCCCCTCCTGATGGCCCCTGGGTTTTGGCCACTGTGGGACACAGAGTGTTGGACTGAGTGGGCCATTGACCTGATCCAGCATGGCTTCTCTTCTGTTCTTATGTCTGGGGCAGTGATGCCCTGTTTTCTTGGGGCAAGAGTGGGAGGGCTTCTGGAGTTCTGGGCCTGCTGGTGGACCTCCTGATGGCCCCTGGGTTTTGGCCACTGTGGGACACAGTGTGTTGGACTGGGTGGGCCATCGACCTGATCCAACATGGCTTCTCTTTTGTTCTTATGAAGCTCCAGTGCAGAGCTGCTCCGTGATGCTCCTCTCTCCCCCCCCCCTTGCAGATGTCGTCTACGTGTCTGCAGCAGGCAGCATGCTCTGCCAGATCGCAAACGCCCTACTGCTGCTTCCGGTGTCGGTCGCCCGGCCTCTCTTGAGCTACCTTCTCGACCTGCTGCCCCCTCTCGACCGCCTGAACAGACTTCTGCCAGCCGCCGCCCTTTTAGAAGATCAGGAGCTGCAGTGGCCTCTTCATGGTGCGATAGCCCCCTCCCCCTTTCCGAAATAAAAAATGGGCGCTTGGCGATCTGAGCGGGAGGAGCCTCGACTCGGTTTTGCTTGTTGACACCCCCTTTCCTCCGTGGGGCACCTGTCCTTAGGAAGTGATTTCCTGCCCGTCTGGGAGTATTCAGAACAGATTTGTTTCAGAGGATGCATAGCATGGCTGTTTCTGAGCTCAGCTGCACCCTTTGTGGGAGAGCCCATCAGTGTTTGCTGTTTTTATTTTGGAGAGCCAGTTTGGTGTGATGGTTAAGTGCGCAGACTCTTATCTGGGAGAACCAGGTTTGCTTCCCCCGCTCCTCCACTTTCAGCTGCTGGAATGGCCTTGGGTCAGCCATAGCTCCGGCAGAGTTGTCCTTGAAAGGGCAGCTGCTGTGAGAGCCCTCTCAGCCCCACCCACCTCACAGGGTGTCTGTTCGGGGTGGGGGAAGGTAAAGGAGATTGTGAGCTGTTCTGAAACTCTTGAGAGTCATAGGGCAGGATATAAATCCAATATCTTCTTAGGTGCAAGGACTCTTATCTGGGAGAACCGGGTTTGATTCCCCCTCTCCTCCACTTGCAGCTGCTGGAATGTCCTTGGGTCAGCCAGCCATAGCTCTTAAGTGTGCAGACTCTTATCTGAGAAAACCGGGTTGGATTTCCCACTCCTCCACTTGCACCTGCTGGAATGTCCTTGGGTCAGCCATAGCTCTAAGTGTGCAGACTCTTATCTGGGAGAACCGGGTTTGATTCCCCCTCTCCTCCACTTGCAGCTGCTGTGAGAGCCCTCTCAGCCCCACTCACCTCACAGGGTGTCTGTTTGGGGTGGGGGAAGGTAAAGGAGATTGTGAGCTGTTCTGAAACTCTGAGAGTCATAGGGCAAGATATAAATCCAATACCTTCTTAGGTGCAAGGACTCTTATCTGGGAGAACCGGGTTTGATTTCCCCACTCCTCCACTTTCAGCTGCTGGAATGGCCTTGGATTAGCCATTGCTGTCGCAGGAGTTGTCCTTGAAAGGGCAGCTTCTGTCAGAGCTCTCTCAGCCCCACCCACCTCACAAGGTGTCTGTTGTGGGGGGAAGAAGATATGGGAGATTGTAAGCCGCTCTGAGTCTCTGATTCAGAGAGAAAGGCAGGGTATAAATCTGCAATCTTCTTCTTCTTATCTGGCATTTCACTCAAAGAAGCCCTGGAGAGCGGCTGTGGCTCACAGGCAGCGTGCCTGTTTGGCATGCGGAAGGTCCTAGGTTCAATGCTTGACACCTTCAGTTCAAAGGACCGGGCAAGAAGTGATGTGAAAGACCCCTGCCTGAGACCCTGGGGAGCTGCTGCCAGTCTGAGTACGCAGTTCAATGGACCCAAGGTCTGATTCCGAAAAGGCAGCTTCGTGTGAGATGCATTTTGCTCCACAGACCCCTGCTCGTCTCAGCAGCGGCAAGCCGTGTGCGTGAAGACGTTCGCAGCATGCAGAGAAGAGGGTTTTGTTTGTGGCAGGAAAGCGCTGGAGCTCCCATTCCTGAAACGGACGACTGCACGCCAAGAACGTTTAAAGGTGGGAAATTATCGCTTCGTATTTTTCAGGTGGGCCGGAGCTTGTCGATCCCGCCGGAGTGCCCTTGCCCCAGCCGGCCCAGTCATGGGTATGGCTGGTCGACCTGGAGAGGACCATCGCCCTGCTCATCGGCCGCTGTCTGGGCGGGATGCTGCAGGGCTCCCCCGTGTCTCCCGAGGAACAAGATACCGCCTACTGGTTGAAAACACCCCTGTTCAGCGATGGAGTGGAAATGGATATCCCTCAGCTGGGTAAGCAGCTCAGTTCTGCAGTAGGAGCTTTGAGGAGGCAGCCTGTGGGAGCCGGAAGGCTGGGAAGGCCTGCCTCGGGAGAGAGGTCCTTCCAGTTTCCAGAGGCCTCTGTCCACTCGTTCCCTTTGCCCTTAGACAAATCCACGAGCTCCTTGTTGGAGGTGGCCCTCTCCGGCAACGAAGAGCAGAAGCCTTTTGACTACAAGCTTCAGCCGGGAGTCTCGGTCTTTGTGGACCTGGCCTTGGGCTGCGCCAAGGAGCCTGCCCGGAGCCTCTGGATGAGCATGCAAGATTACGCCATCAGCAAAGGTGAGGAAATGTTCTGTTCGGTTTTCTGACATTGCTGTATTATGGACCAGTAGAAGCTTCCAAATAGCCTTCAAGGGTGGCCCCAGGTAGAGCGCATTACAGTAGTCAAGCTTCCTTTTAGTCAGTGCTGGGAAGTGGTATGACTCAGTGCCTGGGCTGGAGAAGTTAGGAGACCTGGAGTCAAAGAGCAGCTGAGTGCTGAGCTTAGTGGAGAGTGCAGTAGTGTGTCTCCCTCTCCACCACCCTGTTTCCTGAATTAAATGGACTTCTGAAGCATTTTACCTGTCACATGCCAGCAATTGTTGTAATCCTTAATCCCTTCAGTCTCTTTCAGCATGCCTTGAGTCAAGCCCATGTTATTTCCTATCTCTGGACACTTGGGTTTATGTCACTGAGGATAAAACAGGAGGCTGCTAGGTAGTTGCATTATTGTTCAAACTGCAATATCTCAGGGAACAGCGATTTGTTATGTTTTCCTCCTACACCTCTGTAGATTGGGACAGCGCCACCTTAAGCAACGAGTCACTTTTGGATACCGTCTCTAGATTCGTTCTCGCTGCTCTGCTGAAACATACAAATTTACTTAGTCAAGCAAGTGGTGAGAGCAGGTAAGTAACCAAAAAAACCAGCTTGAGATATTTCTGTCTGTTGTTGAGGCACTATCCATCTCACTTTTCTAAAAGCCAGTTTAGTGTAGGGGTTAAGTGTGCAGACTCTTATCTGGGAGAAGCGGGTTTGATTCCCCCACTCCTCCACTTGCAGCTTCTGGAGGGGCCTTGGATCAACCATAGCTCTTTCAGAGCTGTCCTTGAAAAGAGCAGCTTCTGTCAGAGCTCTCTCAGCCCCACCCACGTCGCAGGGTGTCTATTGTGGGAAGGAAAAGGAGATTGTGAGCCTCTCTGAGATTCAGAGTGAAGGGCGGGATACACATCCAATATCATCCTCATTCATCATCATCATCTCTCACCTATATGGAACTTGTGCTGCCTTCATGGACCTGATTGGGTGGAAAGGTGGCTTTAAAACTGTTTTAAATAAATAAATAAACATATGTCTTTTTAGGTATCAGCCTGGCAAAGCACTAGTAGAGGTCTATCGGTGCGTCTATAAGGTCCGGAGTCGTTTGCTGGCTTGCAAGAACATGGAACTTATTCAGACGAGGTCGTCCTCCAGAGAGAGATGGGTGAGGCTGGAGAGAATGTTGTCACAATGCTCTTTCTGTCCGTTGTGGGGAAGCATCTGTAAACAGAAGTCTGCCTGATTGAACCACTTTTTAAATTTCTTTATTTCTTTATTATTTTATTTGATTTGATTTATATCCCGCCCTACCCCACCAAAGCGGGCTCAGGGCAGCTCACAGCATAAAAGTTCTAAAAATAAAATTCAGAATTAAAATACAATAAAAAATTACATAGTTAAAACATTAATATCCATATCTGTGTGCTATCTATAGACGTCCTTCAGTATTTCGGTGTTTCGGTGCCAGTCAGTTATAAGCCAACCGGAAGAGGACTGTCTTACAGGCCCTGCGGAACTGTCCAATATCCCGCAGGGCCCTGACCTCTTCCGGTAACTGGTTCCACCAGCAAGGGGCTGTGATTGAGAAGGCCCTGTCCCTGGTTGACTTCAACCGGGCCTCCTTTGGCCCGGGGATTACCAGCAGATTTCGAGAGCTAGATCGCAGTACTCTCTGGGGGACATATGGGAAGAGACGGTCCCTAAGGTAGGCAGGTCCTGGGCCATATAGGGCTTTAAAGGTAATAACCAGCACCTTGTACCGGACTCGTTATATTATAAAGACGATAACGTTTAAAATAATGCATGCAACATTGGAAGAAGGAGGCCCTCAGTTGTTCCTTCCTGCAGCTCGATGCAGAAACAGCTGGCAGGCTTCCCTACCGAGCCCAGGTAGTAGAGGAGTTCTAGGATGGGGAGCTTTCTCTTGCCTGTCCTACTGCTTCTCCTGCTTTCTTGGGCTACCCCAATGGAAAACTAGACCTAGCGTGGTGGTTTTATCGGGCGTGGTCCTTGAGGGTGCCAGGTTCCCTGTAGCTTGTCCTTAGTCCACTGAAAACGTCAAGCTAGAAGTCGGCTATCTGCTCTTCAGTTCAGTGGGGTCCGAACAGATGCTCTGTCTTTCAATACAATTTGCTGTTGGATTATAGGAGCTGTTTGAACTGCTCTTAATTGAGAGCCAGTTTAGTGTAGTGGTTAAGTGTGCGGACTCTTATCTGGGAGAACCGGGTTTGATTCCCCGCTTCTCCACTTGCACCTGCTAGCATGGCCTTGGGTCAGCCATAGCTCTGGCAGAAGTTGTCCTTGAAAGGGCAGCTGCCGTGAGAGCCCTCTCCAGCCCCACCCACCTCACAGGGTGACTGTTGTGGGGGAGGAAGGTAAAGGAGATTGTGAGCCGCTCTGAGACTCTTCGGAGTGGAGGGCGGGATATAAATCCAATATCTTCATCTACCTCACAGGGTGTCTGTTGTGGGGGAGGAAGGGAAAGGAGATTGTGAGCCGCTCTGAGACTCTTTGGAGTGGAGGGCGGGATATAAATCCAATATCTTCTTCTTCATCTTCTGATTCCCCACTCCTCCAGTTGCAGCTGCTGGAATGGCCTTGGGTCAGCCATAGCTCTGGCAGAACTGTCCTTGAAAGGGCAGCTTCTGTCAGAGCTCTCTCAGCCCCACCCACCTTACAGGGTGTCTGTTGTGTGTGTGTGTGTGTGCGGGAAGGTAAAGAAGATTGTGACCGCTTTGAGACTTTGAGATTCAGAGTATAGGGTGGGATATAAATCCAATATCATCGTCATCCATTATCATCTTCATTCTTCTTTCCTCTTTCTTTCTTCTTTCTTAATTCTTTCTTCTTCATTTACTGCCTGGTTAAGTAGTCTGTGGCATTCCCAAGATAACTGCAATGATCCCTTGAGTAACTGAAGTTGTATATATCCAGTCACCACAAAAGTAGAGAGTGGGAGGTGTTGTGCTGGCACTGCAAATCTCTTCTGAAGTGGTACATAGCTCCGGATGGTGGAGCTGTCCAGGAGCACTTTAGAGAGAAACAAGATTGTTGGAATATGAGCTTCCCAGAGTCAAATCTCCCTTTGTCAGACACTCATGAAAGTTATAAGCGAAAAAAATCTTGTCGGTCTCTAAGGTTCTGGACTTCGATCTAAGTCTTCTAGCCAGTTTGGTGTAGTGTTTAAGAATGGTGGACTCTAATCTAGAGAACCGGGTTTGATTCCCCCCACTCCTCCTCCACATGTTGCCAGCTGGGTGGCCTTGGGTCAATCACAGTTCTCTCAAAGCTCTCTCAGTCCCACCTTCCTCACAGGATGTCTGTTGTCAGAGCCAGTTTGGTGGAGAGCCAGTTTGGTGTAGTGGTTAAGTGCGCGGACTCTTATCTGGGAGAACCGGGTGGGATTCCCCACTCCTTCACTTGCAGCTGCTGGAATGGCCTTAAGTCAGCCATAGCTCTAAGTGTGCAGACTCTTATCTGGGAGAACCGGGTTTGATTCCCCACTCCTCCACTTGCAGCTGCTAGAATGGCCTTGGGTCAGCCACAGCTCTAAGTGTGCAGACTCTTATCTGGGAGAACCATGCTTGACTCCCCACTCCTCCACTTGCACCTGCTGGAATGGCCTTGAGTCAGCCATAGCTCTCTTATCTGGGAGAACCGGGTTGGATTCCCCACTCTTTCACTTGCAGCTGCTGGAATGGCCTTGGGTCAGCCATAGCTCTAAGTGCACAGACTCTTATCTGGGAGAACCGGGTGGGATTCCCCACTCTTTCACTTGCAGCTGCTGGAATGGCCTTGGGTCAGCCATAGCTCTAAGTGTGCAGACTCTTATCTGGGAGAACCGGGTTTGATTCCCCACTCCTCCACTTGCAGCTGCTGGGATGGCCTTGGGTCAACCATAGCTCTGGCAGAGGTTGTCCTTGAAAGGGCAGCTGCTGTGAGAGACCTCTTAGCCCCCACCCACCTCACAGGGTGTCTGTTGTGGGGGAGGAAGGTAAAGGAGATTGTAAGCCACTCTGAGACTATGATTCAGGGAGAAGGGCGGGGGGAAAAATCTGCAGTCTTCTTCTTCAAAGCTCTCTCAGCCCTACCCACCTCACAGGTTGTCTGTAGTGGGAGGAGAAGATATAGGAGATTGTGAGCCGCTCTGAGACTCTGATTCAGAGAGAAGGGCGGGGTATAAATCTGCAGTCTTCTTCTTCAGAGCTCTCTCAGCCCCACCTACCTCACAGGGTGTCTGTTGTGGGAGGAGAAGATATAGAGATTGTAAACCGCTCTGAGACTCTGATTCAGAGAGAAGTGTGGGGCAGAAATCTTCAGTCATCTTCTTGTGAGGAGAGGAAGGGAAGGAATTTGTAAGCCACTCTCAACTGAAGGGCGGGATATAAATCCAGTCTAACCTTCTGCATCTTCTACTGCAGACCAACGCGGCTGCTCTCTGAAATATAACCATTCTGTGTTCTTGGCTGAGTAGTTGGGCTACTGCTTTGCTGTGTACCCAGCCAGCCACATTCTGCAGAAGAATCATGCAACTCTCCCGTCACTCAGGATGACATCTGAGTGATCATCATTGCCCGGGAGCTTGGCACGTCCTTAAACGCCCATCACTTTCCTAGAACCCCGTTGCTTTACGGGAATCTACTTCTTCACACAATGATACGATTCTGCTTCTCCCCCTCCTCCCCTTAAGATGTCTGAAAACCCGGACTCTGCCGACCGAGAGAGCCAAGAGCAGCCCTTTACTCGGACCATTGACGAGGAAGCGGAAATGGAAGAGCAGGCGGAGAGGGAACGAGGAGAAGGGCACCTGGAGCAAGAAGACGAAGAGGAGGAAAGGGAGCACGAAATGATGACCGCAGGCAGTGAGTTGGCTCAGGGGCAGGATCTGGCGGTAGCCGCATGGTCGGGAGCCCCCCTGAAAAGATAAATGGGAGCCAGTTTGGTGTATTGGTGAAGAGTGCGGACTCTGATCTGGGAGAACCGGGTTTGATTCCCCACTCCTCCACTTGCGGCTGCTGGAATGGCCTGGGTCAACCATAGCTCTGGCAGAGGTTGTCCTTGAAAGGGCAGCTGCTGTGAGAGCTCTCTCAGTCCCACCCACCTCACAGGGTGTCTGTTGTGGGGAAGGAAGATAAAGGAGATTGTGAGCCGCTCTGAGACTGTCCTTGAAAGGACAGCTTCTGGGAGAGCCCTCTCAGCCCCCTCTGCCTCACAGGGTGTCTGTTGTGGGGGAGGAAGGTAAAGGAGATTGTATGCCACTCTGAGACTCTGTCCTTGAAAGGGCAGCTTCTGGGAGAACCCTCTCAGCCCCCTCTGCCTCACAGGGTGTCTGTTGTGGGGGAGAAGATATAGGAGACTGTAAGCCGCTTCAGAGAGAAGGGCGGGGTATAAATCTGCAGTCTTCTTCTTCAGAGCTCTCTGAGCTCCACCCACCTCACAGGGTGTCTGTTGTGTGGGGAGAAGATAGAGGAGATTGTGAGCCACTCTGAGACTCCGATTCAGAGAGAAGGGCGGGGTATAAATCTACAACCTTCTTCTCACCTGGAGTCAGTCTGTACATCTGATAACTTTGCCTGAAGATGTTTGTTGTCGCCCTCGAGCCTTGCCTAGAAGTTTAAGACATCCTGTTTTCTTTTGTGTTGCACGCTACAGAAATATTTCAATGTTTCCTATCAGCCCGTGAGGTCGCTCGCAGTCGAGACCGAGAGCGAATTAACGGCGGGGGGGTGGGGGCTCGAGCGGACGAGCAGCCCCCTCCGTCCCAGCAGGAGCGCCGAGACAGCAGAGACCTCCCCGAGGGTCAGGACGTGTACACTGCTGCCTGCAACTCGGTGATCCACAGGTGCGCCTTGCTGATCCTTGGGGTCAGCCCCGTGATCGAGGAGCTGCAGAAGCGCAGGGAGGAGGGGCAGCTGCAGCAGCAGCCGTCGGCGGGCACTCCGGAAGGGTCGGGGCTGATGACCAGGTGAGAGCGTCGAGCTGTGTATGAGAGCGAGCGGTTAGCTTGTTCTCCCCCTGCCCCCTCTCCCCCCCGGTTGTGGTTTTGTTTCGTTCCAAAGATTTTATTTGGTTTTAAAGAACTCGTAGAATCATAGAGTTGGAAGGGGCCACACAGACCCTAGTCTAGGGGTAGGGAAGGTTGTCTCTCCAGATGTTTTTTTTGCCTACAACTCCCATCAGCCCCAGCCAGCATGGTCAGTGGCTGGGGCTGATGGGAGTTGTAGGCAAAAAACATCTGGAGAGCCAACGTTCCCTACCCCTGCCCTAGTCTAACCCCCTGCTCTGTGTCAAATCTATCAGTGGAATGAGCTCCCCTTGGAGATTCGAGCCCTGCGGGGCTTGCAAGATGGAGCTCTTCCACCAGGCTTTTAATTGATCTGGCGGGCATCCCTCTGAATGCCTTCACTTCCTCCCACCATTTTGCACTCTTGGTGCTTATATGGAGCTGACAGTCATTGGCCATACGTGCTGTTGTCTGTTTGCCGCTCACAGCCTGAAATAGCGTCCGTCTTGTCTGAATATGCTGTTTTGACTCTTGAAACTGTTTCCATGATGTCTTAACGATGTTTTAATTCTGATCTTTGTTTTTACTGCTGTAAGCTGCCCTGAGCCCGCTTGCAGGATAGAGCAGGGTATAAATAAAAAAAATTAAATTAAAATTAAATCTCTGACAAATAATCATCCAGCCGCATTTTGAAGACTGCCAAAGAAGGAGAGCTTCACCACCTTCTTAGGTGGCTGGTTCTACTCTGAACTGCTCTGACCGTAAAAAATTTTTTTCCTAATATCCTAATTCTGCTTGTAATTTGAGTCTATTACTTCGGGTCCTGTCCTGGCTGCCAAGTGGAACGGCTCCTTGCCCTCCTCTAAATGACAGCCTTTCAAATATTTATTTATTTATTCGATTTATATCCCGCCCTCCCCACCAAGGCGGGCTCAGGGCAGCTTACAACATAAAATCCAGAACAATAAGATTAGTAAATATTAAAATACATATTCAATAATTTACAATAGTTAAAACAGTAAAACAAGAAGAAACAGTCTAACAGTTCGGTGCTATTCTCACAGCCTTCTTCCGCAGTTTTTAATACCAGTCGGTTATAAGCCAACCGGAAGTCTTACAGGCCTTGCGGAACTGCCCAAGGTTCCGCAAGGCCCTCACCTCTTCCAGTAGCTGGTGCCATCAGCAGGGGGCTGTGATCGAAAAGGCCCTATCCCTGGTTGACTTCATACGGGCCTCCTTCGGCCCGGGGATTACTAGCAGATTTTGGGAACCAGATCTGTGTACTCTCTGGGGAACATGTGGGGAGAGACGGTCCCTAAGGTAGGTAGGTCCCCGGCCATATTGAAAGAGAGCAATCGTGTTCCCCCTCCATCTCCTCTTCTCCAAAGTGAATGTTTCCAAGGCCATCAGCCTTTCCTCATAGGGTTCTTTCTCCAGGCCCTTGATCATCCTCATTGCTCTCTCAGAGATAAAGGAAGAATAACAAAACATAAATATACAAGGATAACCCCCTTCTACATTTGTGATTTCAACACATCTCATAGAAAATTCTAACAGTGCATTCCGTTATTGTCATGATATTACAAATTCAGTCTTCTAACACTTTAAATTTTTCTTAAACTTAATACGATAGCTTTATTTTTTTAGTTCCACCTGGTAAATATTCATTTTACCTTTCTGACCCCGTTATACATAGAGATCTCCCCTTGTACAATTACAGTTTCGGCACAGCACATAGACAACACTAACAGTTCATTCAGTTATTGTCATGATGATACAAATCCAATCTTCTTAACATAAGAACATAAGAGATGCCATGTTGGATCAGGCCAATGGCCCATCCAGTCCAACACTCTGTGTCACATAAGAGAAGCCATGTTGGATTAGGCCAATGGCCCATCCAGTCCAACACTCTGTGTCACATAAGAACATAAGAGAAGCCATGTTGGATCAGGCCAGTGGCCCATCCAGTCCAACACTCTGTGTCACATAAGAGAAGCCATGTTGGATTAGGCCAATGGCCCATCCAGTCCAACACTCTGTGTCACATAAGAGAAGCCCTGTTGGATCAGGCCAATGGACCATCCAGTCCAACACTCTGTGTCACACAGTGGCCATATATATACACACTGAGGCTAATAGCCACTGATGGACCTCTGCTCCATATTTTTATCCAATCCCCTCTTGAAGGTGGCTATGCTTGTGGCCGCCACCACCTCCTGTGGCAGTGAATTCCACATGTTAATCACCCTTTGAGTGAAGATGGACTTCCTTTTATCCGTTTTAACCTGTCTGCTCAATTTAACGCTTTAATTGATCTTAGATCCAGTTTAATAGACCCAGTTGTGTTTTGAAGCCTTGCCGAGCAAGGGTGGGGGGGGGCAGCATGAGGCTTGTGGGAAAAACCTGGGGGGCGGGGGCAGGTGGAGTCCCATTTCTGTACACGGCAGTGAAGAGCAGTGCTCCAGATGGGGCCTGGCTATCGCCCGCTTTTTCAGCTGATCTCCATACTGCAGAAGTCAGTTCCTCCGGAGAAAATGACCTCAGAGAGCTGCCACCCTACATCATTATAGAGCACTATATGATCACCGCTTATGTTATATTATATTGTGGAGATACAGCACCATGTAATGAAATGCTTTAAATAATTTTAAATTGTAATTTTTATTGGTTTTAATCTGTAAAAACGAATGTCGTTAGCTGAGTCCTGAGTCCGCTTGCGGAGAGGGCGGGATAGAAATTTAAATAAATAATACTTTAGAGCAGGGGTGTCAAACTCCTTTGTTATAAGGGCTGGATCTAATATAAATGAGACCTCGTTGGGCCGGGCCGTGTTGGGTCAGGCCGAGCCGGACCATGTCAGACTGGGCCATATGCCTACCTTTCTAAGATTAGGTAGCAGAGATATAAATACAGGGACAAACACGATGAAATATATATATTTTTGAAAACTTAAAAACATGCTTAAAACATTAGCACTAAAGCATTAAAGGTGCTTTCTTTGTGTTTCTCCCACGGGATCCGAGGAACTGGGCAAAGGAAGCTCTGGCTCTTTCCTTCCTTCCTGAGGGGACTGGGGGAGGAGCCTCAGCCAGTAGAAGGGAGGCTTGGCTCAGTAGCTCTGCTGTGCGATTGAGAGAGCCTGGAAAAACAAGCTCTGCCTCCCCCCCCCCCGCTTCCTCCCTCAGCCAATGAAGATAATAGAGGTTTTGCTCTGCAGCTCTTGCGCAATTGAGCAAGCCTTGCAAAGTGAGCTGTGATGCAGAAGGAAGCAAGAGAGAGGGAGAAGGAAGCAGATGACGGCCAGTTGCTCGGGAGCCTGATAGGAGCCCTCCGAAGGCCTGATTCAGCCCCAGGACTGCATGTTTGACACGCCTGCTGTAGAGGGCGGACTCTATGACATCACAGCCTGCTGAGGTCCCTCCCCTCCCCAAACCCTGCCCTCCTCAGGCTCCACCCCCCAAATCTCCAAGTATTTCCCATTGGAGCTTCCCTGGCCCTGACTTGAGGGGAGGTGGCGAATGCTGAGCCATTCCTAACACAGATTAGAAAAGCATTAGGCCAATAAAAATGGACGTCGCAGCTCATCCTGGTGGTAATCGAGCGAAATGCTTCTTCTCTCTTTCCTTCTTGTACGTGTGCGAGGCAGAAGTGAAAGTCTCACCGCAGAGAGTCGGTCGGTCCACTCCACTTCCAGTTACAAGCTGATGAAATCCAGGAGCGAATCCGATTTATCGCAGCCTGAGTCAGACGAAGAGGGTTATTCTCTGGTAAGTGAAAATAAGCGAACGTCTCGTTGATGGCTGTGACTGCTTACCTTGTGCTTCCGGTGTTGCTAGTCGACAGACTGCGATGTAGGATCGGCGCGCAAGTTCGAAGCCGTGACCGGAATACACAATGTGAATATCAAGGGTTCATCCCTCCTGATTTTCAGGCCTCTTCCCCGTGCCTTGTCTTATAAATGGACTTTGTGACTCTCTTTGCACTTGAGGGGCCACTTGCATTGTGGGACAAACACCTGAAGCTGCCTGATACTGAATCAGACCCTCTTGGTCCATCAAAGTCAGTCTTGTCTACTCAGACTGGCAGCGGCTCTCCAGGGTCTCAAGCGGAGATTTTTCACACCTACTTGCCTGGAACCTATTGAGTTGGAGATGCCGGGGATTGAACCTGGGACCTTCCGCTTACCAAGCAGATGCTCTACCACTGAGCCACCATCCCTCTCCAGTATGAAGCTGCCTTCTACTAAATCAGACCCTGGGTCCATCAAAGTCAGTATTGTCTGCTCAGACTGGCAGCGGCTCCCCAAGGTCTCAAGCTGAGGTTTTTCATGCCAACTTGCCTGGACCCTTTTTAGTTGGAGATGCTGGGGATTGAACCTGGGACCTTCGAGGTGCTCTACCATTGAGCCACCGTCCCTCTCCTAAGTGCTGCCTTGTGGGTGAAATAGAAGCCTCAAGAGACTCAGAAGAACCGAGCGCCTCAAGAGTTAAGTTTGGTGTAGTAGTGAAGTGTGCAGGCTCTTATCTGGGAGCACCTGGTTTGATTCCCCACTCCTCCCCTTACAGCTGCTGGAATGGTCTTGAGTTGGCCATAGCTGTAGCAGAGCTGGTTCGTGAAAGGGTGGTTTCTGGGAGAGCTCTCTCAGCCCCACCCACCTCACAGGTTGTCTATTGTTGGGGGAGGAAGGTAAAGGAGATTGTGAACTGCTCTGAGACACTGAGATTCAGAGTGAAGGGCAGGATATGAATCCAATATCATCATCATTTTCTAAAAGGGGAGTATTTCAAGCTTGCAACAAAACAGGATTGACTGAGCTTTTAAAGCTCTTTTGAGGGTTCTTGTACGAGCCTAAGATTTGCAAAGATGCACATGCAAATTCAAGCAGAACGTCTCCAGAAGGTTGGCTGATGATGCTTTAGACTGAGGGTGTATAGTATGCGAGGATAATTTGCACTTCTCCTTGTTGATTGTATATAACTTAGAAAGGAGTGAGCTAGCTTCTTTGTTTAGACAGCTGGAAGAAATCACACTCTTTTGTTTGTTTGCTATAGAGCGGAAGGCGAAATGTGGATTTGGACTTGGCGTCATCGCACAGAAAGAGGGGTAATTTTCTCTCTCTTTTTGGGGGGGGGGGGTACTACATTTCAAGAGAACCATGTCTGAAAACCAGAGTTGTAAAGAAAAAAGTCTAGCTTTATTTTCAGAGGGGGTGGGGTCTGTGTTGGTCTGCAATAGAACAATTGGATTTGAGCTCAGTAGCACCTTAGATACCAAGAAGGGAGGGAGGTTTTGGGGGACGGGGGGTGTAAACCTTTGTGAGGCAAAGCTCCTTTTGTCAAGCACAAGTAGAGTAGAAATGGAGATCTCGGAGTCCTTTCATCTTAATCTGAAGGTGGAAGGGGTGTTGCAAAGAATGCTGGTGCCAGTGACCCCTAGTCTGCTGCTGAGGATTCTGGGAAGTGTTCTGAGGCTTCCTGTCAATCCACATGGGCACCGGGCAACCTTGGACCCTGGCACCACTATGCGTGCCTCCCAGAACACACCCCAAGCTGCCTTTTATAACCAGAAGATTATCAGTAATAAGTTGATAAAAACCCTAAAGAGCCCCAGAGCACCACTGGGAAACCATTGCACTTAAAGCATTTCGGACATTCAGTGTTCTAGGCCGGAGGACGCTGAGCCGTGGGCAGAATTGCTGCATTCCTCGTGCCTGGGGATGCCTTGGCAGTCTGGGGCAACTGGAGTACAGATGGATGCCGTGTGCTGCTTGCTGGTGGGAAGGGCTTTTTTTTTGTAGCAGGAGCTCCTTTGCATATTAGGCCACACCCCCTGATGCAGCCGGTCCTCCAAGAGTTTACAAGTAGGCCCTGGAATAGGAGCCCTGTAAGCTCTTGGAGGGTTGGCTGCCTCAGGGGGTATGGCCTAATATGCAAAGGAGTTCCTGCTACAGAAAAAAGGCCCTGGTGGTGGGGCTGTGGCCGTTGCCCACTGTGATGGGGAGAGAAGCCACTTGAGTGACCCTGCCTCTTTTGGACTCAGGGGGTTTATTTGGCCAGTCAGGTCTTGCCCTGCTTGTTCCCAGCCTGGGAGGCAAGTTGCTGGGAGGTTGCATGGGAGATTTATTATTTATTTACTTATCGAAATAGTCCTGCCCTGCCTTTCCTTGCGGTCCGAGGTTGCTTCGGTTCCAAGCTTGTGCCCGACCTTGTCCCACCCTGGCGCCGCTGCTCCCCTTCTTATTTTATATCCATTTTCGGCCCTCACAAGGGGCCACCACCAAAGTGGCTTACAATTTAAAACAGAACAGAACAAAACATAAGAACGAGAAGCCATGTTGGATCAGACCAAAGGCCCATCCAGTCCAACACTCTGTCACACAGTGGTAAAAAAAAACTAGGTGCCATCAGGAGGTCCACCAGTGGAGCCAGGACACTAGAAGCCCTCCCACTGTGCCCCTCCCCCCAAGCACCAGGAATACAGAGCATCCCTGCCCCAGACAGAGAATTTCATCAATATGCTGTGGCTAATAGCCACTGATGGACCTCTGCTCCATATGTTTATCCAATCCCCTCTAGAAGCTGGCTATGCTTGTAGCCGCCACCACCTCCTGTGGCAGTGAATTCCACGTTGATCACCCTTTGGGTGAAGGACTTCCTTTTATCTGTTCTAACCTGACTGCTAAGCGATATCATCAAATGTCCACAAGTCCTCGTATTGTGAGAAAGGGAGAAAAGGGCTTCTTTCTCTACCTTCTTCATCCCAGGCATAATCTTGTAAACCTCTCTCATGTCACCCCCTCAGTTGACGTTTCTCCAAAAAAAGCCACAGCCTTTGGAACGCCGCTTCCAGGCAGATTTCTTAGTGGGCTTTGGAGGGGTTATCGAGCCACACCTGTCGGAAGGGCCGGCCCTCACCGGTGTGACATCCTTAGTCGGAGCTCCCCACCCCCGGTTGAGGGCCTGACCGTATCCCAAAACCAGAGATGCATTCACAGGGAGCAGGCACAGCTCCTGTCCTGCCAGAAATCACCCATTGGCTGATCCAGTACCTTGAGGGCTCTGGCCCCTGTCACTTCTCATTTTAAGTCAGGGGTTCTGTGTGCCCGCCCCCCTCCCCACAACCTACGTATTCCTGAGCTGGCGAGTGACAAATAGATCCCTTTTCAAGGCGTGTTGTTTCAGTAGGGAAGGAGAGCTTGGTTTTCCAGAAGCGCCCAAGCGCAGTAGCGCAAAGATTGGCACGTTTATGGGTGCATATAGCGCTGCCGTGTCACATTAGTACCGAATGCAGGGAATTCTAGGAGCGGCACGCTCGGCGGCATTGTTGAAGCGTTAATATTGTCCCCACTTAAAGCTGTTTGCCATGAATGGGCAGAATGCCGATTGCTGTATGTTGTCTCCTGTACCAAAAATGTCTCTCTTTGTCTTCTGATTCCTGTGTGGTAGTGTGTTTGCTCCTTTTTGGCCAGTTGAGCCCCAGAAAAAAGAAGAGCTTCAAGCAAGTACATGACGGCATGTTCTGATTTTTTTTTTTTTTAATTTTCCCCCCTCTCTAGCTTGCCTACATATTTTATGTTCTATAAAGTATGTATCGCAGCTATTTCCACATTCATTTTTGGGAGTTCCATTATTAGAAACCGGCATATAAGGACAAGTAAACGTAGTTTGGTTATTTCCCCCCCCCCCCCCCCCCCCCCCGTGTTCAAGAATGTACTCTAAATATTCTTGATCTCAAGCTAATGTCTTGAGTGCGGAGAATGTCTTAGCATGCTTCTGTATATGTTTGGGAGACTGGAGCTGAGAGGGTAAAGAAAGTGCATGTTTTACCTTTTGCAGAAACTGCATTCATTCCTTGGATCCCGCACCGCAACCCTCATGGGATAGGGCTGTGAGACTCACAGCCTGTCAGATAGATCGTCCTGGGGATGATAACTTCTTGGGCCTTGTGTGGTACAAGAATTTGCTAAATCAGATCAGGTGGCTGCCCCCAGTTAATGTAACCCAGAGTAAGATCAGCCTGCTGAAACTGCCTCAACATCAGTTCTGCGTCCCGGGTGCGAGTTCTGCCTTCTGGCGCTGTTGCAGGCTCCCGAACATCTCAGAGTCCCGTTCCAACCCCCGGCATCATCAGTCTTGCATGCCTGACATCAAATCTTTACCTCTGACTACCCACTTTCAGTCTTCTAGTTCATGCAAAGAAGAATTTTCATTGCTAACGAACAATGCTTGAATTAGAAGCAAACAGGTTAAGAACATAAGAGAAGCCATGTTGGATCAGGCCAGTGGCCCCTCCAGTCCAACACTCTGTGTCACAGAAGAACATAAGAGAAGCCATGTTGGATCAGGCCAGTGGCCCCTCCAGTCCAACACTCTGTGTCACAGAAGAACATAAGAGAAGCCATGTTGGATCAGGCCAGTGGCCCCTCCAGTCCAACACTCTGTGTCACATAAGAACATAAGAGAAGCCATGCTGGATCAGGCCAGTGGCCCATCCAGTCCAACACTCTGTGTCACATAAGAACATAAGAGAAGCCATGTTGGATCAGGCCAGTGGCCCATCCAGTCCAACACTCTGTGTCACATAAGAACATAAGAGAAGCCATGTTGGATCAGGCCAGTGGCCCATCCAGTCCAACACTCTGTGTCACAGAAGAACATAAGAGAAGCCATGTTGGATCAGGCCAGTGGCCCATCCAGTCCAACACTCTGTGTCACATAAGAACATAAGAGAAGCCATGTTGGATCAGGCCAATGGCCCATCCAGTCCAACACTCTGTGTCACATAAGAACATAAGAGAAGCCATGTTGGATCAGGCCAATGGCCCATCCCGTCCACTCTGTGTCACGTAAGAACATAAGAGAAGCCATGTTAGATCAGGCCAATGGCCCATCCAGTCCAACACTCTGTGTCACAGAAGAACATAAGAGAAGCCATGCTGGATCAGGCCAGTGGCCCATCCAGTCCAACACTCTGTGTCACATAAGAACATAAGAGAAGCCATGTTGGATCAGGCCAGTGGCCCATCCAGTCCAACACTCTGTGTCACATAAGAACATAAGAGAAGCCCTGTTGGATCAGGCCAGTGGCCCATCCAGTCCAACACTCTGTGTCACAGAAGAACATAAGAGAAGCCATGTTGGATCAGGCCAGTGGCCCATCCAGTCCAACACTCTGTGTCACATAAGAACATAAGAGAAGCCATGTTGGATCAGGCCAATGGCCCATCAGTCCAACACTCTGTATCACACAGTGGCCAAAAAAACCCAGGTGCCATCAGGAGGTCCACCAGTGGAGCCAGGACACTAGAAGCCCTCCCACTGTGCTCCCCCAAGCACCAAGAATACAGAGCATCACTGCCCCAGACAGAGAGTTCCAACAATACACTGTGGCTAATAGCCACTGATGGACCTCTGCTCCATATGCGTATCCAGTCCCCTCTTGAAGCTGGCTATGCTTGTAGCCACCACCACTTCCTGTGGCAGTGAATTCCATGTGTTAATCACCCTTTGGGTGAAGAAGTACTTTCTTTTATCAGTTCTAACCCAACTGCTCAACAATTTCATTGAATGTCCACGAGTTCTCGTATTATGAGAAAGGGAAAAGTACTTCTTTCTCTACCTTTTTTAAAACCCTGGGGGAGGGGGGGAAGCCGGATACCCTTTCAGTATTCAAAGATTAACACAACCCAGTGTCCACGTTAGCTTTATGTGCCACAGTATGCTGTTTCCAAGCAAATGTGCCATGCATTGCCTGTCATCACAGTGGTAAGGGAGTGAGAGTGTGTGTGGGCAAGAGAGAATAAACTTGTTTCTGGTGTCTGCTGTGGATTTTCCCAGAGCCCTGATACCAATTTATGGCAGACCTGCAGCTGAGGCAGGTTTGAGCCTCCAAGTGTGGGTTAAGAGGGCCCGTGTCTTTGCGTGGGGCTGTTGGGATCCTTGGAAGGCGCCAGGAAGTTAAAGGGTTCAGTGCCCACGCTTCTGTTGCACAGGCCCTTGTTGCCAAGATGCCGTGCTTCTTTGGTAACCTTGGAGGGATATATATTCAAACCAGATTCTTTCACTCCAGCCGACTCTTCGGTTAGCGGAATGAGTACTAAAAGAGTGCAGTTTGGGTTATCTGAATGGGTTAATTGTCACTTACATTGGTTTAAAAACAAACCTGTTTCCATACAACTTTGTCATAAATACATACAAGAGATTGCTCTGAGTTGAGCCATAATTCTCCCCCCCCCCCCTTTTAAATTACGATAGCCTTCATGTTTTCAAGACGCTGGACTTGTCATTTGCTGTATTAGTTTTTGTTTGTGTTAAGTCTTGTAAGTTAACGTGAAGATGCTAAGCAGAGGGGTCATTTCTGTGGATGTGAGATGTGGGTGAGAGAGACTTGTCTGGCTGGGCAGGGGAGTTTTGAGACGTTGTGGGCAGCTGGTGCTAGGAACGCGATGAGGCTGTCCATCTAGAAAACGCACAGCCGTGAGCAAGAGGGCAGGCCGAGGGCCCCTGTGAAGGACCGGCAGGCTCCGGTGCCATCTGGGCATTCTACTAGCCTTTGCAGAGAAGCAGGTCAGGGAATCTGGAGATCTGTCCCCTTGAGCACTTTGCCCTCCACCAGATATGTCATTTGGCACAGGCAAGGCAGTTTCTCAGGCCCGTTCCCATGCCAGGATTTCACAAATGTGAATTTCGTTAGGCATTTCCATCAGCCGTGCTCCAGTGGGTTGTTGCCTTGGGTAAGCAGTCACAATCAGATTGTTGGTGGGGGCCCTGAGCATCTGACTGGTTTTGCGAGGGAGGCTTCTGCTTCTCCCAAAGCAGGCAGTCAGAGCTGCCCAGGACAGCAGAGCCTTTTGGAGGCAGGCTGGAGCTTTGGCCTGTGAGCCGGCTTCTTTCAGTTCTGCTGACCTGGGCATGCTCAGCAAGGCCTCTGCAGAAAACCTGAGTGGAGGTGGTCTTTCAAGAGCCCTGAGCCTAAGTGGAGCCTCAGCACCATTAAGAACATAAGAGAAGCCATGCTGGATCAGGCCTGTGATTCATTCAGTCCAGCACTCTGTGTCACATAAGAACATAAGAGAAGCCGTGTTGGATCAGGCCAATGGCCCATTCAGTCCAACACTCTGTGTCACATAAGAACATAAGAGAAGCCCTGTTGGATCAGGCCAAAAGCCCATCCAGTCCAACACTCTGTGTCACAGAAGAACATAAGAGAAGCCGTGTTGGATCAGGCCAGTGGCCCATTCAATCCAACACTCTCTGTCACATAAGAACATAAGAGAAGCTGTGTTGGATCAGGCCAGTGGCCCATCCAGTCCAACACTCTGTGTCACATAAGAACATAAGAGGAGCCATGTTGGATCAGGCTAGTGGCCCATCCAGTCCAACACTCTGTGTCACATAAGAACAGAAGAGAAGCCATGTTGGATCAGGCCAATGGCCCCTCCAGTCCAACACTCTGTGTCACATAAGAACATCAGAGAAGCCCTGTTGGATCAGGCCAGTGGCCCATCCAGTCCAACACTCCGTGTCACAGAAAAACATAAGAGAAGCCATGTTGGATCAGGCGAGTGGCCCATCCAGTCCAACAATTTGTGTCACACAGGGGCCAAAACACAGTTGCCTTCAAGAGGTCCATCAGTGGGGCAAGAAGCCCTCCCACTGTTGCCCCCCCCCAAGCACCGAGAAGACAGAGCACCCCTGCCCCAGACATAAGAACATCAGAGAACCCATGTTGGATCAGGCCAGTGGCCCCTCCAGTCCAACTCTCTGTGTCACACAGTAGACAAAAACCAGGTGCCCTCTGGAGGTCCACCAGATGACCTCCCCCTCTTGCCCCCACCCCGAGCACCAAAACTGCAGAGCACCCCTGCCCCAGAGATAAGCACATCAGATATGCCATGTTGGATCAGGCCAATGGCCCCTTCAGTCCAACGCTCTGTGTCACACAGTAGACAAAAACCAGGTGCTCTCCGGAGGTCCACCAGCAGGGCCAGAACTCCAGAAGATCTCCCCCTCTTGCCCCCCAAGCACCAAAACTGCAGAGCATCACTTCCCCAGAGATAAGCACATCAGATAAGCCATGTTGGATCAGGCCAATGGCCCATCCAGTCCAGCACTCTGTGTCACACAGTGAACAAAACCCAGAGGCCACCAAGAGGTCCACCTAATGGTTTTGCCACCAGGCTCCTCTTACCAGTGCCAACTCCACAGAAGATGGTTTGGAAGGGAAGGGCAGAAGCGCAGCGATTTCATATGGCAGGGGTGGCCAACGGTAGCTCTCCAGATGTTTTTTTTGCCTACAACTCCCATCAGCCTCAGCCATTGGCCGTGCTGGCTGGGACTGATGGGAGTTGTAGGCAAAAAAAAACAACTGGAGAGCTACCATTGGCCACCCCTGCCATATGGGTTTACTTGCCCTTGTTCTCACCCCATCCCTTTATTTGCATAAGCATTTCATTCAAAGCAAGCTAAGAAGCATCCCCTGACTGCAAACAAATAACAGTGCAATAACGTCAGTGAACCCTTGCTTTATGTATGTCCATTGGTTTAAAAAAACACTAAGCGCCCAGTTTATTTCATGGCCGTCTGTTTCTTTCCCCGTAATCGCAAGCTGTCGTTTTGTACGCAACACCCTCTTTTATCCACTCTTCTAGCTTTCAGCTGAGCCGTTTGAGTACTTTTTTGCCTTTCATTTCCTTCTACGGTAGTGTGTTGCTTATGGAAATGCAGCAATAAAAACACAGTGGAAGTTTCCTCCCCTCCCCTCCCACCTTTTGTAGTATAATTTGCTAAGTGTATGCATGGTATGAGAGGAATCCCCGTTCCCATCTGTTTGGATTGCAAGCTGCTCAGTCATTTCTGTTGTCACGTTTTCCCCCTTTTTCCTCTCTCTCTTTCTCGCTCGCTCTCTCTCTCTTTTAAATGCTGTCCCAGTGAACTGGAGTTTACGGAGGCCTCTCTTGTGTGTTGCTAGGAGTCATCCATAGCCCGATGGAAGCTCTGAGCGACTCTTGGACGCGGCTGAAGCACAGCAGGGACTGGCTGTACAGCTCCGCGTGTTCATTCGGGGAGTCGGACATGGACTTCTCCAAATCCGTCGGCGTTCACACCCTGATAGAGAACGTCGTCAGCTTTGTAAGCGGGGACGTTGGCAACCCCCCGGGCTTTAAGGAGCCCGAAGAAAGCATGTCAGCGAGTCCCCAGGCCTACATCATCGCCATGGAGCAGCAGCAGCTGAGAGCAGAGGTGAGCTCTTCCTTTTGATCGCAGAACCCGTCACGTGCTCTTGCGTTCCATGCCCAGGTGGGGGGAGCGAGGCCTTTCAGGTTCATCCAGACCTTTCCAGTGTGCTTGGGGAGGGGCCGTGGCTCAGTGGCACGGCTTGTGCTTTGGCGTGCCGAAGTTCTCTGGTTCGGTCCTCAGCAGTTTGAGTTAAAAGGACCAAAGGCGTTAGGGAGATGATGGATATTATATAAAAGGATATTCTAGCATTGGAAAAAGGGCAACTAGAACGATTAAAGGTTTGGAACACTTTCCCTATGAAGAAATGTTAAAACGCTTGGGGCTCTTTAGCTTGGAGAAACATTGACTGCGGGGTGACATGATAGAGGTTTACAAGATTATGCATGGGATGGAGAAAGTAGAGAAAGGAGGACTTTTCTCCCTTTCTCACAATACAAGAACTTGCGGGCATTCAATGAAATTGCTGAGCAATTGGATAAAAGGAGGTCCTTCTTCACCCAAAGGGTGATTAACATGTTGAATTCACTGCCACAGGAGGTGGTGGCGGCTACAGGCATAGCCAGCTTTAAGAGGGGATTGGATAAAAATATGGAGCAGAGGTCCATCAGTGGCTATTAGCCACAGTATATATATATATGTGTGTGTGTGTATACATACACACATATATTGGCCACTGTGTGACACAGTGTGTTGGACTGGATGGGGCATTGGCCTGATCCAACATGGCTTCTCTTATGTTCTTATGATGTGGACGGTCAGGGACTGAGACCCTGGAGATCTGGTGCCCATCAGAGTAGACAAGACTGACCCTCAGGGCTTTTTTTGTAGCAGGAATTCCTTTGCATATTAGGCCACGCCCCCACTCGATGCAGCCAATCCTCCGAGCTTACAGAGTTCTTAGTACAGGGCCTACTGTAAGCTCCAGTTGACCCGTTCTGTGGGGTGCGCGTGTGTGTGTACAGACCTACTGCCTGTGTTGATACTCATGCACATGGCTCATTTTGTTTCTCATGCCAAAAACCATCTGCTTTCTTTGTAGCTGCGCTTGGAAGCCCTCCACCAGATCCTGGTGCTGCTTTCTGGGATGGAAGAGAAAGGCAGCACCCCCTCGGGAGGAAGCCGCCAAGGTCCGGGATTTCCGTCTTCCTCGCTCCTCACTTCTGTGAGGCTGCAGTTCCTGGCCGGGTGCTTCGGTTTGGGTACCGTCGGGCATGCAGGAGCCAAAGGGGAGAGCATCCGTCTCCATCATTATCAGGTAAGAGATAGCGGGAGGGCAAGGAGGTCATTCGGGCATTGCATCCTTTTTGGCGTCGTGGTTAAGTGTGCAGACTCTTATTTGGGAGAACCGGGTTTGATTCCCCACTCCTCCACTTGCAGCTGCTGGAATGGCCTTGGGTCAGCCATAGCCCTGGCAGGAGTTGTCCTTGAAAGGGCAGCTTCTTGGAGAGCTCTCTCAGCCCCACGCACCTCACAGGGTGTCTACTGTGGGGAAGGAAGGTAAAGGAGATTGTGAGCCACTCTGAGTTTCAGAGTATAGGGTGGGATATAAATCCAATATCTTCCTTCCTTCCTTCCTTCCTTGATGGGCTCTAATGGAGTGTGGACTCCAGAGCCAGTTTGGTGTAGTGGTTAAGTGTGTGGACTCTTGTCTGGGAGAACTGGGTTTGATTCCCCACTCCTCCACTTGCAGCTGCTGGAATGGCCTGGGTCAGCCATAGCTCTTGCAGGAGTTGTCCTTGAAAGGGCAGCTGCTATGAGAGCCTTCTCAGCCCCACCCACCTCACAGGGTATCTACTGTGGGGAAGGAAGGTAAAGGGGATTGTGAGCTGCTCTGAGACTGTAGTGGTTAAGTATGTGGACTCTTATCTGGGAGAACTGGGTTTGATTTCCCACTCCTCCACTTGCAGCTGCTGGAATGGCCTTAGGTCAGCCATAGCTCTCGTAGGAGTTGTCCTTGAAAGGGCAGCTGCTCTAAGAGCTCTGTCAGCCCCACCTACCCCACGGGGTGTCTGTTGCAGGGAGAGGAAGGGAAAGGAGATTGCAGGCCGCTCTGAGACTCTGTCCTTGAAAGGGCAGCTTCTGGGCAGGCTCTCTCAGCCCCACCCACCTCACAGGGTGTCTGTTGTGGGGGAGGAAGATAAAGGAGATTGTGAGCCGCTCTGAGATTCGGAGTGGAGGGCATCATCATCATCATCAATCTCCTCCTCCGTCTCCTTTAATGCAGAGAGAATTTTTTTTTAAAAAAGCTAGTAGCTGTTCAGAGTTGAGAAGGAACGTAAGGGCTGCATCCAGACCAGCCACAGTTTGGACCGCGCATGTACCTGAAATCCTCCACGCGTTCCTCCAGCCCCGTTTGTGGGGTCAGGAGATTGAAGGCTCTGATATACTTTAGCTGCAGTTTATGATGCTTGAGCTGTGGGTTCTTGAACAAGTTCTGAAATTCTAAAGGAAGGCTTAATCCTGGTTCGCAATCCCTGGTGGGGGGAAGAACTCCTGTGTTTGGTTTGGTTTCCACAAAGCACCCAAGTAAATTCTGGCGAGATTTTGTTCCGGTGCTCAGATATTTCTTACGAAGTGCTCCATGCTACCTAAATCAATGCTGGTTATTTAGAAAGCCCTGTGTCTGTATGAGCATGAACGAAACCCAGTGTTATCATCCTCCATCCAGGCTAGAGAGTCCCGGGGCATTCGTAGCCGCTCACCAGGCAAAGTCACGTGAGATGTAATTTGATTGAGACTGACTTCTCATCTCTGGAGCACTGGGCAGAATTCATGCTTTGGACTTGTTTCTGTCACTTCCGTGGAAGGCTGGCCACGGGCCCTGCATTTTTTCGATAATTTTGGTTTTAAACAATTTTATTAATAACATGTGGTAACAATATCTGTTTATATCATTACTATCCCTAACCCATATGATATTTTCAAATCCCCCCTCCCTCCGTTACTAGACTCCCGCCGAAGTTATATACTTGAGTTCACTTACAAAGGTACCCTTAACCAATCAAAGTTCAATTTCTACCTTTTCTCATACTCATTATTGAAAAATTGTCCAATGTCTTTTTACATTCCACTCTTTCTCAATATATCCTCTAAATTTCTTCCACTCCCTTTTAAACACTTCCAAATCATAGTCTCTTAAAGTTCTTGTTAGTTTGTCCATCTCACTCCACAATAAAACTTTCACGATCCAATCCCATTTCTCTGGTATTTTTTCTTGCTTCCATTTTTTCGATAGTTTTGGACAGCTTTTCCTTTCGTTTGCACAGTCTTGAGAATTCTTGTGGTTTTTGCTTGTCATATAGGACGGCATCAGGGCAGCGAAAAGGAGCATCCAGACCGAAATTCAGGTGGCCGTGCATAAGATTTACCAGCAGTTATCTGCAACGTTGGAAAGAGCACTGCAGGCCAATAAGCACCACATAGGTAAGGGGGCTAGAGCGGGCGGCGCTTGCCCTCTCCTTGTCGAAGGAAGACAGTTCCGATTTTGAGCATGTGCTATTTTCTCAACCCCTCTCTCCTTTTGTTTGTGCGTTAGAGGCACAGCAGCGCCTCCTGCTGGTGACCGTGTTTGCCCTCAGCGTTCACTACCAGCCGGTCGACGTCTCCCTGGCCATCTCCACCGGCTTGCTGAACGTCCTGTCCCAGCTGTGCGGCACGGACACCATGCTCGGCCAGCCGCTGCAGCTCTTGCCCAAAAGCGGCGTCTCCCAGCTCAGCACGGCTTTGAAAGTGGCCAGCACCAGGCTCCTTCAGATCCTGGCCATCACCACCGGGTAAGCGCGGATGGACTTTAAACGGCTTGTTTTGTGATGGGGCCACCACCAAGGAAGGCCCCGCAGAGGAAGGCAGTGGCAAAAGCCTCCTCTGCTCTTCACTCACGTTGAACGCCCCAGCTTGAGGTTGCTGTAAGTCAGTCGCGACTTGATGGCATGGCATGTAATGTACACAACAATGTTGTAGGAACTTGAAGAGCTATGTTATCTCCCCTTTCTTGGAAGGGAAAAAGAGGACAGCAGCATGCTGATTTGCTTCCCCTGCTGTAGATTTCCAAACTTTTACTCCTGGAAAATGGGGAGATGACTCCCCCAAAGAGCAGTGGCAGGCTTCTCCTGCTTCTTATAAACTTAGGTGCTGTTGTTTGATGATGAAAGAGAGTCACCGAAACAGTCTCCCCCCCCCCCCCCAGTGATTCTGTCTGCTTTTTCCAAGAGTAGTTCCGACCAAGGCACGCTCAGTTAGATTCCCTCCGCCTCTCTTTCTGTGTGATGTACCGGTGTCTTTCTCTGAGAGAGGTTTCGTAGGACTTTTCAGCATTTCTCAGAGCTGCGGGAGCAACCGTTCCCTCTTCCCCGTGGCTACTAACCTTTGTGTTTCTGCACAGCACCTACGCTGACAAACTGAGTCCCAAAGTGGTCCAGTCTCTGCTAGATCTGCTGTGCAGCCAGCTGAAGAACCTCCTGTCGCAAGCCGGGGTGATGCTCCTGGCTTCCTTGGGGGGGAAAGAAGACGGGGAAGAGGAGGAGGAGGAAAAGGCCGAGGCCAACGGAGAGAGTGAGAGGAAGGACTTCAGAGGTAGGGACCAAGTTGCTGTCGTGTTGCTGCTCACAGGAGGGGAGGGTTATTGGCGGCTCTGTAGCCGGAAGATTTCAGATGGGGGGGGGGGCCACGGAATAAAATTTTGGGCGGAGGAGCCCCCCGCTCTGGCAGCCCCCACCCTTTCCGCCGCCATTGCTCTGGAGACCCCGCCCCCTTCCCTCCCTCCAACCCACGTGTTAAAGCATTGGCTCCTGGGGCTCTTTCAAGGCAGCCCCCCTGCTGATCAGTGAAGCCGCCAATTAAGATACTGAAATGGGCGTTTGAGAGAGAACTTGGCTGGAAGTTTCAGTTGGCTTACGAGGAAGCTGCAGGAGCAGCGGAATGCAATCAAAGCCGGAGTTTGCGTGAAGGCAAGAATTTGTCCTTCAGAAGCCAACAAGCAACGGAGGGACTCCTGTGGAACTTTATTGTTGAGTCTTAGTGCTCCGTTTGGAAAATGAAGAGACTGTGTGGGGTCCTCCCTGAAATACTGTATTTGAGACTCTTGTTTGGCTTTAATTTCTACTGGGTGAATGTATGCCTACTTTTGTAGGCCGTTCATTATATGACATAATACAATTTACTTAATTTTGTATTAACTAGTCAAGAGTGTGTGTTTTTGCACAATATTTTTGATATTTTTGATCAGTGGGAAAAGGCACACCGAGACCGGCGAATCTGGGGGAAGCGGAAGGAGGCAATGGAGTTGCCAGCCTCTGCGTGGCTTTTCCCGCTGATCGGCGTGGTGGGGGCTGCCTTGAAAGAGCCCCAGGAACCCACGTTTCTGGGAGGGGGAAGCGCTGCGGAGAGGGGCGGGGGCCGCCAGAGCCGCGGGGAGATCAGAGGCCAGAAAAGTGGCAGCAGAGAGAGCGGGGCCTGCGAGAGCGGAGGGAGAGCAGGGCTGCTAGGAGAGGCCATGCAGGTGGTGGCAGCTGCAAGCATAGCCAGCTTCAAGAGGGGATTGGATAAACATATGGAGCAGAGGTCCCTCACTGGCTATTAGCCACAAGGTATAGGTAGGATATTCTGTCCAGGGCAGTGATGCTCTGCGTTGAACGAGATGGACCATTGGCCCGATCCAGCAGCACTTACGTTCTGTTATTCACGTGGGCCAGTAGCACAGTGATAAGAACCAGTTTTCTGTGTGCATAATAATAATTTTTTAATAAACCCACAGGGGCCCTGCGAAAACAGCACGCCGCGGAATTGCACCTCGGAGACTTCTTAGTTTTTCTCAGAAGGGTTGTCTCTTCCAAAGCCATTCAGTCAAAAATGGCTTCTCCGAAGTGGACAGAGGTGCTGCTGAACATCGCCTCTCAGAAATGCTGTTCAGGTACGACGTATTCAAAATATATCCTGCAACTTTTAAGCACAGGAATGTGTAGTAGGTTTTTAAGCACAGATCTTGTACGTTCAGTGAACAGCTATAGAATTGCGGATTATAATATGATTTGCCCGTTCAGGCTACATCAGGGACGGCCAAAGTGCAGTTCGGGGGCCGCATGCAGCTCTTTCACACATATTGTGTGGTTCTCGAAGCCTCTGCCATCCTGTTGGCTGACTTGGAGAAGGCATCTTCTCCAAGCCAAGCAAGCCGACAGCTTGGAGAATGCATTTAAAGTTAAAGTTACTTTCTTTCCACCTCTCCCCCTCTCCTCTCCCTCCCTCCCTCCCTCCCTCCCTTCCTTCCTTCCTTCCTTCCTTCCTCCCTCCCTCCCTCCCTCCCTTCCTCCCTCCCTCTTTTCCCTCTTTTCCTTCCTCCCTCCATTCCTCCCTCCCTCCCTTCCTCCTGTCTTTCCTCCCTTCCTTCCTTCCTTCCTTCCTTCCTTCCTTCCTTCCTTCCTTCCTTCCTTCCTTCCTTCCTTCCTTCCTTCCTTCCTTCCTTCCTTCCTTCCTTCCTTCCTTCCTTCCTTCCTTCCCTCCCTCCCTCCCTCCCTCCCTCCCTCCCTCCCTCCCTCCCTCCCTTCACTGTCCTGCGGCTCTCAAACATCTGACATTTATTCTGTGGGGCTCCTACATTAAGCAAATTTGGCCACCCCTAAGCTGTATACTGTCTAACAACTGCACTTGTGAGGTATTTTTGATTTGTTGTGCTTGGGTGTGGTTTTTGAGAGCCGTCTCCTGCTTCCTCCTGCAGGGGTGCCCTTGGTGGGCAATCTGAGGACCCGGCTGCTGGCGTTGCATGTCCTGGAGGCCGTCCTGCCTGCCTGCGAGTCAGGCGTGGAGGATGACCAGATGGCACAGGTCTGGAGAGCTCACAATCTCTTAAAATTAAACCTTCTTTAAAATGATTATTTATAAAAACTTTATCTCATACATTCTACATATATATCACCTCACCAAAAAAAAAAAAAATTGGGATTCTACTAGGATGCAGAGTAAACTTTAAAAAATAAAGTTTGAGCAGCGCCTTGCACAATTGAGAGAAATATCAACAGAAAATCAGGGTGTCACATTCTCAGGGTGCAGGCAGGCAGGAGTCCAAAGCCAGTCCAAGGTCAAAGTCCAGGAAGTCAAGCAGGAACCAAGTCACCAATGCAGAATCACAAACCGGAATCAGAAGTCAATGTCCAAAAGCCAAAAGGTCAGGGTGCCAAGGAAATCAAGCAGGTCAGAATCAGGAAGGAGCGTGGATGCAAGCCAGAGAATAGACTTGTTGCTTCCACAAGGTTACCAGGTCCTGGGTGGGAGCTATACGGGAGTCTCCATCAGCCTGCTCCCTGGATGGCAGTGACTCTGCTAGAACTCAGGGCTGAGAGACCTGAAGCCTAGGCATGCCTCATGTCTTTGCTCTGAAAGTTCTTTCCGGAACCTGCTTCGAACTCTTGAGATGGGAGGAGGAGAGCTCGGAGGAGATTGATCGTTAACAGCTGACACTGGTGCCTGGAGAGTGATTGATGGGCCAGCTGCTGTTTGTTCAGCTGAGGATCTGGCTGGCAACTCTTCCAGGTCTGTCAACCCTTCCAGCTCCTCGTCAGGGCTCATGACACAGGAGAAAGGCCAACAGTATGTCTCGGGTCTGATCAGGAAATAGCCTCCACAAAAGGATTTGGAATCCACTCCATAGCACAGGAGAGGGTCATCTTGCATACTCTCCTTACCTGAAATACCTGGAGCCTGCCAATAAGAGGAACCCTCCCCCCTCCAAATTCACATATAGACTGTGGTGGGGGGGAGGGAAGGAAGAGGCCAAAGCAGTGGGCTTACCATCTAGCAGTGACTCTGCTAGAACTCAGGGCTGAGAGACCTGAAGCCTTTGTGTGCCTCGTGTCTTCGCTCTGAAAGTTCTTTCCGGAGCCTGCTTTGAACTCTTGAGATGGGAGGAGGAGAGCTTGGATTCATCTATTGACTAAGGGGCAGGGGGGGGGGAGGCCAAGGCAAAGGGCTCACCTTCCCAAAACCACTTCACAGATAGTGACTAGTAAAACCAGTGAAGCGGCAAGAAAACCCTACCAATCCATCCCCAGCTGCAATGCCCTCACTGTGAGCGGAAGAAAAGATGTTTATTTAGGAACACTCCTGTTAATTGAATGCGCTTGTGACTGCCAGCGTTTCGACTTTTGATATTTTTTTCCCTCCTTAAAATTAAATCTTGTACAATTCAAGGCTGCAGCAGGATAGGATGCTGCTGGGTCAGTTCAGTTCCTGGAGGGGAGACCTGCTGGGAACTCTGTCTTCTGCTCTGCTTTGAGGGCCGCAATAGAAGACCAGGGAGACATGAAGGCAAAAACAAGCAAGACACAAATCACCGCCTCTGAAGAATTAGGGGCAATTCCGGTAGCCTTGGTCCCTTTAAAAAGATGACATAGTTGATCCCGTGATCGCCTGGAGAGGAGGCGGCTGAGAGGTGATAGGATCACCTTGTTAAGTACTTGAAGGGCTGCCCTATAGAGGATGGTGTGGAATTGTTTTCTGTGGCCCCGGAAGGTAGGACCAGAACCAGTGGGTTGAAATTAAAGAAGTTTCTGGCTCAACATTAGGAAGAGCTTCGTTAGAGCGGTTCTTCAGTGGAACAGGCTTCCTCCTTGGGAGGTGGTTCTCTCCTTCCGTGGAGGTTTTTAAGCAGAGGCTAGATGGCCATCTGACAGCAATGTGGATCCTGTGAATTTAGGGGGAGGTGTTTGTGAGTTTCCTGCATTGTGCAGGGGGGTGGACTCGATGACCCTGGAGGTCCCTTCCAACGCTATGATTCTGATAGAGCAGTTCTTCAGTGGAACAGACTTCCTCAGGAGGTGGTAGGCTCTCCTTCCTTGGAGGTTTTTCAACAGAGGCTAGAGGGCCATCTGACAGCAATGAAGATGACAGCAATGAAGATCCTGTGAATTTAGGGGGAGGTGTTTGTGAGTTTCCTGCATTGTGCAGGGGGTTGGACTAGATGACCCTGGAGGACTCTTCCAATTCTATGATTCTATGACTGTTAGGAGCGGTTCCTCAATAGAACAGGCTTCCTCCTCAGGAGGTGGTGGGCTCTCCTTCCTTGGAGGTTTTTCAACAGAGGCTAGATGGCCATCTGATAGCAATGAGGATCCTGTGGATTTAGGGGGAGGCATTTGTGAGTTTCCGGCATTGTGCAGGGGGTTGGACTCGATGACCCTGGAGATCCCTTGCAACTCTATGATTCTGATAGAGCAGTTCTTCAGTGGAACAGACTTCCTCAGGAGGTGGTGGGCTGTCCTTCCTTGGAGGTTTTTTCAACAGAGGCTAGATGGCCATCTGACAGCGATGAGGATCCTGTGGATTTAGGGGGAGGCATTTGTGAGTTTCCCTGCATTGTGCAAGGCGTTAGGGGACTTGATGACCCTGGAGGTCCCTTCCAACTTTATGCCTCTTATGATCTTGAAGTCCTTCCATGCTGCCAGCAGGATCTGGTTGATGCTGGCTGTTGGATCTTCCACGAGGCAATTATGCAGTGCTGGACAGTGGGAAGGAGGTCAAAGTATGTTTGTGCAAAGGTTTTTGGATCCTGCCAGCTTTCCCGCCATCCCACCCCCCTACCCCCCAACTTTGGAGACTGTGGAGCTGGCATGAACAAAAAGGCAATTGGGTGGGCTCCGGTGCAGTGAGGGCAGGAGTTGAGCAAAGTCATTTTCCTCTTTCCTTGGCAGAAAAGCTGGTAGAATCCAACCTGGTGGCTTAATTGTCAAGGGTGTTGACAGGTGGATGCAATTTCTGACAAAGATGGACAAAGAAAGAGCGGATTGTGGATTTCACTGTCGATAGAGCTGTCCAAAAACATTCTGCATATAAAATTGTGCCAGAACTGAGATAGTAAACGGCCTGTTGTGTAAGATTTAAATTCCACCTCCCCCCCTTTTTTATTATATATAAAAGTAAGGAGGGGAAATAGTTATAAATTAATAGCACCATGCCAAGTTAATTGCTACCTGACAAATTTGATCCATTGTATAGGAATTGTGATGATAGACATAAAGTCGCATTTGACATGCCAAGAATTCATTTGTTCTCAAATTTCGTTGTACATCAGGTAGTGGAACGGCTGTTCTCCTCTTCTGTCTGACTGCATGTGGGAGAGTCCAGTTGCTCAAGCCAAGCACACGATTCAGGTCAAAGAAAAGGAACAAGAAGTGAAGCTTCAGGTAGGAGATTCGGCGAGTCGTCTTTTCTCTCCTCCTCCCCCAGAGATTTGTTTGACTTGACCAGAGGTGGAAATTCTAGCAGGAGCTCCTTTGCATATTAGGCCGCACCCCCCCCCCCCCCGATGCTCTTTTTTTGTAAGCTCTCGGAGCATTGGCTACATCAGGGGTGTGTGGCCTAATATGCAGAGGAGCTCCTGCTAGAATTCTACCCCTGGACTTGACCCCATTCCGAGGTGTTCACACGTTGTTTCTGATAGAAGCAGGGAGAATCCGAAGAGGAGGAGGAGAACCTTCCGATCCAGGAAGTGTCGTTTGATCCCGAGAAAGCCCAGTGTTGCATCGTGGAGAACGGACAGATCTTAACTCACGGCAGCGGAGGGAAAGGCTATGGATTAGCATCCACTGGAGTCACTTCTGGTTGTTATCAGTGGAAGGTAAGAAGAATAAAAAGGCATACTCAAGACTTTCAAGATGAGAAGGAAGGTTGAAGGAGCTGGGCATGTGTAGCCTGGAGAGGAGGCGGCTGAGAGATGACAGGATCACCATCTTAAAGTCCTTGAAGGGCTATCCTATAGAGGATGGTGTGGAATTGTTTTCTGTGGCCCCAGAAGGTAGGACCAGAACCAACGGGTTGAAATTAAATCAAAAGAGTTTCCGGCTCAACCTTAGGAAGAACTTCCTGACTGTTAGAGCGGTTCCTTAGTGGAACTGGCTTCCTCCTTGGGAGGTGGTGGGCTCTCCTTCCTTGGAGGTTTTTAAACAGAGGCTGAATGGCCATCTGACAGCAATGTGGATCCTGTGAATTTAGGGGGAGGGATTTGTGAGTTTCCTGAATTGTACAGGGGGTTGGACTAGATGACCCTGGAGGTCCCTTCCAACTCTATGATTCTAGGAGAGACCCGTTGAAGGCAGCCTCTTGGTAAATCTGTGCTTAAACCTGTCATTGTATAAATCATGTGACCGAATTACTAAATAAAGAATTTATGAAAGTTTAAATGACCCTTGTGTAGAAATAACAAATTTTGCATACAAAAACATACAAGTCTCTATACAAAATTCTCTCATACACTTTCAAAAGGCAGAAATGTCCAATGTTTCAGATATAAAGATCTGTCTTGACTCAACATTCAGTACCCCCCACAATCCTCAGGGCGTGCTGGTTAAAGACACACACTCCTATTTAGTCACCCATGGATCCATGTTACTTTCAGTTTTTCCCATGAAATAACGCATGGACTCTTATCTGGGAGAACAGTTTGATTCTCCACTCCTCTGCATGCACCTGCTGATGTGACCTTGAAACAGTCACAAGTTCTTGCAGAGCTATTCCTCTAAAGAGCAATTTCTGTCAGAGCTCTCTCAGCCTCACCCACCTGACAGGGTGTCTATTGTGAGGAGGGGAAGAGAAAGGAGATTGTAAACCACTCTGAGACTCTGCATGAAGTGCAGGATATAAATCCAACCTCCTCCTCCCCGCCCCTCCCCCTTGCCAAATTCAGGGCTGGGAATTTCGGAAAACTTTCTAGTGCTGCCTGTTTTAACCTGAAAGTATTCCCCTGTAATGTTGAGTTCCTGCTCAACATTAGGAAGAACTTCCTGACCGTTAGAGCGGTTCCTCAGTGGAACAGGCTTCTTCGGGAGGGGGTGGACTTTCCTTCCTTGGAGGTTTTTCAACAGAGGCTAGATGGCCATCTGACAGCGATGAAGATCCTGTGGATTTAGGGGGAGGTATTTGTGAATTTCCTGCATTGTGCAGGGGGTTGGACTAGATGACCCGGGAGGTCCCTTCCAACTGTAGGATTCTATGATTCTGTGAAATAAACTCTTTTTTTAGTTGAGTGGCCTTTTAGGTCCAAAACGCATTATCCTAATTATTTCTGTATCATTATTTCTGTATTGCTTATTGTTGCTTCGAGATGGGTCACTGTATTAGTCTGTCGGTAGCATTCAAAAAGAGTTTCACAGAAGCTCCTCCTCTACTGCAAATGTTCGTCTTCAAGATGCTGCTGGGCTTTTGCTCTTTTCTGTTGTTTTGAGCACCTTTGCATTGCCTCCTTTTAGTTCTACATTGTGAAGGAGAACCGAGGCAACGAAGGCACGTGCGTGGGAGTGTCTCGCTGGCCCGTCCACGACTTCAATCATCGCACCACCTCGGACATGTGGCTGTACAGAGCGTATAGCGGCAACCTGTACCACAATGGGGAGCAGACCCTGACGCTGACCAGCTTTACCCAGGGGGACTTCATCACCTGTGTGCTGGACATGGAAGCAAGAACCATTTCCTTTGGTTATAACGGAGAGGTATGGAATGGCTTTCTGGGAAACAGGGTGAAAACAGGGCAGGTGGGAAAGCCTGATCTGTACTCGTTTCATGGTTTGATTACTCAAGAGCCAGTACAGTGTAATGGCTAAGAGTAGACTCTAATCTGGAGAGCTGGGTTTGATTCCCCACTCCTCCTCCACATGCAGCCAGCTGGGTGGCCTTGGGTCAGTCACAGTTCTCTCAGAGCTCTCTCAGCCCCACCTACCGCACAGGGTGTCTGCTGTGGGGAGGGGAAGGGAATTCAGTTGTAAGCCGCTCCAGGACTCCTGTAGGTAATGAAGAGTAGGGTATAAAACCAACTCTTTCCCACCTCCTCTTCCTCTTTATTATTTCAAGGACAGTCATTTAGAAAGAGGGGAGGGAGATGTTTTGTTTGGTAGTGGAAGATCGGACTCAGAATAAAGGGTTTAAATTACAGGTGAGGAGAGATATTAGCAGGATATTAGGGAAAGCTTTTTTAACAATAAGGGGCCGTTCAGTGTTGAGATAACTGGTAGCCCAGGGGTGTTGCGGGTTCTCCATTCTCAGGGGTGTTGAAGCAGAGGTGTTATTAATCAGGGGTGAATTAGGTCATCCAACATGGAGCAGTGGGTTAGACTGGATGGTCTCCAGACCCCCTGCCAGCTGGTGTAGTGAGAGAGCCAGTTTGGTGTAATGGTTAAGTGAGTGGACTCTTATCTGGGAGAACCAAGTTTGATTCTCCACTCCTCCCTGCTGCTGGAATGGCCTTGGGTTAGCCAGAGTTCTCACAGAGCTGTCCTTGAAAGGGCAGTTGGTGTAAAAGGATCTCTAAACCCCACCCACCTCACAGGGTTCTGTTGGGGGGGGGGAAGTAGAGGAGATTGTGACCACACTGAGATTCAGAGTATAGGGTGGGATATAAATCCAATATCATCATCATCTTAATTTGGTGAGAGCCAGTTTGGTGTAGTGATTAGGTGTGTGGACTCATCTGGGAGAACCAGGTTTGATTCCCCACTCCTCCACTTGCAGCTGCTGGAATGGCCTTGGGTTAGCCATAGCTCTGGCAGAGGTTGTCCTTGAAAGGGCGGCTGCTGTGAGAGTCCTCTCAGCCCCACACACCTCACAGGGGGAGGGGGGGGAAGTAGAGGAGATTATGACCGCTCTGAGACTCTGAGATTCAGAGTATAGGGTGGGATATTAATCCAATATCATCATAATCTTCTTAATTTGGTGAGAGCCAGTTTGGTGTAGTGATTAGGTGTGTGGACTCTTATCTGGGAGAACCGGGTTTGATTCCCCACTCCTCCATTTGCAGTCCTTTCAGCCCCACCCACCTCACCAGGTGTCTGTTATTGGGGAGGAAGGTAAAGGAGATTGTGAGCCACTCTGAGATTCGGAGTGGAGGGCAGGATATAAATCCAATATCTTCTTCTTAATTCTATGATTCTATGTGACTCCTCGTTGTATATTCCACCAGGAGCCAAAACTGGCTTTTGAAGATGTGGATGCTGCAGAATTATACCCTTGCGTGATGTTTTATAGCAGCAACCCTGGAGAAAAGGTAATAAAAAACGTTAGCCTCGGCGGCCCGTCACAGCTTTGTCAGGGGCCAGTCAGGTGGGTGGCGTGCGGAGGGGAGACAGAAGGCAGGCATCTCGACTGAGTGTCTTTGTGGCGGGTGTCTTTCTCCACCTAGGTCAAGATCTGCGACATGCAGATGCGCGGCACCCCGAGGGACTTGCTCCCGGGGGACCCCATCTGCAGCCCCGTGGCCGCCGTGCTGGCGGAGGCCACGATCCAGCTCCTCCGCATCCTCCACCGCACAGACCGGTGGACGCACGGCATCAACAAAAAGATGATGGAGCGGCTGCGCAAGATCAAGACGTGCCTGAAAGACTCGGGGGCTCAGAAGCTGAAGAAAAGCCGCTCCCTCCAGAGCCGAGACGAGAGCGAGACCCGCGAGGAGAAGGAGGAGGGCAGGGAAGAGGAGAAGGGGAAACATGGCAGCCGGCACGGCCTGGCCGACCTCTCCGAGCTCCAGCTGAAGACCCTCTGCGTGGAGGTGTGGCCCGTGCTGGCGGTGATCGGCGGAGTCGACGCGGGGCTCCGCGTGGGGGGCCGTTGCGTTCACAGGCAGACGGGGCGGCACGCCACCTTGCTGGGCGTGGTCAAGGAAGGCAGCACGTCGGCCAAGGTCCAGTGGGACGAAGCGGAGATCACGATCAGGTACAGCCTGGGACGAGGTCCCGTCTTTTAAATCGAAAGCGTTTTTGGCTGAACAGCGTGAAGGACTTCCGGACAATGAGAGCGGTTCCTCAGCAGAACAGGCTTCCTCAGGTGGCGGCGGGCTCTCCTTTGGAGGTTTGCAAAGAGATGGCCATCTGACAGCAATGCTGGTTCTGTGAGCTTAGTGGGCAGGCAGGAAGGGTGGCCTCAGCGCTTAGTTACTGTGAGCCTTTTTTTACACACCCAGGGAAATCCGATTGCCACTTTGGGGTCAGGAAACAGTTTTTCTCTAGGTCAGACTGGCCCAGGGATTCTGGAGCTTTTTTGCCTTCTGGGCATAGAATGGAGGTCACTGGGGAAGTTGCGGGGGGGAGGCAGTTGTGAATTTCATGTGTTGTGCAGGGGGGTTAGGCTACATCAGGGGTGGCCAAACTTGCTTAACGTAAGAGCCACACAGGATAAATGTCCGATGTTTGAGAGCCGTAAGATATGGACATTAGACGTTTGAGGGAGGGAAGGAAGGAAGATGAGGAGAGAGGGAGGGAGAGATCGAAAGGAAGCAACTTTAACTTTGAATGCATTCACCAAGCTGCCGGTTGGCCTGGCTTGGAGAAGTGATTTAAAGAGACAAATGCCTTTTCCAAGCCAGCCAACAGCATGGTGGGGGCTTCGAGAGCCGCGCAATATGTGTGAAAGAGCCACATGTGGCTCCCGGGCCACAGTTGGGCCACCCCTGGACTAGATGAACCTTCCACCTCTATGTTTCTTTGTTTCCCAGTTGTGTGGGACTCAGAAAAATGTCACATTTTAAAGCGGGCGGCGGCAACTAGTAGTATCTGTAAGCCAGTCAGAGGTCCCGGAGAGCAGTTTAGGGATAAATTTTAATTGCTTACCAATATTCAAGCGCTGTGATTTTCAAGGGGCTAATTTGAGGCCCTTTTCCTCCTTGGGATTCCACGTGAGAGTTTTGTGCCATTTTGAACGAAAGGTAAATAATGCCAGTGACGACGTGGGACATTCTAGAGAGGTAGCAAAAATAAAGGAGTTGGCTGCTGTAGATTTTCCGGCTGCGTGGCCAGGGTCTCGGCATTGTGAGACGTGACGTTTCACCAGCAGCTGTGACAGTCACATCAGCTGTGACTGGCATCCTCAGAGGTGTGACCCCGAAAACTGGAGTTCTCTTTTGGTCAGCTCGCGGTTTTCTGGGTTACACTTTTGAGGATGCCAGTGACAGTTGCTGGCGAAACGTCGGGTCTCACAGGTGCCAAGACCACGGCTCCGCGCAGCCCGGAAAATCTACGACAGCCAATGGACTCTGGCCGTGAAAGCCTTCGACAACATTTTACGAATCAAGGAACTCGGGAGGGGTGATTTGGAGACCTGATTTTGGAAGCAGGCTGCGGCTCACAGGAGCTTGCGCACTGCTTATTGGTTGCGCTTTGTCGTTTGCTCTTGAGGAGTGTGCATTTTCCCAAACCATGTATGACTGAGCATTTCTTAGCAATTGACTCGGTAAATATTTCGAGTTGCATGTTTTGTTGAAAAAAAGAAGTGCATACTTTTGTGACCTTTTCGTTGAGTGTCACCTCTTCTCCCATGATCTGATCACAACCTGATTTCTTCCCCCCCCTCCCCTCGTTGCTTACGTTTACTTTTTTTAGACTGTCGGTTTGTTTAGCTTCTGATCAAATATATTTTACATCTTATTTTGCCTACATTATTTCCTGTACTTTTTTCCTCCTGTCCTATCCCTCACTCGCTTCTTCCTGTGTCATTCTGGTCTTTATTAAAGCTTCCCAACTTTTTGGTCGCCTAGTGACACGCCGTTGTACAATCTGGAACCTTGCGAGCCACTGCCCTTTGACGTCGCGAGGTTTCGGGGACTGACGGCCGCCGTGTTGCTGGACCTGACGTATCTGACGGGGATCCACGAAGATCTGGGGAAGCAGGGCGTCAAGAGACACGAGAAGAAACACAGACACGACGTGGAAGACAAAAGTGACGTAGACCTGAAAACGGATGGGGACTCTACGTCAGAGGCACGGTCGGCGCCGAGCACTGAGGACGTAAAAGGACACGGAGCTACAAGTTCCAAATCAGACAGTGAAGTGGCTTCGTTTTCTTTAGAAACCATTTCTTTAGGCATGGATTGCCAGCATCCGAATGCGGAAGGCAAAAGAAAGAATCATGAACACGCTTCCAAAAATCATGACGTGGTGCAATCAGAAATCCGGGCCGTGCAGCTGTCCTACCTGTACCTCGGTGCTATGAAATCCCTCAGCACTCTTCTCAGCTGTAGCAAATATGCTGAACTGTTACTAATCCCGAAAGTCTTGGCGGAGAGCGGGCACAACTCTGACTGCGCCAGTTCCCCCATCGTCCACGAGGATGTCGAAATGCGCGCCGCCTTGCAGTTCTTGATGCGCCACATGGTGAAACGGGCAGTCATGCGCTCTCCCATCAAGAGGGCGCTTGGGCTGGCAGATCTGGAGCGGGCGCAAGCCATGATCTACAAACTAGTGGTCCACGGGCTGTTGGAGGACCAGAGTGGCGGCAGAATTAAACCAGGTACGTCCTTGGCAGCTTTTAATTGGAAGGGTCGATCTTGCACGTGGGTAGCTGGCTATCTTGGTTGTCACCGAGTGCTCGAGATGCTGCCTGAGAGGTTGGAGAACGGCTGTTGGTCAGAGCAGGAGTGGCCCAACCAGATGGGTCTGTGGTCTTGACAGTGTGGAAAGGGGTCCTGGTTTTTCATGTGAGAGAGGGGGCTGTTTGTTCACGCATTCCCGACTGATTTTTGCCAAACTAATGAGAAGAGTAAACCCAAAAGAGAATCACGGTGATAGGTAGCAGGAAAAAAGCACAAGGCTTTCATGATTACCAGCCTCAATCAATAATAAGAGTACAAAAGACTTATCTAAACTTATATAATATGTAGCGAAAATTGATGCCGGGTTATTTTATGTACACCTCACTGTACCTTCCAATAACCCAAACAATCAGGAACGTATGCAGATAAACTTTATTCCACTTAAGCTTTGACTCCAAATGGAAGGCTTAAAGATACATAAACTCCGAAGGCAAAAAGTAGTGCAAAAAGAAGATATCAGTAGCACAGTTCCGGATACAATAGGAGGTTATACATTTTAATATTCAGATGAACTCTATCCAAAATCTCATCGCTAAGCTTACCCTATCTTATAATCCAATACCTTTAAGGAGAATTAAATCTATGAAAACCTGTTTCAGTCTATAATAGAGCTATGCTCTGTGTTCTAAGTTTGAGCATTTAGGCTATGTTTGAGGCCTCAAACGGGAGATAGCATGAAATCAACAAAAGCTGTTAATATCTTGGCACAACTGGCAGAGAGACCCCTGTCGAGAGAGGCCAGCAGCTTCGGCTCAAAAATGCGGGGCTTTTAAAGGCTTTCCCCGGAAAACTTTTATCACTTATCTCTGTTTCATCTAATATTATTAATTCCAGTAGCTACGGATCCAGATGGCAGTTATCTTGCTTCCTCCCCGTACCGTATAAGGAGATTCCTGTCCTGAGACAACTTTCAACTTTCACACACTGACCTAGATTCTCAAATGAAGCTTTCGGCTGAGAGCAATATGGATGCTTAAGGTGCTGAAGAGCTTAGAACCTTTGTTGCCAGTTTCATAAAGAGGGCCCAGCCCAAAAGAAATCCTGCCACAGAAATTGCCATAGAATCAATGCAATCATACAGTTTTTTCTGCTGTATCAGGAGTGTTTCCTAAAGGTCTGATTTACATCCTCAAAACGAATTCAGAAGCTAAAGAGAAGAAGATGATATTGGATTTATATCCCGCCCTCCACTCTGAAGAGTCTCAGAGCGGCTCACAATCTCCTTTACCTCCCTCCCCCACAACAGACACCCTGTGAGGTAGATGAAGATATTGGATTTATATCCTGCCCTCCACTCTGAAGAGTCTCAGAGCGGCTCACAATCTCCTTTACCTCCCTCCCCCACAACAGACACCCTGTGAGGTAGATGAAGATATTGGATTTATATCCCGCCCTCCATTCCAAAGAGTCTCAGAGCGGCTCACAATCTCCTTTCCCTTCCTCTCCCACAACAGACACCCTGTGAGGTAGATGAAGATATTGGATTTATATCCCGCCCTCCACTCCAAAGAGTCTCAGAGGGGCTCACAATCTCCTTTACCTTCCTCCCCCCCTGTGAGGTGGGTGGGGCTGCAGAGAGCTCTCACAGCAGCCGCCCTTTCAAGGACAACTCCTGTGAGAGCTATGGCTGACCCAAGACCATGCCAGCAGGTGCAAGTGGAGGAGTGGGGAATCAAATGCGGTTCTCCCAGATAAGAGTCCGCGCACTTCACCACTACACCAAACTGGCTCTCCAGTAAAGAGCTCCAGCAAAGGACCAGGCCACGCTTGAAGAAGTAACTGGACTGCTGGCTGCTGTACAAATCAAATCTGGACTGTTGCGACATCATCCTCTTCACTACACCATCGGATTCTTTGGCAAGAAGTCAGCATTGGATTGCTTATGAGTTGGGACTTTATTTCCGGTAGTTTTTGAAGCGTGCATCAGTTTGTATAAATGATTGCATTGATTCGATGCTAACCTTCACGACGCATTGTATAAGGTTTGATCGTCTTTTTGACTCTTATTATTGATCGAGGCTGGTAATCGCAGAAGCCTTGTGCTTTTTTTCGGCTAAACTAACGAGAAGGGCAGGAGCAAGCGTCTTTGCAGCAGAGGCTTTGAGAGGAATAGAAGTTTGTTCTGCCCTCCAGAACTCATTGATTCTTGAACACGCATGAAGCTGCCTTGTGCTGAGTAAGACCATTGGCCCGTCGAGGCCAGTATTGTCTCCTCAGACTGGCAGCAGCTCTCCAAGGTTTTCCATATCACCTCTCCAAAGCCTTCCACATTGTCATGAACATATGAAGCTGCCTTATACTGAGTCAGACCCTCGGTCCATCGAAGTCAGTATTGTCTGCTCAGACTGGCAGCCGCTCTCCAGGATCTCAAGCTGAGGTTTTTCACGCCTACTTGCCTGGACCCTTTTTAGTTGGAGAGGCCGGGGATTGAACCTGGGACCTTCTGCTTACCAAGCAGGTGCTCTGCCACTGAGCCACCGTCCCTCTTGCTCCTCTAAGGTGGAAATGCCTGCTACTGAACCAAGGGTTTTCTGCATGCCAAACAGAGACTGTTCCATCAAGCCACGGCCCCTTTTCCAAATGTGCCCCTTTGCCACAGTTCCTCCCCCCGCCCCAGCTAGACTCAGTTCCAAATTTAGACGGTGGCTGTTTGGGTGGGGGAAAAGCCCTTCACCCCAGTCATTAGTGGGAGAGAACTGGTGGGCAGTGAAGGATTTGGCAGTTCCTTCTAAGCTGCAGAGTCTCGTGAGCAAAAATTCTACTTTGTACGCTACTGGCCTTAAAAGTTGTGACCTCCTGGCATTGACGTTGTAAGCGGCTACATAAATTATCGCGCTCTGGGGTCATCCTTCCTGAGCTAAAACAAAAATCTGTGAGCTAGCTCGCGCTAACTCAGCTTAGAGGGAACACTGTTGATTGGCACCCTTCTCTGTTGGTCCACTCGCCTTTCCTGGTATGAGCCCCGTAAAGAAAATGTTGGCACAACTGCTGCTGCCCCAGCTGGTCACTTTTCCCTTTGAGGTTCTCTCACACAAGAGAGAGTTGCACTGACTTGGGGAAGCATCTGTCTGGCATCCAGTCAGTGCAGGACAGACAGGCTGCTTCCCCTCTTCCCTTACCCCCCCCCCAAAGATCTTTGTATTTTTGCCACGATTGGAATCTGCAGCTCTCCGTCCAGTTCAGTACCTCTGCTCAGTGTGCTGATGATTCCCCCGCAGTAGCGGAGGGGAGCAGGCGCCTCTTAAAGCAGCAGGTTGCCCCATCCCCTGAGTGAGCCACTACCTTGTATTTTGGAGCTGAGGGTTTTGTTCATTAAGAAGGTCAGCCCTGCAAGGCAGGCCTCTTGCAAGCTGAGTTCCACAGACGGTTCCTCGGTAGCTGTATCCGAAACAGGCCAAAGTGCTGGGCTTAGAACCAGTGCGGTGTAGCGGTTGGGAGTGTCAGACTAGTCTTTGGGAGGCCCGGGTTCGAATCCAGACTTGTGACATGAAAGCTCACTGGGCGATCTTGGGCCAGTCGTACTGTCTCCACCTAACAGGGTTGTTGTGAGGATAAGACGGAGGAGAGGAGGAGGATGTAAGCTGGTTTGGGGAGAATGGCAGGGTCCAAGCGAATTGGCTGCGGAAAGTGCTGTCATATCACAGCCGACTTACGGAGACCTGCCCCATAAGGTTTCCAAGGCAAGAGGCTGTCAGAGGTATTTTCTGTTGCCTGCTTCCTCAGATGAATTTGCCTCTTAAGACAACCGTGCAGGCTCTCTAGTCCAGGGGTGTCAAACTCATTTATTATGAAGGCTGGATCTGACCTAAATGAGACCCTTGTCGGGCCAGGCCATATTGGGCCGGGACATGCGCATACATATTTAGGATTAGGTAGCAGATGACGGACAGTGCGTGTTAGCAGAGCGGCGTGCTATTAGGCTGATAAGAATGGTAACGCAGATAAGAAGAGACTTCACACTGAGTCTACTAAAACTATCAGTGTATTTATAAATATTTACAGATAAGTGCAGTATAATTACAATCCAGAGCTCCAAAGTGCCACGCCAGACAATCATCAATACAGAGAGAGAAAGTAACCTTGCTAGTTAGCACTTCTATAGCTCAGCCCACCAATCAGCAAATATGCTGACTCACTGTGACTGCAGGCAATTACCGGGCATTGCATCAGCCTGTCCTGTGTTTACAGTCACATGACCTCATCACTCTGACAGTAGATGACAGTAGATGATCTAAGATGCAGTAACTTATAAGCTACACAGTCACTGACAACAGATACATAATTTTTTTAAAGGACACAGACAAACGTGACTTAAAAAACCCCACAAAATAAAACATGCTTAAAACGTTAGCACTCGTTGGGTCTTAAAGGTGCTTTCTTTATATTTCTCCCATGGGATCCAGGGAACTGGGCAAAGGAAGCTCTGGCTCTTTCCTTCCTTCCCCAGGGGACCAGGAGGGGGAAGAGCCTCAGCCAATGGAGAAAATCAAGGTTTTGCTCTGTAGCTGCTGTGCGATTGAGCAAGCCTTGCAAAGCAAGCTGAGATGCAGAAGGAAGCAAGAGAGAGGGGGAAGGAAGCAGACAAGAGCCAGTTGCTTGGGGGCCTGGTAGGAGCCCTTCGAGGGCCTGATTCAGCCCCCGGGCCGCATGTTTGACACCCCTGCTCTAATCCAAGCCATGGAAGAGGAGCCTGGAAAGCAGAGATGCAGGATCTGTGGATGAGCTGCTTTTGGTCTTGGAAACACCCAAGTGGCATTGAAGGGGTTTCAGTCAACTAAAAGGTGTTTTTTTCCCCCCAGCAATATCAAGACGAGTCTGGTTTTTAACTTGGTGAATTATCTGTCTGGTTTTCCTTTTCTGCAAGGCAGGGACCTTTGCTGCAGAGAGAAATAAACCTTTCTCCCTGCGATGCAGCTTCAGTTCAAGATGTGTCAGTAGACGATTAAAGAAAGAAAGGGGCCTTAGCTGCTGCGGCTGCTGTGTTTTAGAAGACAAGCAAATAAATTGATTGCTGCGAGAATAGTTTCCCCAAGGCCACGGTAGCTGGTGGTATCCTAGCAACTAACCAGATCCTCTGCAAATGGGTTAGAGCATCGCATGTCAAGTGTAGTTCCGGTCCTGCTTCTGGACCTTATTTTTACAAAATGTCAAGGCAGAGCGTCAGATCAGCGGAGGGAGACAGTTCACAGTGTGGGCAAAAATAACTTGGGGGGGGGATGTCGCCGTTTTCAGTGGGAAAGCTTGTGTGAAATAGCTCCAGCCTTCCCTTCTGTGATGGCGTTTTTGCTTTCAAAAATCACTGTGAAAAAGAAATCATTTCCTTGTGCTAGTGTATCATTCTGTGCTCCTCGTTAAAAAGGGACTGTGACCGATTTCCCACTAGCCTCATGCCGTTCTCACTCTCCTCTTCTCCACGAGGCTTCTGTCCGATTTCACACCGTCTGCCCCGGGTCTGCAACTCGCTCCGCCTCTTTCGCACAGCAAGCAAGATCCTCTAAAAACCAGTTTCTGTTTGCCGTGCGAAAAAGGCAAAGCGAATTGCAGCCCCGGGGGCAGATGGTGTGAAATCCGACAGACGTCCCGGCGGAGAAGAGGAGCGTGAGAACAGCATAAGGCTCGTGGGAAATCGGAGTGTGTCCCTCCCACCAGCAGGGGTAGTGGTGTGTCATGCCCTGCTCTTGAACGTCCCAAAGTTATTCCTCTGGACCAGGGGTAGGGAACGTTGGCTCTCCAGATTTTTTTTTGCCTACAACTCCCATCAGCCCCAGCCATTGGCCATGCTGGCTGGGACTGATGGGAGCTGTAGGCAAAAAAACATTTGTAGAGCCAACGTTCCCTACCCCTGTCTGGACGCTGGACTAGGTGAACCTTTGGTTTGAGCCTCACAAGATGTGTCTCAGGATCTTCTTGGGTCCGATTCCAGTGAGGGGGGAGTTTGCAGCTGCTGCTCTCCACTGGCATTCACCTTTAGCATCAAAACTTTTAAATCCTTCCTAACCACTCTGGGTGCCTGGTAGCGTTCCTTCTAAGCTGTGGAGTTTTGTGAGCAAAAATTCTATTTCGTGAGCTACCGACATTAAAGTTGTGAGCCTCTGCATGAATGAGTTTGCTCTGGGGCCATTTTTCCTGAGCTAAGACAACAAAAGTCCTTCCTAACCAATGTTCCCTTTAAGCTGCAGTCTTATGAGCAAAAATTCTACTTTGTGAGCTACCGGCATTAAATTTGTGAGCCGCTGTATGAATGAGTTTGCTCTGGGGCCATTTTTCCTGAGCGAAGACAAAAAAAAAAAAGTGAGAGTGGGAGGCTAAAAAACTGAGCTAGCTCACACTAGCTGAGCTTAGAGGGAATACTGGGTGCCCGGGCGTCTTTCTGTCTCCCTCAATGAGATGAGAAATTGATTCTGCAGAAGCGGATCAGCAAGCTGAGGAGAGCGACCCAGCTCAGCAGGCCCAGACGCCGGTCACCACAAGCCCATCCGCCTCCAGCACCACTTCGTTCATGAGCAGCTCTCTGGAGGACACCACGACAGCCACCACTCCGGTCACGGACACGGAAACGGTTCCTGCCTCCGAGTCGCCCGGCGTGATGCCCCTCAGCCTCCTTAGGTACAGGCTGACTTGTGATCTGCCATCCCAGAAATGCACTGGGAAGGCTTTAATTTTTTGCTTGGCGAGGCTGCGTTTGGCTTTTTAAAGAGACAAATGCTCGCTTTCTGACAATATTTGCAAATCGTAACGAACTGAACAGCAGTGATTTGCAAATCGTAACGAACTGAACGGGAGTGATTCCCCACTCCTCCGTTTGCAGCTGTTGCAATGGCCTTGAGTCAGCCATCGCTCTTGCAGGAGTTGTCCTTGAAAGGGCAGCTTCTGTCAGAGCTCTCTCAGCCCCACCCACCTCACAGGGTGTCTGTTGTGGGGGAGGAAGATAAAGGAGATTGTGAGCCACTTTGGGACTCTGAACAGATTTGCAAATCGTAACGGACTGAACAGGAGTGATTCCCCACTCCTCCGCTTGCAGCTGTTGGAATGGCCTTGAGTCAGCCATAGCTCTCGCAGGAGTTGTCCTTGAAAGGGCAGCTTCTGTCAGAGCTCTCTCAGTCCCACCCACCTCACAGGGTGTGTGTTGTGGGGGGAGGAAGATAAAGGAGATTGCAAACTGCTCTGAGTCTCTGATTCAGAGAGAAGGGCGGGGTATAAATCTGCAATTCTTCCTCTAGTGTGGAGAAGAGCAAGTGAGAAGCGGCCCATGGTTCACAGTTCAAGCCTGTCTTTTTCCCAGCCAGTTCAAGCCACAGAATACCCTTCTCAGATAATTAATACTGATAGCCTAAGAGAAGGGTGGCCCATCAACACCTTTCTTGGTTTTTGAAAGTGGGCGGGGCCAGGTGGGACTTTTGCCCTGCCGGTCTTCCAATTGGCCATTGGAAATCTGATCGATTTGTTAAATGGAGTTTGTCTCTGAAATGTTGGAGAGTTAACTGTGACAATTTTGCATAAACGCAACTCCCTGGCATTTTATTGTTTGCTCCACCTTTCGCAGTGGTTGCACCCACTACCCACACCCTTTGTCAGAAAAGCACCCTCAGTTCAAAAAGGGTTCTGGACCCCAGTCTAAAGGTCTAGTACGCTTGGGAGCTGTTTCTTTACCACCTATCTTCGCTGTATCCCAAACCATTTCTTGTGTAAAACAATGTTATTATTCTGTAACATATTGTAAATATTCATAAGATAAGTTAATACGAAATTAATACATTACATTTTCCTCCTCCCCTCCCCCCTTTCCATGACCCCCTACTGGTGTTTTTACTTAAATTTCTAAATATAAGGTAATTTATCAATTATAGAGTCTTCATATTAAAAACCTTATAACAAATAGATGAGGAAAAATAAGTACATATATATAAAAAAAACCATATAAGATAATTGTAATCCATCTTCATTTTTATCTCTTATCCCTTATCAGAAGAAAAATAACATAATAGAAAACAAAAAAGAAATGTTCCTTTAAAATTTTAGTCCATTCTTCCACAAAACTTCAACTGTTATCAAAAATCACTAAATGTCCCTTTACCTTCCAGTGCTTTTCAACGTATCTTTGAAATTTCTCCCACTCCATTTTAAACTTCTCCAAATCATAGTCTTTTAAGATTCTTGTAAGTTTGTCCATTTCACTCCAAGATACAGCTTTTAAAATCCAGTCCCATTTTTCTGGTGTTTTATCTTGCTTCCATAACTGCGCATATAATGTCCTTGCGGCTGAAAGCAGATATCACACAATCGTTCCATCCTGTTTCGGAAAATTTTCCATTTGTAATCCCAACAAAAAAATGTCTGGACACCTCTTAATATCATAACTTAAAATCCTTGACATTTCTTTCTGAATCATCTGCCAAAATTGTTTTGCCTTTTCATATCCCAAACCATTTCTAAAACTCCACTCAGGCTGAAAAGCGGCTTGCTGGACAAGGAGAGATGTGGTGAATGAGAGGTCTGGTAGCATCCCCAGTGCGCCAGAAGTGTCCTTGCTAGACTGTAGGTGTTGCCTGGTGATACCTGAGAGCTGGAAATGTAATCTAGAGGCTGGGCACACCCTGCTCGCTCTTGGTTCAGATCCGCTCATTCCTTTTCCGAAGGCAAATGTTCTCAAGCTACCCGACGACGACGGTGCTTCCGACTAGACGCGCGCAGACGCCTCCCATCTCCTCCTTGCCGACGTCTCCCTCCGACGAGGTGGGCCGGAGACAAAGCCTCACATCCCCGGACTCCCAGACCGCCAGGCCCACCAACCGCACAGGTAGGCTGGCCCCGATAGCCGCCGGGTTCTCCCAACTTCTCGCTGTTAGGGTCTTCTGAAACCTGCATCGAGCCGTGAGTTCATCCTGCAGCGCCCTGTAATTCTTAAGTAGATGTCAGAAGATAATCTTGCCTCCTCTGTTCTGTAATACCAAAAGAGAATGAGCTGCTTAGTGCGCTCTAGTGACACATTTTTGATGAGATGCTTCTGTCCCGAGATGTGCCATAGGAGATGCTGATGCTTGTTGTCTGAGGCCTAGTGCCTCCTTCCCCATGGGTAGTCAGGTGGAATGCTGTCTGGGAGGGCGGGGCTGAAGAAGCTCAGGCAAAGATATACGGCTTCCTTCCTTTATCCAGCTGGAGCCCAAATCGATCTCCTTGCAGGGTTCTTTGCAGCTTTAAAATAATACAGAAATGAGCTGTAAGCTTGCAGCTCATTTTCTCTCAAGTTACCTGAGCAACAATGCTACCTGCTTCTTAATTTCTCTTTGGAGAGCGGCAGTGAGAGAGAGCCAGTGTGGTGTAGTGGTTAAGTGTGCGGACTCTTATCTGGGAGAACCAGGTTTGATTCCCCCCTCCTCCTCTTGCAGCTGCTGGAATGGCCTTGAGTCAGCCATAGCTCTAAGTGTGCAGACTCTTATCTGGGAGAACCGGGTTTGATTCCCCCCTCCTCCACTTGCACCTGCTGGAATGGCCTTGGGTCAGCCATAGCTCTAAGTGTGCAGACTCTTATCTGGGAGAACCAGGTTTGATTCCCCACTCCTCCACTTGCACCTGCTGGAATGGCCTTGGGTCAGCCATAGCTCTAAATGTGCAGACTCTTATCTGGGAGAACCAGGTTTGATTCCCCACTCCTCCACTTGCACCTGCTGGAATGGCCTTGGGTCAGCCAGAGCTCTAACTGTGCAGACTCTTATCTGGGAGAACCAGGTTTGATTCCCCACTCCTCCACTTGCACCTGCTGGAATGGCCTTGGGTCAGCCAGAGCTCTAACTGTGCAGACTCTTATCTGGGAGAACCAGGTTTGATTCCCCACTCCTCCACTTGCAGCTGCTGGAATGGCTTTGGGTCAACCAGAGCTCTAACTGTGCAGACTCTTATCTGGGAGAACCGGGTTGGATTCCCCACTCCTCCACTTGCAGCTGCTGGAATGGCCTTGGGTCAGCCATAGCTCTAAGTGTGCAGACTCTTATCTGAGAGAACCAGGTTGGATTCCCCACTCCTCCACTTGCAGCTGCTGGAATGGCCTTGAGTCAGCCATAGCTCTAAGTGTGCAGACTCTTATCTGGGAGAACCGTGTTGGATTCCCCACTCCTCCACTTGCAGCTGCTGGAATGGCCTTGAGTCAGCCATAGCTCTAAGTGTGCAGACTCTTATCTGGGAGAACCGGGTTGGATTCCCCACTCCTCCTCTTGCAGCTGCTAGAATGGTCTTGGGTCAGCCATAGCTCTAAGTGTGCAGACTCTTATCTGGGAGAATTGGGTTTGATTCCCCGCTCCTCCACTTGCACCTGCTGGAATGGCCTTGGGTTAGCTATTGCTATCACAGGGGTTGTCCTTGAAAGGGCAGCTGCTCTAAGAGCTCTATCAGCCCCACCTACCCCACAGGGTGTCTGTTGCAGGGAGAGGAAGGGAAATGAGATTGCAGGCTGCTCTGAGACTCTGCCCTTGAAAGGGCAGCTGATGTGAGAGCTCTCTCAGCCCCACCCACCTCACAGGGTGTCTGTTGTGGGGGGAGAAGATAGAGGAGATTGTAAGCCGCTCTGAGTCTCTGATTCAGAGAGAAGGGCGGGGTATAAATCTGCAGTCTTCTCATTTGCATGTTCACCTATATTTCCCCCCTGTAATTTTAAAACAAGAACTGCGGGCGACTTTCTTGAATTCTTTGGTGCCTCTGAGAAACCATCCCTCCCTAAATGACACCTTGTCATCTGTGCAGGCAGAAGTTGTAAATAATTTCTCAAAAGTCAGATGGGATTAGGAAGTGTTCAGTAATTGCAGACTTTCGAGTCCTTTGATTGCGCTCATCCACTGTCATTGTCCTCCTCTTTGGAGCCAGCGTGTTGAGAGCCTTCTCCGCTTTTGAACGGGTTGTAGCTTGACCGATCGAACAAGTGGCAGACAGTGTCGGGAGGGCGAACGCCGGGGGTGCTGCTGATCCGCCCTGACGGTGTCTTTTTCCCAACCCGCAGCTTTGTCAGATCCAAGCAGCCGCCTTTCAACGTCCCCTCCGCCCCCGGCTATTGCGGTGCCGTTGCTAGAAATGGGTTTCTCTCTCCGGCAGATTGCAAAAGCGATGGAAGCCACAGGTAAGCCATCTGTTGCCAAGGAACATGTGTCCGTGTGAGAGAGCGTGATGCCCTTCAAGTCAAGTGAGAGCCTGTTTGGTGTAGCGCAGGGGTGGCCAAACTGTGGCTTGGGAGCCGCATGCGACTCTTTCACACATATTGTGTGGCTCCCGAAGCCCCCACTGCCCCGTCAGCTGGCTTGGAGAAAGCATTTCTCTCTTTTAACGCACTTCGCCAAGCCAGCTGGTGGCTTGGAGAATGCATTTAAAGTTAAAGTTGGTTTTTTCCACATCTTCCGCCCCCTTTCCCATCTTCCTTCCTCCCTCCCTCCCCTCCAACATCTGACATTTATGTCTTGTGGCTCTTGAACATCTGACATTTATTCTATGTGGCTCTTACATTAAGCAAGTTTGGCCACCCCTGGTGTAGTGTAAGCATGTGGACTCTTATCTGGAAGAAGCGGGTTTGATTCCCCACACCTCCACTTGCAGCTGCTGGAATGGCCTTGGGTCAGTCACAGATCTTCTTCGTGGTCTCTGTGCATCACACTGATGGGAGTAGGCGCCAGCGCCGATCTCGATCGGTAAACTTCAAAAGCCGCGGATATCCGCGCCGACGTCCCAGTGCGCATGCCCGGGCCCCCCCCCCCCCCCGCGCATGCTCACTGGGACAGGAGCGGACATCCCGCCAGTTCTCTTCTGACCGCCGCGCTGATCAGTCGATCTTCTCTGCTACGGTCGGTGAACTTACCCTTGGATAATAATTTTTTCTTCTATTCTTCTTAGTTAGATAGTTGTAGTTATAGTTGTTGTTATAGTGTAGTTTTAGATAGTTAGTAATAGTTGCGGGAGAGCGGGGGAGTTTTTCCCGCCCTTCGGGGCCCCCTCTCCCTACTTTCGTTTTCCCGCCGTTCGTTTCCCTCGTATGGAAAGACGGTGGGGGTTCTTTCGCCGCTGCTCCTCGTGCGGGAGTAAAATCGCCCCTCCGGACGGGCACGAACTGTGTTTGCTGTGCCTGGGCGAGAGGCACCGTCCTGACTCCTGTCCTCATTGCGCCAAGTTTTCGCGCCAAACGAGGAAGAACAGGGCAGCCCGACTTGCAGCGGCACTGATGGAGCAGGCTCTTTCCCCTCGTCGCCAACAGGCTGAGCAGGCGGAACAGCCCTCCGGTCATTCCGACCAGTCGGCACCGAAGTCGGTCGACACCGACCAGACCCCTCCCGACACCGACCGCCCTAAGAAAAAGCCGGGCGATGCGGTAACCTCGGAATCCTCGACGCCAGCTAAACGGCGCAAGGAGGAAAAAGGGGCATCAGCTGTAAAGGGGAAGAAGGACAAGAAACAGAGACACAAATCGGCGCCGCTCTCCGCGCCGGTGTCTCCCGTGGACCCTACGGCTCCGATAGTCCCTCCGCTAAAGCTCTTCGCGTCCCCGATACGCCACTCCGACACTCCTTTAGACTCGAGGTCGACGCAGCTGGTCATTTCGGACTCTGATTCGGACATAGAATCGGGCCAGAGGGTCGGTACCGACCGCAGCCCTCTCGGCCGAAGCACCCCTCGACAGCGAAGCCCACTGGTCAGACCGAGTAATCGGCCCCGAGACCGTTCAGCCAGCAGGTCACGATCTCCTCTCGGCAAGGACGAAGGCCGATCGCCTCGTGGAGCCCCGTCCCACGTCCCATGGGACCAGAGGCAATGGCAGTATTTGTATGGGGCTTACCCAGTACAACCTCATTACCCATGGCTGCCGCCGCGACAACCCGAATGGGACCAAGCTTCTGAGACATCTTACCGGTCCCGCACGTCCTTTCGCACGGTGAAGACGGCCCCGTCGGCGTCGGTGTCGAAACCCCTAGAACCACGCACGAAGGAGCACGACTTCGCCCCACCGTTAAAGCCGAGGTCGACCCCGACAGCCCCAGCATCCCCATTGAAGCCGGTGCAGCCATCGGACTTGTCCGACTCCCCGGACGAGTCTCCCAGGTCGCCGGGGGGTTCGTCTCCTGACAGAGGACCTTCGTCGCCGGACGAGCCATCGCCACCGGGAAAGACCTCGGACGAACAGCCGATCTCGCCATCGGAGGACCTCAAGTCCTACGGCGACTTAGTAAAGCGGATGGCTCAAACCCTCTCGCTCCCGACGGTCCAGCCACAACCGGTCGTTACCGATACGGTTTTCGACATCGTGCAACAGGACACTTCCACCGCTGTGGCACTGCCTCTGACCAATGTTATGTTGCAGACTGCCAAGTCCTCATGGGACAAGCCGGCGTCCACGCCTGTGTCCTCTCGCAGGCTGGACCATATGTACAGGATCCAGGAGTCATCAGCAGAGTTCCTGTACGTGCACCCGAGACCGAACTCAGTGGTAGTGTCCTCTTCGTCAAAGGCGAAGAAGACCCATTCCACGCCCCCCGATAAGGAGGGTAGGAAACTGGATGCAATAGGAAGACGGCTTTACACCACAGGCTCACTGGGAGTCAAAGTTGCAAACTACGCAGCCTGTATGGGCAGATATCAATATGCCCTATGGGACCAGGTCTCCACCATTCTTGGTTCCATCCCGGAGCAGGCGAAGACCTCACTGAGAAAGCTGCAAAAGGAGGGCATGGCCCTCGCAAAACAACAGCTGAACTCAGCAAAACACTCGGGGGACACGTGCGCCAAAACATTGACCACTGCTATCGCCCTCCGCAGACATTCCTGGCTCCGTTCCACGGCACTGCAACACGACACGCAGGCCTATGTGGAGGATCTACCGTTCGATGGCTCGGGATTGTTTAGCTCAAACACGGACTCGGTCTTGCAAGAGTTAGACAAAAGTATAAAGACATCTCGGAACCTGGGAGTAACAAGCCCCCGCACTCCAGCCAAGAGACAGTGGCCAAAGACGTGGCACAAGAAGCCCTACTCAAAGTCGCCAGAGCGGCAATGGCGCTCCAAGCAGCCAGCTTTTCCGCGGCCCCAGTACCAGCAGAAATCTAAGTACTCGCCACCCTCTACCCAGGTACCCAGGCAGAAGGGTTCCAAACAAAAGCAGGGCCTTTGACTGCCTCCCGCCCCTGTATGGCCCTGTGGACTTGCACAGTATCCGGTTGGCATGTTTCCTTCCTGCCTGGGCCCGCATCACGTCGGACCGCTGGGTGCTGTCAATTATTCAACAGGGCTATGGGATAGAGTTTACCAACCCCCCACCCACCCCGACTTTCGTTTACACCCCTCCTTCGCAAACCCTCCGGGAAGAAGTATGCTCCCTCCTCGACAAGGCCGCGATAGAGAGGGTCCCTACGCACCAGCTCCGGCGTGGCTTCTACTCCCGATATTTTGCAGTCCCGAAACGGGACGGGGGCCTTCGGCCAATTATGGACCTACGGGCCTTGAACCGATTCGTAAGATGCGACAAGTTCAGGATGACAACCCTGCAGTATATCCTCCCGTTGCTGGGACAAGGGGACTGGATGGCCACGCTCGATCTAAAGGACGCATATTTTCATATATCGATTCATCCCTTCCACAGACAGTTCCTCCGCTTCACAATTGGAGAGGAGCACTTCCAATACAGTGCTCTTCCCTTTGGGCTATGCACGGCCCCTCGGGTGTTCACCAAGGCGATGGTGGTGATTGCTGCTCACTTGAGACAGCAAGGGGTAACACTCTTCCCGTACATCGACGATTGGCTCCTGGTGGCGGAGTCCAGGGAGTCCTTGCTGCGGCACATAGAAATCACCCTTGCCCTGGTGGAAGAACTGGGACTCCAAATAAACCAGAAGAAGTCCCATCTCCAGCCCGCGCAACGCGTGCAATTCATAGGGGCGATATTGGATTCAAGGGAGTGCAAGGCATTCCTCCCTCCAGACCGCGCGAATGCCATCGTGCGAACAGTAGCGGCTTTCCGGCAGAATCCCGTGGTCTCAGCACGGAAGGTCCAGAGACTGTTAGGACTTATGGCAGCCACCACGGCGGTGCTCCCCTTCGCAAGGCTGAGAATGCGGACTCTACAGCTTTGGTTCTTGAGGAGCTTCAAATGCAACCTGGAGCCGTACTCCAGACTCCTAACGGTACCGCCGGAGGTGTTGGAGTCCCTAAGCTGGTGGGGTCAGAAACAGTACCTAGTGGAGGGAGCCCCCTTCCACAAACCAGTACCAGTGCTAACGATCACAACGGACGCATCCCTATGGGGCTGGGGTGCCCACATGGGAGGAATATGTGTGGGGGACAGGTGGCCGAGTCGCTACAGTCAACAGCACATCAACCTGCTGGAGCTCCTGGCCATCTTCCACGCCATCTTCTCCTTCCAGACTCTTCTGAAGGGAAAAGCAGTAGCGGTGTTGACCGACAACACCACAGCGGTGGCGTACGTCAACAGGCAAGGGGGGACGGTGTCCCGCAACCTCTGCAAATTGGCCATCTCGCTGTGGGAGCTGTGCAGATCGCTGGGGGTCTCCCTACAAGCAGCCCACCTGCCGGGAGTGAACAATGTGCAGGCAGATTTCCTCAGTCGCGGAGGAGCCCTGTCTCACGAGTGGGAACTGAACTCAGAGTTCCTGGATCCGGTCTTCCGCAGCTGGGGGACACCGGAGCTGGACGTGTTTGCTACGAGGCACAATGCGAAGTGCGACCTGTTTTGCTGCAGAGGGGGAGCGGACCCCTTGGCCCTCGGGGACGGTCTCCTAATCCCCTGGACCCACCATACAGTGTATCTGTTTCCGCCCATCCCATTGCTAACCAAGGTCGTGCAGAAACTTCTACGGGAGCGCCCACAGGGGATCTTGGTGACGCCATGGTGGCCGAGACAACACTGGTTCCCCTTGGTCCTACGACTGGCCAAGGGGAGGTATTACCGATTCCCACAGGCCCCGGACCTTCTCCTCTCCTACCAGGGCAGGATCCTCCATCACGATGTGCCGCACCTCAGGCTGACGGCATGGCGCCTGTGATTTCGGACAGGGCGCAGTTTGTCATAATGAACGCGCGGAAGGCGTCTACGAGGAAGTCATACACAGCTAAGTGGGCGAAGTTTGCGGAGTTCGCGGCCAGTCGCTCCGTACCTCCCAGTAGAGCGGGACTGCCCGTGATTTTTGACTTCCTGATTGTGCTGCTGGACAAGGGCCTCGCCCAATCGTCCGTGCGGGTTTACCTGGCGGCCATTTCGGCACAACATCAGAATATAGAGGGCCGGTCGGTTTTCACGCACCCGGACACAAAGCGGTTCCTCAAGGGCATGACGAGACTGTACCCGGCAGTTCGGAGCCCTGCCCCAGCCTGGGACTTGCCCCTGGTCCTGAGGGCACTAACGGGAAGACCTTTTGAGCCTATGGCCTCCTGCTCTCCTCACCTATTGGCCTGGAAAACAGCCTTTTTGGTGGCCATCACCTCGGCGAGGAGGGTGGGGGAGCTGGCGGCGCTGCGCTGCGATGCCCCCTACCTTAATTTCTCAGCGGATGGGGTGATGCTCCGCCCTGACGTTAAGTTCCTACCGAAGGTGGTATCCCCGTTTCACCTGAATTCGGAAATATTTCTGCCGGTTTATTTCCCGTTGCCGGCTAATGACTCAGAACGGCGCCTTCACGCCCTGGATGTTAAACGGGCGCTATCTTTCTATCTTCACCGCACAAGTCAGTCGCGGAGAGACCCCAGACTGTTTGTATCGTACGCTGGACCCTCCACGGGCCTGCGGATCTCCTCGCAGCGCTTGTCCAAATGGATTACGGGGGCGATCCGCCTGTGCTACATGCTCCACAAGAGGCCCCTGCCCGGCCCTCTACGGGCTCATTCCACGCGAGCTATGGCAGCATCGGCTGCGTTCATGAAGGGAGTGGCCCTGCAGGACATCTGTAAAGCTGCCACATGGGCATCAGCTCACACCTTCGTGACACACTACGCGCTGGACCTGGGGCAGAGACGAGCTTCCGCTGTGGGCCACGCTGTGTTGCAGTCCGTCTCCTCGTGATGGACCGTCGCACCCGCCTCCAGGTAGGCTTGAGCTTGCTAGTCTCCCATCAGTGTGATGCACAGAGACCACGAAGAAGATAAACAGGTTTCCTACCTGTAACTGATGATCTTCGAGTGGTCATCTGTGCAGTCACACTACCCGCCCGACCTTCCCCGCTGCTGACGGTCCCTCCTGAGGGGCTAACGTGGCGGTCAGAAGGAACTGGCGGGATGTCCGCTCCTGTCCCAGTGAGCATGCGCGGGGGGGGGGGGGGCGGGCATGCGCACTGGGACGTCGGCGCGGAAATCCGCGGCTTTTGAAGTTTACCGATCGAGATCGGCGCTGGCGCCTACTCCCATCAGTGTGACTGCACAGATGACCACTCGAAGATCATCAGTTACAGGTAGGAAACCTGTTTTTCTCTCAAAGCTGTTCTGTTCCGGAGCAGTTCTTGGAGAGCTCTCTCAGCCCCACCTACCTCACAGGCTTCCTCTAAGCTGCGGAGTCTTGTGAGCAAAAATTCTACTTTGTGAGCTGCTAGCATTAAAGTTGGGAGCTGCTGCATAAATTAGTGTGCTCTAGGGCCATTTTTCCTGAGTGGAGACAAAAATGTGTGAGCCAGAGGCTAAAAAACCTGTGATCTAGCTCACGCTAACTCAGCTTAGCGGGAACACTGGTTGTGAGGAGGGGAAGGGAATGGAGATTGTAAGCTGCTTTGAGACTCTTGAGTGTAGGGCGGGGTATAAATCCAGTCTCCTCCTCCTTCTCGTCCTCCTCTTCAAAGAAAGGAAGCTAACCTTGTCCTGGTTCTACTCCCATGCCAAGCAGGCCTGGGTTCTGAGGTTAAAGGAGGCAAATAAAACCCATTTTTGTGATTAATTTATACTGACGTGAGGCATGTTAGTTCAGAGGTGTGGAATTCATTTGTTTTGAGGGCCGGATCTGACATAAATGTCATAAAATGTAACATGAGATAGCGGAGATATAAACTTTATAAAGTTGGTTTCAGATGCTGAATGGCAAGAGCAGGCGTGATTGGATGAAGTGTGATATGCAGAGGGGTAGTAGGCATGGAGGTTACCAGCATTAGTAATGAGAGGAAACCTGGGTCTCCGTTTGGTACAGGAGGATTCAGTCCAGAAAGGTGCAAGGAATAAATGGAAATAAGCCTGAAGAAGTGAGTACACATTTTGTTGGTCTGTAAGGTGTTACTGGACTCCTGCTCTTTCTGCTGCTATTAGAAACCCCCAGATATCTCCCTTGTATAATGAAAACAATGTACTTAATATCTCCAACGCATAAATAATACACAAAACACTCGTATTACTTATGAGAAAAATTCAAAACGGTGTAACATATACACTGTCGCCGATAAATACAATATCCAGAAAAACATAAACCAAACCACCAAGTTCCATTACAGTGCCAGGCTTCCAAGGAATATGTAAAGGCTTGTACGACGCTCAAAAGTGATATAAATATATTCTCCAACGGTGCGTAAAGTATGTTCTCAACAGAATTTCGATCGTTACATTTCCCGTTTCGATTAGTATCCTTTTCAAGAGATGCACATATGAATAACTTCAGCCTTTACTCTGAGGCTCTCTAAACCATATGTCAGCTTCAGAAATGTTTATTTTAATATTTCTTGTCTCTGGAGCCTTACAGCCTCTGTAATATTCACGACTCAGTGGTACATACTTCCTTCTGGGCCAGTAGCTCTTTTGTGTATTATTTATGTGTTGGAGATATTAAGTACATTGTTTTCATTACACAAAGGAGATATCTGGTGTTTTCTGGTTGTTTGGTCTTTCTCCCCGTCCCTGTTTTATCATTGTTGCTATTAGAAACCACTGTTGGAGCAAGAATCTACATAAACCCAGTCTGACAGCTACAGTATGACAGCTGGTGATCTAGCTGCCAGGCTAGGTCACAGTGACCTGATCAGCAGACCGGCTTGAGCCGGCAGAAGCCAAGTGATGCAATCTGCTGAGTCAGCACGGCCAGGATTGGCTGCTTGGACTATATATGATCTGTGTGTGCATCACACAGGTCTCTCCCTGTGAGATGGTGGTTAGGCGAAGCACTTTGTCCGTGGAGGTGATATTGTATAGACTGCACAAGAGAGCACTTGTTGTGTATATATGTTAATACACCTTTTGGCACTAGTTGCACGTGTCTGCCTGATTTTCTTTCCTGAAGCCCTGTGTCGGGCAAGTCATCTCCCTCACTCTGCTACTCCCGCTCCGACAGGGTTATGGGCCCAGGGCGGTTCCGCTGCGCGGAGGAGAGAGTTGAGAGTTGAGCTGACTGTGAGTTTGGAAAGAGCCGGAGGCGAGGAACGCCGGTGAAGGACACAGAAGCACCACCGTTCTCTGTTTGAGAGCCAGAGGGACGTCGGCAGCCAGCTGTGAGGAGGAGTCGGCACGATGGCTCAGCAACAGCTTGGAGTAGCCGTTGAGAAGCTCACCTCAGCCAACTACGCGGTGTGGAGCCTGAGAATGCAACACTACCTCAAGCGTGAAGGGCAATGGCTGTTCGTGAGTAACCCCCCTGCTGACTTATCTCCTGCCGAGACTGTGTTATCGGATAAGGCACTGGCCAACATAGTGCTGTCTATAGGAGATGACCAGCTGGTTTATGTGCGAGGGAAGGACACTCCCAAGGCTGCCTGGGACGCGTTGAGTGCGGTGCATGTTAGCACCACTGCTGGTTCCCTCATGGCCTTGACAAGGAGGATGTTCCGCACCGTTATGCCGGCTGGAGGGTGTGTGAAAGATCACATCAAACGGCTAACGGACTGTTTCGTTGAGCTGGAGGCAAGAGGCAAGACCGTAGCTCCAGACGACAGAGTGTACATTTTGCTGTCGTCGTTGCCACCTGAGTACACTCCCCTGATAACTTCTCTGGAGACGGTGGACGTAGCGACCCTGACCATGGAATACGTCTGTGCCCACCTGCTTGACTTCCAAGAGAGAATTGCGGCCGTGAGCTGTCCGGGGGTGTCGGCCGGGCAGCGTGCTGTTATCGGTGTGTCCGGGAAGACAGCCAAGAATGAGCCAGCTTTTGCTGCTGGCAGGCGTCCGAAGGTGGAGGAAGTGGAGCCGACCGCGTTTGCAGTCCGTCGCTGCTATGGATGCGGGTCGTCGCAGCACCTGCTCCGAGCTTGCCCTGAGAGGGAGAAGAGGCGGGGGCGTGTGCGGCGAGAGCGGAGGACCGCCAGCCCGTGTGAGGAAGCAACCCGGCTGGTCACGTCTGCAGTAGAGAGCACAGGGTCTGCTTGGATTTTAGACTCCGGGGCAACGAGCCATCTCTGCTGCGAGAAGGAGTTGTTGAAAAACATTGACAGTCCTGAGCATAAGTATGTGAGATTGGCTGATGGGACCACTGCCAATTCTGTTTGCTCAGGCAATGTGGAATTTCCTGCACTGAAATGTATGTTGCAAAATGTGTTGTATGTACCCTCACTGCAGTCTAACCTGTTGAGTGTTAGCACACTGTTTGACCAGGGATACCAGGTGAGATTTGAGAAAACCTGCTGCAAAATCCTGGGAGGTGGGGGAAAGTTGCTTGTGACAGGAAAGAGGGAAGGTAAACTGTATGTGGTCCAGAGTGATTGTGCCCAGGTGGCTCAGGTGTCGAATGAGCCTGTGCACAATAATTGTATACATTTGCTCCATAGGAGACTTGGGCACTGCGGATTTAGGGCGTTAAAGAAAACCCTGGAGCTTGTGCCTAGTTTGAAAGTAAATCCTTGCAAATGTTACTTGGATTGCCAGGTCTGCAAGAAGACCAAAAGCAAGGCGTGTGCTGTTGCTAAAGAAAGCTCAAGGGAAAGCACACGAGCCCTGGAACTAGTCCATTTAGACGTTATTGGCCCATTGCCAAAGAGTCTGTCGGGGAGGAGATACTGCTTGGTGGCCACCGACGACCACACGAGGTACGCGTGGGTTTTCACCATGGTGCATAAGTCTGAGGTGTATAAGACATTCACCAAGTGGGTCAAAGCAGTGGAGAGACAATTAGGGGTTAATCTCCTGGCTGTACAAACCGACAGAGGGGGGGAATTCTTATCTAACCAGATGAAACGTTGGCTGGAGAACAAGGGCATCGCCCACCGTCTGACGAACCCGGCAACGCCCCGAGAAAATGGGCATGGGGCTGTATTGCAGAATGTGATGTATTGCATGTTAGAGGATGCACAACTGCCAATGACCTATTGGGCAGAAACCATACATGCAGCTGTTTTTTTGCAAAATAGGGTTTGGTGTAATACTGTGAAAAATGTGCCTTACAGGTTACTGTTGAACAAGACCCCAGATTTGAGTTCTTTAAAAGTCTTTGGGTCACGGGCTCGGGTTGGCATCCACTCCACGAGTAGCGGGGAGGGGGATGTCCGGGCAGAGAGCCTAATTTTTCTGGGCTACAAGCCAAGGGCCAGGTGTTATCGTTTCTGCAATAGCAAAAGCAAGATAACACTTAGTAAGAGTGCCCAGTTCAATGAAGAAAGCAGCTGGCCAAGGTTGCACTCCTTGCAGAAACAATTTGTCCTGCTGCCAAGTAGCGATAACGATGTTGGAGCGCAGCCCAGAACTCCAGCCCAGGAGGTGGCACCCAGTGGGGCTGGAGAAGGTGAGCCGAATGCTGGCACAGAGCCTGACGAGCAGAGTCAGGAGGCAGAGCCTCAAATGCAGGAACTGGAGGTAAAGTGTGAGAGTCAGGAGGTTCAACACCCAATTACAGGGGCAGAGCAACCAGCCCAGGAGGTGGGAACAGAGCAACCCGAAGAAGACAAAGCTGGTCCAAGCACAGGGCCACGGGTGTCTGCCAGGTCCACCAAAGGCCAACGTCCCGCTAGGTACAAGTGTCCCTATGTCACTCTGACTGTCAATCCAGACCCACCCGGATTTGAGGAAATGTTAAAAGAAAAGGCTAAGAAATGGAAAGCCTGGGTGGCAGAGTGCGAGGCAAGGGAGAAGGAGGCTGAAGCCAAGCGTCTGAAAGAGCTGGCTGAACAGGAACACGATGATGTGTGTTACAATCATGATGAGTTCCTGAACGAATTCCGGAAAGGGTTCCGAGCTACGTAAATATGAACTGTAATGTTGCTAGTGGACATGTATGTAAACTGTGTAAAGTGTTTTGGTGCACTGGGTTTAAATAGATTAGGAGGTGTGTTGGAGCAAGAATCTACATAAACCCAGTCTGACAGCTACAGTATGACAGCTGGTGATCTAGCTGCCAGGCTAGGTCACAGTGACCTGATCAGCAGACCGGCTTGAGCCGGCAGAAGCCAAGTGATGCAATCTGCTGAGTCAGCACGGCCAGGATTGGCTGCTTGGACTATATATGATCTGTGTGTGCATCACACAGGTCTCTCCCTGTGAGATGGTGGTTAGGCGAAGCACTTTGTCCGTGGAGGTGATATTGTATAGACTGCACAAGAGAGCACTTGTTGTGTATATATGTTAATACACCTTTTGGCACTAGTTGCACGTGTCTGCCTGATTTTCTTTCCTGAAGCCCTGTGTCGGGCAAGTCATCTCCCTCACTCTGCTACTCCCGCTCCGACAACCACAGCATTCAAAAACCAGTGGAGGGAAATGTTAACCTTTCAGTACATTCAGTTGTTGACCCAAGAGTAGCAGTTCTCTTACAAAGGAATTTCAAAGGAAGGTTAGAAAAAGCGATTGCTGAATTGCAACTGATACGGAAGCTCAAGACAATGCGTCCTCCTGGACTGAATTGAGACCTAGGTTTGTTCTCTCATTACCAGTGTCTGCTATTGTCATTTGGCATCTGAAATCACTTCACTCTCCAAGCATAAGGACAGGAACTCATATTAGGTTAGCCATGGGAAGGCGGTTAGGCCAGTTGAGGTTGGGCATGGAGAGGGAGACAGAGAACTGCACAAGGCACGCATGCCCCAACATTCTGGCCGTTCCCCCATTTCAGTTGTCAGCCACCTTCACAGCTTTGCTTCGTAGTTGCAAGAGGTAGAAACTGGTTTGAGAACAAAGAGGAGGCGTGTTTCATTTGCCAAGGGAATTGTCAAGAGCTCCATAAAATCAACTTTGGGAATTCAGTCGTTTCATTGACTTTTTTAATAGATGAAGCAGGTCCGTCCCCCACCACACACACACAGTTGGTGATTGACTTGTGAGTTTCCCTTCTGCTTCAGGTGCCAGAGGGGAAGCAGACGCCCAGAATATCACAGTCCTGGCCATGTGGATGATCGAGCATCCCGGGAACGAGGAAGACGAAGAGCCTCAGCCGGAAGAGACGGCAGACCCGCGCCAAGGGTCGATCATCTCTGGGGGCAGCGGGAAGTCCAGCGAGCAGGGCTACTTGCAGTCTCCTGGGGACATCCCTTCAGCGGATGCCACTGAAATGGAGGAAGGCTTCAGCGAAAGGTAAAGCGCGGGTTTTTTTCTCTGGCTGCACCAAAACTGGTTATAGGAATCATAAGCTTTAGTGAAGATGTAACAAACTAGGGGATGTTTATTACAAGCCTGAGCTTTGGAAGTCCTTCGGCGTCTGCACTGTCCCCCTCCCTCCACCTCCCCAAAGCATGAGTTGGATCTTGAAGGCTTCATGGTTTGCCGCAATGTCTAGATCAGGACTGGCCAAACTGTGGCTCAGGAGCCACACGTGGCTCTTGAAAGCCTCCACAACCCCATCGGCCAGCTTAGAAAGGACATTTGTCTCTTTAAATCACTTTGCCAAGCCAGCCAACAGCTTACAGAATGCATTTCAAGTTAAAGTTGCTTTCTTTCCATCTCTCCTTCCCTCCCCCATCTATTTTCCTTCCTTCCCTCCTCCCTCCACTCCCTCCCTCCTTTCCCTCAAATATAGAATCATAGGATCATAGAGTTGGAATCGACCACCAGGGTCATCTAGTTCAACCCCCTGCACAATGCAGGAAACTCACAAACACCTCCCCCCTAAATTCACAGGATCTTCATTGCTGTCAGATGGTCATCTAGCCTCTGTTTAAAAACCTCCAAGGAAGGAGAGCCCACCATCTCCCGAGGAGGAAGCCTGTTCCACTGAGGAATTGCTCTAATGGTCAGGAAGTTCTTCCTGATGTTGAGTCGGAAACTTTTGATTTAATTTCAACCCATTGGTTCTGGTACTACCTTCCAGGACCACAGAAAACAATTCCACACCATCCTCTAGATGACAGCCCTTCAACTACTTGAAGATGGTGATCATATCACCTCTCAGCCGCCTCCTCTCCAGGCTAAACATCCCCAACTCCATCAACCTTTCCTCATAGGACTTATCTGACATTCACGTCTTGCGGCTTTCAAACATCTGACGTTTATTCCACGTGGCTCTCCTGTTAAGCAAGTTTGGCCACTCCTGGTCTAGATCATACAAGAAAATTGCATTGGGGTTTTTTTCCCTTACAAACCAGAGGCCCATTCATGTACTGAGCTAATCATGATTCATTTGTGGGTTGTTGGGGGTTTTTTTGCATTTGAGCGAACAATAAGACAGCAGTCAAAGGCACAAGATAATTAAACCTTCCTTTGAATCTCTTGTGTAAATATCACTAGCCAAAAAAAGAGTAAATGTAGCTCGCTGGGGGTAAAGTGTAGACGACTGGGGAAGGCAATGGCAAACCACCCGACAAAAAGCCTGCCGTGAAAACTGTCAAGACGTGGAACTTCAAGCAGAGTCGGACCATGTTGCTTTAACAATTAATCCATTTATTGAGAACACACATGCAGTACAGGAGCAGATTGAGTTTGATACTGGCCCAAGGTTGGAGCCAGTCTTTTCTAGGTTTCTACAGGCGGGAAACAATACAGTCTTGTTCACACCTCCAGAGACAGCCAGCTCTTCCCAGGGTGTTATCTCTTTCCCAGAGGAAGAGTCCTTGAGGATATGTACTTCAAAGCTGCAGCTGGCTTTTCGTATAGGGGTGAGATTTCACTCTTGCGGTTACAGTGTGCTAGGGAAAGGCATTTGCTACAATTCTCAGGGTTAGTAAAGCAGAGTTCATACTAAGGTACATCATGGCGTTAGTCATGTCAAGCATTTCATTCCACATTTCAGTTTCAGCAAGTTACACGTCTGACAAAAACGTCATGATGTGATGTCACCCCATGGGTCAGAAATGACTGGTGCTTGCGCAGGGGACTACCTTGACCTTTTTAGACCAAAAGTAACAAAGCTCAAAGACAGTAGGAAGCAGCAGCAAAAAATATTAAGGGAAATGAAAGGAACGTGCACTTTTGGAGCCCGCTGAAGGCGGCAAGCAGGCCCGTGCCTGGGCCCTGTGATGTGCCAACGGAAAGCAAAGGGCTGACAGTCGCATCTTTCTGGCAGGGAGGGGACTTTCATTCGCTTGCCCCTTCCCACCGCAGCCCCAGGAATCCTAGTGGGGGAAGGAAGCGCAGACAAGATTCCCTCTCCTAGCATTGACAGAGCTTTGGATCCAACCCATCGTTTTAGCTGACCGCGACTCAGTTTTCTATGGGGGTTTAATTTAATTTTTTTAGATTTATACCCCGCCCTATCCCGCAAGTGGGCTCAGGGCAGCTCACAACAATGAAACAGAGTTAAAACAATACCATAAAAACAAGACATTACAAAACAGGAGGAGCACAGTAAACAGCCTTACAGACATAGGCAGTCAACAGCATGCGGCTGACGGCTAGTAGCGTGACGTAACGCCGTAATGGTGAAATGCTGGGGGAAGTGAGGACTTTCAGAGGACGCCCGTTGGATTAATTAAAAGCCTGGCGGAAGAGCTCCGTCATACAGGCCCTGTGAAACCTTGATCAGTCCCGCGGGGCCCGGATCTTCAGCGGGAGCTCATTCCGCCAGGTAGGGGCCCAGACCGAAAAGGCCCCGGCCCTCGTTGAAGCCAGCCGGGAGTCCTTAGGACCAGGGACTGTGAGAAAATGTTAAGCGGCAGACCTCAGTTTGTGACTACACCGCGCATTTCACTGTTTCTTCTCTCTCCTCTGTGCTTCCAGTCACGAGAATATGGACCACGCAGAAAACTCAGCCTCTGGGAGTGGGCCTGCTTCAAGGGGCCGGTCAGCAGTGACCAGGAGGCACAAATTTGATTTAGCTGCTCGGACGCTGTTGGCACGTGCCGGTGGGTGTCTGGGAGTATTTTTCCCTGCTGCCTTTCCCTCTCTTTAACTTAGCAAAGGTGGCGCTTGAACTGCATGCCCACGATGTATGTATCAGTCTGTATTTTGAATGCTCTTACGGCTATATGGCTGTTCTAAGAACTGTGTATGATCCGTGTGTGGGTCCAGAATCCGTACAGTGGGGCCAGACCGGGGATGGGAGATACGTTTCTGAAGGACCTTGGATTTACAGAATAATATGACATGTATATGAAACACTGAAGAAAAAGGGGGTTTAAAAACCTCAGAAACGCTAACAGTGGTGTCTGGATAACTGTAAATGTAACAAAAAAAAAGTTTTAAAGGGTAGCAACATTAATCCACAGTAGAAGAGCTGGATTTGAGTCCAGCAGCCCCTTAGAGACCAATGAGATTTTAAGGGTTTGAGCTTTCGAGAGTCAAAGCTCTCTTTGCCAGGGATCCTTGAAGAAGAAGAAGATGATGATATTGGATTTATATCCCGCCCTCCACTCCAAATCTCAGAGCAGCTCACAATCTCCTTTCCCTTCCTTCCCCACAACAGACACCCTGTGAGGTGGGTGGGGCTGGAGAGGGCTCTCACAGCAGCTGCCCTTTCAAGGACAACCTCTGCCAGAGCGATGGCTGACCCAAGGCCATTCCAGCAGGTGCAAGTGGAGGAGTGGGGAATCCAACCCGGTTCTCCCAGATAAGAGTCCGCAGACTTAACCACTACACCAGACTGGCCCTTTATTAGAGCTATGGCTGACCCAAGACCATTCCAGCAGGTGCAAGTGGAGGAGTGGGGAATCAAACCCGGTTCTCCCAGATAAGAGTCTGCACACTTAACCACTACACCAAACTGGCCCTTTATTAGAGCTATGGCTGACCCAAGGCCACTCCAGCAGGTGCAAGTGGAGGAGTGGGGAATCAAACTCAGTTCTCCCAGATAAGAGTCCGCACACTTAACCACTACACCAAACTGACCCAAGGCCATTCCAGCAGGTGCAAGTGGAGGAGTGGGGAATCAAACCCGGTTATCCCAGATAAGAGTCCGCACACTTAACCACTACACCAAACTGGCCCTCTATTAGAGCTACGGCTGACCCAAGGCCATTCCAGCAGGTGCAAGTGGAGGAGTGGGGAATCAAACCCGGTTCTCCCAGATAAGAGTCCGCACACTTAACCACTACACCAAACTGGCTCTGGAGTTGGAGGAAAGTGAAGCCAGAGGAAGTTGTGTCGTGATGGGAGTGGGCTGGTGAAGAGGAGGATAATTTCCTCACCCCCTGAGTCTTCCCAGGTGCCTCTTGTTTACGTGTATCCCTTGAGGTTGAGAATCAGAACCTAGAGTGAGATGATGTGGATACTCTGTGGGTTATTTCTGTGTGGCCATGCAAATAGTTTCCATCAGTAAGAGCACCGAGGGAGAAGGGAAATGTACCTTTCCCAGTAATACGAGATGAGAACCTGGTTTAATTCACCCCCACCCACCCTCCCGAGTTTCCACCTTCGTTTTCTTCCATATAGTTAGGGGTCCCCAACGTTTTTTAGCTTACAGGCACCTTTGGAATTCTGACACGGGGCGGTGGGCACAGCCACAAAATGGCTGCCACGGGAGGCGGAGCCAGCCACAAAACAGCTACTGCAGCTTACCTTCAGTCACAGGACAAGTGCTGCTGTCCTGTGTTTTTTAAAAAAAATCTGCACAGCCAATCAACTCTCCTGTGGTCAGTCAGAACCTTTGGTGGGCAAAAATCCCCATATGGCCCCGCCCACTTTCTAAAACCCCTTGGTGGGCACCAGGAAAGTTATTGGTGGGCACCCACCGGTATCACACTGAGGACCCCTGGAATAAGTGGATGGCAACCCTTAGTTGTATGATGGTGGCGGTCAGCTGCCCGGAATTTTCCCTAAAGCAGGGTATACATATTTAAAGAGATGAAAATGCGATCTGGGGGGGGGGGGAGGCGGGAATGAAGGCTCCATAGTTGGAGGGAAAGGTATTACGAAGTAGGAGCTGCCTCTTGTCCTGACCACACGTGGCTGGCCTCCATGAGGGTGTGCTGGGGTTGTTTCGTAGAAAAATAGGTGGCGGAGCTCATTAGCATAACTCATTAGCATCAGCTCTCAGAACTTACTAACAATCCCTGGGCCAAGAGAAGCTAGGTTGAAGGCTACTAGGGAGCAGGCCTTCTCAGTGATAGCCCCTCGTTGGTGGAACGACCTTCCAGAGATGGTGCGAGCCCTGCGGGACTTGAACCAATTCCGCAAAGCTTGCAAAACATTTCTTTTCCAGCTGGCTTTCGAGATAGAACCTGATTAACCCGACGTGTGGACATCTAGCCATCTTGTGGATATTATGATCACAGTATTTTAGCACCTATTTTATGTATTTTATTTATTTTAAATAACTTACTATGTAATTGATATCATTAAAACTGTTTATATTGTTTTAGATGAATCATGGGATCCCCATGTCTGTTAGCCGCCCTGAGCCCGCCTTGGCGGGGGAGGGCGGGATATAAAAATAAAGTTTATTATTATTATTATTATTATATGTGCCCCCTCCACTAGCCAAAAGCAACCAGATGCAAGAAATGAGAGCCCCAGGCGAGTGAGGCCTGCTTGGGCTGGCTAGAGATCCAGCCAGTCCAAGCAGGCCTCGTTCAACAGGGGCTCTCCTTGGCTGCCCCCCCCTCCACAGTCAAAAGGCCAGCAAGCCACCCACGGCCCAAAATCACACAAGAAATGGAGAAAGGGTGGTGCAGGCTTCTCCAGGGGTTAATGAGGGCCGCTGGGGGCATGGCAAAGCTCCTGCTGGCTGGCTGGCTGGCTGCCCGCTTTCCTAATCCAGGGATTGTTATGCAGCTGCACCTCCTATTCAATGGACAAGGTAGGTGGGGAGGAGGAGGGGGAACCCTCAGAAAGGTTCAGGAGCTGTGCTCCTGTGAGCTCCTGCTGAATTCAAGGCCTGGGGATGTGTGTTGAGGGGGGGAACCATGTAGTTGGGAGGGGCCCTGTCTCCATGTCCCTCCAACATCTGAGCCCTTGTTATGATGCAGTATTTAGCGCTAGTTCCTGTGTTACCTGCAAAATAAAGAATGTGGTTTTCTTCTCTGGTTTAAGCGGGATTGTACCGCTCTGTACAGGCTCACAGGAATCAGACCCGGAGAGAGGGGATCTCCTTGCCGCAAGATCCCGGAGCGTTGTACGACTTCAACTTGGACGAAGAGCTGGAAATCGACCTGGACGATGAAGCCATGGAGGCCATGTTTGGGCAAGACCTGGCCAGCGAGAACGACATTCTGGGAATGTGGATCCCAGAGGTATTGGACTGGCCAACCTGGGTGTGTGTGCACGCAGCTGGGGCTGCTTTGCTTATTTATTGCTACTTTGCAGACCGATGCGTCCTTGTCCAAATAACGCTGCGTGTTATCCAAAGCCAGTCTTCCTTAATCGTATTGTTACTAATACTTACTTGGAAGTTTTCAGGCTCAGTTTAACGGTTCAAGCAAATAGCTTCCTGCCTTTTTTTGCCTCTGTGCTCATGAGTGCAGTTTGCTTTTTCTTGAGGAACGGAACGGTTGTGGTGTCTTCTGTTTTGAAAGAGCAATAAGTACCCCCCAAACATTTGTTCTCTTTTTAAAGGGGAGAGAGCGTGCTAATGATTTAAGCCATCGCCTCTGTTTTCAGTCAAAGGGCTGCTCTTTGGAAGCTCTAAGGTTGATTGTCTTTTTTATCTTTCTTGATCGCTATTGAAAGGTTATATTGTTCTGTGAGAGTTTTGAGCCTATGCTTTTTGCTGTGTCCATGCTTGCACAGTGAGCGTTGTTGGAATTCATGCACATCTTGCACGACTGACCCATCAGTGATACGGTGTGGTTAGTCATAGTTCACAGCTCTTTTTGGGGGGGGGGGAGAATCAAAACTCACAACAGGGCTTGTAAATTTTTCAGGGGATCTTCCCCAGGAAATTGCATTTTTTAATCACTTTTCAGGGCTCCCCCCCCCCCCCCCCCCATTGAAGATGGCATTTCATGGAAGAGGAACAAACCTTTGCCAGGGTTTGCCTTGGCAGAGGTTTTGTGCTAAACGTTTTGGACCACTATCAAAGCCTTTTTCCTACGTGCTGATTTTGCCCCCATTCAACACAGAGCTGCTTGGTTGTTCCCCCCCGCCCCCCCTTGGTAGTTCTCCCCAGCTCTCGCCTTGTCTTGTATCGTTCTCCTCCCCTGAGTTGGAAACAAAATGAAAAAAAACCATCTCTTATTCTGGTGAATGTAAGAGAAGCCATGTTGGATCAGGCCAATGGCCCATCCAGTCCAACACTCTGTGTCACAGAAGAACATAAGAGAAGCCCTGTTGGATCAGGCCAATGGCCCATCCAGTCCAACACTCTGTGTCACATAAGAACATAAGAGAAGCCATGTTGGATCAGGCCAATGGCCCATCAGTCCAACACTCTGTGTCACATAAGAACATAAGAGAAGCCATGTTGGATCAGGCCAATGGCCCATCAGTCCAACACTCTGTCACGCAGTGGCCAAAAAAACCCCAAGTGCCATCAGGAGGTCCACCAGTGCGGCCAGGACACTAGAAGTCCTCCCACTGTCCCCCCAAGCACCCAGGATACAGAGCATCACTGCCCCAGACAGAGAGTTCCAACAATAAGCTGTGGCTAATAGTCACTGATGGACCTCTGCTCCGTATGCCTATCCAATCCCCTCTTGAAGCTGTCTATGCTTGTAACCACCACCACCTCCTGTGGCAGTGAATTCCATGTGCTAATCACCCTTTGGGTGAAGAAGAACTTCCTTTTATCTGTTCTAACCTGACTGCTCAGCGATTTCATTGAGTGACCACAAGTTCTTGTACTGTGAGAAAGGGAAAAAAAGTATTTCTTTCTCTACCTTCTCTATCCCATGGGATAGAAGCAAGTATGGTTGGTAAACGCGTAAGGATTATTAATAAGGTTGTGGAGGGGAGGCACGAAAGCTGAAATACCAAGGGAAAGCTGTGGCTTATAACAACCACGATCTGCCAATGCGCATTGTCATTTGCAGATCTCAGAGATTAAATTAAGCAGGTGCCGAAAAACACATTCCAAACTTTCATATTTTTCCCCTCTTTGGGAAGTTGTGATTTTGTTGCTGAAGAATTTGACTTTTGTGGGTCTAGGATCGCAGGAACAGGATTCAAAAAGTGATACGTATGTGTAGATCAGTAACGAACAGGAGATTTATATATTTTGGTAGATCTGGCACAGGTTTAACCTTGCTCACCTTTGGATGCTCTGTGGATGCGTTGTTGTTCTGTCTTCACACTGAGCTGTAACTAACTACTGTGTATTTGAAACTTGACTGAAAGAAACCAGAGATGCGAGGTTTTTCGCGTGCATGAAAATAACCACGTGATTATGTCGCGCAGCACGTCTGCGAGTCGGAAGACAGGGAAGAAGTCGTCGTGTGTGAGCTGTGCGAATCTAGCGTCGTCAGCTTCAATCAGCACATGAAAAGGAATCACCCGGGCTGCGGGCGCAGCGCAAACCGGCAAGGGTACCGCAGCAATGGCTCCTACGTGGACGGATGGTTTGGGGGTGAATGCGGAAGCGGGAATCCGTACTACCTCCTGTGCGGCAGCTGCCGGGAAAAGTATTTGGCCCTGAAGAGCAAGTCTAAGACCTCTGCCTCGGAAAGGTACCAAAAACAGCATGTCGTGTGGTCCAGCCTTCTTGAAGAAAGCCATTTCCGACTTCTTTTGCTTGAGGGAGAAGGAAGTGTGCATCTTGGAAGCTTGAACATCAGAAGCCAGAGCATGTAACATTGTCTAGAGCTGGGTTTGGGTGGGAGACAGTTTAGAATCCCTGATCCTGCTCCATTTGGAGCTTTGGACGAGAGTCTTATTGTAACATATTGTAAAGAGAGCCAGTTTGGTGTAGTGGTTAAGTGCATGGGCCCTTATCTGAGAGAACCAGGTTTGATTCTCCACTCCTCCACTTGCAGCTGCTGGAATGGCTTTGGGTCAGCCAGAGCTCTCTTATCTGAGAGAACCAGGTTTGATTCCCCACTCCTCCACTTGCACCTGGTGGAATGGCCTTGGGTTAGCCAGAGCTCTCTTATCTGAGAGAACCAGGTTTGATTCCCCACTCCTCCACTTGCAGCTGCTGGAATGGCCTTGGGTCAGCCAGAGCTCTCTTATCTGAGAGAACCAGATTTGATTTCCCACTCCTTCACTTGCAGCTGCTGAGATGGCCTTGGGACACAGCCATAGCTTTCGTAGGAGTTGTCCTTGAAAGGGCAGCTTCTGAGAGAGCTCTCTCAGCCCCACCTACCCCACAGGGTGTCTGTTGTGGGGGAGGAAGGTAAAGAAGATTGTGAGCCACTCTGAGATTCAGAGGATAGGGCGGGATATAAATCCAGTATCATCATCTTCTCATCCACCAAGTTGCCAGGAATACAACACGAGATGCCTCCATCTGTAGCCATCTGAGCCCTTTGGAAGGGTGGTCCCTCAGAGGACTGAGCACATGCAGAAGGGCCAGATGTCTGTCCCTGGCCCCTCCAGCTCAAAGGGGCTCCAGCAAAAGGGTTAGGAAGCAGCCTTGCCCTGAGACCTTGGAGAGCTGCACCCTTATTGCTTCCAATTTAGACTGACGGCCAGGAAAATGTACTAATTGCTTCATATTTGTCTAGGCCTTGGAGGCATTTAACTGTGTGGAATCAGGGCTCCTTTTTGAGCTGGAACGCACAGGAGCATAGTTCCAGCTGACTTGTGTCAGGGGTGTGTGGCCTAGTATGCAGATGAGTTCATGCTGGGCTTTTTCTACCAAAAAAACCCTGTGTGAACCAATGGCGACGTCAGGGGGTGTGGCCTGATATGCCAATGAATTTCTGCTGAGTGAACCAATGGGGATGTCAGGGGGTGTGGCCTAACATATGAATGAGTTCCTGCTGTGAAATGATGGTGCTGTCAGGGGGTGTGGCTTAATATGCAAATGAGTTCCTGCTGGGCTTTTTCTGCAAAAAAAAAAAGCCCTGTGTGGCATAAACTCACGGCTGTCCTTTCTCCTCTTCCGGGGGCAGGTACAAAGGGCAGGCGCCAGACCTGATTGGGAAGCAAGACAGCGTCTACGAAGGTATTTCCTGCTTTGTTTGGGTCTCGGTGGTAGCATCCATGGCCAGTTCTGGTTTCCTGTGAAAATGTCGTTCCCTAACCCCAGTTCTCCTTATCTGAGGGCAGAAGACTGGGACATGCTGGACGTTGACGAGGACGAAAAACTGACCGGCGAGGAGGAATTTGAACTCTTGGCCGGACCCCTCGGGTTGAACGATCGCCGCATTGTGCCCGAGCCCGTTCAGTTTCCAGACAGCGATCCCCTGGGCGCCTCCGTCGCCATGGTCACGGCCACCAACAGCATGGAGGAAACCTTGATGCAAATCGGTAAACTTTGACAAGTTGTCATCCAGAGCCTTGCGGAGAGAGATGACCCTGAGATTGCTTGCTTTGAAGCTGTGGCAGAGCAGCTGGCTTAATTTGTTTCTAGATGTGGAAGGTGAATCGTTTGCCTGTTGTGGGGTGGGTGGGTGGTTCTGGTATAGCTTGCTGCATTCACAAAAGCTAGGGGTGTGCCAAAGTTTCCTTTCTCTCTCCCCTTTCTGGTGAGGGAATGTGGGATCTTGTGGGTTGGAGCCAGAAGTGAAACTGAACAGTTTCTGTGGTACACAAAGTGACGTGGAGAATGTCTCTAGGCTTTAGAAATAGACCTAGCCCCCTCGCTAAACTATCACATTTAATAGCTTTAAAAACCCAACCATCCACCCACCCATCCATTTATCCATCCATCCACCCATCCACCCACCCATCCATCCATCTATTTATCCATCCATCCACCCATCCATTTATCCATCCACCCATCCACCCATCCATCCATCCATCCATCCATCCATCCATCCATCCATCCAGTCTTCTATCCCACCCTCTCCGCAAGCAGACTTAGGCTAACAATCGATTCAACACATTTACGATTACATTTTAAAACAATAAAATAACAATTAAAATACTTGTAGGCAGTTTTATTTTTAATTTTTAACTTATTGGCAGCTGTATCTGTACCCCGTGCCTGCTTTTACCTTCCCCAGCTTCCTGTCCTGTAAATGCAAAGGTCCCAAGCAGAAGATACTTAACCTCGATGCACATAGTTCGTGTTATTGTGTAATACAATTAAATCAGCTCAGGGGGGCTTCTGTTTTCAATGGTTCTTTTCCCTGGGGCAGTCTCCCCTCTCCCAGTGTTTCTTCGGCATGGGCCAGGGACAATTAGCGGAGAAACTGTTCGCTCAAAGAGTTCAGTGTCAAGGCAAGAATTGGCTTAATTTGTTTCTAGATGTGGAAGGTGAATTGTTTGCCTGTTGTGGGATGGAGGGGTGGGTGGGTGTGTGTGTGTGGTATAGCTTGCCGCACCCACAAAAGCTAGGGTGACAGCCAAAGTGCTGGTGTCCAGGGAGCAGTATTCCCTCTAAGCTGGGGTGGCCAACGATAGCTCTCCAGATGTTATTTTTTTGCCTACAATTCCCATCAGCCCCAGCCATTGGCCATGCTGCCTGGGGCTGATGGGAGTTGTAGGCAAAAAACATCTGGAGAGCCACTGTTGGCCACCCCTACTCTAAACTGAGTTAGCGTGAGTTAGCTCACAGATTTTTAACCTCCAGCCAGCTCATACATTTTTGTCTCAGCTCAGGAAAGAATGGCCCCAGAGCGCACTGATGTATGCAGTAGCTCACAAAGGTGTAGTGGTGAAGTGTGTGGACTCTTATCTGGGAGAACTGGGTCTGATTCCCCACTCCTCCACTTGCACCTGCTGGAATGGCCTTGGGTTAGTCATAGCTCTCGCAGAGGTTGTCCTTGAAAGGGCAGCTGCTGTGAGAGCCCTCTCAGCCCCACCCACCTCACAGGGTGTCTGTTGTGGGGGAGGAAGGGAAAGGAGATTGTAAGCCGCTCTGAGACTCTTCGGAGTGGAGGGCGGGATATAAATCCAATATCTTCATCTACCTCACAGGGTGTCTGTTGTGGGGGAGGAAGGGAAAGGAGATTGTGAGCCGCTCTGAGACTCTTCGGAGTGGAGGGCGGGATATAAATCCAATATCTTCATCTACCTCACAGGGTGTCTGTTGTGGGGGAGGAAGGGAAAGGAGATTGTGAGCCGCTCTGAGACTCTTCGGAGTGGAGGGCGGGATATAAATCCAATATCTTCATCTACCTCACAGGGTGTCTGTTGTGGGGGAGGAAGGGAAAGGAGATTGTGAGCCGCTCTGAGAGTCTTCGGAGTGGAGGGCGGGATATAAATCCAATATCTTCATCTACCTCACAGGGTGTCTGTTGTGGGGGAGGAAGGGAAAGGAGATTGTGAGCCGCTCTGAGAGTCTTCGGAGTGGAGGGCGGGATATAAATCCAATATCTTCATCTACCTCACAGGGTGTCTGTTGTGGGGGAGGAAGGGAAAGGAGATTGTAAGCCGCTCTGAGACTCTTCGGAGTGGAGGGCGGGATATAAATCCAATATCTTCATCTACCTCACAGGGTGTCTGTTGTGGGGGAGGAAGGGAAAGGAGATTGTGAGCCGCTCTGAGAGTCTTCGGAGTGGAGGGCGGGATATAAATCCAATATCTTCATCTACCTCACAGGGTGTCTGTTGTGGGGGAGGAAGGGAAAGGAGATTGTGAGCCGCTCTGAGAGTCTTCGGAGTGGAGGGCGGGATATAAATCCAATATCTTCATCTACCTCACAGGGGTGTCTGTTGTGGGGGAGGAAGGGAAAGGAGATTGTGAGCCGCTCTGAGAGTCTTCGGAGTGGAGGGCAGGATATAAATCCAATATCTTCATCTACCTCACAGGGTGTCTGTTGTGGGGGAGGAAGGGAAAGGAGATTGTGAGCCGCTCTGAGAGTCTTCGGAGTGGAGGGCGAGATATAAATCTAATATAATCTTCTTCTTGAATGCCAGTAGCTCACAGCTTTTAATACCGGGATCTCACAAAGTAGAATTTTTGTTCTCAAGACTCGGCAGCTTCGAGGGAACATTGGCAGGGAGGGAGCTTTCCAGCCTGCCCTCTGCGCGAGGAAGAGCCCTTTAGGATCTGACCGAAGATCCACGAAGCCCAGCAGCTCATGATTCTGCCATCGTGTCCCCTCACATGGCTGTCGTGTCGCTTGAGGCGTTGGGATAGACCGTGGGGGGACGGTCTGTCCTCATCAGACCCTGCCCGTGTGTGCAGCTCTCCAGGGTGAGGGCGCTTCACCCCATTCTGTGTGCCTCACAAAGCTTCCCATTCTCTCTCTCCCCCCCTCCCCTTCCTGGCTCACAGGCTGCCACGGGTCCATTGAGAAGAGCTCCTCTGGCCGAGTCACCCTGGGAGAGCAGGCAGCCGCTCTGGTCAACCCGCACGATCGCATCATGGCCTTACGGAGGGTGACGGCCGCGGCTCAGGTGCTCCTGGCGAGAACGATGGTGATGCGGGCCTTGTCCTTGCTGTCAGTCAGGTTCGTTGAGCCGCGCTTTGGTTGGATGCCCCGGGGGACGATATCTGAAAGCATCCGACTTCCAATTGAGCTCGATGCACTTGGATGTGGGCAGTGGGCAGGTTTTGAATGGAGGCAATGACTTGGGCTCGTCAACTCACTTTGGTGTCGTGGTGAAGTGTGCGGACTCTTATCTGGGAGAACCGGGTTTGATTCCCCGCTCCTCTGCATGCAGCTGCTGGATCGAAAGGGAGGAGGAGCAAAGCCGGATGCCAAAGCAAATCACAGTTGGAGCAAGGGCTTGGAAAGGGGAACGTTACGGTATAGATCAGGGGTGGCCAAACTTGCTTAACAGAAGAGCTGTGTAGAATCAATGTCAGATGTTTGAGAGCCGCAAGACGGGAGGGAGGGAAGGAAGGAAGGAGAGAGGAAGGGATGGAAGGAAGGAGGGAGGGAGGGAAGGAAGGAGGGAAAGGAGGGAGGGAAGGAAGGAAGGCAAAAGAGAGGAAAGGAGGGAAGGAAGGAAGGAGGGAGGGAAGGAAGAAGGGAGGGAAGGAAGGAAAAGGGGAGGGAGGGAAGGAAGGAGGAAAGCAAGGAAGGCAAATAGATCAGGGAGGTGGAGGTGGAAAGAAAGCAACTTTATATACATTCTCCAAGCTGCCAGTTGGCTAGGCTTGGAGAAGGGATTTAAAGAGAGAATTGCCTTCTCCAAGTTGGCTGACAGGGCTCTGAAGGCTTCAAGAGCTGCACAATATGTGTAAAAGAGCCACATGTGGTTCCTGAGGCACGGTTTGGCCACCCCTGGTATAGATCCTAATCAGATCTCTCTCTCTCTCTGTCTCCCCTCCCTCCTCTGGACAGTGGTTCCAGCTGCAGCCTGGCCGCCGGCCTGGAGTCTTTGGGCCTGACCGACATCCGGACCCTGGTGCGCTTGATGTGCCTGGCTGCGGCTGGGAGGGCGGGCCTCTCCACCGGTTCCTGCACAGCCTCCATCTCCTCGGAGAGGTCCCGCGGAGTGCACAGCAAAATGAGCAAGCCCATTTCCTGCTTGGCCTACCTCAGCACCGCCGTGGGGTGCTTGGCTTCCAACACACCGAGCGCTGCCAAGCTGCTGGTCCAGCTGTGTACACAGGTGGGATCGCCTCTTCCTCCCTCCCTTCCTCCCTCCCTCCCTAGGTTTTTGTGTATTATTTAAGCGTTGGAGATATTAAGCGCATTGTTTTCATTATATGGAAAGAGCCCCCTGGCGCAGAGTGTTAAAGCTCCAGTGCTGCAGTCCTAAGCTCTGCTCACGACCTGAGTTCGATCTCCAGTGGAAGCTGGGTTTTCAGGTAGCCAGCTCGAGGTTGACTCTGCCTTTCATCCTTCCGAGGTCGGGAAAAGGAGTCCCCAGCTTGCTGGGGGAAAGTGTAGATGACTGGGGAAGGCAATGGCAAACCACCCTGTCAAAAGTCTGCCATGAAAATGTTGTGAAAGCAACGTCACCCCAGAGTCGGAAACGCCTGGTGCTTGCACAGGGAACCTTTCCTTTTCCTTTCATTATATGAGGAAGATATCTGCTGTTTTCTGGTTGTTTAGTCTTTCTCTCCGTCCCTATTTTTTTCAGTAATGGCAATTTTGCATCTTTTGCCATTTCTGTTCTGAACACGGTCCATGAATAAAAGTTTGAAAAACTTTGGCACAGTATTTGCATATCTCAAATTTTTAAGTTGATCAATTGCAATAAAAGAACTCATTGCCAAGGGAACCAAAGGAAGGGGGGACCTTGCTTAGTTTCTAAATTCTCCGATTCACAGTCTGTGGATTGCGATCGGTTTATTGTCTCCAGTCTTGCCGTGTAATCACAGATTGTGAAATGTCCTAGTATCCAGGGAAAATCTCTGCTGTTTTACATTCTTGTATTTGATTAAAGGGACCTTTCCTTTAAAGAGCCCCGTGGCGCAGAGCGGTAAAGCTGCAGTACTGCAGTCGGAGCCCTCTGCTCACGACCTGAGTTCAATCCCAGCAGAAGCTGGTTCAGGTAGCCGGCTCCAGGTCGACTCAGCCTTTCATCCTTCCGAGGTCGGTCAAATGAGTGCCCAGCTTGCTGGGGGAAAAGCGTAGGTGACCGGGGAAGGCAATGGCAAACCACCCTGTAAAAATCTGCTGTGAAAACATTGTGAAAGCAACGTCACCCCAGAGTTTAAAACGACTGGTGCTTGCACAGGGGACTACCTTTACCTTTTTGATTGAAAAATTAGTGTGTGTGTGTGTGTGTGTGTGTGTGTGTGTGAACTAGTGCTGTTGGTTACCTACAGCATAAGCGTTGTTCTTGGTTGCAGAACCTGATTTCAGCAGCGACAGGTGTTAATCTGACCACCGTGGATGACCCGATGCAGCGGAAATTCCTGCCCAGCTTCCTGCGAGGAATAGCGGAAGAGAACAAGCTCGTGACGTCTCCCAACTTTGTTGTGACTCAGGCCCTCGTGGCCTTACTGGCAGACAAAGGGGCCCGGTTGAGGCCCAATTACGACAAAGCGGAAGTGGAAAAGAAAGGTATTTATTCTGAGCACAGAGGCCCTTTCAGTACCGGAACCGCCGACAGGAGTTCCTCCAGTTTCTCACCCGGTTTCTTAGATTTAGAAGTCCAGGCTGAGAATTTTCACCAGAGCCGTTTCAGCTCCGTCGAAGTAAGCGGGAGCTTCGCTTTGTGCCTGCTTGGGTTAAGTTTTGTGTGCTGACAGTCATAACAAATCAGGGGCTCTTTCACACATACTGCATGGCTCTCGAAGCCCCCACCAGCCTGTCGTTTCTCTCTTTAAATCAATTATCTGAGCAGCCAAGTCAGCTGGCAGCTTGGAGAATGCATTTAAAGTTAAAGTTGCTTTCTTTCCACTTACACATCCCCCATCTCCTTCCTTTCTCCCTCCCTCCATTCCTCCCTCCCTCCCTCCCTTTCTTCCCTCCTTCCTTCCTCCCTCCCTCCCTTCCTATGTCCCTTCCTTTCTTCCTCCCTCCCTCCTCCCTCCCTCCCTCCTTCCTTCCTCCCTCCCTCCCTCTGTCCCTCCCTCCTCCCTCCCTCCTTCTTTCCCTCCTTCTTTTCTTCCTCCCTCCCTTCCTCCTTCCCTCCCTCCTTCCTTCCTTCCCCCCTCCCTCCCTCTGTTCCTTCCTCCTTCCATTCCTCCCTCCCTCCCTCCTCCCTCCCTCCCTCCTTCCTTCCTCCCTCCCTCCCTCCCTCCCTCTGTCCCTCCCTCCCTCCTTCCTTCCCTCCTTCCTCCCTCCCTCCCTCCTCCCTCCCTTCCTCTCTCCCTCCCTCCTTCCTTCCCCCCACCCTCCCTCTGTCCCTCCCTCCCTCCTCCCTCCCTCTCTCTGTCCCTCCCTCCTTCCTCCCTCCCTCCCTCCCTCCTTCCTTCCCTCCTCCCTCCCTCCTCCCTCCCTTCCTTCCTCCCTCCCTCCCTCCTTCCTTCCCTCCTTCCTTTCTTCCTCCCTCCCTTCCTCCTTCCCTCCCTCCTCCCTCCATTCCTCCCTCCCTCCTCCCTTCCTTCCTTCCTCCCTCCTTCCTTCCCTCCTTCCTCTCTCCCTCCCTCCTTCCTTCCCCCCTCCCTCCTTCCTCCCTCCCTTCCTCTCTCCCTCCCTCCTCCCTCCCTCCTTCCTTCCTTTCTTCCTCCCTCCCTCCTTTCCTCCTTCCCTCCCTCCTCCCCCCCTTCCTCTCTCCCTCCCTCCTTCCTCCCTCCCTCCCTCCTTCCTTCCCTCCTTCCTTCCCTTTCTTCCTCCCCTCCCTTCCTCCTTCCCTCCCTCCCTTCCTCTCTCCCTCCGTCCTTCCTTCCCCCCTCCTTCCTCCCTCCCTCCTCCCTTCCTTCCTTTCTCCCTCCCTCCTTCCTTTCTCCCTCCCTCCCTTCCTCCTTCCCTCCCTCCCTCCTCCCTCCCTCCCTCCTCCCTTCCTTCCTTCCTCCCTCCCTCCCTCCCCCCTCCCACCTACCTACCTACATACCTACCTACCTCTGATGTTCATGTCTTGAGGCTCCCATACATCTGACGTTGATTCTATGTGGCTCTTACATTAAGCCAGTTTGGCCACCCCTGTGATAGACGTTATCCTCTTGAGCAGTCATTCTATTCAAGCTGTGAGTGTAGGTCTTAGCTTTAATGGGCTGCCTTCTGGGAAAGCAGCCTTCTGGTGTGCCATAACGCAATGCGGAAGCAAGAATCTTGGTTGTGCCTAGGCACAAACGCTTCTGGCTGTATTAACAGAGTGATTAGCCAGGAGCCTGTTAGATCTTGGACATGAGGCTGGTTTTGTGCTTAGGAAGAACTTCTGAGATGCAAACACAGGAGATTGGAGCCTGGCTTATCATGGGTTCACCTGCTTGCTTCTCCCTCCTCACATGTGTGGAGCCAAGATGGAAAACTTCCCATGTCAGAATTTCTTCAGTCCAGCTTCAGTCCCCCAGAAGTGTGTTGCAGTATCCAAATTCAAGCAAAGTCATGTCTGTTTCTGTCCCAGTCGCCCGACTTGAAGTCATAGTTGAGAGAGCCAGTCTGGTGTAGTGATTAAGTGTGCAGACTCTTATCTGGGAGAACAGGGTTTGATTCCCCACTCCTCCACTTGCACCTGCTGGAATGGCCTTGGGTCAGCCAGAGCTCTCGCAGAATTGTCCTTGAAAGGACAGCTTCTGTCTGCGCTCTCTCAGCCCCACCCATTTCAAAGGGTGTCTGTTGTGGGAGGAGAAGATATAGGAGATTATGAACTGCTCTGAGACTCTGATTCAGAGAGAAGGGCAGGGTAAAAATCTGCAGTCATCGTCTTCTTCTAGTTTATGGACAAGAGGTTGCAGTTGCATTAAAAGCCCCCTCCCCCCGCTTGGCTGTGCACATGAGGTGAAGGCGAAGGCAGCACTCCAGCCCCAGAGCAAATGGGCCATTCATTTGTGACTTCCAAACACAGCTCCAGCCGCAGTCATTGTTCCCTCTAAGCCGAGTTAGTGTGAGCGAGCTCACAGTTTTTTAGCCTCCGGCTTGTGCATTTTTGTCTTAGCTCAGGGGGGGACAAAAATGGACCCAGAGCAATCTAATTTATGCAGCAGCTCAAAAATGGAATGCCAGGAGCTGACAAATTAGCATTTTTGCTCACGAGACTCTACAGCTCAGAAGGAGTATTGCCCACAGTGCCGGAATTTGCATCAGGACGTGTCTGCTGGGGGGAGAGATACGTTGGGCTGGGTGGGGTGTGCATCTTGGGAGTGAGGAGTTTGTAATTCATGGAGTGTGCAGGCATTTGGGGGGAGGGGAGTGTCTCACCCCCTCCTGGGCTCCGGACCTCACTTTTGAAGGGGGGATTGCGGGTAACGCGGTTCGTTCGTCTCTGTTCTCGGCACTCAACCCGGCCTTGTCTCGTCGTTCTGTCTAAGCAGGTGTAATTGCCCGTTTCTATGCCCACCCTTCCTGTAATCCTTCCGCTGTAGGCCCCCTGGAGCTGGCTAACGCACTAGCCGCTTGCTGCCTCTCTTCAAGGTTGTCCTCCCAGCACAGGCAGTGGGCCGCCCAGCAGCTCGTGCGGACTCTGGCCGCTCACGACCGAGACAACCAGGCCAGCCCCCAGACCCTGGCCGACATGGGCGGAGATCTGCGCAAGTGCTCCTTCATCAAGCTGGAGGCTCACCAGAACAGGGTAACCGATGACTGAGGGGTGGCGGGAGAGAGGTTGACAAGATTACGCACGGGGCAGAGAAGGTAGAGAAAGGGGGGCTTTTCTGCCTTTTTCGCAAGACGAGAAATTAATGAGCGGGAGGCTAAGGACAGATGCAAGGATGTACTTTTGGACCCAAAGAATAATTAACACATGGCATTCGCTGCTGCAGGAAGCGATGGCAGCCGCAAGCATAGACAGCTTCAAGAGGGGATGGACATTTGGAGCAGAGGTCTTACCAGTGCTTACCGCTGCCTACCAGCTATATGTAGCTCTGCTCGCTGTACCTGATTTCTCATCTGATGAAGTGTGCTTAGAGAGCACACGAAAGCTTACCTTCTGAATACAACTTTGTTGGTCTTAAAGGTGCCACTTGACTCCTGCTTAGTTCTACTGCTTCCAACCAACACGGCTGCCCGCTTGGATCTATCTGTCGGGCTGTTAGCTGCAAGGGGTGGATCATGTAACACTCTGTTTGGGGCAGCAATACTCTGTCTTGGTGTTTGGAAGAGCCAGTTTGGTGTAGTGGTTAAGTGCGTGGACTCTTATCTGGGAGAACCGGGTTTGAGTCCCCACTCCTTCACTTGCACCTGCTGGAATGGCCTTGGGTCAGCCAGAGCTCTCTTATCTGGGAGAACTGGGTTGGATTCCCCACTCCTCCACTTGCAGCTGCTGGAATGGCCTTGGGTCAGCCAGAGCTCTCTTATCTGGGAGAACTGGGTTGGATTCCCCACTCCTCCACTTGCAGCTGCTGGAATGGCCTTGGGTCAGCCAGAGCTCTCTTATCTGGGAGAACTGGGTTGGATTCCCCACTCCTCCACTTGCAGCTGCTGGAATGGCCTTGGGTCAGCCATAGCTCTGGCAGAGGTTGTCCTTGAAAGGGCAGCTGTGGTGAGAGCCCTCTCCAGCCCCACCCACCTCACAGGGTGTTTGTTGTGGGGGAGGAAGGGAAAGGAGATTTTGAGCTGCTCTGAGTCTCTTCGGAGTGGAGGGCGGGATATAAATCCAATATCTTCTTCTTCTTGGGGGTGGGATGCCAAGAGTGCGAGGGCTTCTGGAGTTCTGGCCCCGCTGGTGGACCTCCTGATGGCACCTGGGGTTTTTGGCCTCTGTGTGACACAGAGTGTTGGACTACGTGGGCCATTGGCCTGATCCAACATGGCTTTTCTTATGTTCTTATGTCTGTAGCAGTGATGCTCTATTCTTGGTGCTTGGTGGGGGGGGGGGGCAGTGGGAGTGCTTCTGGAGTTCTGGCCCCACTGATGGACCTCATGATGGCACCTGGGGGTTTTTGGGCCACTGTGTGACACGGAGTGTTGGGCTGGATGGGCCACTAGCCTGATCCAGCATGGCTTCTCTTATGTGAGAGGGCTTTTGGAGTTTTGGCCCCATTGATGGCACTTGGTTTTTGAGCCAGTTTGGTATAGTGGTTAAGTGTGCAGACTCTTATCTGGGAGGAACCGGGTTTGATTCCCCACTCCTCCACTTGCACCTGCTAAAATGGTCTTGGGTCAGCCAGAGCTCTCTTATCTGGGAGAACCGGGTTCGATTTCCCACTCCTCCACATGCAGCTGCAGGAATGGCCTTGGGTCAGCCATAGCTCTGGCAGAGGTTGTCCTTGAAAGGGCAGCTGCTGTGAGAGCCCTCTCAGCCCCACCCACCTCACAGGGTGTCTGTTGTGGGGGGAGAAGATATAGGAGATTGTAAGCTGCTCTGAGTCTCTGATTCATAGAGAGGGGCGGGGTATATCTGCAATTCTTCTTCTTTTTCTTTGGCCTCTGTGTGACACAGAGTGTTGGATCCAGTGGGCCATTGGCCTGATCCAGCACGGCTTCTCCTGTGTTCTTATGTCCCTTGCAACCAGTATCCACACAGCCACTTTTCTCAGAGCTGCCGCAAGCTCGCCTTTGCATGACACAGCTTCGCATTAGATAACTCCATGAACATTACTAACGTTTCCTCTTTTGGCTGGTAACTCCTGTTTTTATTTTGCTTTAAAAACACACAAACCCACAGGTCATGACTTGCGTGTGGTGCAACAAAAAGGGCCTCCTGGCCACCAGCGGGAACGACGGGACGATTCGGGTTTGGAACGTGACGAAGAAGCAGTACTCTCTGCAGCAGACGTGCGTCTTCAATAAAATGTAAGCGATTTTTTGGAGCTCTCAAATTCATTGCACAACAGTGAGCAAAAGGCCAGCGGGGAGAATTAGTCATGTTCAGATAAGCATTTTTCAGCTTTTTTCTTTTAAATGAACCAGCTTAGTGTAACTTTGGGTGTCTGTTGAAGTCTGAGGACAAGGGCAGCTTCAAACAGACAGCCCGGGCTGCCGTTGACTCTCCCAAAATGCTCTTGTGCATTCGGAACAAGCAGGACGAAAACAATCTAAAAGGAGTCAGGAAAGACGCCTAGTAGCCGTGGAGCCAAAGGAGCCCCGTGGCGCAGAGTGGTAAAGCTGCGGTACTGCAGTCCAAGCCCTCTGCTCACGACCTGATCAAACTCACAGCTGAGTTCGATCCCGGCAGAAACTGGGTTCAGGGAGTCGGCTCCAGGTTGACTCAGCCTTCCGTCCTTCCGAGGTCGGTCAAAGGAGTCCCCAGCTTGCTGGGGGGGGGGGAAGTGTAAATGACTGGGGAAAGCAATGGCAAACCACCCCGTAAAAAAAAAAAGTCTGCCGTGAAAACGTCGCGATGCGACGTCACCCCAGAGTCGGAAACGACTGGTGCTTTTTTTTTTTTAATCCTGGAGGCAAACATCTAAGGCAGCGACACTTGCTTTCTTACTGTAACCAGATGGCCTGTAGGGCAAGCAGGTGTAAGTGAGGCTGGGGTGGAGTTTCTCTCTGGAGGGCCTGTGGCTCAGTGGCGGAGCATCCGCTTGGCACGCGGAAGTTCCTAAGTTCATTCCCTGGCATCTGCAGTTAAAGGACCAGGCAGCAGGTGATGGGAGTGACCTCTCCGCCTGAGACCCTGGAGAGCAGCTGCCGGTCTGAGCAGACAGTGCTGACTTGGATGAACCAAGGGTCTGACTGAGTGTAAGGCAGCTTCTTGTGTTCGTGTCTTCTTGATCTGATGATCTCGCTGTTGTTTAGTGATAGAATCTGAGCTGGGGTGAAGAGCGCTCTGTAGAACAGGAATGGCTGAACTGTGGCTCTTTCACACGTACTGTGTGACTCTCGAAGCCCCAACCACCCCATTGGCCGGCTTGGAAGAGGCATTTCTCTCTTTAAATCGCTTCTCCAAGCCAAGCCAGCTGGTGGCTTGGAGAATGCATTTAAACTGGCTTTCTTTCCACCTCTCCGTCCCCTATCTGTTTGCCTGCCTGCCTGCCTTCTTGCCTTTCTTCCTTCTCTCAAGCGTCTGACGTTCGTGTCTCTCGAATATCTGAAGTTTATTCTGCGTAGCTCTTACGTTAAGCAAGTTTGGCCGCCCCTGCTGTAGACCGTACAGTGAAACAGCAGAGGAGGTGGCGCTTTCCAACTAGACTGCTCTTAGCCGGGGAACCTCTGCGCATGATGCTTTTGTTCCATTGCAGGGAAGGCGAGGCTGACGACAGCCTAGGGTCACCCAGTGACCCTTGCTTATCTCTGGTCTGCTGGAGTGTCAGTGGCAAGTATCTGGCTGGAGCCCTGGAAAAGATGGTGAACATCTGGCAAGTGAATGGTAAGCAGCTGGGCGGCTTTTTGCTTTTGGGGTGTTGTGCTTTAGGCCTGCCGGATTCATCTTTAAGTTAAGAGAGCCAGTTTGACGTAGTGGTTAAGTGTGCAGACTCTTATCTGGGAGAACCGGGTTGGATTCCCCACTCCTCCACTTGCAGCTGCTGGAATGGCCTTGGGTCAGCCATAGCTCTAAGTGTGCAGACTCTTATCTGGGAGATCTGGGTTGGATTCCCCACTCCTCCACTTGCAGCTGCTGGAATGGCCTTGGGTCAGCCATAGCTCTAAGTGTGCAGACTCTTATCTGGGAGATCTGGGTTGGATTCCCCACTCCTCCACTTGCAGCTGCTGGAATGGCCTTGGGTCAGCCATAGCTCTAAGTGTGCAGACTCTTATCTGGGAGATCTGGGTTGGATTCCCCACTCCTCCACTTGCAGCTGCTGGAATGGCCTTGGGTCAGCCATAGCTCTAAGTGTGCAGACTCTTATCTGGGAGATCTGGGTTGGATTCCCCACTCCTCCACTTCCAGCTGCTGGAATGGCCTTGGGTCAGCCATAGCTCTAAGTGTGCAGACTCTTATCTGGGAGAACTGGGTTGGGTTCCTCACTCCTCCACTTATGGCTGCTGGAATGGCCTTGGGTCAGCCATAACTCTTGTAGAAGTTGTCCTTGAAAGGGCAGCTTCTGTGAGAGTGCTTTCAGCCCCACCCCCCTCACAAGATGTCTTTTGTGGGGGAGGAAGGTAAAGGATACTGTGAGCCACTCGGAGATTCAGAGTGAAGGGTGGGGTATACATCTAATATCACCATCATCATCATCTTCTTGATTTTGCGTGTTAGTATTTTTAGAAGTGATTTTATTGGGAATACCGTTTCTGATGGATTGTGTAAGTCGCTTTGAGCGTGGTGGAATTTTTAAATTGCCTCTAATAATTGAGAAAAAATTTGAGAGGATTTCTCTTGTGGGCAGTGTTCCCTCTACGCTGAGCTTGGGTGAGCTAGCTCATAGCTTTTTAGCCTCTGGCTCACCCACTTAGCTCAGGAAAAATGGCCCTGTGCAGTAGCTCACAACTTTAATGCCGTAGCTCAAGAAGTCGAACTTTTGCTCACAAAACTCCGCAGCTTAGAGAGAGTATCGCTCGTGGGTTCATCGCCAGGGAAGACTTCAGCTGTTATTGAAGATCTTTTGTTTTTGTAGGTGGGAAAGGCCTCTCGGACACTCAGCCTCACTGGGTATCCGCTCTCGCGTGGCCCGAGGAAAGCCCAGCAGCAACCTGGACAGGAGAGTCCCCAGAATTGTTGCTGGTCGGACGCATCGACGGGTCCCTTGGGCTGATCGAGGTTGTAGACATTTCCACCATGCGCAGAGTAGAACTGGAGCACTGCTACAGGAAGGATGGTAAGCGGCCTTTGGTAGCGTTTTGGAGCGCCACATTCAGAGTTCTGAACCCCAGAGCCAGGGGGCGACAGCAGGGGAAGGCCTCGGCCTGTGCGCCCACCTAGAATCATAGAGTTGGAAGGGTCATCTAGACCAGCCCCCTGCGCAATGCAGGAAATTCAAAAGTACCCCCCCCCCCCCCCCCCCCCGCTTCTCTTCCCATGTTCATTCTGAGGCACTGACTACCAGCTATGTGTGGCTTCGCTCACTGTACTGGATTCTTCGTCTGATGAAGTTTGCTTAGAGAGCACACGAAAGCTGACGTTCTGAATAAAGCTAAGTTGGTCGTAAGGGTGCAACTTGCCTCCTATTTTGTTCAACACGGCTGACTACTTGGATCTATTCGCAAGCCAAAGTTCGCAGAGGCACCCTGGCTCCTGAATCTCACCAGTTTTAATTCCTAAGGCTCAGGTTGACCTTCTGGTTCTCTCTTGGGCCTGAAAATTACTTCAGTAATTCCACGTGCAGATATTTATGACTCTGCTACTGAAGCTGCGTGGATCTTGACTTTCTATCTGATGGAAAAACATCAACCTATCTGTTAAGTTACCTGTTAGAGCCCCGCGGCACATAGTGGAAAAGCTGCAGTACTGCAGTCCTAAGCTCTGCTCACGACCTGAATTCGATCCCGGTGGAAGCTGGGTTCAGGTAGCCGGCTCAAGGTTGACTCGGCCTTTCATCCTTCCGAGGTCAGGAAAAGGAGTACCCAGCTTGCTGGGGGGAAAGTGTAGATGACTGGGGAAGGCAATGGCAAACCGCCCCGTAAAAAGTCTGCCGTGAAAACGTTGTGAAAGCAATGTAACCCCAGAGTCAGAAATGACTGGTGCTTGCACAGGGGACTACTTTTACCTTTATCTGTTAAGAACCAGGTTTAGTTGTTGCAGCATTCTGCACAGGCAGTCTCCTGTCTTGCAGAAGCAAAAGGCTTTCTAGAAGATCTCGACAGATATTGCTTGTGCAGATTTCCTCGTCCCATACCAAAATGCCATGCGCACTGAATGAGCTAGCTTGCTAAGTGACATCTGCCCTGCTTGCTCTCACAGTGTCCGTCACCTGCCTCGCCTGGTTCAGTGAAGACAAGCCTTTTGCGATTGGCTATCTGGACGGGAAGCTGCTGATAGGAACGAGAGAGCCGCTGGAGAAAGGAGGAATTGTTCTGGTCGACGCACACAAGGTAAAACCACTCACTTGGCTGGCCGGAGAAATTTTGAGATACAAGACTCAAGTTAACGTGCCCCGTTTTGAAGCGCAAAAATCACTCCCAGCTTCATAAAGAAGTTTTTTAAAAACCCTGGTTTGCACCGAGGCCTTATAGGGAGCTGCTGCTTGCCCTACACCTGGATTAAATCCCAGTTGTTGCTGGGTTTTATGATTATTTTTTTAATGCAAGTGCATTTGAAAGCCTGCAGTTGTCTGTGCTAGTGACTTGGACAAAGGCGATGCATCTCTCTGTAATAAGGCAGGAAATTATAAAGAAAAATCCTTAGCAGTGTTTGCATTGTAGAGGTGGGTTTCTCAGGAGGTCACCCTCAGCTGGCTAGGCTGAGACCAACTCAGGTTAAGCCAGGTTGCTCTTGTCGTTCGCCTCCCCACCACTTCCGGGGATCTAAATTTCCTAGGAATATCCTGGAGTCACACACAGACTTTAGGAATCCCTCATCGGCTTCATGAGCATTATTTCCCTCCTAAGACCGAAGATGCTTGATCTGGATTTCTGAACCCCTTGCAGAGTTTCCATGGGTGAGACACAGCCAAGAGGGACAGTGGCTCAGTGGTAGAGCACCTGCTTGGTAAGCAGGTCCCAGGTTCAATCCCCGGCATCTCCGACTAAAAAGGGTCCAGGCAAGGAGGCGTGAAAAATCTCAGCTTGAGACCCTGGAGAGCTGCTGCCAGTCTGAGTAGACAATACTGACTTTGATGGACCGAGGGTCTGATTCAGTAGAAGACAGCTTCATATTGGGGAAGGATGGTGGCTCAGTGGTAGAGCATCTGCTTGGTAAGCAGAAGGTTCCAGGTTCAATCCCCGGCATCTCCAACTAAAAAGGGTCCAGGCAAGTAGGCGTGAAAAACCTCAGCTTGAGACCCTGGAGAGCCACTGATGGTCTGAGTAGACAATACTGACTTTGATGGACCCCAGGGTCTGATTCAGTAGAAGGCAGCTTCATATCGGGGAGGGACGGTGGCTCAGTGGGAGAGCCAGTTTGGTGTAGTGGTTAAGCGTGCGGACTCTTATCTGGGAGAACCGGGTTTGATTCCCCACTTCTCCACTTGCAGCTGCTGGAATGGCCTTGGGTCAGCCATAGCTGTCGCAGAGGTTGTCCTTGAAAGGGCAGCTGCTGTGAGAGCCCTCTCCAGCCCCACCCACCTCACAGGGTGTCTGTTGTGGGGGAGGAAGGTAAAGGAGATTGTGAGCCGCTCTGAGACTCTTTGGAGTGGAGGGCGGGATATAAATCCAATATCATCTTCTTCGGTAAGCAGAAGGTCCCAGGACACGGGGGGGGGTGGCGGTCTGTTTCAGTAGAAGGCAGCTTTATACGTTCACGTATTTGGGGAGGGACAGTGGCTCAGTGGCAGAGCATCTGCTTGGTAAGCAGAAGGTCCCGGTTCAGTCCCTGGTATCTCCAACTAAAAAGGGTCCAGGCAAGTAGGCGTGAAAAACCTCAGCTTGAGACCCTGGAGAGCCGCTGCCAGTCTGAGTAGACAATACTGACTTTGATGGACCCAGGAGGGTCTGATTCAGTAGAAGGCAGCTTCATATGTTCATATGCCTGGCGTGGAGATCTGGCCTGCATGTGTCCCCTGGGAACAGTGCCGTAGCTTTGTCGGAGTATGAAATCGGCTTCTTTCTTCTCTCCAAAGATGCTCATAGTTTTTCACGTGAAGTCTACTGAGCAGCCGTCTTGGCCTGCAGAGAGGTTTTTAGTATATGTTCACTGGCCCCCTCCTCATTGAATTTCCTCAGGACACTATCATTAGCATGAAGTGGGACCCGACGGGGAGGATACTCATGACGTGTGCTAAGGAGGAATTGGTGAAACTCTGGGGACACTTGGGGGGCTGCTGGCAACATCTGTACTCCCTTTCTCACCAAGCGGCTGTGAACACCATCGCCTGGTGCAGCCTGCCCGGGAAAGGGCCGAAGCCGCAGCTCTTGCTGGCTACGTAAGTGCAACCTCGTTTTTTTGGGCTCTTGTTCTTTGGTTTGCCTCAGGACAGGTCTGCTAATCCCTGAGGATTGTGGAGTCGGAAGGGTCCTCCAGGGTCATCTAGTCCAACCCCCTGCACTGTGCAGGAAATTCACAACTACCTCCCCCCCCCCCCAACATAAACAACAGCAAAACTGCTTTTCAGTGGATTTGCAGGACAATTTGACTTTCTAAAGATCTGTTGCCGAATAGTTCTGCCTGCTTTCTCTTTAAAAATACAAAAGGGAAACGCAAAAGAGGCTATCATAATTTGGGGTTATCGTGTGTAACGTACTCTGAACTTCAGAAGTCCCAGGTCTTCTGGTGGTGGCTTCTCTTGGCTGGTTCTTTCAGCCGCAGGAGAAACCACCTGTAACCAGCACTGCTGTCGCCTCTTGAGGCAGCAGGTAGATGGGGAAGTCAGGTCCTCTTTGGGGGTGGCCCCTTAACCTCTGCTGAGGCAGCAAGAAATGCAGAGAATGAGGTTGGAAAGGTCACCGGGAGGGTTGGTTTTCAAAGGTTTTTTTTAAAAGATGTGTGGCTTGTACTGTCGTGGTCTAGAGCACACAACCCCTTGCAAGGGGACCAGAAAGCAGCACGTCGGGCTGTGTCTTCTGAACACCCTTCACTCAGACAACCCAGGAGAGTCCACCCCCAGCCCCCGGCCAGGTCTGAGGCAAGGCTCTGCGGTGCTGCTAGTGCCACTGGAACTTGCAGCCGTCCAGGGGCGACCTGTGTCTTTCCCCTCCTCCCCTCTTCGGCTTCACAAATAGACACTACCTCTTTTCAGCACTTCCCCTCCTAAAGTTGCCTACCCCGTGGAGATACACAACTACATGACGCGTTCTGCTTTTGATATGTCTGTCAAAGGGCCAGTTGTCCTTTCCTTCTCTTCACTTAGAGGGTGCCAGAACGGCTCGCTTTGCGTTTGGACCGCCCCCCAAGACGAGATGGCCTTGCTGCAGCCCAATTCAAGTTGTTCGGGAGGCTGGTGGGATGAGGAGACGAGTGGCAAGGTAAGAGGCCCCAGGTGGCACCAGAGACCCGGAGGTCTTTCAGAACGAACGCGGCAAAGGAGGGCAAGGAAGCCTTGCTTGGAAAGATGCTGTCTCAGGGCTGAAGCCTGAGGGATGCAGGGGATGCTGGTCAGAACAGAGAGCATGAGAAAGGCAGCATCCTATATTTTTGCAGCGAAGCAAGAATCCTTTTGGCATTAGCCTGGTGTTGGGATTCCTGGTGTAACATTTTCAGTGGCCTTCCTGCTGAACCCCGTGGCGCAGCATGGTCAGCTGCAGTACTGCAGTCCGAGCTCTCTGCTCACGACCTGAGTTCGATCCCGGCGGAAGCTGGGTTCAGGTAGCCGGCTCAAGGTTGACTCAGCCTGCCATCCTTCCGAGGTCGGTAAAATCAGTACCCAGCTTGCTGGGGGGGAAAGTGTAGATGACTGGGGAAGGCAATGGGAAACCACCCTGTAAAAAAGTCTGCCACAAAAACGCATCACCCCAGAGTCAGAAATGACTGGTGCTTGCACAGGGGGCTACCTTTACTTTTTTTTCTGCTGAACCAGTTGGTCTGACTCAGCTTCTGACGTTGGTTAAAAAATGGATGCATTCCCTAGATGTCTGCGTGGAACCAATTATCTGAAAGATGAGTTGCAGAGGTTTAGTAGTACAAATGTTTGAAATTTCCCTTTTTGATATCCAAACCAACCCAGAGTGTTCTGACAAGGGGATTTAATTTCCAGGAGTCATACAGGACGGTAGCAGAAGCCACGTGCGTCTATCAGCTGAAAGGGCACATCACACCTGTCCGGACAGTGGTCTTCAGTTCCGACGGACTTACCTTGGTGTCAGGTGGACTAGGTGGCCTGATGAACATTTGGTCCTTACGGGTAAGCAGGTGTCGTCGTTTGAGAATATAAAAGCCAAATCTTAGCTTAGCTCATGCACCGTTGGTGGCAGTTTTCCCACTTCGGTGCCAAATTTAGCGAATATCGTAAAGCAAGCGAGCATGGAATGAAAGACGCCGGAATACAAACACCCAGCGTGGAAGGGACCAAGTATTTGTGGACTTCTGTTTCCTCCACATAGGACGGCTCAGTCTTGCAGAGTGTCGTAATAGGTTCAGGAGCGATACAGACCACCGTGTGGATCCCGGAGGTTGGCGTCGCTGCTTGTTCCAGTCGATCAAAGGTAGCCTTCCATTTTGGCAGTGAATACCCAAATATCCGTTGGCTCCCTGATACGGACACGATCCACCCGCAGTGTTTTCGATTCTCTGGCTGTGCACCTGTGTCACACAGCAGGGCACCGGGAAGGGCCTTCTATGGCTGCCTCACTCCGGGAAAGGTCTGTATGGGAAGACCCAGAGCACCCACCCTGTATCTTCCCTCTTAGCAAGTACTTTTTAACCATGACCAAAGAGACACGAGGACTCGAGACAGTTTAACAAGAAGTTGATAGTGCTCTAGAACAACAAGAGGGTAGTAAAACCTTTTGTGCAACAGTGAACAAAAGAAACAGTAAAGGTTGGTGCGAAGAAATAAAAACCCTGATGCCACTACCTAAACGTTCCCTCCTAACGCCAAAGACTCACACCCTTTGGATGTGTGGTCTCTCCCCAGCTGCAACTTGCTTCCAGCTGAGCCTTTTCCAGAGAGAACCACCCCTCTCTCTGTCTGCAGCCTCTCCAGAGAGAACAACCCTGTCTGCAGCTTGGCCTATTTATGCTTTCCTCCCAGGTCCCGCCCCTCTGGGCCAGTTTTCCCTCCAAAACTGCTTTCACCCAATCAGAGGGACGGAAGGGGTCCTGGGGAGATGTAGGCCCACTAGCTGCTCCTACACTGGCTTCCCTGGAGCCTGTAGGCCTCACTAGGTTGGGATTGTGACAACTTGGCTCCCTCTTTAGGTGCCCATGGCTTCATTGGGTCCTGGAATCCAGTGGGAATATCTCACTTGGAACATTTTATGTGGAATAATGTGAGGGAGGGAGCACTTTCCCTATGTAAAAGAGCTAGATTTGAGTTCAGTAGCACCTTAGAGATAGCACCTTGGAAACCAACAGGGTTTTTAGGGCATGAGCTATCATGAGTCAGGGCTCCCTGTTGCTCTCTTGAATCTGCTGTAGATCAACATGGCTCCCCTCTTTAAATTTCCCCTAGGGGAAATATAAGAGGTGATATGATCTCCATCTTCAAGGACTGAGGTGATATGATCACCATCTTCAAGGACTGAGGAGATATGAATTAAATCAAAAGAGTTTCCAGCTCAACATTAGGAAGAACTTCCTGACAGTTAGAGCAGTCCCTAAGTGGAACAGGCTTCCTCAGGAGGTGGTGGGCTCTCCTTCCTTGGAGGTTTTTAAACGGGCTTGATGGCCACCTGACAGCAATGAAGATCCTGTGAATTTAGGGGGAGGTATTTGTGAGTTTCCTGCATTGTGCAGGGGGTTGGACTAGATGACCATGGTGGTCCCTTCCGACTCTATGTTTCTATGATTCTATGATTACCATCTTCAAGTACTGAGGTGATATGATCACCATCTTTAAGGACTGAGGTGATATGATCCCCATCTTGAAGTACTGAGGTGGTAGGATCACCATCTTCAAGTACTTGAAGGGCTGCCCTATAGAGGATGGGGTGGAATTGTTTTCTGTGGCCCTAGATGGTAGGACCAGAACCAAGGGGTTGAATTAAAAGAGTTTCCAGCTCAACATTAGGAAGAACTTCCTGACCATTAGAGCGGTTCCTCAGTGGAACAGGCTTCCTCGGGAGGTGGTGGGCTCTCCTTCCTTGGAGGTTTTTAAACAGAGGCTAGATGGCCACCTGACAGCAATGAAGATCCTGTGAATTTAGGGGGAGGTGTTTGTGAGTATCCTGCATTGCGCAGATGGTTGGAGTAGATGACCCTGGAGGTCCCTTCCAACTCTAGGATTCTAAATGTCAGTTGTTATTTCAAAAATGAAACTGACCGACATTGTTTGTTGCCCATGGGATTGAGTGCACTCGGAAATGGGAGGCGCCTGGAGGTCCCTGGGAGAGAAAGTGCAAGAAATGGCCACATCGCTGTAATAAATGGAAGCAAATTACGCTCACTGTGCATTGTAATTCACCATCTTAGGGACTTTGGCAGTCAAGTAATAACCAGGCTGTTTCACAAGCCTGCCTTTTCCTTTTGTCTTTCCTGGATGGCTCCTGTCTGTGCACCCAGGATGTGTTGGTGGTGAACTGTACGTCGGAATGGATCTCTTCCAGCCACGTCCTGGCCACGTGCAGGTCTGCCTTGAAGCAGCAAGGCATCCTGGGGCTCAACATGGCCCCTTGCATGAGGGCTTTCCTGGAGCGTCTGCCCCTGATGCTGCAGGAGCAGTACGCCTATGAAAAGGTAAGGGGTGCTGGCGAGGAGGAGGGGGGCGTTGAGAGCAGAGAGCAGGGAGAGATTGGGGGATCTGCATTCTACACTTAGAATCTTTACTGCAGCTAGGAAGAGAGGCCCCCTGGCCTTGCCAGAAAGATTTCTCTTGGGTCTATTTCACAAAAGGAAAGAAAAAAAAACACAGCCTAGGAAGTTCATGTTCTTGGACTCTTTTGTCACACTGGCCAAACATTTTGCCCTTTGTTGGAATAACTTTTCTCTATGTTGGCATGTTGTGGTTACTGAAAGAACTGGCCCTTAAGTTAATCCCAACGAATATGATGTTCCTAGAAAGCCAAGAGGCAAGGATCATTTCTTCAGATCTGTTCATTCTGTGACCTTCAGAATTTAAAAAAGAACCTTTGTCGTTAAGTGCGAACTTTCTCACCTGACAATGCAACTTATTTGTTTTGTTGTTCTGTTGTTTCGATTTGCTATTTTTGTTGTGTTGTTTTTAAATTTAAATGGTAGGGTTGTTTCTTTTTTAATCGTTCTTCAGTTCATGCTGTGATCCGCCCTGAGCCAGTTATGGGAAACGGCAGAATATAAGCCTATGAATTAAATAAATTAGAAAATATTAAAGAGTTCGTGGAGTCCAGTGTAACCCACAGAGAATCTTCTGTGACCATCTCAACATTGAAATTTCAAGTAAAATTTAACCAGCTCTTAACGGGATACAGAAAATTAATCAAGTAGAAGGTGACCAGGTTTCATTTGGCCTTTGAATATTTCTTAAAAGGTTTCTTTTAAGAATATTTCTTAAAACGGGATGCATTTAACTTTGCAAAAGACCCAGAGAGCCAGAGTTTTCACGCAGTTGTCTAATAAGAGACTGACTCCCAAGACCCCGTGGCGCAGAGTGGTAAAGCAGCAGTACTGTGGTCTGAACTCTCTGCTCGAAACCTGAGTTCGATTCCAGCGAAAGCTGGATTTAGGTAGCCGGCCCAAAGTTGACTCAGCCTTCCATCCTTCTGAGGTCAGTAAAATGAGTCCCCAGCTTGCTTGGGGGGAAAGTGTAAAAGACTGGGGAAGGCAATGGCAAACCACCCCATCAAAAGTCTGCCGTGAAAACGTTGTGAAAGCAACGTCAACCCAGAGTCGGAAACAACTGGTGCTTGCACAGGGGATCTTTCCTTTTCCTTTTTTCCGAGACTTGGCATCAGCCACGCTAGCAGCTGATACCAAGTTTACACTCATAGAGGCCGAGTTCTTCTGTGTGTTGCTGAATTCTCAACGCAGGGCTTCTCTCGCCCTTCTAGCCCCACGTGGTGTGCGGAGACCAGCTTGTCCACAGCCCCTACATGCAGTGCCTGGCCTCTCTCGCCGTGGGTCTCCACCTCGATCAGCTCTTGTGCAACCCGCCCGTCCCGCCTCATCACCGGACCTGCCTCCCCGATCCCTCCGCCTGGAATCCGACCGAGTGGGCTTGGCTGGAATGCTTTTCAACCACCATCAAAGCTGCGGAGGCTTTGGCCAAGGGGGCCCACTTCCCAGAATCCTTCACAGTTCCAGACCTGGAGCCTGTTCCGGAAGACGAGCTTGCACTCCTGATGGTAACGTGTGCCACGCGTGTGGTCGGGGAGGGGGCTGCCGTAGCATTTCCGTTTTGAAGAGTGGCCTGTCTCAAAGCGGTAAAATCGGAGCAGTTTTACTGTCCCTGATAAGAACATAGGAGCAATTTGTGCCCCGTATGTGCCTTAGAGAGTACTGAGATCAGGAGCACAAAATCTTTTGACAATCCCCGGGCTGAAGGAGGCCAAATTGAAGACAGTGAGAGAAAAGGGCCTTTTCGATCGCAGCTCCACACTGGTGGAACCAACTACCAGGTGAGGTGCGGGCCCTGCGGAGCCTTGCTCAATTCCGTAGGGCCTGCAAGGCCACTCTCTTCCAGCTGGCCTTCTCGTATTGTGGATCCTAGCCCATTATAGCCGGTCATCATAAATTGCGAGAGGAGAACATCTAGAATATAGCGCCTGGAAATAAGAACATAAGAGAAGCCATGTTGGATCAGGCCAATGGCTCATCCAGTCCAACACTCTGTGTCACACAATGGCCAGAAAACCCAAGTGCCATCAGGAGGTCCACCAGTGGGGCCAGGACACTAGAAGCCCTCCCACTGTGTCCCCCCCCAAGCACCAAGAATACAGAGCATCACTGCCCCAGACATAAGAACATAAGAGAAGCCATGTTGGATCAGGCCAATGGCCCATCCAGTCCAGCACTCTGTGTCACATAGTGGCCAAAAAACCCATGTGCCATCAGGAGGTCCACCAGTGGGACTAGAAGCCCTCCCACTGTGTCCCCACCACCCCAGCACCAAGAATAGAGAGCATCACTGCCCCAGACAGAGAGTTCCATCAATACGCTGTGGCTAATAGCCACCAATGGACCTCTGCTCCAGATGTTTATCCAATCTCCTCTTGAAGCTGGCTATAAGCAGGGCATGGAGGCCAGAGGCACTCCCTCTGTCCCCACCAGCTGCAGTCCAGAGACACAGCCTCTGAATGTGGAAGAGCCATCCAGCTGTTGTGGCTGGAAAACAAGGAGAGGTTAATAAAGGGGGGGGGTAGAAAGAGGAGAAATAAGAGCTAAAGAGAGCCAGAATGTACTAACAGCTCTCAAACATTGATTCAGGCAGGGTAGCTGTGTGGGTCTGAAACAGCAGACGACAGAGTCCAGTGGCATCTTTAAAACCAACAAAGTTTTATTCATGGTGTAAGCCAGGAGTGGCCAAACTTGCTTAATGTAAGAGCCTCATAGGATAAACATTGGATGTTTTGAGAGATGCAAGACATGAACATCAGATGTTTTCAGAGCCAAAAGGGGAGGGAGATGGGGAAGGAGAGGTGGAAAGAAAGCAACTTTAACTTTAAATGAATTCTCCAAGCTGCCGGCTGGCTTGGCTTGAAGAAGTGATCGAAAGAGAAATGCTGGGGCGGTGGGGACTCCGAGAGCTGCACAGTGTGTGTGAAAGAGCCGCATGTGACTCCCGAGCCACAGTTTGGCCACCCCTGGTGTAAGGTTTCGTGTGCATGCATGTTTCTTCAGGTATCGGAAGAAGTGTGCAGGCACACGAAAGTTTATACCTTGAATAAAGTTTTGTTGGTCTTAAAGTTGCCGCTGGACTCTTAACTCTCAAACATATCTCTCCTACCTTTCTGGAGGGCAGATGTTGGGGAGAAAGGTGATGCGGGGGCTGTAACAACAGATGGGCGAGCTCCACCCAGCCTACACTGCTTTTTGGAAATTGTAGTTCCTTGAACATCTGGACATTAATGATGGAAGGGCAGGGGAGTAGGCTTGCTAGCGTGACCTGGAGAAAAAGGTGCTGTCTCTTTAGCGGAAGAGGTGTGAAAATGTACAGTTGAAGCTTTTCACGGCATGAATCTTAAGTAGTGCCACCTTCTAAATAACATCACTATTAAGGAGACAGTTTTGTCTCCAGGCAGCTGGCAACATTGGAGCAGGGGGTTAAAAGCATCAAACTGCTCGTTGACCTTGGGCCGGTCATCCACTTTCAACTTCACCTTCCTCACGGGGCTGTTGTGAGGATAGAGTGGAGGAGAACGATGTAATCAGCTGTGGGGTCCCCACTGGGGAGAGAGGCGGGTTATACATGGAATTAAGGAATCGAAAAATTAAGCCCCAAAAAGACCTAACTACACGAGTCATCCCAGAGGGAAGTGGGGATGCAGCGTCTGGACTCGGTCCTGAGCAAAATTTCGGGTTTTCCAGGATAACGGCAAATGGATCAACGGGATGGATGAGCAGATTATGTCTTGGGCGACATCGCGGCCGGAGGTGAGTAAAGTGGCTGATGATGGACTTAGAATCAGGGGTGGGATTCTAGCAGGAGCTCTTTTGCATATTAGGGCGCACACCCTGATGTAGCCAATCCTCCAAGAGCTTACAAGGCTCTTTTTTGTAAGCTCTTGGAGGATTGGCTGCATCAAGGGTGCGCGGCCTATTATGCAAAGGAGCTCCTGCTAGAATTCCACCCCTGCTTAGAATGGTCAGGTTTGGTGGCCTTTTCTTTAAAGTGTTTCCTTGCTGACCCCAGGATTGGCACCTCGGTGGGAAATGTGACGTGTACCTATGGGGAGCCGGCCGGCATGGGCAGTTAGCTGAGGCTGGGCGTAACGTTTTGGTACCTGTGTCAGCACCATCCTTCTCGCAAGCTCAGCAGGTAACGTGTTAAAATTTTCCTCCAGGTTTTGTTCCCTTTCTGTAACCAGGAGGCCACAGCTGTGGTCTGGGACTACTCCTTTGCCAGTTTTACCAGTTCCCCCTCTAACTACAGCCCCCGCTATTTTCTCGGATGTCCGCTAACCCAGAAGGCAACAATTTCAAGTGGCCCAGAAGGATTCCTGGAGCTTTGCCCTGTTCCTTGGTAGAAGGAGAAGCCAGGGGGGCCCCACGGTATCCCCTGAGCTCTTCAGCTAGACCTTTATTTCACACCCCGCCTCTGCTCTTCATAGCGATGCCCGTTGTTCTGCTCTCAGCTATCATGGTTGCTTCTGGTGCCCCACAATTAACTGAAACCACATTGCTAATGAAAGTATATATATTGAGCCTCAAACAAGACACAGGATCTCATTCCAAGACACTGTAATGCTAGACAACACATCCAAATTGCCATGTTAGATTACGCTGGGAAGCCGTTGAAATTCATAAACATAAACACAATTTAAACAGGAAAGAAGAGAGTTTAAAAATGAATAGGGCATGGCTTCCAGTCCTGAAAAACACAAAATGCCCTACATCTAACAACAGCACTACAGATAAGATTAGAATTTCAATAAGTCAATCCATATACGAAAGAACCTCCTCAGGTAAGCTCCTCCATTAGCATGTCACAGCCTGGGAAGCTCCTACAAGAGAATGACTCAGCCCTACCCCACCTTCCTGAGTAGATATAAATTACTTGCCTACCACCTTCTTCTCACTTTGACCCAGAGAGAACTCCAGCTTTCTGCGTTACACCTCTGAGGATGCCAGTCCCAGTTGCTGGCGAAACGTCAGGTCTCACAATGCCAAGACCACGGCCACACAGCCTAGAAAACCTACAACTAACAGATGAATGTGTGTATGTGCTTACTTTGTATGTTCCCCGTGTTGACAAGGGCACGCTTGCTGGATTTTGAGTCTGTGTCTGACCTAAGATCTTTCATTTAAAAATAAACCCAAAAAAACTTAAGTGCCGTGCTTTCCCCCCTTAATTATTAGGTCATTTGCGGTCAAAACTGCACATTTGTTATTCAAGCGAATGGGACGGTTTTGGCCTGCGGAGAAGGGAGTTACGGTCGCCTGGGACAAGGCAACTCGGACGATCTTCACGTCCTCACTGTGATTTCGGCTCTTCAAGGTAAAATGACAAAGGTGGATTTGGGGCATAATCTCCTCCATTCCCCCTTCCCAGTTTTAATGGGACACTGGGGGAGGGGGTATCATTGAGAGGAAAACATTCATGCGAGGAGCTAGGTACACAACAGCTGCCTGTGCTGGCACGACACAAAGATGTTAATGGGGCTCCCCCGATGGGAACACATTCGGCCAGTGCTGAAAGAGCTGCACTGGCTGCCTATTGTGTTCCGAGTCCGTTTCAAGGTGTTGGTATTGACCTTTAAAGCCCTTTATGGTCAGGGGCCTGTCTATCTGCGGGACCGCCTTTCTCCACATGTTCCCCAGAGAGCACTGAGTTCAGGGACAAAAAAATCTATCGTCCATCCCTGGACCAAAGGAGGCTAGGTTACGTTCGACGCGAGCTAGGGCCTTCTCAGTGGCAGCACCAGAACTGTGGAATGCTCTCCCGGAGGCCATAAGAGCCCTGCGGGATCTTTCCACTTTCCGCAGGGCCTGTAAGACTGAATTGTTCTGACAGGCCTTTGATATCTAGCCGGGAGAGAACTGCCACCCCACATCATATAGAGTACTAAGTGATCACCGTCAGAAAAGAAGAACCGAAAATGTTTTTAAAATCTTAATTATGTTTTATTGGGTTTTATTGGTTTTAACTTGTGAATATGAATGTTGTCAGCCGCCCTGAGTCCTCTTGTGGAGGGGGTGGGTTAGAAATTTAAAGTAATAAATAAATGATAAATGAATTCAACAAAACCTATTTCATAACTCTGAAACAGATACCTAAATGACCTGAATTACAGATGGATTTCAGTGTACCTAAAACAACAAAAACCTTAATTAAATTTTTACTAGCAGCTGCACGAGCTGCTGTAGCATCTAGATGGAAATTCAAATCGCCACCATCAGTTTCTTTATGTTTTGATAATATCTGGAGATTTTTTTTGCTACAGAAAACATTTTGTACTATAATCAATAAAGAGGAATTGCTGAATGTAATTCTGACTTTCCAGTGATTTGGTTGCCCTTGTTAAATTATATGGTTTTAATGGATAACGTTCCGAATCATGGATATCCCATAGATCTGCTGCAATTGTAATCTGATCAGGGCTTTTTTGGTTGCCGGAACTGCTTTGCATATTAGGCCATGCCCCCCTGTTGTAGCCAATCTTCCTGGAGCTTCCAGTAGGCCCTGAACTAACAGCCCTGTAAGCTCTTGGAGATTTGGCTACATCAGGGGTATGTGGCCTAATATGCAAAGGAGTTCCTGATACAAAAAAAGCCCTGAATCTGATTATTAACTTAGACACTTATCTTGCAATTCTTTATTTGGTACTTTATCTGCTGCAATTGTAATCTGATCAGGGCTTTTTTTGTTGCAGGAACTGCTTTGCATATTAGGCCATGCCCCCCGTTGTAGCCAATATTCCTGGAGCTTCCAGTGGGCCCTGTTCTAAGAGCCCTGTAAGCTCTTGGAGGATTGGCTTCATCAGGGGTGTGTAGCCTAATATGCAAAGGAGCCCCTGCTAGAATTCTATCTCTGGACCCTGTACTAAGAGCCCTGTAAGCTCTTGGAGGGTTGGCTCCATCAGGAGGGTGTGGCCTAATATGCAAAGGAGCCCCTGCTAGAATTCTATCTCTGGACCCTGTACTAAGAGCCCTGTAAGCTCTTGGAGGGTTGGCTCCATCAGGGGTGTGTGGCCTAATATGCAAAGGAGCCCCTGCTGGAATTCTATCTCTGGGCCCTGTACTAAGAGCCCTGTAAGCTCCTGGAGGATTGGCTATATCAGGGGCGTGTGGCCTAATATGCAAAGGAGCCCCTGCTAGAATTCTATGTCTGGACCCTGTACTAAGAGCCCTGTAAGCTCTTGGAGGGTTGGCTCCATCAAGGGGTGTGGCCTAATATGCAAAGGAGCCCCTGCTAGAATTCTATCCCTGGACCCTGTACTAAGAGCCCTGTAAGCTCTTGGAGGGTTGGCTCCATCAAGGGGTGTGGCCTAATATGCAAAGGAGCCCCTGCTAGAATTCTATCCCTGGACCCTGTACTAAGAGCCCTGTAAGCTCTTGGAGGGTTGGCTCCATCAGGGGGGTGTGGCCTAATATGCAAAGGAGCCCCTGCTGGAATTCTATCCCTGGACCCTGTACTAAGAGTCCTGTAAGCTCTTGGAGGGTTGGCTCCATCAGGGGTGTGTGGCCTAATATGCAAAGGAGCCCCTGCTAGAATTCTATCTCTGGACCCTGTACTAAGAGCCCTGTAAGCTCTTGGAGGAGTGGCTCCATCAGGGGTGTGTGGCCTAATATGCAAAGGAGCCCCTGCTAGAATTCTATCTCTGGACCCTGTACTAAGAGCCCTGTAAGCTCTTGGAGGGTTGGCTCCATCAGGGGTGTGTGGCCTAATATGCAAAGGAGCCCCTGCTAGAATTCTATCCCTGGACCCTGTACTAAGAGCCCTGTAAGCTCTTAGAGGATTGGCTGCATCAGGGGTGTGTGGCCTAATATGCAAAGGAGCCCCTGCTGGAATTCTATCCCTGGACCCTGTACTAAGAGCCCTGTAAGCTCTTGGAGGGTTGGCTCCATCAAGGGGTGTGGCCTAATATGCAAAGGAGCCCCTGCTAGAATTCTATCCCTGGACCCTGTACTAAAAGCCCTGTAAGCTCTTGGAGGATTGGCTACATCAGGGGTGTGTGGCCTAATATGCAAAGGAGTTCCTGCTACAAAAAAAGCCCTGAATCTGATTATAATCTTAGTCACTTATCTTGCAATTCTTTATTTGGTACTGTTATTACCCATAATGGGCTCATTTGTTTGGAGAATGTATTTATTTTATTAAAATAAAATTTAAGTTTCTTTTTTTTTTAAACCAAAAAATCCAGAAGCAGTTTTTATCAGGTCCCCCAGAGGGACTTTGTTTTCTCAGAGCACTTTTAAATTAGCGACATCCCAAAAAACCTTTTCTCAAAGCAACGACTCGAGTAAAACTCTTCTTGAAGCAGAACCTCAGCAAATGCGTAAACCAAGGGTGGCCAAACTTGCTTAATATAAGAGCCACGTAGAATAAATATCAGATTTTTGAGAGCCTCTCAAGACGTGAATGTCAGATGTTTGAGAGCAAGAAGGGAAGGAAGGATGGAAAAGTGGAAAGAAAGCAAATAGATGGGGGAGGTAGAAAGAGAGCAACTTTAAATGCATACCTCAAGCTGTCACCTGGCTTGGCTTGGAGAAGTGATTTCACGAGACAAATGCTTTCTCCAAGCTGGCTGACTGGGTGGTGGGAGACTTCAAGAGCCACATAATACGTGTGAAAGAGCCACGTGTGGCTCCTGAGCCATAGTTTGGCCACCCCTGGCTGGGCCGTGGTTCATGTGTTCTGCCTTCACCCGCAGGTGCTGCCGTAGTGAGGAGGTTTGGGTCACGGGGCCAGTTTGGTGTAGTGGTGAAGTGTGCGGACTCTTATCTGGGAGAACCGGGTTTGATTCCCCACTCCTCCACTTGCAGCTGCTGGAATCGCCTTGGGTCAGCCATAGCTCTAAGTGTGCAGACTCTTATCTGGGAGAACCGGGTTGGATTCCCCACTCCTCCACTGGCACCTGCTGGAATGGCCTTGGGTCAGCCATAGCTCTCGCAGGAATTGTCCTTTAAAGGGTAGCTACTGTAAAAAGCTCTCTCAGCCCCACCCACCTCACAGGGTGTCTGTTGTGTTGCGGGGGGGGGGGAGGAAGAGGAGATTGTGACTGCTCTGAGACTGAGATTCAGAGTATAGGGCGGGATATAAATCCAATGTCGTCTTCTTTCTTCTTCTTCTTCTTCTTCTTATCATTTTGTCTCGGTGAACTGCTGCTGCTCTGCAACAATTTTTCCAAACTTCTTCTCCCAAAGGCTTTGTGGTGACCCAGCTGGTGACTTCTTGCGGCTCTGACGGGCATTCCATGGCTCTGACGGAGAGCGGCGAAGTTTTCAGCTGGGGGGACGGCGATTACGGCAAACTGGGCCACGGCAACAGCGACCGGCAACGCCGCCCCAGGCAGATCGAGGCCCTGCAGGGAGAAGAAGTGGTGCAGGTGAAGGGCGGTCATGAATTTCCTGCTGTTGGGTGTCTCCTGTGGCAAAGTCCCTCTTGCAACTATCAGCCTGATTCGGTGTGGTGTAGAGAGCCAGTTTGGTGTCATAAGAACATAAGAGAAGCCCTGTTGGATCAGGCCAATGGCCCCTCCAGTCCAACACTCTGTGTCACATAAGAACATAAGAGAAGCCATGTTGGATCAGGCCAGTGGCCCCTCCAGTCCAACACTCTGTGTCACATAAGAACATAAGAGAAACCATGCTGGATCAGGCCAGTGGCCCCTCCAGTCCAACACTCTGTGTCACATAAGAACATAAGAGAAGCCATGTTGGATCAGGCCAATGGCCCCTCCAGTCCAACACTCTGTGTCACATAAGAACATAAGAGAAACCATGCTGGATCAGGCCAGTGGCCCCTCCAGTCCAACACTCTGTGTCACATAAGAACATAAGAGAAGCCCTGTTGCATCAGACCAATGGCTCATCCAGTCCACCACTCTGGTCACATAAGAACATAAGAGAAGCCCTGTTGGAGGATCAGGCCAGTGGCCCATCCAGTCCAACACTCTGTGTCACACAGTGGCCAAAAAATTTATATACACACACACACACACACACACACACTGTGGCTAATACCCACTGATGGACCTCTGCTCCATATTTTTATCTAACCCCCTCTTGAAGCTGGCTATGCTTGTAGCCGCCACCACCTCCTGTGGCAGTGAATTCCACGTGTGAATCACCCTTCGGGTGAAGTACCTCCTTTTATCCGTTCTAACCAGACTGCTCAGCAATTTCATTTAATGCCCACGAGTTCTTGTATTGTGAGAAAGGGAGAAAAGTACTTCTTTCTCTACCTTCTCCATCCCATGCATTATCTTGTAAACTTCTTATCATGTCACCCCGCAGTCGATGTTTCTCCAAGCTAAAAGCCCTTTCTTCATAGGGAAGTGGTGAAGTGTGTGGGCTCTTATCTGGGAGAACCGGGTTTGATTCCCCACTCCTCCTCCTCCTCCTCCTCCTCCTCCTCCTCTTCTTCTTCTTCTTCTTCTTCTTCTTCTTCTTCTTCTTCTTCTTCTTCTTCTTCTCCTTCTTCTTCTTCTTCTTCTCCTTCTTCTTCTCCTTCTCCTTCTCCTTCTCCTTCTTCTTCTCCTTCTTCTTCTCCTTCTTCTTCTCCTTCTTCTCCTTCTCCTTCTTCTCCTTCTCCTTCTCCTTCTTCTCCTTCTCCTTCTCCTTCTCCTCCTCCTTCTCCTTCTCCTTCTCCTTCTCCTCCTCCTCCTCCTCCTCCTCCTCCTCCTCCTCATCATCATCTGGGAGAACCGGGTTGGATTCCCCACTACACCAAAATGGCTCTCCTGCTGTGGAGTCAAATCAGCCTCTGACCTTGCAAATTCTAGAGGTGACAAATAACTGAGTGTAAAGGGGAGGGAGTTGTAGTCTAGTAGCACCTTTAAGACCAACGAAGTTTAATTCAGAATGTCAGCTTTCGTGTGCGTGTACACTTCATCGGAAAATGAAATGGGGTACGGTGAGCAGAGTTACATATAGCTGGTGGGCAGCGGTTAAGCACGCAAAATAGTCCCGCTAACAAATTGAAAGAACAGCCAGTTTGGTTAAGATACTATTTGTGCTGGAAAACAGCAAAGTCAACAAATGTGTTGGGACTGAAGTGTGATGGTGAGAGTGTCACAGGCGCTAAATGAAGAGTCTGTTAATTGCTCTATAGCTCCTCAAGGCCGGGTTAAACTGAGAACATGTGTTTCTACCAGAGAAATGGGATTGGATTATAAAAGTTACGACATGGAGTGAAATGGACAAATTAACAAGAATATTAAGAGACTATGATTTAGAAGTTTTCAAGACGGAGTGGAAAAAGTTTAGAAGATATATAGAAAAAGAGTGGAAAATAAAAGGACATTGGACAATTTTTGATAATAATTAAGTTTTAAAAAGAAGAAGAATATAAATTTTTGTTTTAATAGTTAAGGGTACCTTTAATATTTGTTTTTTTAAAGTGAATAACACTGGCAGGGGTCGAGTAACGGGGGGAGGGGTGGGTGGAAAGTAATATATGAGGTAGATAAAAGAAATGTTTAAAGATGTAAGATATAGATATAGATTTATTACCATATGTTACTAATAAAAATTGTTTTACAAAAAACCCAAAAAAACTGAGAACATGTGTTTCTCAGAGGCGTAACTGTCCACCAAGTTTACTTTTTAACATGTAGCATACATTATAAACATCATTCCGTTTTGCCAATGCAAAAAAGAATAATTAGGATACAGTGGAAGATGGGTTTAGTATATGTAATAAGATAAACAATACCCCTTATTTATGTGTGTCAATACAAAAAGCATTATTCTGATACACTCCATCTGTGAAGGCCTCTGTGATGAATAGGGGGCAGAAATCAAGGCTGCAGGTTTTTTATATGTAGGGAGGATGATTTGTTCTGCTAATAACAGCAACAACAGAATATAAATATATCTGATAAACTCTGTTAATATGTTCCTAAACAGTTTTCCTCTCAGCCGTCGTCTTATTTACTGTTACTGTTCTGCTGTTTTAAATTACTGTTTTAAGATCCTTGCATTTTACTTTACGCTTTTAAGAAAATTAACTGACTATAGGAACGTAAATTCAGGCCAATTGGGATAGTAGGACCATATTCCTAATTAATAAGATGCCGTTTGGGTTTTTGCACACCCCCCCCAGATGTCCTGCGGCTTCAAGCACTCCGCGGTGGTGACAGCCGACGGCAAACTCTTCACGTTTGGGAACGGCGACTACGGCCGGCTGGGGCTGGGGAACACGTCCAACAAGAAGCTTCCGGAGAGAGTGACCGCCCTGGAAGGCTATCAGATCGGAGAGGTAGCCTTTGCTTCGCTAGAAGCGGGAGCCAAGGAAGTTCTGCTTGTGGGCACTGCTGAAAGGAATGGGCACTTCAGGAAGGCCTGTGCAGTTAGGATTGGAAGGAGAAATTCTTGTGGGGAGCCATAGGATCAGGTTTCTTGCTTGGGATTTAGTAGCATTCGTTTATTTGAGAGCCAGTTTGGTGTAGTGGTTAAGTGTGCGGACTCTTATCTGGGACAACTGGGTTGGATTCCCCGCTCCTCCACTTGCAGCTGCTGGAATGGCCTTGGGTCAGCCATAGCTCTAAGTGTGCAGACTCTTATCTGGGAGAACCGGGTTTGATTCCCCTCTCCTCCACTTGCAGCTGCTGGAATAGCCTTGGGTCAGCCATAGCTCTAAGTGTGCAGACTCTTATCTGGGAGAACAGGGTTGGATTCCCCACTCCTCCACTTGCAGCTGCTGGAATGGCCTTGGGTCAGCCATAGCTCTCTTGGAGCTGTCCTTGAAAGGGAAGCTTCTGTGAGAGCTCTCTCAGCTCCACCCACACCACAAGGTGTCTGTTGTGGGGAAAGAAGATAAAGGAGATTGTGAGCCGCTCTGAGTCTCGGATTCAGAGAGAAGTGCAGGGTATAAATCCGCCGTCTTCTTCTTTCCACTCTGCCCTCCATGTAGCCAGGAGGGCATGCCGGGGGGGGGGGGGGTCTGTTGTGGTGGCGCCAGGTGGCTGCCAATCAGAGGATATTCCCAAGTGACCATAAAGGAGTGGTCGAGAGACAGGCAGTGTCTGAGAAGCTGTTCTGCCTTCAGGCACCAGCCCTGGGGTGCAGTTCTATTAAGCAGAAGCTGGCACATTCAAGAGTGCGTGAGCGTTTCAGACATTGTGAAATTTGCAGGGTCTCCTTTGGAGCAGAACCTAATCCAAACTTGGATCAGTGTTTCCTCTATGCTGAGTTTGCATGAGCTAGCGCACAGATTTTTAGCCTCCAGTTCGCACATTTTTGTCTTAGCTTAGGAAGGACACACGATAATTTATGCGGTAGCTCACAACTTTCATGCCAGTAGCTCACAAAGTAGAATTTTTGCTCGCAAGACTCTGCAGCTTAGAGGGAACATCGATTTGAATGTCCCCAATTAGGTGGCCTGTGGGCTGAACCACACCATAGCTGTGTCCACAGACGGCTCGATGGTTTGGGCGTTTGGTGACGGGGACTATGGGAAACTTGGCCTGGGGAACTCCACTGCCAAATCCTCGCCACAGGTAAGCCTCCCTTGACACACTTTCTCTCAAAGGATCCCGAAACGATTTCTGGTTAGAAGTTGGACTTTTAAAACCCTTTGCTTCTCATATGTGCTGTTGCATGTTGGTATAGCAGTAGAAACTGCTGGTGTGCTGTTACTCCTTTTTTCTCCCAGCCTTTCCCTGAGGAGTGTAGGGTGGCTTTGGTTGTTCCCCTTTCGACTTCACAGTGACCTTGTGAGGTAGGTTGGACCGGCTGAACATAGTCCAGAGACCTACACGGCAGGTTTGAATTCCAGTCTGACCTGCCCTAGCCAGAGACCCTGGCTCTCAAATGCCCTCTCTGCCTTTAAGAATGGGGTGTCCACAGGGGTCATTTTGTAGAAAAATTTGGAGCTCATTAGTATAACTCATTAGCATATGCCACCCCCACCCCCCACCAGCCAAAAGCAACCTGACGCAAGAAAGGAGAGTTCGGGTGAGCGAGGTCTGCTTGGGCTGATACAGTTTGGTGTAGTGGTTACGTGTGCGGACTCTTCTCTGTGAGAACTGAGTTTGATTCCCCGCTCCTCCACTTGCAGCGAATGGAATGGCCTTGGGTCAGCCATAGCTCTTGCAGAGCTGTCCTTGAAAGGGCATTTTCTGGGAGAACTCTCTCAGCCCCACTCGCCTCACAGGGTGTCTGTTGTGGGGGGAAGAAGATGAAGGAGATTGTAAGCTGCTCTGGGACTCTGATTCAAAGAGAAGGGCGGGGTATCTTCTTCTGGCTAGAGATCCAGCCAACCCAAGCAGGTCTCGCTCACCTGGGGCTCTCCTTAGCTGCCTTGCCCTCTAGTCAAAAGGCCAGCAAGCCGCCCACCACCCAAAATCACATAAGAAATGGAAAAACGGTGGTGTGGGCTTCTCCAGAGGTTAATGAGGGCTGCTGGGGGTGTGGCAAAGTCCCTGGTGGCTGATTGGCTGCTCGCTCTCCTAATCCAGGGATTGTTATGCAGCTGCACTTCCTATTCAATGGACAAGGTAGGTAGGTGGAGAGGAGGAGTGGGTGGGTCGACAGAAAGGTTCAGGAGCTGTGCTCCTGTGAGCTCCTGCTGTGAATTCAAAGCCTGGGTGTCCAGGTGACCTGTGGTCCCGTGCGTGGTCTGAAATCCTTGTCAAGTTAGTGGGACTCACTCCCATGTCAGCATATATAACACTGCCACTCAGGGCTCTTTTTTGTGGCAGGAGCGCCTCTGCATGTTAGGCCACACCCCCTGATGGAGCCAATCCTCCTGGAGCTGACAGTAGGCCCTGTACTAAAGGTCCTGTAAGCTCTTGGAGGATTGGCTACAGCAGGGGTGTGTGGCCTAATATGCAAAGGAGCTCCTGTTAGAATTCTATCCCTGGACCCTGTACTAAGTGCCGTGTAAGCTCTTGGAGGGTTGGCTCCATCAGGGGTGTGTGGCCTAATATGCAAAGGAGCTCCTGTTAGAATTCTATCCCTGGACCCTGTACTGAGAGCCCTGTAAGCTCTTGGAGGGTTGGCTCCATCAAGGGGGTGTGGCCTAATATGCAAAGGAGCCCCTGCTGGAATTCTATCTCTGGACCCTGTACTAAGAGCCCTGTAAGCTCTTGGAGGGTTGGCTCCACCAGGGGGGTGTGGCCTAATATGCAAAGGAGCCCCTGCTAGAATTCTATCTCTGGACCCTGTACTAAGAGCCCTGTAAGCTCTTGGAGGGTTGGCTCCATCAGGGGTGTGTGTGGCCTAATATGCAAAGGAGCCCCTGCTAGAATTCTATCTCTGGACCCTGTACTAAGAGCCCTGTAAGCTCTTGGAGGGTTGGCTCCATCAGGGGTGTGTGTAGCCTAATATGCAAAGGAGCCCCTGCTGGAATTCTATCTCTGGACCCTGTACTAAGAGCCCTGGAAGCTCTTGGAGGATTGGCTACAGCAGGGGGGTCGTGGCCTAATATGCAGAGGAGCTCCTGGTGGAAAAAAGAGCCCTGCAGTGGCACTTAGTTATGAATGAGAACACTGCTGCCGCCCTTTTTCCTTGTGGCCTCCGTCTTGCTTCCCAAAAATGTGCCCAGCTGGACTTAGCGGGGGCAGAGGGGCGGGCTGGGACTCAGCAATAGGGACCCCGGCTGAATGTTTGAAATCAATTCATACGTTCAGTTGCATCTTGATTTTAGCTGACTAGTTTACGGTTTGACGGCGAGCTGTCCTCGCAGGGTAACGTTTTGCCTTTCTGCTCTTTTGCCCCAGAAAGTAGATATCCTGTGTGGAATCGGAATCAAAAAGGTCGCATGCGGGACCCAGTTTTCCGTGGCGCTGACGAAAGACGGGCACGTGTACACGTTTGGGCAAGGTAGGCTGGGTGGAACTGCCACAAGCCTCCCGCACCTTTCGGGGCAGACCTGGTTGGGTGCTGCAAGGGAGGATCAGTTCGTCTTCGCCCTGGGAAAAGAGGTTAAACCCCTGCAGAGACAGAGCCCTGGAGGAGAAGTCTGTCAGTGGCTACTAGCTGTGGAGTGTAAAGGGAACCTCCACGTTCAGAGGCTGTCAACCCCTGAATTTTGGTGCTCAGGAGGCAGCATCAGGGGAAGTCCTCGGCCTCTGTGCCCTGTTCATCTGGCCCTCCGGGGCACCTGGTTGGCCACTGTGTGAGACAAGATGCTGGACTAGATGGACCCTCACTGGTCTGGTCCAGCAGGGCTCTTCTTGCTTTATTAGACAGGAGGTGGTCAAAACCTGGGTTGCTCTTCTAACTGTTCTGTTCATCCAGCCACATTTATTGTTTCAAGAAAACCTTCCCCTGAATGCACAGTGTTCAGCCAGACATGGGGGGGGGGGTGGTGGTGGTTAGCTATCTCTTCTTGAGAGAGGCCCACTGTATTCACCAAGTAGTTAATGTCGTGTGATGCTGACCACAGTGTTTCCAGAGACAGATGAGCCACATAAGAACACAAGAGAACCTAAGAGAAGCCATGTTGGATCAGGCCAACGGCCCATCCAGCCTAACACTCTGTGTCACACATAAGAACCTAAGAGAAGCCATGTTGGATGAGGTCAGTGGCCCATCCAGTCCAACCCTCTGTGTCACACATAAGAACCTAAGAGAAGCCATGTTGGACCAGGCCAGTGGCCCATCCAGTCCAACACTCTGTGTCACACATAAGAACCTAAGAGAAGCCATGTTGGATCAGGCCAGTGGCCCCTCCAGTCCAACACTCTGTGTCACATAAGAACATAAGAGAAGCCATGTTGGATCAGGCCAGTGGCCCATCCAGTCCAACACTCTGTGTCACGCAGTGGCCAAAAACAAAAACCCAAGTGCAATCAGGAGGTTCACAAGTGAGGCTAGAAGCCCTTCCACTTTGCCACCCCCCCAAGCACCAAGAATACAGAGCATCACTGCCCCCCTTTTCTGGCCATTGCTTGCTCCTCTAAACGAGCGCTGCTATCCTTTGGAAGCTGCGTTTCTTCATGTGCCATCTAGCCTGGGTCTTCTTATCCTGCTTTAGACCGTCTGATCGGGTTGCCAGAAGGTAGAGCCCGAAACCACAACCGCCCGCAGCAAGTTCCGGCCTTGTCGGGAATCTTTGTTGAAGATGTCACTGTTGGAGCCGAGCACACCCTCGCCTTGACCTCTTCGGGGGACGTCTACGCCTGGGGGAGCAACTCAGAAGGGCAGGTAAGTCCGGAAGCGTCTGGCACACAAAAGGCATCCGGGTTTTCTCCCCAGTAATAGGAATACGATCCGCTGATTGACTGAACTTTTGGCAATTGAGACCTTCTTGCTGCTCTTAAGTCTGCCCCGGCAGACCCAAGGCCATTCCAGCAGCTGTAAGTGGAGGAGTGGGGAATCAAACCTGGTTCTCCCAGATAAGAGTCTGCACACTTAGAGCTCTGGCTGACCCAAGGCCATTCCAGCAGGTGCAAGTGGAGGAGCGGGGAATCAAACCCAGTTCTCCCAAATAACAGTCTGCACACTTAGAGCTATGGCTGACCCAAGGCCATTCCAGCAGCTGCAAGTGGAGGAGCGAGGAATCAAACCCAGTTCTCCCAGATAACAGTCTGCACACTTAGAGCTATGGCTAACCCAAGGCCATTCCAGCAGCTGCAAGTGGAGGAGTGGGGAATCCAACTCGGTTCTCCCAGATAAGAGTTTGCACACTTAGAGCTATGGCTGACCCAAGGCCATTCCAGCAGGTGCAAGTGGAGGAGTGGGGAATCCAACCCTGTTCTCCCAGATAAGAGAGCTATGGCTGACCCAAGGCCATTCCAGCAGGTGCAAGTGGAGGAGTGGGGAATCAAACCCGATTCTCCCAGATAAGAGTTTGCACACTTAGAGCTCTGGCTGACCCAAGGCCATTCCAGCAGGTGCCAGTGGAGGAGTGGGGAATCCAACCCGGTTGTCCCAGATAAGAGTCCATGCACTTAACAATGACACCAAACTGGCCCTCACAGTGTCTCCACAGGCACCCCTTCTGCCCAGTGCTTTCTCCCCTAAATGAATAGTGCTATTCTTTGGAAGTTGTCTTCCTTCGCTCATAATCTAGCTTGGGTTAGAAGCAGATCTCAGGCCTCTGCCCAGTTCGCCAAGCACAGGAAGTAGTGCCTTCTTCGGGGGAGGCTGTAGGGGACGTCCTCGGCCCTGCAGGTTCATTCGGTGGATGGTCTTCCGCACAGCTTAGGGCTCCCTCACTCGTCCTTTCCCTGAACCCCTCTGTCTTTTCTAGCTTGGACTGGGCCATACCAATCATGTCCGGGAGCCAACGCTGATCACTTCTCTGCAAGGAAAGAATGTCCGGCAGATTTCTGCAGGAAGGTGCCATAGTGCTGCATGGACCGCCCCGCCTGTTCCCCCCCGAGCGCCAGGTAAAGAATGCAGGTTGGGGTTCCCAGAGGTGGCGGCTTTGGTCGTTTTCGAGGCGGTTCCAGAGGCTGTCCGAGTCAGTCTCTGTTGATACCAAAGTATTTCACGTTCGCCTCAAACTGGTTCACTCTAAAAATCTATGGGATTGCCGAAACGTTCTGGCGGTCGGTTCTCCGATTTAAAACGGCTCTAGGTTAAAAAAGATGCCCAGTTCATAATTGATGGAAATGATTAAATGGCAGACCAGGGCCAGCTCACACACTAGGCAAACTTGGCGGGTCGCCTAGGGTGCTGGGAGGAGGGGCGCCAAATTGGGTTCCCCCCCCCCCCCTTGGTGCCCAAGACAGCCGCTTAGTTTGCCCCTCTCTGCTGCCACCGCTGCTGCTGCCAGTCCCCTCCCTTCCGCCATGTTTCCTCTCCCCACCGGCTCACCGTGACAAGGCTGGACCCGACCAGCTTCCAAGCAGCTGCATGTTTTTTGAAGCCAGCACTGGAGGAGGCTTCACTCCCCCTCACGTTTCTGGAAAGGAGAAGATGGTGATGATACTGGATTTATATCCCGCCCTCCACTCCGAAGAGTCTCAGAGCGGCTCACAATCTCCTTTCCCTCCCCCCCCCCCCACAACAGACACCCTGTGAGGTAGATGAAGATATTGGATTTATATCCCAACCTCCACTCTGAAGAGTCTCAGAGCGGCTCACAATCTCCTTTCCCTTCCTCCCCCACAACAGACACCCTGTGAGGTAGATGAAGATATTGGATTTATATCCCGCCCTCCACTCCGAAGAGTCTCAGAGTGGCTCACAATCTCCTTTCCCTTCCTCCCCCACAACAGACACCCTGTGAGGTAGATGAAGATATTGGATTTATATCCCGCCCTCCACTCCGAAGAGTCTCAGAGCGGCTCACAATCTCCTTTACCTTCCTCCCCCACAACAGACACCCTGTGAGGTAGATGAAGATATTGGATTTATATCCCGCCCTCCACTCCAAAGAGTCTCAGAGCGGCTCACAATCTTCTTTCCCTTCCCCCCCACAACAGACACCCTGTGAGGTAGATGAAGATATTGGATTTATATCCCGCCCTCCACTCCAAAGAGTCTCAGAGCAGCTCACAATCTCCTTTCCCTTCCTCCCCCACAACAGACATTCTGTGAGGTAGATGAAGATATTGGATTTATATCCCACCCTCCATTCCGAAGAGTCTCAGAGCGGCTCACAATCTCCTTTCCCTTCCTCCCCCACAACAGACACCCTGTGAGGTAGATGAAGATATTGGATTTATATCCCGCCCTCCACTCCGAAGAATCTCAGAGCGGCTCACAATCTCCTTTACCTTCCTCCCCCACAACAGACACCCTGTGAGGTAGATGAAGATATTGGATTTATATCCCGCCCTCCACTCCAAAGAGTCTCAGAGCGGCTCACAATCTTCTTTCCCTTCCCCCCCACAACAGACACCCTGTGAGGTAGATGAAGATATTGGATTTATATCCCGCCCTCCACTCCAAAGAGTCTCAGAGCAGCTCACAATCTCCTTTCCCTTCCTCCCCCACAACAGACATTCTGTGAGGTAGATGAAGATATTGGATTTATATCCCACCCTCCATTCCGAAGAGTCTCAGAGCGGCTCACAATCTCCTTTCCCTTCCTCCCCCACAACAGACACCCTGTGAGGTAGATGAAGATATTGGATTTATATCCCACCCTCCACTCCAAAGAGTCTCAGAGCGGCTCACAATCTTCTTTCCCTTCCCCCCCACAACAGACACCCTGTGAGGTAGATGAAGATATTGGATTTATATCCCGCCCTCCACTTCGAATCTCAGAGTCTCAAAGCGGCTCACAATCTCCTTTACCTCCCTCCCCCACAACAGACACTGACTTGGATGGATGCAGGGGGGTCTGATTCAGTAGAAGGCAGCTTCATATGTCTGGGATGTGAGGGCCCACCCATCAGGCAGCAAGGGCTGGGGGAGCTTTCCTCCCCGAGGAGCGTGTGCCAGGCTTTCAGAAACGGGGGTCACAGGCAGCTGGTATGGCTCAGGAGGGAAAAGCCCCCCCCCCGACATGCCTTCCCTGTGGCTTATTTGCTTGGTGCAAGGTCTTTGGTGTTTTCGACACCAGGTTAAAACGGATGGATCCTCCCAGGCCTTTTTGTCAAACCCTGCTCGCTTTCCCCACTACACACACACACACACACGCACACCCTTGTTTGTCAGATGACTTTTGTGGTAGTTTTTATAGCAGTGCTGTTTTGTAATAATCTTTTTGCATTCTCTTCAAGTCCTTGAAGGGCTGTCCTATAGAGGATGGGGTGGAATTGTTTTCTGTTGCCCAGAAGGTAGGACCAGAACCAAGGGGTTGGAATTAAATCAAAAGAGTTTCCGACTCAACTTTAGGAAGAACTTCCTGACCATTAGAGCAGTTCCTCAGTGGATCAGGCTTCCTTGGGAGGTGGTGGACTCTCCTTCCTTGGAGGTTTTTAAACAGAGGCTAGGTGGCCATCTGACAGCAATGTAGATCCTGTGAATTCAGGGGACGGTGTTTGTGAGTTTCCTGCATTGTGCAGGGGGTTGGACTAGATGACCCTGGAGGTACCCTCCAACTCTATGATTCTATTAGGAAGAACTTCCTGACTGTTAGAGCGATTCCTCAGTGGAACAGGCTTCCTTGGGAGGTGGTGGGCTCTCCTTCCTTGGAGGTTTTTAAACAGAGGCTAGGTGGCCATCTGACAGCAATGAAGATCCTGTGAATTTAGGGGGCGGTGTTTGTGAATTTCCTGCATTGTGCAGGGGGTTGGACTCCATGACCCTAGAGGTCCCTTCCAACTCTATGATTCTATTAGGAAGAACTTCCTGACTGTTAGAACAATTCCTCAGTGGGACAGGCTTCCTCCTTGGGAGGTGGTGGGCTCTCCTTCCTTGGAGGTTTTTAAACAGAGGCTAGGTGGCCATCTGACAGCAATGAAGATCCTGTGAATTTAGGGGGAGGTATTTGTGAGTTTCCTGCATTGTGCAGGGGGTTGGACTCGATGACCCTGGAGGTCCCTTCCAACTCTGTGATTCTGTTAGGAAGAATTTCTTCACTGTTAGAGTGGTTCCTCAGTGGAACAGGCTTCCTTGGGGGGTGGGGGGTGGGCTCTCCTTCCTTGGAGGTTCTTCAACAGAGGCTAGAGGGTCATCTGACAGCAATGAAGATCCTGTGAATTTAGGGGGAGGTATTTGTGAGTTTCCTGCATTGTGCAGGGGGTTGGACTCGATGACCCTGGAGGTCCCTTCCAACTCTGTGATTCTGTTAGGAAGAATTTCTTCACTGTTAGAGTGGTTCCTCAGTGGAACAGGCTTCCTTGGGGGGTGGTGGGCTCTCCTTCCTTGGAGGTTCTTCAACAGAGGCTAGAGGGTCATCTGACAGCAATGAAGATCCTGTGAATTTAGGGGGAGGTATTTGTGAGTTTCCTGTATTGCGCAGAGGGTTGGACTCGATGACCCTGGAGGTCCCTTCCAACTCTGTGATTCTGTTAGGAAGAATTTCTTGACTGTTAGAGTGGTTCTTCAGTGGAACAGGCTTCCTTGGGGGGGGGGGGGCTCTCCTTCCTTGGAGGTTCTTCAACAGAGGCTAGAGGGTCATCTGACAGCAATGAAGATCCTGTGAATTTAGGGGGAGGTATTTGTGAGTTTCCTGTATTGCGCAGAGGGTTGGACTCGATGACCCTGGAGGTCCCTTCCAACTCTGTGATTCTGTTAGGAAGAATTTCTTGACTGTTAGAGTGGTTCTTCAGTGGAACAGGCTTCCTTGGGGGGGGGGGGGGCTCTCCTTCCTTGGAGGTTCTTCAACAGAGGCTAGAGGGTCATCTGACAGCAATGAAGATCCTGTGAATTTAGGGGGAGGTATTTGTGAGTTTCCTGTATTGCGCAGGGGGTTGGACTAGATGACCCTGGAGGTCTCTTCCAACTCTGTGATTCCCATGTCGTTAGCCACCCAGCGGTTCTGCTTGAGACATAAATATCCACAGCTCTGCACCATGAATGTGATGTGCCACGGGCAATGCCACGTCCCTGTCGGTCTCTATCCATGGTCATTCATGGCTTCTGTTGTGCTTTGGCCCTGGGCAGACCTCCACGGCATGTTTGTAAGGCCTGTGATGCCAGCAGGATCCAGCCGCCTGCCCTTAAATGTCTCCTCTGTCCCCTGGCCAGGCGTGTCCGTTCCCCTGCAGCTGGGCTTACCTGACGCCATCCCTCCGCAGTACGGGGCGCTGAAGGAGGTGAGCATCCACACGGTCCGAGCCAGGCTGCGGCTGCTCTACCACTTCTCCGACCTCATGTATTCTTCCTGGCGCTTGCTCAACCTCAGTCCCAACAATCAGGTAACCCACCTTCATCCCTTTGGGACCCTCTCGTAGAGATGCTTTTGAGATCTTTGCCTCCTTGCAGCTGGAAACTTGGTTAAACCACGAGAAGCCTAAATGAGATACCTTGGGCAGGGGCGGGGAACCTTTTTTCTGCCCTGGGCCGTATGGATATTTATAACATCATTTGCGGGCCGTAAAAAATGATCAACTTAAAAAAACAGTGCTCCGCCGAGGGAGAATTAATAGCAAAATTAATAGAAATAATTGTTTTTCTATTTGAAGTCATGTGGGGAGAGCCTAATCTGGCACACACACACACCCGGCCCACTGCCCTAGGCAAATACCTAGGTCCAGGGTTTTTTGTAGAAAAAGCCCAGCAGGAACTCAGTAGCATATTAGACCACATCCCCTAATATTAGCATATTAGGTCACAGCCTCATTAGCATATTAGGCCACACCTTCTGGGATAGTCAAGTGCAAACTGAACTGTGACAGTAACTTTTCCAGGCCCTGCAGCAGTTCTGGCCAGCCAGCCAGGCCCCAGGGAGGCTGCCGCACAGAACATCTGTGCCCTGTGATCCCTGCCTGGCCCTGGGGAGGCTGCTGCACAGCGCGGCTGGGATCCACGGTCCTCGCTGGCCAGCCAGGCCCCAGAGAGGCTGCCACATGAGCAATCCCTGAGGGCCACACCAAGTGACCTCGAGGGCCGCATACAGCCTTCGGGACAGAGGTTCCCCACCCCTGACCCCGGGCAAGGCTGGCCAAACAGTGGCTTGGGAGTCACACGTGGCTCTTCCACACATGCTGTGTGGCTCTCAGCCCCATTGGCCAATTTGGAAAAGGCATTTCTCTCTTTAAATCACTTGGCCCTATGTATCATTGTATTGTATAATTGCAAAGACCCAAGGCTGGGTAACCTTCTTTGCAGATGTTGTGCTTACAAATAAAGCTCTGTAGTCCAAACAGTATCCTTGAGATGATGGCAAATAAGCCGCCTTCAAGATTCAGAGTTGAGTATAGATGTATCGCAATGTATCAAAGCCTCAATATCTAGGCATACATACATAGGAATATATAGAGCTTTATTTGCAAATGCAACATCTGCAAAGATTACGCTGCCTTGGGTCTTTGTAATATCATTTTTTCACTATGTATATTGTATAACGTTCATATATTTCTGTGCATAAATTGGTGTGCGGCGTATCGTCGGGCACAGTTTCTTTTGTATTTACTACTTGGAAGGTTCCTCATTTCTGCGTCCCCCTGCCTGGTTTTCAATTACAGAACAGCGCATCCCATTACAATGCTGGAACGTGGGGAATTGTCCAAGGGCAGCTGAGGCCGCTCCTCGCCCCGAGGGTCTACACTCTGCCCATGGTCCGCTCCATCGGGAAGACCATGGTCCAAGGGAAGAACTACGGGCCGCAGATCACAGTCAAAAGGATCTCAACAAGGTCGGTGTCTGCAGGCTGCTCTGCTGGGGGTGGGGGCAGTCCCTGGGAGCCATGCGTGGCTGCCCTTTCTGCCCTCGTCAGGGTGGAATTTGGGTACTCCGTCAGTGGCTGCTTTGTGATGAGTCTTCTAACTGTGGCCTCTGTCTGTCTCTCTCTGTGTGTGTGTCTCTCTTTCTCTGTGTCTGTCTCTGTGTGTGTGTCTCTCTCTCTCTGTGTCTCTCTCTCTCTGTGTCTCTTGTCTCCCTTTCTGTGTCTCTGTTTGTCTCTCTGTGTCTGTCTCTCTCTGTGTGTCTCTTGTCTCTCTCTCTCTCTGTGTCTCTGTCTCTCTGTCTCTGTCTCTCTCTCTCTCTGTGTCTCGTCTCTCTTTCTGTGACTCTGTTTGTCTGTCTCTCTGTGTGTCTCTTGTCTCTCTCTGTGTGTGTCTGTCTCTCTGTGTGTGTCGTCTCTCTTTGTCTCTCTCTTTCTGTGTGTCTCTTGTCTCTCTCTCTGTGTCTCTGTCTGTCTCTCTCTCTGTGTCTCTGTCTCGCTCTCTCTGTGTCGGTCTCTCTGTGTGTTTCTTGTCTCTCTGTGTCTCTGTCTCTCTCTCTCTGTGTCTCTGTCTCTCTCTATTTGTGTCGTCTCTCTCTGTCTCTCTCTCTCTCTGTGTCTCTTGTCTCTCTCTGTGTGTCTCTGTCTCTCTCTCTCTGTGTCTCTCTGTGTGTGTCATCTCTCTCTCTCTCTCTCTGTGTTTCTTGTTTCTCTCTCTGTGTCTCTGTCTGTCTCTCTCTCTTTGTGTCTCTTGTCTCTCTCTGTGTGTCTCTGTCTCGCTCTCTCTGTATCTGTCTCTCTGTCTGTCTGTCTCTCTGTGTGTGTCGTCTCTCTCTGTCTCTCTCTGTGTCTCTGTCTCTCTCTGTATCTGTCTCTCTGTGTGTCTCTTGTCTCTGTCTCTCTCTCTGTGTCTCTTGTTTCTCTCTCTCTGTCTCTGTCTGTCTCTCTCTCTCTGTGTGTCTCTTGTCTCTCTCTCTGTGTCTCTGTCTTGCTCTGTCTGTCTGTCTGTCTCTCTTCTTTCCAAAAGAGGTCGGAAGTGCAAGCCGATTTTCGTCCAGATAGCCCGGCAGGTGGTCAAGCTCAACGCTTCCGACCTCCGCTTGCCCTCCCGTGCCTGGAAAGTGAAGCTGGTTGGCGAAGGTGCCGACGATGCCGGGGGCGTCTTTGATGACACCATCACAGAAATGTGCCAGGTGCGCCAGTTCCGCCTGTCCGCTTCCCATTACTCTGCTCTCCTCCTCTGGTTCAGCGGCCTCTGTGCTGGGGGTGGGTGGGGGTGTCTCAAGCTTGTATGTCATCCCAGCCCTTGACAGTTCTGAATAGGATGCCAGCCTGGCGCAAAATCCAAAATGGAGTTTGGGTGTGTGTGGAGGCGGGTCGAATGCTGAACCATGAGATGACAGGTGAAGCTCTGCTGAAGCTATGTTGTCATTCTGAGATGGATGAATGAAGGGATAAGGCAGGGGTGGCGAAATTGTGGCTTGGGAACCACATGTGGCTCTTTCATACAAGTTGTGTGGCTCCTGAAGCCCCCACCGGCCAATTGGCTGACTTGGAGAAGGCATTTCTCCCTTTAAATCATTTATCTGAGCCAAGCCAGCTGGTGGCTTGAATGCATGCAAAGTTAAAGTAGCTTTCTTTCCACCTCTAACTCACTGAAAATGTCAAGACAGTGTGCGATTGCAATAAAAAAAGGCCAAGGATATGCTGGGAATTATTAGGAAGGGAATTGAAAACAAATCAGCCAGTATCATAATGCCCCTGTATAAATCGATGGTATGGCATCATTTGGAATACTGTGTGCAATTCTGGTCACTGCACCTAAAAAGGATATTATAGCCTTGGGAAAAGTCCAGAAAAGGGCAACTAGAATGATTAAAGGGTTGGAACACTTTCCGTATGAAGAAAGGTTAAAACGTTTGGGGCTCTTTAGCTTGGAGAAAGGTCGACTGCGGGGTGAGATGATAGAGGTTTACAAGATTATGCATGGGATGGAGAAAGTACAGAAAGAAGTCCTTTTCTCCCTTTCTCACCATACAAGAACTCATGGGCATTCAATGAAATTGCTGAGCAGTTGGGTTAAAATGGATAAAAGGAAGTACTAATTCACCCAAAGGGTGATTAACATGTGGAATTCACTGCCATAGGTGGTGGCGGCGGCTACAAACATAGCCACCTTCAAGAGGGGATTGGATAAAAATATGAAGCAGAGGTCCATCAGTGGCTATTAGCCACGGTATATATATGTTTGTGTGTGTGTATATGTATGTATGTATGTGTGTGTATGTATGTATATATATATATACACACACACACATATTGGCCACTGTGTGACACAGAGTGTTGGACTGGATGGGCCATTGAACTGATCCAACATGGCTTCTCTTATGTTCTTATGTTCTCCCACCTCTCTCCCCCATCTATTTTCCTTCCTTCCTTCCTTCCTTCCTTCCTTCCTTCCTTCCTTCCTTCCTTCCTTCCTTCCTTCCTTCCTTCCTTCCTTCCTTCCTTCCTTCCTTCCTTCCTTCCTTCCTTCCTTCCTACCTACCTACCTACCTACCTACCTACCTACCTACCTACCACTAACATTCATGTCTTGGGGCTCTAAAACAATTGATATTTTATTCTATGTGGCTGTTACGTTAAGCAAGTTTGGCACCCCTAGTGTAATGTATATTATATTAAAGTATAAAGTATTAAAGTATATTTTATACTTCACAATACGCCTAGAAAAATTGAATGTAAAAAATGGCAACTTGTGATGAGGGGATCCCGCATTGGGCCAGGCTGTTTTTCTCTGCAAAGGGGAGCAAAAGAAGCCCTCGCGGATACAGAGATCTTTCTGAATGGTATTAGGCGGCTCACTTCTCTGCTTTGGTGTCTTGGATACTGCATCAAACACCTTCTCCTCTCTCTTAATTCCCAAGGAACTTGAAACGGGTGTCGTCGACCTGCTGATTCCTTCCCCCAACGCCACAGCCGAAGTTGGCTACAACAGAGATCGGTGAGTGGCAGAACGCTTGCTTCTTGAACCAAGATTTCTTACTGGTGGTGGTGATGGAGATAGAAGATGATGATGATGATATTGGATTTATACCCCGCCCTTCACTACCCAAAGGATTCTCAGAGCAGCTTACAGTCTCCTTTCCATTCCCCTCCCAACAGACACCCCGTGAGGTAGGTGGAGCTGAGAGAGCTCTGACAAAAACTGCTCTTGAGAGGAACAGCTCTGACAGAGTTATGACTGACCCAAGGTCACTCCGGCAGCTGCATGTGGAGGAGAAACCAAACCTGATTCTCCCAGATAAGAGTCAGCCTGCTTAACCACTACACCAAACTGGCTCTCTGTGTAGCATTAAGGGAGTCAGAAAGAAGGAAGTGCTGCTGCGGTTCTGGAGCCCATCTTCCCCAGCACTGTGCTCTGGGGATCCTCTTGGAGAATCTGGATTCTGCTGGACTTTCTTGCCCGTCCAGCCTGGTTCTTGGCAGTGTCATGGGCTCCCTTGGGTGAAAATCTACCACTGAAGGCACCCCACTTTCCTCTCTTTGCACTTGTCCGCCTGTCATCACACCGCTGGCTGTGAAGCAGACGCTGAGTCCTCGTTTGTTTAGGACTATCCCACAGTTGGGCTGCTGGGCTGCCCCCCCCCCCCCCAAGTCAGATTTTGTCCCCCCGACCCCAGTCCTTCTGCTCTTGGAAGCGTTTTCAGGGAGCGTCCCGCTGCGGTCTGGCCAGGCATGGCGCGTTCACGTCAGTTGGCTAGAATCACAACAAAGAAAGACCGTAGCTAGTTATTAAATGTAACTTCCTCCTTCGAGGAGCTGAAGGCGTCATGTGGGGTGTCAGCCCACCCCACAGATGCTATCGTAGAATCATAAGAGTTGGAAGGGACCTCCTGGGCCATCCAGTCCAACCTCCTGCACAAATACCTCCCCCCCCCCCCCTCCAGACACATGCACATCCCCAGTGACCCCTGTTCCATGCCCAGAAGATGGCAAAAAAGTCCTGGATGGCTGCCTGACTCCAAAATGGCCATCAGCCTTTCCCTTGGCATGTAAGGAAGGGCATGTAAGAGAACCAAACACTGATGCAGCCCTTCCGGCCCTCCTCATGGTCATTAGGACAACCGTGGGAGGAAAGCTTGGCGGACAGGTAATGATGGGTCGTTCAGTCTTCCCCTGAGCTTCATAGCAGTGTGTGTGTGGGTCAGGGAGGGTGGAATTTGAACGAAGCCTCCCCCCCCATCCTTCCTAGTATTGCCATTCCTCCACATTGGGTCTTCACAGCCTGGGAAGTCAAGTTGTGCTGAGTAGGGGGGGGGGGGTGCACAGGTGGCTACAGAAAGGTCCAGAACATGTTTGGGGGATGGGGGGAAGGGGAGCTGTCTGTGCAGGTAAATGTTCCTCCCAAGTGGGTGGGGAGGAAGAGGAACAAAAGGGCATTCGTCTGTCGTTAAGGCCCCCCTCCCCGAGGGCGCAGGCTCTTGGTTGTGATCGCAAGGGAAGCCCGGGTGTCACCTTTGTGCGCTTTTGTCATCTCCCCGCTCAGGTTCCTCTTCAACCCTTCGGCCTGCTCGGACGAGCACCTGCTGCAGTTCAAGTTCCTGGGCATCCTGATGGGCGTGGCCATCCGGACCAAGAAGCCCCTGGACCTCCACCTGGCCCCGCTGGTCTGGAAGCAGCTCTGCTGCATCCCGCTGGCCCTGGAGGACCTCGAGGAGGTGGACCTTCTCTACGTGCAGACCCTCAACAGCATTCTTCACATTGAAGACAGCGGGATCATGGAGGAGAATTTCCACGAGGTCAGTGGCGGTCCCTTTCTGCGGTCTGGTCTTCCTCCTCGAGTCAGAGGGCGGCTGCAGGCAGAGCCCGCTGGAGCCCCCATCTGCGTGGTCCACGGGGCAGACCTTCTCGTGGGGCGCCACGTTGATTTTTGTGCCAAAACAGGCCCTGGGGGATCTTTCCAGTTGGGCTTGAGTGGTACATGTGAGCTTGTCCCTTAGTCTGCTGCGCGGGGGTGGGGGGGCTACTGGCAGCAGCTCTCCAGGTTCTCAGGCACAGGCCTTTCACACCACCTACGCTTAGGGTCGCCAGGTCCAATTCATGAAATATCTGGGGACTTTGGGGGGTGGAGCCAGAAGACTTTGGGGCTGAAGCCAAGAGACTGGGGGTGGAGCCAGGAGACATGGGGGTGGGGTCAGGAGACTTTGGGGATGGAGCCAGGAGACATGGGGGTGAGGCCAAGAGACTTTGGGGCTAGAGCCAGGAGACTTTGGGGGTGGAGCCAGGAGACATGGGGGTGAGGCTAAGAGACTTTGGGGCTGGAGCCAGGAGATATGGGGTGGAGCCAGAAGACTTTGGGGGTGGAGCCAGGAGACTTTGGGGGTGGAGCCAGGAGACATGGGGGTGAGGCTAAGAGACTTTGGGGCTGGAGCCAGGAGATATGGGGTGGAGCCAGAAGACTTTGGGGGTGGAGCCAGGAGACTTTGGGGGTGGAGCCAGGAGACATGGGGGTGAGGCCAAGAGACTTTAGAGCTGGAGCCAGGAGATATGGGGTGGGGCCAAGAGACATGGGGGTGAGGCCAAGAGACTTTGGGGGTGGGGCCAGGAGACTTTGGGGGTGGAGCCAGGAGACATGGGGGTGAGGCCAAGAGACTGGGGGTGGAGCCAGGAGAATGGGGTGGAGCCAGGAGACATGGGGGTGAGGCCAAGAGACTTTGGGGGTGGGGCCAGGAGACTTTGGGGGTGGAGCCAGGAGACATGGGGATGGAGTCAGGAGCCAGGTTGTGACAAAGGGAGTTCTGGCCATCACAGAGCAGTGTTGGCAACAATAAGGGAAGAGTGTGCGGTTGAAACAACCCTCTGCAGCTGTGTGTGTGTGTGTGAGAAAAGATGAAAACCGCAAAGGAGGGGATGGCAGCAGCACACGAAAACGTGGCGCATAACCCCAAACAAAAGCAGGTTCTGGGAGCAAACCCAGGCCCAATTGAGGTCCTGGTCAGCCAGCCCCAGAGGTGCTGAGAATGGGGCGCGTCCCCTCCCCTCCTGCAAATAATTGCATTTCTGCAGGGCAGAGGAATTGCTGACCAGTGGCAGGGCCGGCTTGGCCATTCTCTGACGGCAGGGATTCTCGCAGGAGAGAACAGGAGCAGGTGGGCTCCACAATTTCCTCCACCCCTCCCTGCTGCCCGTGAAAGAGGGTTCCCAGGGCAGAACCAGGCTGGAGTGCTGGAAGCTGCTGTCCTGGCTTATTTCCTCGGGAAGTTTCTCCGTGTCCCCACAGTCCTTCCACCACTGTGCCTGAGGCTCTGTTCCTTTCTGTATTTTCCAGCTCACGTGGAGTTTTGTGGTTTTTATGGTGCGTGGGAGCTTAGATTAGATTAGATTAGATAATTTTATTTATATCCCGCCCTCCCCGCCGGGGCAGGCTCAGGGCGGCTAACAGTAACAGTAACATTCCATTGTATAAAAACAAGGTTACATTCAACATTAAAATTCTAATAGATTTAAAATTAATTACAGTTATAAAAGTGCTAATGCTATTGCTATTTGTTCTTTATTATGATGGCGGTATCATTAGTACTTAATTTTCTACATCATCGAAAGCCAGTCGGAAGAGGAAAGTCTTGCAGGCCCTGCGGAATTGTTCAAGATCCCGCAGGGCCCGCATTTCCTCTGGAAGTTGGTTCCATAAGCTCGGGGCCACAGAGGAGAAGGCCCGATTGCGGGTGCATTGCAACTTCACCTCTCTTGGTCCGGGGATAGTCAGCAAGTTTTTTCCAGCTGACCTCAGTGCTCTCTGGGGTTCATATAGGGAGAGACGGTCCCTGAGGTAGACAGGTCCTCGACCATATAGGGCTTTAAAGGTAATGACCAGCACTTTGTAACGAACCCGGTATATAAGCTGCCTCAAGGACTTTGGAACGCCCTCTGTCGGTGTCTTCCCCCAATGAGTGAAGACTTTTAAAATTATTATTTCATTTGGCGCATCCCCGATAACGGTTATCGTTGTTCACTTATGTGTTTTTACTGAATTACTGTAATTACTGTTTTTACTCAATTACTGAATTGAGCTTTGTTGAATAATCTTACTATTTTAAATGTTTTTAGCCGTTCTGGTGTTTTTATGCTTACCGCTCTGGGGGCCGCGATCAGGAGGAAATGTGGAATAAAACTGTTCTAAGTAAATACACATGACAAAAGTGCTAAACAAATGCATTTTACACTACATCACCCAGGGCTGCCTCTTTGTGCCTAGTGGCACAAAATCAAGATGAGATGTTGCTCTGTTTTACACACCGTTTCCCCAAAGCCTTTATATTTTTTACAGCCCAGACCTGTTTGCTGATCCGAGTGGAGTCAGGAGCTGCAGAGCCCTTGGTGGGCCCCTCGGCCTGAACAGCCTGTCTTTTGTTTTCCTGCTAGATGATTCCTCTGGATTCTTTTGTGGGCCAGAGTGCCGACGGGAAAATGGTTCCCATAATCCCTGGTGGGAACAGCATCCCCCTGACCTTCTCTAACAGGAAGGAATACGTGGAGAGAGCCATCGAGTACAGACTCCATGAAATGGACCGTCAGGTGAGAGGATCTGACCCAAAACACACTTGCATAGAATCCTAGAGTTGGAAGGGACCTCCAGGGTCATCGAGTCCAACCCCCTGCACAATGCAGGAAACTCACAAACACCTCCCCCTAAATTCACAGGATCTTCATTGCTGTCAGATGGCCATCTAGCCTCTGTTGAAAAACCTCCAAGGAAGGAGAGCCCACCACCTCCCAAGGAGGAAGCCTGTTCCACTGAGGAATCGCTCTAACTGTCAGGAAGTTCTTCCTAATCATAGAATCCTAGAGTTGGAAGGGACCTCCAGGGTCATCGAGTCCAACCCCCTGCACAATGCAGGAAACCCACAAACACCTCCCCCTAAATTCACAGGATCTTCATTGCTGTCAGATGGCCATCTGGCCTCTGTTGAAAAACCTCCAAGGAAGGAGAGCCCACCACCTCTCAAGGAGGAAGCCGGTTCCACTGAGGAACCACTCTAATGGTCAGGAAGTTATTCCTAATGTTGAGCCGGAAATGCTTTTAATTTCAACCCCTTGGTTCTGGTCCTACCTTCCGAGGCCACAGAAAACAATTCCACTCCATCCTCTTTAGGACAGCCCTTCTAGGACTTGAAGATGATGATCATGTGCTGACCTTCTGACTGCTTGTGTTGGACTTTTCAAAAAGCATTCTACGTTGCTTATTTATTTATTTAATTTCTATGCCGCGTTCCCCACCAAAGGCAGGCTCAGGACAGCTCACAGGTTACAGGTCACACCATCCGATTAGTGCGACCGACAGGGTAAACAACAATTAAAAACATAAAACCAATTACTGAAAGACCTGCATGTGCTACTATCATGACTTCAGACAGCGATTAAATTCCAATGGTGGTAAGTCGCTACGTCAGCTGTTCTGAGAGGTCCCAGAATCGCCATAGCGTGGTGAGGTAGAACCATTGGTAGTGCTTTATGGGCCAATCCCGTTGCTGCAGGTGTCGCCGTCATGAAAATGCATGCCGGAAGAGTGCCGTTTTGCAGGCCCTGTGGAAGCTCTCGCTTAAGATCCGCCCCGTGTTTGGCTTGCACGGCAATTCTTTGTGGGTATCCTTGACAATAAAGGTGCTCAGTATCTTTTTTTGGCCATCAGTATCCAACATAGAGGGCCTGTAAGACAGCTGTTCCGCCAGGCGTTTAGTTGAGGCAAGCGGGCATCCTTTACTCTGTTGCCTATACCAGGGGTGGCCGACGGTAGCTCTCCAGATGTTTTTTGCCTACAACTCCCATCAGCCCCAGCCAGCATGGCCAGTGGCTGGAGCTGATGGGAGCTGTAGGCAAAAAAACGTCTGGAGAACTACCGTTGGCCACCCCTGGCCTATACCATCGGTTGTCCTCCCCCACATTGATTTTTTAATCTGAACCACTGTATCCGGGTCCCTGAACGATTATACCCAGGCCTCAGATTCAGTGGAAGCCTTTCTGAGAGTTCCGCCTCCTCCTTCTGAGAGTTCCACCTCCTCCTGAGAGTTCCACCTCCCCCTGAGAGTTCCTCCTCCTCCTTCTGAGAGTTCCACCTCCTTGTCCATTGAATAGTAGGTGCAGCTGCATAACAATCCCTGGATGAGCTCCACCACCTCTTTTTCTACAAAGCGACTCCTGATTATACCTAAATCTGCACTGTGTGCCTGCCCGCCTTTCTTATATAACGTTGATATATAATGCTGTTGCTTTAATTGTAGTTATTGGTTTTTACTGCGTGCGATGGCTTTTCTTTGTATGTGATCCGCCCTTCGCCCATCTGGGAAAGGGCAGAATATAAATAGGCCAAATAAATAAATAGAGTTATGTTTTCTACATAAGCCTCGCCTTCTCTTTGGACGGCAGGTGGCCGCGGTGCGGGAGGGGATGTCGTGGATCGTGCCGGTCCCTTTGCTCTCCCTCCTGACCGCCAAGCAGCTGGAGCAGATGGTCTGTGGGATGCCCGAGATTTCCGTCGACGTCCTGAAGAAGGTGGTGCGCTACAGGGAGGTCGACGAGCAGCACCAGCTGGTCCAGTGGTTCTGGCACACCCTGGAGGAGTTCTCCAACGAGGAGCGAGTCCTTTTCATGAGGTTCGTGTCGGGGAGGTCTCGCCTGCCAGCCAACACAGCGGATATTTCTCAGCGTTTCCAAATCATGAAGGTTGATCGGGTAAGACGCCGCTTCCCCTTTTCCCCCTTAACTCTCCCCACCCGCTGATTTGGCAAAAGGAAGCCGGGATTGAAACGGCCCCGTCTTCATGACAAAATTGGAAGGGGCCATCAAAAAGCCGGTTCAGGGAAGCGGTGTTAATCCAGTTTCCCCAGATTGGGCGCACACTGCCTCCGTGGCCATGAAGATAATCCCGTAGGTGAGATATTCGGACTCTCGGGGCTTGAAACAAGCTCCAGGTCTCAAAAGGCATGCGTGTTCTGTAGAGGTGTGAATAACTCATGCAGGCACAGGGCAGGTGACTTGGTCAGCCCACAGGAAGCGAACTTTGCTATCGTTCCAGGGGCAGAGCCTCCTTCAAGCCAGAACTTTGTAGTAAAGAACCATTCGGGTGGGTGGGGCTGTGGGTGGGGTGGGGGAACTGTTTGCATTCCTCCTCTACCCAGAATCCTTATAGACAGTGGAGTGTGTGAGCATGCTCAGAAACTCAGCTTTTCCTGAACTGAAATGGGAGAGAACCATCTGGGTAGGTGGATCTGCTCCCCCCCTCCCTTCCCGCAGCAGACCCACCCACCCAAATGGTTCTCTCCCATTTCAGTTTACTGTTTACAGACGGTGGAGTGTCTGAGCATGCTCAGAAACTCAGCTTTTCCTGAACTGAAATGGGAGAGAACCATTTGAGTGGGTGGGTCTGCTTTTGGGGGGGGGGACCATTTACATTCCTATTCCCAGAATCCTTGTAGACAGTGGAGTGTCTGAGCATGCCTAGAAACTCAGCTTTTCCTGAAATGGGAGAGAACCATTTGGGTGGGTGGGTCTGCTGGGAGGGGGGACCGTTTACATTCCTATCCCCAGAATCCTCGTAGACAGTGGAGTGTCTGAGCATGCCTAGAAACTCAGCTTTTCCTGAAATGGGAGAGAACCATTTGGGTGGGTGGGTCTGCTGGGAGGGGGGACCGTTTACATTCCTATCCCCAGAATCCTTGTAGACAGTGGAGTGTCTGAGCATGCCTAGAAACTCAGCTTTTCCTGAAATGGGAGAGAACCATTTGGGTGGGTGGGTCTGCTGGGAGGGGGGACCGTTTACATTCCTATCCCCAGAATCCTCGTAGACAGTGGAGTGTCCGAGCATGCTTAGAGACTCCGCTTTTCCCGAATTGAACCGCGAGGGTTTTGCCCACCTTTAGAAAGAGAAGTGGCTTGTGCCCGGGGTTTTTTTTTTATGTCGGATGGGTGCCTGACGGTTGTCTGCCTTTCTTCTCTTCCCCGCCTGCAGCCTTATGACAGCCTGCCTACCTCACAGACCTGTTTCTTTCAACTGAGGCTTCCCCCCTATTCCAGTCAGCTAATCATGGCCGAGCGTTTGCGCTATGCAATCAACAATTGCAGGTCTATCGACATGGACAATTACATGCTGTCCCGCAACGTGGACAACGCCGAGGGCTCGGACACAGATTATTGACTCTGTGCACACCCCCACCCCCACAAAAAGACAACGACAAAGCCCATCTTTCTCTCTCTCTCCTCCTCGCACATAGTGTCCCATCTCCGAGTTCAATGTTGACGCCATTTTATGGTAACGATAGATGTTTTAGAAACCGACCGACCAGTGGCCACCTTTTTAGTTGCGATAAATGTAATGAAACTTAGATGTGTTTATTTTATTTTTTTGGTGATTGTAAACAAAGGTAAGCGAAACTGAGATCAAACAACAGGGTTCCCCCCTCCCTTCCCTTCCCCCCATATATATTTTTTTTTTTGGTTCTCTTTTGCATGGAGCCTTTTCTTGGTGCGTTTTGTTGGGACAGGTGCGTTCGTCGAGCCCCTCCCCAAGTGAACACAAAGAGTTGTACATTGTGTATAATTGTTCATTAGAAAGGACAGTTTTACATGAATATTCATATATTTATTTTTGTTTTGATTTGAAATGCCTGTGCAGGGTTCCTTATGCAGAGACAAATAAAAAAAGAAAAGAAAAGCGCGAATTGAAGAACTGAATGCAAGGCGGGAGGGGGGATTTTTTTTGCTCTTCGACGGGTCAGCCACTCAGCCTTCGGAGTGGAGCCGGCCCCAGAATCGACTTTGCCATTTGGGCCTTCCTGCTTGCCCTACTTTTTGAAGTCTCCCGTCGTGGGTTGTTTCTGGTGCTTTTATGGGGGGGAGGGAGGGAGGGATTGCTGTCCTTTCAGCATCACGATGCATTTTTTTTAGAGGGGGGGGATTGTTGTCCTTTTGAGATCAGACTGACAGCTGGAAACAAGTGTGGTGGTACTGAAGCAGCTAGGCAGGGAAGCAGAAAGGAGGAGGGAGGGGGAAGATTGCCCCCCCCCCGTGGTGGAAGGGCAGAGAGGTCAGCTGGGAGGGGGGGCTGAAAGACTAATGTCAAAATGGCCACCCTGCAGAAGCCAAACTTTACGTGCTGTTCCGGCCTTATTAAATCCTACACAAGAGACAATAACGTGGGATCCAGGGCAATCTCAGCAGCCGCATCCCGCTTGTTGCCTTTGCTGACAAATCAGAAAATTTAGCCTTTTCCCGATGCGTGGTGAACTCTGTGGCTACAAGGCCAGAAGCAGATGGGTGTGAACACGATTTCATTCTCTGTTGATTTTGGGTTGTTTGTGGGGAAACTAATCGCCTTGAAAGAGCCCCGTGGCACAGAGTGGTAAAGCTGCAGTACTGCAGGCCTAAGCTCTGCTCATGACCTGAGTTCGATCCCCGGCAGAAGCTGGTTTCAGGTAGCTGACTCGAGGTTGACTCAGTCTTCCATCCTTCCGAGGTCGGTTAAAGGAGTCCCCAGCTTGCTGGGGGTAAAGCGTAGAGGACTGGGGAAGGCAATGGCAAACCACCCCGTAAAAAGTCTGCCGTGAAAACGCTGTGAAAGCAACGTCACCCCAGAGTTGGACACGACTGGTGCTTGCGCAGGGGACCTTTCCTTTCCTTGCTGGGGGGAAAGTATAAAAGACTGGGGAAGGCAAAGGCAAACCACCCCGTAAAAAGTCTGCCATGAAAACGTGAAAGCAATGTCTCCCCAGAGTCAAAAATGACTGGTGCTTGCACAGGGGACTAGCTTTACCTTTTTTTTTAATCACCTTGAACTAATCATCTTAATAGCTGATGGGCAAACAGAACTCCTGGAGGTTGGGGGGGGGGGGGAGTCTTAAGGGAAGTGCAGTGGTGTGTGTTTAGGCTAGACTAGAGAGAGAACGCTGCTGGATAATGGCCACTGAGGTGTGTGTTTTATTTTCACCAAATAATTTATTTCAGTAGAAATTAACAAGCATAGCAGATGCAAACCCTTTGGGGAATGAAAGATGCAACTCCTTTCCTCAGTGCTTGGGTTTTTTTGGAGATGATCACAAGTTGAGATTTTGGTAAGGACCATAATGTACATGTCTTATTGGCTGTTGGCACATCACCTGTCGTTGTGATGGTCCAGAATTCCACTGGAGATCTTTTTCAGAAGCCATTGTGCAAACACGCTGCTAAAGTCTTCGTTTTATGAAAAGGAAACGGAAAACTCCTTGGCCGCTTGGCAAAGCGACGTCCCTCTCGGCTTCTAAAACTTCCAGGCACGAGGTGACCAAAATCCGAGGTCCTCTAGAGATGGGTTGATTGTCAGTGAAGTCACACGAGAGAATTTCCTAGTGGTTGTTTCCATACAGATGCTGACAATTTTCAAGATCCCTGAATCTGTAAGCCCACCCATAACAGGACGCTCCTAGTACCACAGCAGTTTCTTCGCTGTTCTGTCAGATGTCCAGATGTCGCCCGGTTTTTGGTCTGGGATCATGTCCGCACTCCTCTCCGCTTTCAGAGCGACTGCAGGACGCTTTTTCCGGAATCTCTGCAAACCGGCCCGGGTGATGTTCCTGCAGAAATCCACCCGCAGCGTTCGTAAAGAGTCAGCGTAGAGGACAGCGGCTTCCAGAGTCCGGTCGCTGATCCGGACGCAGTTTTCCAGTTGGAGGATCTTGAGGCAGGGGCAGCTCCGGAGCAACGATACCACTGCTTCGTCCGTGACGTGGCCACACCCCGAAAGGCTCACGGCCAGAAGATTTGGGCATCTGAAAGCATGAACACGGCAGGTTAAAGAGATGGACCATCTATGGCCTGTCCTTCCTCCATCCACTACAGTATTTCCAAAGTGCATGGAACCCAGCACCAGCTACCCACCGCAGCTTCCTGGCCAGCTCAGGGGATACCTACTGACCACCCACAGCTGCCATTTCCAGGGTTTGAGCTTTCGAGAGTCAAAGCTCTCTCTGCCAGGGATTCTTGAAGAAGAAGATGATATTGGATTTATATCCTGCCGTCCACTCCGAATCTCAGAGCGGCTCACAATCTCCTTTCCCTTCCTCCCCCACAACAGACACCCTGTGAGGTAGATGAAGATATTGGATTTATATCCCGCCCTCCACTCCAAAGAGTCTCAAAGCGGCTCACAATCTCCTTTCCCTTCCTCCCCCACAACAGACACCCTGTGAGGTAGATGAAGATATTGGATTTATATCCCGCCCTTCACTCTGAAGAGTCTCAGAGCGGCTCACAATCTCCTTTCCCTTCCTCCCCCACAACAGACACCCTGTGAGGTGGGTAGGGCTGAGAAAGCTCACTCAGAAGCTGCCCTTTCAAGGACATCTCTGCAAGAGCTATGGCTTGTCCCATTCTAGCAGCTGCGAGTGGAGGAGTGGGGAATCAAACCCGGTTCTCCCAGATAAGAGTCCGCACACTTACACCAAACTGGCTGTGGGTCTGTAGAAACAGACTGAATTGAAGCAGATATATTTGGGGACGCAGCTGGGGGCGACTACGGTGGCAGAAAGCGCCGTCACGTCACAGGTGACTTATAGCAACCCTGGAGGGTTTTGAAAGCAAGTGGTGTTTGGAAGTGGTTTGCCACTTGCCTGCCCCTCCGTAGCAGCCTTGGACTTCTCCGGTGGCCTTTCCCCTGCAAACAGTAACCAGGGCCAGCCTTGCGTGGGTTCTCGAGATCCAATGAGGTCAGGCTCGCCTGGACTACCCACGTCAAGGCTTTCTTCTTTAGAGGCGGGGCTTCGGAGAGGGGGCAGGAGCGGAGGCGTCTTTAAATGCTGCACAAACTGCACTGGCTACCCCTTGAGTATCGGATCCATTTCAAAGTGTTGCTCCTTACCTTTAAGGCCCTTTACAGCCTGAGGCCTGCATATCTTTGGGACTGCCTCTCCCCATCTGACCCCCCCCTACCCCGGGTTCTGAGATCAGCTGCACAACATCTTGTGGTCCTTAGGATGCCCAGCTGGCTTCAATGAGGGCCAGGGCCTTTTTGGTCCGGGCCCCTACCTGGTGGAATGAACTCCCGCTAGTGATCTGGGCTCTACGGGACTTATCTAAGTTTTGCAGGGCCTGTAAGGAGGAGTTCTTCCAGCGGGCGTCCCCTGAAATCATCGCTCCCCGCCCCCAGAACCTTATATGAACATAAGAGAAGCCATGTTGGATCAGGCCAATGGCCCATCCAGTCCAACACTCTGTGTCACATAACATAAGAGAAGCCCTGTTGGATCAGGCCAATGGCCCATCCAGTCCAACACTCTGTGCCACACAGTGGCCTATATATATCAGGCCAATGGCCCATCCAGTCCAACACTCTGTGCCACACAGTGGCATATATATATATATATATATATGTGAAGTGGCCAAGTTTGCGGATGACACTAAATTGTTCAGGGTGGTGAGAACCAGAGAGATTGTAAGGAACTCCAAAGGGATCTGTTGAGGCTGGGTGAGTGGGCGTCAACGTGGCAGATGCGATTCAATGTGGCCAAGTGCAAAGTAATGCACATTGGGGCCAAGAATCCCAGCTACAAATACAAGTTGATGGGGTGTGAACTGGCAGAGACTGACCAAGAGAGAGATCTTGGGGTCGTGGTAGATAACTCACTGAAAATGTCAAGACGGTGTGCGTTTGCAATAAAAAAGGCCAACGCCATGCTGGGAATTATTAGAAAGGAATTGAAAACAAATCAGCCAGTATCATAATGCCCCTGTATAAATCAATGGTGCGGTCTCATTTGGAGTACTGTGTGCAGTTCTGGTCGCTGCACCTCAAAAAGGATATTATAGCATTGGAGAAAGTCCAGAAAAGGGCAACTAGAATGATTAAAGGGCTGGAACACTTTCCCTATGAATAAAGGTTGAAACGCTTGGGACTCTTTAGCTTGGAGAAACGTCGACTGCGGGGTGACATGATAGAGGTTTACAAGATAATGCATGGTATGGAGAAAGTAGAGAAAGAAGTACTTTTCTCCCTTTCTCCCAATACAAGAACTTGTGGGCATTCAATGAAATTGCTGAGCAGACAGGTTAAAACGGATAAAAGGAAGTACTTCTTCACCCAAAGGATGATTAACATGTGGAATTCACTGCCACAGGAGGTGGTGACGGCCACAAGCATGGCCACCTTCAAGAGGGGTTTAGATAAAAATATGGCGCAAAGGTCCATCAGTGGCTATTAGCCACAGTGTGTGTGTGTGTGTGTATATATATATATATATATATATAAAAAATTTTTTTGCCACTGTGTGACACAGAGTGTTGGACTGGATGGGCCATTGGCCTGATCTAACATGGCTTCTCTTATGTTCTTAAGTACTTCCTTTTATCCGTTTTAACCTGACTGCTCAGCAATTTCATCGAATGCCCACGAGTTCTTGTATTGTGAGAAAGGGAGAAAAGTACTTATTCCTCTACCTTCTCCATCCCATGCATAATCTTGTAAACCTCTCTCATGTCACCCCGCAGCCGACGTTTCTCCAAGCTAAAGAGGCCCAAGCGTTTTAACCTTTCTTCATAGGGGAAATGCTTATGCTATGCTGAACACTACCAGCGTATATGTGGTCTAGGACTTGCTGCCAGTGATGTGGATCATGGTTTCTGTTTATTCTGCAGTGACGAGGTGATTTAGTTTGGATGTGGTTTGTTTAATATTTTGTAAGGTTTCTTAACGTCGTAAGCCGCCCAGGGCCCGCTTGCGGGATAGGGCAGGGTATAAATTGAAAAATTAAATGCCTCCTCAATGGCTTCAGCCTTCCCCAGCGTGCCTGCTGCGGTAGGCACGCCGGAGAAGGCCCCGGGAGCTCCTGAAGGGCTGTCGAGATGTGTGCCTTGAATCCTGCCTGTGGTTGGGGAGGGCTCGCGTGACTCTTCTAAGCCAGCCTGAAGCCGGCAGGGCTGGAGTAACAATTAGGCCAAGTAGGCACTGGCCTATGGGCCCCCATGCCATTAATGGCCCCATGTCAGCTCCCCCACCCCCGCCCGTGCAACCAGCAGCTGAGTTACTCTGTGCCCAGCTTGCCCGGTGCAGCTGCTGCTGGCGTTGTCGCCCAGTTTGCCTCTCTCTGCCTCTCCCCCCCGCAGCTTAGTAAAAGGGGCTTTTAAGAAGGTGGCTGCAGTTGGGGCCGTGGGCGGCAGGGCGGGTTCTCCGACTCCGAGATAATTTGCAAGGGGCTCCCAAGATTTTGACTGCCTAGAGGTCCCCGCGGGGTTCCATCCGGCACCAGAAGCGGGTGTCCGTTTGCCAGTTCTTGGGAGTCGTACAGCAGAGCGACTTCAGGGACAGCTAGATCTGAGCCCAGCGGCGCCTTGGGGGGTCTATGCTTACAAGAGGCAAAAACTCCTTTGACTCCCAGAAGTCTGCTCTACTGCAGACCAACGCTATATCTCTTTTAAATATATTTCTGGTCTCTTCTCTGGCACTTCTAACTATCAGTGCGATAGTTAATGCTCCCATGCTAGGAAGAGAGAGGCAACCCCCCCCCCCCCCTTTTTGGCTGCAGCTGTTGGAGCTGGTCAGAGCTTTCAGAAATGCTTGGAATGCCTGGGATAGGACTGAGTGCGTGGTGCAGGAAGGGTGGTGGGAAAGGCACTCAGGAGGACTGGCATACTAGAGCGACAAGCAGTCGGGTTAGAACGGATAAAAGGAGGTACTTCTTCACCCAAAGGATGATTAACATGTGGAATTCACTGCCACAGGAGGTGGTGGCAGCTACAAGCATAGCCAGCTTCAAAAGGGGATTGGATAAAAATATGGAGCAGAGGTCCATCGGTGGCTATTAGCCACAGCATACTATTGGAACTGTCTGGGGAAGTGATGCTTTGTATTCTTGGTGCTGGGAGGGGATGCAAAGCGGAAGGGCTTCTAGCCCCACTTGTGAACCTCCTGATGGCACTTGGGGGTTTTTTGGCCCCTGTGTGACACAGAGCATTGGACTTGATGGACCATTGGCCTGATCCAACATGGCTTTTCTTTTGTTCTTATGTCTGGGTCAAGTGATGCTCTGTATTCTGGGTGCTTGGGAGGGGCAACAGTGGGAGGGTTTCTAGTGTCCTGGCCCCACTGATGGACCTCCTGATGGCTCCTGGTTTTTTGGCCCCTGTGTGACACAGAGTGTTGGACTGGAGAGGCCAATGGCCTGATCCAACAAGGCTTCTCTTATGTGACACAGAGTGTTGGACTGGATGGGCCATTGGCCTGATCCAACATGGCTTCTCTTATGTTCTTAATTTAGCTTGCTCAAGGTGTAGAAACCTTGGCCTGGGAAAGCAGCGAGACCTGAAGGTTAGGAAATTTTTGCCTCATATTAACAGGTGTCAAAGATGATTTCAGGTGTTTACATGACAAAATGTTCATTCCTGCACAAGTAGCAACAGGAGCCTTTTGGGAGATTCCAGGGACACCCCCCCCCCCGCCCAGAAAGGGTTCTGTAATGTCTGCAGCAGGCCCTGTTTGAACATTCATCGATAGTTAAATCCTGGAGCCCATCGGGGTGCGGTGAACAACGTTCCCTCTAAACTGCAGAGTCTTGTGAGCAAAAATGCTACTTTGTGAGCTACTGGCATTTAAGTTGGGAGCTACTGCAAAAATTACTGCGCTCTGGGGTCATCCTTCCTGAGCGAAGACAAAATTCTGTGACTTGGGAGGCTAAAAAATTTGTGAGCTAGCTCAGCTTAGAGGGAACACTAGTGGTGACTCCTGTATGAGATACCCCTGTCGGCTGAAACGTTTCATAGTGGGGGGCAGAAGCGCTTACCTCTGGCAAACCTGGAGCAAAAAGTCACTGACGGTGTGTTCGTGGGTGCTGCAGATGTCCCTTTGGAAGGCCGTCTTCAGCCAGTCCTCGATGTTGCAGACTTTGACACGGCTGGAGTGCCAGGCGATGGAGAGGTGGCGCAGGGCCGGTCCCAGCACATAGTTGCCCTTGGTGAGCTCCGAAGGAGAGCGGAATTTGAGCAGAGGCCACAGCGAGGGCTCCCGGAAGACGGTCATCAAGCGGCGGCATGTCTGGCCTAAGTTTTTCCGGCTCTCTTTGTCCAGGAAAGAAAAAAGGTGGAGAAGGCATTCCCCGTTCAGCTGCGTGAGGTGCATCCCTCTCCGAGCGGGGAAGGAAGCTGTCGGAAGCCGGGTCGGCTGCCAGCACCGAGTCGCTCCCGGTCTCTTGCACAAATATGGTCGTGGGACGGAGGTTATTTTTGGCCAGCAGCTGGCGGAGAGAGGAAGGCTCAAGGGGAGGCGGGCTGCAGCCGGAGTGTCTTCTCCCCGGGGAACGGCCCCAGCAGCAACAAAATGGCTCCGTTGGATCAACTGTTGCCTTAAAAGGATCTCCCTCTTCTTCAGCCGTGTTTGTTTAGGAGGTGGCTGGTGCTTGTGTGGAGATCCAAAGCCTCTTGCTGTGCTGCTAGCAGTGGCTCTCCAGCTGGGGCAGCCATGGGTGCCTGCCAAGGCAAGGAAAAGCCGCTCTGGAGCCAGAAGACTGAGCAGAGCGTACAGCAGGCCTCCGCAGCAGCACCTTCTCTCGGGGTTGGCTGGAGGAGAGAGCCTGAGGCAGGTTCTCCTCTTGAAGGCCAAAGACTCTGGAGTATCTGGCTTGAGGTGGGGGGGACAGCTGAGGAAAACCAGTGCTAACTCCCTCCTGCTTCCAGACACCTCAGAAGAAGGAGGAGGATTGCAGATTTATACCCCACCCTTGGGTGGGGCTGAGAGAGCTCTGAAGAAGAAGAACTGCAGATTTATACCCCACCCTTCTCCCTGAATCAGAAACTCGGAGCGGCTTACAATCTCCTATGTCTTCTCCCCCCACAACAGACGCCCTGTGAGGTGGGTGGGGCTGAGAGGGCTCTCCCAGAAGCTGCCCTTTCAAGGACAACCTCTGCCGGAGCTATGGCTGATGCAAGGCCATTCCAGCAGGTGCAAGTGGAGGAGTGGGGAATCAAACCCGGTTCTCCCAGATAAGAGAGCTATGGCTGACCCAAGGCCATTCCAGCAGGTGCAAGTGGAGGAGTGGGGAATCAAACCCGGTTCTCCCAGATAAGAGAGCTATGGCTGACCCAAGGCCATTCCAGCAGGTGCAAGTGGAGGAGTGGGGAATCAAACCCGGTTCTCCCAGATAAGAGTCTGCACACTTAGAGCTATGGCTGACGCAAGGCCATTCCAGCAGGAGCAAGTGAAGGAGTGGGGAATCGAACCCGGTTCTCCCAGATAAGTGTCCACGCACTTCACCACTACACCAAACCGGCTTTAAAGGTGGCAAAAAAAGGGCAACTTTTAGGGAGTGCCCAACAAGGGAGGAAAGGACCGTTTTAGCACCAGGCGCCTAGGAAAATGCATCACGACGCACAATTAGCAGAGTTACCACCGAGAGGACGGTCACCACTGAGAAGCTGCTGGCTTAGCTCTTCGCAAAACTAGAAGAGAGACCCCCTGCAAAGAGCTCCAAGGCCTAACGCAGAGGCAGAGATGGTCAAGGAGATGGACCAGGCAGAAGGACGCTGTCTGCTCGTTACGTGCTGTAGCCTACAGCCGATGTGAGAAGGGAAAAGCTCTTCCACCAAAGGATTCCCCCCCCCTTCCCATCAAGTCATAGCTAACTTACGGCAACAGCGTAGGGCTTTCAAGGCAAGAGAACTGGTTTGCCGTTGCCTGACCCTAGACTTTTTGGGTGGTCTCCCACCCAATACTGGCCAAGGCTGACCCTGTTTCTCCAAGGAGACCAGTCTATCCAGGTCAGGGGAACAGATAGAAGCCTGTGAAAACTAAGCCCCCCCCCACCCCAACTGTGACTTTAAAGGCGGCAAAAAAGGGCAACTTTTAGGGAATGCCCAACAAGGGAGGAAAGGACCGTTTTAGCACCAGGCGCCTAGGAAAATGCATCACGACGCACAATTAGCACACTTACCACCGAGAGGGGAGGAAAAAGATCTTTTAATGGCAAATCTTCCAGAGAAATATACTTTTGAGAGCATGAATCGTGGCTGAAAGACAAAAGGGCTCTCGACTTTCTCCCCAAGGCTCAAATGCTACATTTTAATGGCAAACGCCCACAACGCCGGCACTGCGGCCTTGGGGGGCGGGGTGGCAAGCGGAGTTTTCAAGATGTCCAGGACTACGAAGAAGAAGACGACGGCAAACGAGTCAGCAACCCCATCCGGCCTGCCCTTTTGCTGCGGACTGGCAGGACTCGGCTCCATTAACACTATTTCCAAGACCCTACGCCTGGAAGCCTCAGCAGCTGAAGGGCTCCCTCGCATAGCAGAAGCACCTTCCTTTCCTTTCTAAACCACAGCAGCGATCAGCCAGACGGAAGGGGCGAGCGCAAGCCAACTTTATGTAGCAAGCAGGTACCTCGCTTGCCTTTGATCCCACAATGTCATCTAGCGGCAGAGAGTCTCCCCCCCTCCCTCGTTCTCATCGGAGACAGGCGGATACATACAACGGAGGATACAAATTCAATACTAGTCCAGGAACACCACGCTTTTTTTTTTTTGACCGCTTCAAATCTGTCGCTTTTGACATAACTCACTGAGTAAAATCCAGTGGACAAGCAAAGATCTCCACCAGGAAGAGAAAATACGTGTGTTGCCACAACTCACTGATTTAGACTGTCCGTGGGCATCTCTGGGAAAGGGGGGGGGGGGGGGCGGCAGTGCGTGCTCCGCAACCCAGAGCTGCCTCAGGAAGAGGAGGAACAAATAAGTGCATTGGAGGGTTAACGGCAGAACTCGGCCGGACAAACTGGGGGGGCCGCAAGGAAGTTAACGCTCCTCCAAAGAGGAGGAGAACGTAATGCAGAAGCAGCTGTGGAAATCGCCAACTCTTATTCCCCTGGCTAGTAAGTTGCCAGCTCGGGCCCAGCTGCAACACATTCAGCAAGAACAGGGAAGTAGGGAAATGCAGCAAACAGCCATGGCTTTCAGCGTGTTGCTGCAAAGATATTATTCCCAAATTACTGCAGCGTCCTCCAGGCAGCTGCCTTCCGGCAAGCAAGCATCTTTGAATACCTCTGGCAAAAGGCAGCCTGACGTCCCGTAACTGCCCTAAATAAAAACAGAACCAGAAATGCCAACTTTTATAAAAGTACGTGCAAGTCACAAAACACGGCTGGGTTGTACTTGTCCCAAAATCCAGCTTGCACCAAGAAACCCATCAACAGCTGGGAGAAACAGTAATGAACTTTGTTACCCCTACAGCGGACGTTCTAGCCAAGGTCTCAGCCTTGAGTTTCGGTTGTGCCCTGGCAACATGGAATGAAGAGTTCAACCCAATTTCCTAGAGGGGAGCACCGCCTGGGCTCTCCCGTTTTTGATTGTGGTACAACAAGAATTAATCCCTCCCGCCTCCTCTAAAAGGAGGGGAGAGAGCAAGCCTATGGAACAGTTTGTCTTCTCACCAACTCAGCCGCTCACTCGAGCGCCGGAGGTTGGGATGGGGACACTCTCTCCACAGGTGAAGCTAGCAGCACAGTTGCCGGCCCGCTTGGTGAGACCGCGTTTTTACCATCCCTTTGACAAGGCAGCCCGAGGTCCGCTGCAGGAAACTCACTCGGGACGTGACCCGTGGACCCAAGACCCAAGCGCGTGAGAGAGAGAGAGAGAAATCTTACATAATAACAACTCTTGTGGCTTTCATAATCGGGTCCCACATTAATCGTGCTGACTGTACGGATTCAAGTTTCTCTGATGTAAATGTGCCTTCTGAAAGCAAACGAACATTGATATAAAAAAAGTCAAAGCAACTAAAGTAGAAACTATATATATATATATATATATATATAAATTTAGTCGAAGCAGCAAATCATCTGCTGAGGGTTTGCCCCCTCCACCCTACGGTGTAACTAACGACAACCAACAAAAAAAGTAAGTTAGCTTTGTGTCCGTGTTTTAACAAATCAAAACAGCTACCCAAGAAAAAAAGTCTGAAAAGTGCACAATGAAATCAAGAGTCTCGGATCAAGTATTTGTGGAGGGTTGGAAATGTTTTGTCCGCTGGACGTGATATGCGAGAGGCGGGAAGAGGTATTAAAGTTTATCGGATGCCGACTTGGCCTGCCGGTCCACGTAGAAGAGGATGTAGGCTTTGGCTTTGACCACCGTCTCCTCGTCGGTCAGCGTCACGGTGCTGTCGTTGAAATGGAACCAGCGCCCTTCGTGAGTCGCGTAGGCTGTGTAGTGGCCGGAGCCGACTCTGAAAGCAAAAACAGCGGCGGGCTGAGCGGACGAGAAAACGGCCTCAGGGCCACGGGACTCTGCAAGGCAGCCTGGTCTCTTGAGCTGACGGGCAGCGGCTCTCCGAGGTTTCAGAGCCTTTGGAACTGACACTTTATGTGGAAAGCAGGGGCACCGCCAGCGATCCACAGGCGAGTAAGCAGTCAACATACAGGCTGGCTTTAAAGAAGCTCGATTTGAATAAGGTACCAAAGCTTTCAGGCAACTTCTTGCCTCCTCCGCCCCTTTTTAAGTACTGATTATTTAAGTATTTTGAGGGGTGGATGCAGTGGTGTTTCCACTGACCATTTAGAACAGGGGTGTCAAACGTGCAGCGTGGGTCCGGATCAGGCCCCAAGCAACTGGCTGTCATCTGCTTCCTTCTCCCTCTCTCTTGCTTCCTTCTGCATCGCAGCTTGCTTTGCCAGGTGTGCTCAATCGCACAGCAGAGCTACAGAGCAAAGCCTCTGTTTTCTCCATTGGCTAAAGCTCCTCCCTTGGAGAGAAGGGAGGGAAGGATAGCTTGCTTTGCCAGGCTCTCTCAATCGCACAGCAGAACTACTGAGTCAAGCCTCTTTTCCTTTTGTTGGCTGAGGCTCCTCCCCCTCCTGGTCCCCTGGGAAAAGAAGGAAAGAGCCAGAGTTTCCTTTGTTCAATTCCCTGGATCCCATGGGAGAGATGCAAAGAAAGCACCTTTAAGATCAACGAGTGCTAATATTTTAAGCAAGTTTTAAGTTTTTAAAAATCTGTGTTTGTCTGTGTGCTTTATAAAGTTTATATCTCTGCTCCCTGGCATGACATTTTATGGCACACACGGCCCAGTCCAACAAGCTCTCATTTATGTCAGATCCGGCCCTCAAAACAAATGAGTTTGACGCCCCTGATGTAGAAGGTGACTGTGAGATTCGTTATACACTAGTTACGAACTGATCGCACAAAGCAGCATCTCGCTACACTCCCCTTAAATCCCACACGAGTGTAATTTCACACACAAAATCCTTTTGGGTAGCCAGTCGTGCTCCCTACTTGTGTCGTCCGCATGCGCTCTCAAATCCAGCCCAGCTCCGGGCATTCCTCAAGGGGGCACCGCATGCGTCAGGTTTCCAACAGAGGGACGACGGGCTTCAGAGCACAGGAAATCTTGAACGGAGCAAGGCGGGACGGGGAATCGGTTCTCCGTTCCTAGCTGGGACCAGGGGCACAGTCACTCACCCTGAGCCGTGGTGCACGACGACAGCTGCGAGGTCATACAGGCAGTTTTCGGGGCCGCTGTTTTCTGGCTGAGGGCAAGAGACGGAGAAGGCAGAAGGTGAGCGCGCCATCCACACCTTTAAGCCTCCCCCCCCCCCGCCAATACACACACACACAGACACAGACACGCACTCTCAATTAAGTACCTCCAGCAAGTAACATTTCATATCTAGGCCTCTCAGGGGGAAGTCAACGTAAGTATCCACTTTGTTCCGCAGATACGCCGTCCAATGAAAGCGCTTCAAATGCAAGCACAGCACCTGCAGTGTTCAAGAAGACGACGACCACAGATTTATAACCCCGCCCTTCTCTCGGAATCAGAGACTCAGAGCGGCTCACAATCTCCTGTACCTTCCTCCCCCACAACAGACACCCTGTGAGGCGGGTGGGGGCTGAAAGAGCTCTGACAGAAGCTGCCCTTTCAAGGACAACTCCTACGCGAGCTATGACTGACCCAAGGCCATTCCAGTGGGGGAGTGAGGAATCAAACCCGGCTCTCCCAGATAAGAGCAGGGTTTGATTAACCACTACACCAAACCGCTAAACTTAACCACTACACCAAACTGCTACACAAAAACCCAGCAACTCATAAGAACATAAGGGAAGCCATGTTGGATCAGGCCAATGGCCCATCCAGTCCAACACTCTGTGTCACACAGTGGCCAAAAAAATTATATATATATATATATATATATATATATATATATATATATATATATATATATATATATATATATATATATATATATATATATATATATATATATATATACATACACACACACATATATATATACACACTGTGGCTAATAGCCACTGATGGACCTCTGCTCCATATTTTTATCTAACCCCCTCTTGAAGCTGGCTATGCTTGTATGGTCCATCAAGTCCAATGCTCTGTGTCACACAGGGGCCAAAAAAACCCCAAGTGCCATCAGGAGGTTCACAAGTGGGGCTAGAAGCCCTTCCGCTTTGCATCCCCTCCCAGCACCAAGAATACAAAGCATCACTGCCCCAGACAGTTCCAATAGTATGCTGTGGCTAATAGCCACCGATGGACCTCTGCTCCATATTTTTATCTAACCCCCTCTTGAAGCTGGCTATGCTTGTAGCCGCCACCCCCTCCTGTGGCAGTGAATTCCACACGTTAATCACCCTTTGGGTGAAGAAGGACTTCCTTTTACCCGTTTTAACCTGACTGCTCAGCAATTTCATCGAATGCCTATGAGTAAGAATTTCCCAATAGACACCTTTGGCCTGTATTGCAGAGCCACACAGAGTGGAGGGCATCAAAGAAAAGGTATTCAAGGAAAATAGCCTCTGTCATTTGATAAATGCCTGTGTCCTGCCTTCTGGCCCCAGCGGGGGCCCTCCAGGAGCAAAAATTCCATCCCCCAAACTCCACAACAAAAGCAAGAACAGAAGAGTATTGCAGCTCGTATTTTAGTTTAGCAAAACGAACACAGAAGGCTGGTCTCAGGATGACAGAGAATAGGGAGCTGTCCACACAGTTGAGGAAGTGAAAATGTTTTTCAAGTTCTAGGTCAGGTCAAGGATACTTATTGGAAGCTGCCATGAGAATCCAGATCCCCTTGTTCTGCCCCTCACTCACCTTTGGTAGTTTCTGAATCCAGAATTTCTTGGTGGACTTCTGCTTCTTCTTACATTTGTGGCACATGTACAGTTCGGTTTCGTCAAGTTCTTCCAGGTCTGTAAAACTGCGAAGACAATCTAGAAGACAGTGCAGCGGAGAAGAGGGTTAAGCCCATTTTGCACAGTCGTTTTCTTTTTTTAACTTCCCCACTATGAAAGAAACCAGAGTAACCAATCAGAGAAAGACCCCAGTTAAAAAACATACCCCGCAATGTGCAACTTGGTCCGTTGTCTTGGTTCTTATTACGTTTGTTTCTGAACTGACTTGGAATATCTAAAGAAAGGTCTAAACAGAGACAGACGAAATGAATGACAAATGTAAGAACAGTTTATAAGAGCCCCGTGGCGCAGAGTGGTAAAGCTGCAGTACTGCGGTCCTAAGCTCTGCTCAGAACCTAAGTTTGATCCTGGCAGAAGCTGGGTTCAGGTAGCTGGTTCGAGGTTGACTCAGCCTTCCATCCTTCCGAGGTCAGTAAAATGAGTCCCCAGCTTGCTGGGGGAGAAATGTAGATGACTGGGGAAGGCAATGGCAAACCACCCCTTAAAAAGTCTGCCGTGAAAACGTGAAAGCAACGTTGCCCCAGAGTCTATATTATATATAAATAATGTATATATTATTTATTTTCCAGTTTAATGATCATTCTGATGGATGTATTATAGGGTTTTATCTCTTTTATTGTTGCTTATGTTATATTGATAGGAGCCCCGTGGCGCAGAGTGGTAAAGCTGCAGTATTGCAGTCAGAGCCCTCTGCTCATGACCTGAGTTCGATCCCGGCGGAAGCTGGTTCAGGTAGCCGGCTCCAGGATGACTCAGCCTTCCATCCTTCCGAGGTTAGTAATATGAGTCCCCAGCCTGCTGGGGGGGGTGGAATGTAGATGACTGGGGAAGGCAATGGCAAACCACCCCTTAAAAAGTCTGCCGTGAAAACGTGAAAGCAACGTCGCCCCAGAGTAGGAAACGACGGGTGCTTGCCCAGGGGATTACCTTTTTAAGAACAGTTTATTCAAGTTTTAACAAAATACCCATCACCACTGTACAGGGACAGAGAAACCATACCTAGGAATGGGTCGAACTTTCTGGATTCCGTCCCACAGATTAAGCAGTTGACTTCATTTTGAAGGATGCCTCCAAAAATGGCAGTGACCACGGTAGAAGCTCCGTTTCTAGAAGGGGGAAGACAAGGATCAGCATTACGTGGGTTCAGGAAATGCAGCGGAGAAAGAGCCCTGGGCTGCCACCGACAGTAAGGCCCTGCAGCTTTGAGCCCCTTCTGCACCAAACTGGGAAGCAGCCAACTGCCTGAACTCAAAACTGAGCTGCTATTGCTTGGGCCAGCTGCTCACAAAACACAAGAGGTTTCGAGGCAAGCCCAAGTCAGAGACAGGCAGAAGGCGACCCACTGAAATGGAAACAGAAACTGCAGCTGCCACATACTCTTGGAGCCAAGGATCAGGTCTCCGAAGAAGACGACTGCAGATTTATACCCCGCCCTTCTCTCTGAATCAGAGACTCAGAGCGGCTCACAATCTCCTCTATCTTCTCCCCCCACAACAGACACCCTGTGAGGTGGGGGCAGATTTATACCCCGCCCTTCTCCCTGAATCAGAGACTCAGAGCGGCTCACAATCTCCTCTATCTTCTCCCCCCACAACAGACACCCTGTGAGGTTGGTGAGGCTGAGAGAGTTCTGACAGAAGCTGTCCTTTCAAGAACAACTACGAGAGCTCTGGCTGACCCAAGGCCATTCCAGCAGGTGCAAATGGAGGAGTGGGGAATCAAACCCGGTTCTCCCAGATAAGAGAGCTATGGCTGACCCAAGGCCATTCCAGCAGCTGCAAGTGGAGGAGTGGGGAATCCAACCTGGTTCTCCCAGATAAGAGAGCTATGGCTGACCCAAAGCCATTCCAGCAGCTGCAAGTGGAGGAGTGGGGAATCCAACCTGGTTCTCCCAGATAAGAGTCCATGCACTTAACCACTACACCAAACTGGCTCTCAAATTATATGTACTGCCCCTGTAGCTATCCCAACTAAGCAGAAGTCTGTAGCAACCATGACATACACAGTGAGATGTGGAAGAGGGCTGATGGTGAGAGACACTCTGTATGGATGCCAGATTAGAATTTCCAAGGAGGAACTGATATAGCAGTAGAAAAGAATAAGAGTCCAGTAGGGACAAGAGAAAAGTTGGGTGTATATTCTGCCCTTTCACTCAGAGCCTCAAGGCAGCTTGCAGCCTCCTTCCCTTCCTCTCCCCACAACAGGTACATTGTGAGGCAGATGGGGCTGAGAGACTTCAGAGAGAACTGGGACTAGCCAAAGGTCACCCAGCAGGCTGCATGTGGAGGAGGAGCAGGGAATCAAAACTGGTTTTCCAGATCAGAGTCTACCGCTCTTCACCGCTGCACAAAACTGGCTCTAGTGAGCAAAGAGGTGAGCAGCGACTCACAAAAGCTGCCCTGCCCTGCCATGAATGTTGTTAGCCTTCAGGGTGCAACTGGACCCTTGTTCTTTTCTCCTGCTACAGACGGACTACTGCAGCGACCCATCTTGAAGTTCCAGAGTTGTCTGGCAGCAAAATCCTCAGAATCCAACCCTTTCCCTTCCCCTTATTCTTCACCCTCTGCTGCAGCTGGCTGAACAGATGTAACCCAGCGTCTCCTCCCCACCTCCAATACCGCATCTCCTAGCATACCGGGGGGGGGGGGGGTGGTCTGACCCAGTCCTCTATTGCCAGAGTTGGGCCCTGTTACGGTGGGGGAAAGGGGCCAAGAGGGAGGCAGGCTGGCTCCCGCTGCTCCCACCAGCAGCAGGAGAACACAGAAGTGTATCAGCTGGGAGGGGCACAAACCCTACGCTTGCACCTGCTGGAATGGCCTTGGGTCAGCCATAGCTCTCGCAGAGTTGTCCTTGAAAGGGCAGCTTCTGGGAGAGCTCTCAGCCCCACCCACCTCACAGGGTGTCTGCTGTGGGGGAGGAAGGGAAAGGAGATCGTGAGCTGCTCTGAGACTCTGTCCTTGAAAGGGCAGCTTCTGGGAGAGATCTCTCAGCCCCACCCACCTCACAGGGTGTCTGTTGTGGGGGAGGAAGGGAAAGGAGATTGTGAGCCGCTCTGAGACTCTTTGGATTGGAGGGTGGGATATAAATCCAGTATCTTCATCTACCTCACAGGGTGTCTGTTGTGGGGGAGGAAGGGAAAGGAGATTGTGAGCCGCTCTGAGACTCTGTCCTTGAAAGGGCAGCTTCTGGGAGAGTTCTCTCAGCCCCACCCACCTCACAGGGTGTCTGTTGTGGGGGAGGAAGGGAAAGGAGATTGTGAGCTGCTCTGAGACTCTTTGGAGTGGAGGGTGGGATATAAATCCAGTATCTTCATCTACCTCACAGGGTGTCTGTTGTGGGGGAAGAAGGTAAAGGAGATTGTGAGCCGCTCTGAGACTCTTCGGAGTGGAGGGCGGGATATAAATCCAGTATCTTCATCTACCTCACAGGGTGTCTGTTGTGGGGGAGAAAGGGAAAGGAGATTGTGAGCCGCTCTGAGACTCTGTCCTTGAAAGGGCAGCTTCTGGGAGAGCTCTCTCAGCCCCACCCACCTCACAGGGTGTCTGTTGTGGGGGAGGAAGGGAAAGGAGATCGTGAGCTGCTCTGAGACTCTGTCCTTGAAAGGGCAGCTTCTGGGAGAGATCTCTCAGCCCCACCCACCTCACAGGGTGTCTGTTGTGGGGGAGGAAGGGAAAGGAGATTGTAAGCGACTCTGAGACTCTGTCCTTGAAAGGGCAGCTTCTGGGAGAGCTCTCTCAGCCGCACCCACCTCACAGGATGTCTGTTGTGGGGGAGGAAGGGAAAGGAGATTGTGAGCCGCTTTGAGACTCTGAAATTCAGAGTATCGGGTGGGATATAAATCCAGTATCATCATCATCATGATGTGGGGGTGGGGGGAGGAGGTGGAGTGCCAGGAAAACGTCTCACCTGCAGCCTTATCGCCATTTGGTAGCGACCCCCACTGTGCTAGCTGGGGCCACCATGCATGTCTTTTTTTTCCCCCTTCCTGAGCTCTTCCTTCCCAATTCCAGTTCTCTAGATACACTTCTCCAAAAGCTTCTGTGTTATAGCTAGGAAGGTCTGGCTCCCTTGAGGAAATCTGGGATGGGAACGCCTCGGCTCTGACAGTACCCTAAAAGGGGGGCGGGGGGGGAGAAGGGAGGGGGGGGAGCCTGTTCCGGGACGGGAAAGACTGGAAGCCGTCTCCTTACATGCAGCACCTGCTGCTGGCGGAAAGACCAGAGTTCTCCTGCAGGATGATGGAGCGGGAAATGCCGTTGAAGCCTCCCTGGAGCTCCAAGTGGAGGTGGTCCAAAAGGTAACGCATGAATTCATGGGCGTCTTGCTGCTGGTAGCCCCTTAACAGAGAACACAGGGATGAGTATACCAAGCGCTGACAACACACAAAGCAAGACGTTTCGGGCACGGGCATCGGGCTACGTGAAAACAGATTTCTCAAACCAGAACGCAGAAATGCAGCTTTAGGAAACCCCACTCCAGGCTGGGACGTTCTTTGCACGCAGCGCTTTTGCCGCGGCCCAGAGCTCTCTGGATCTCATGCTGTGGGGAGGGGCCGTCTAAGCAGACGGCGAGGGGGAAGGCAATCATTGCTGGCCCTGCAGCTGTGCAGCCTTCCCCGGGGAGAAATCCAAGGAGCTGCCCCGTCTCTTCCCCCCCACCAGCAACTCAAAGTGAATTCTGCGGGGGGAAGAAAGAGTCCGGCAGCGGCAAAACAAATCACGCCAGTCCCCGCGGCGTAAAACACAGGATCCGTTAGCAGCTACAAAGCGCTCTGGAGATGGGCTCGCTTTATTTAACCCAGAGGTCTTATTTCAAAGCATCTTTATGTTTATATTCTTAATATACCCCCCCCCCCTACACACACACCCAAGCTCTATAATGAAGTGCTGGTGCATCAATCGTCGCTCGCTCATGTCCGAACAGCCTTGCTTCTAAGGAGCTGAAAGCCAAGTTGGTTGGGAGCCCTCCGGGGCCCCGTCCCCGTCCCCTCCTGCCTGTCCCCATGACAGCGGCCACTGCATCTCCTTGTGAAGCTGCTTGTGTGTGCCTCAGCACATCAGTGCCAGCTGGGACCTCAGCAGGGGTGGGATTTGGAGCCACGTCCACGGGAAGAAGCAGGCACGGGCTGAGTACGATGGCGGCGGTGCCCACGGGTGGCATGCTCAGAATGCCGCCTCCCCGCCTTGACCCTTGACAGATCTGCATGACTCCCGTCAAGCTGCAAAATAACAAATCCTTGTTGTGTGCTGAAGTCGCATCTGACACACAAAGGCTCAGGCTGACCTCAGTTTGGTTCATTTACAGCAGCACGATAAAGCAAGAGCCCCGGGGCACCTTAAAGATGGACTCCGCTATCCATCCAGAATGATCTTTTATAGGTAATAGAAGCCTCTCACACAAGTCGTGAGAACCTCAGCAGAGCCCTGCTGGGTCAGACCAGGGAGGGTCCATCAAGTCCACCTCCTGTCTCACACAGTGGCCAGCCAGTTCCTCTGCAGGGCCAACAACAGGGCACAGAGGCCATCAGAAGAGCCCTGCTGGGTCAGACCAGGGAGGGTCCATCAAGTCCACCTCCTGTCTCACACAGTGGCCAGCCAGTTCCTCTGCAGGGCCAGCAACAGGGCAGAGAGGCCTTCATAAGAACATCAGAAGAGCCCTGCTGGATCAGACCAGTGAGGGTCCATCCAGTCCAGCCTCCTGTCTCACCAGTGGCTGACCAGTTCCTCTGCAGGGCCAACAACAGGGCATAGAGGCCGAGGCCTTCCCCTGAGAAGAACCTCAGAAGAGCCCTGCTGAGTCAGACCAGGGAGGGTCCATCAAGTCCACCTCCTGTCTCACACAGTGGCCAACCAGTTCCTCTGGAGGGCCAGCAACAGGGCATAGAGACCATAAGAACATCAGAAGAGCCCTGCTGGATCAGACCAGTGAGGGTCCATCTAGTCCAGCCTCCTGTCTCACACAGTGGCTGACCAGTTCCTCTGCAGGGCCAACAACAGGGCAGAGAGGCTGAGGCCTTCCCCTGAGAAGAACCTCAGAAGAGCCCTGCTGGGTTAGACCAATGAGGGTCCATCCAGTCCAGCCTCCTGTCTCACACAGGGGCCAGCCAGTTCCTCTGGAGGTCTAACAACAGGGCACATAGGCCAAGGCCTTCCCCCGATAAGGACATCTGAAAAGCCCTGCTGGATTGGACTGGTGAAGGTTCCCCTAGTCCAGCCTCCCGTCTCACACAGTGGTCATCCTGATGTTGCCTCCTGGCTCTGGGATTCAGGGGTTTACTGCCTGAATCCCTGGTCTTGCCTCCGTGGCTACTTGCCCCTGATAGACTTATCCTCCAGGAATCTATCTCCGCCTCTTTGAAAGCCATCATTTCATCCTCTGGCAGCGAATCCCACATTTTAATCCTCTCTGTGTAACATTCCCATTTGTCCGAGAGCCCCGGTGGCCTTCTGCAGCCAGCCCTTTCCCTGTCGATCCTGCAGCTCCACTCTGGGGCAACGGATGTGATTCCCCAGGAGAGTGACAAGGAAAAGGGGCGCTTATTTCCAAGCAAGGGTCATCGGCCACAGTACTTTACATGCTACGTCCTCCAGCGGCTGTGTCTGCAGGTGCTGTTTGGCTTTCTAAAGGCAACAGCAGGGAAACAAACGGAAAGCTCCAACTGCTGTCAGCCTCTGGAATAGACGTCATTTCTCTATGTGGCAAAGCAAGTCTCAGCTCTGGCCTGCTTATTGAGCACATCCCTCATGTTCCTAATCAAAGCAACCCTCCCAAGGGCTTTGGGGATGGAAGAGGGAAGGGGAAGGCTCAGCAGAAGCCCCCCAGGCACACCGCTCCCTCCACCACATATGAACATAGGAAGCTGCCTTCTACTGAACCAGAACCCCATGGGTCCATCAAGTCAGTATTGTCTGCTCAAACTGGCAGCGGCTCTCCAGGGTCTCAAGATGAGGTTTTTCACGCCTACTTGCCTGGACCCTTTTTAGTTGGAGATGCCAGGGATTGAACCTGGGACCTTCTGCTTACCAAGCAGGTGCTCTACCACTGAGCCACCATCCCTCCCCTTAAACATATGGACATATGAAGCTGCCTTCTACTGAATCAGACCCCCCCTGGGTCCATCAAAGTCAGTCTTGTCTGCTCAGACTGGCAGCAGCTCTCCAAGGTCTCAAGCTGCGGTTTTTCAGGCCTACTTGCCTGGACCTTTTTTAGTTGGAGATGCCGGGGATTGAACCTGGGACCTTCTGCTTACCAAGCAGATGCTCTACCACTGAGCCACCGTCCCTCTCACATCTGTCTACCTTGATTTTACAACATTCCTCATGTGTTCAGCCACAAATACAATTTTGCATTTCATATTAATACATAATTTTAAAAAAAACCCAAAACACTAAAGCATCCTTTTAAAAGTCCAGCGTTTATCTTCTTTTTTAAAGCCTCCGAAGCCAAATTTTTAGGAGAGGAATGGTTTGACGCTCTCCTACTTTGTAGAACATTAAAGAGCCAAACTGGCTTCTCTCCAGTGAACATCACACATCCTCGTCACGGCAAGCGCTGGCCTGTATGTTGGAAAGGAATGTCGGAGATTCAACACGGCAGACAGAGATCTCCTTATCTTGCCTCCAGCACTGAGTTTTGCCCAAAGCAGTCACATTGCAAAGAGTCAGGCAGAGGAGCCAAAGTCTGTTCGACCCTCAGGACCTCTCAGCCGGCAAAGCGGCCAATTAGACATGGAGTTAGTGAAGGAGTGTGCAATCCCCCAGGCAGCTGGCATATGGCAGTGGTCCCGTAAGGCCTCGGGAGACCTGTGAGGTTCACTGGGTGTTGAGTCAGCCACAAAATCTCAGCCTGGCCTACCTCTCAGGATGGTTGGTGAGAACAAAGCAGAGAACTCTGCACACCTGCCAGCGATCTTGGAGGAAGGGTGGTATAAGAAGAAGGAAAAAGACGACCACAGATTTATTCCCTGCCCTTCTCTCTGAATCAGAGCGGTTCACAATCTCCTTTATCTCCTTCCCCCACAACAGACACCCTGTGAGGTAGGTGGGGCTGAGAGAGCTCTCCCAAAAGCTGCCCTTTCAAGGACAGAGTCTCAGAGCGCCTTACAATCTCCTTTTACTTCCTTCCCCACAACAGACACCCTGTGAAGTGGGTGCGGCTGAGAGAGCTCTCCCAAAAGCTGCCCTTTCAAGGACAGAGTCTCAGAGCGGCTTACAATCTCCTTTTACTTCCTTCCCCACAACAGACACCCTGTGAGGTGGGTGGGGCTGAGAGAGCTCTCCCAAAAGCTGCCCTTTCAAGGACAGCTCTGCCAGAGCTATGGCTGACCCAAGGCCATTCCAGCAGCTGCCAGTGGAGGAGTGGGGAATCAAACCTGGTTCTCCCAGATAAGAGTCCGCGCGCTTAACCACGACACCAAACTGGCTCTGCAGCTGATTAATAGACTGCTCTGGCCATCACAAGAATGACCCATGCTCAACTTCACACAAGAAGAGGAAACGTGGCAAGTCGAACGAAAGGCTGAAGTTAAGCACTGCTTCGCCGGGTGCCCGGTGGCAACACTGACAGCCTCAAAAGGGGGTTCCTGTAACAGCCTGGTCAGTTCTCCCCAGAAACTGACAGCGGTTCCTCCTCTGATTCAAGAAGAGAGGACTGTGCCAATTTACACTCTCACTAATCTCGCAGCACCCAGGAGAGCTGTTGACACAGCGCTGAGTGCTTTGCCTTCCCCCACTCCCCAAGCTCTCTTTTGAAAGACAGAGGATGTGGCACATAAATTTGCCTTTCCTTAGAAAGGAGAGAGCAAAAGCAAACAAGGTTTGGAAGGGGCAAAACAGTTAACCTGACAAACACAACCGGCACCTGCTTGTGTGCTTGAACAGGCACTCCAGCTTTTGTGAAAGACTCTCAAGGCAACACAAGCCTGTCTTCATAATCAAGAAGCTTCATCTCCAGCAAAACCAGGCGCAGGCTTCCCGAGGGGCCTCTGCCCACTCGCGGCGGCACTGGCACGCTGGCGCGACGTATGAGGGCAGGCATCTTTTTTTTTAACAGTTTCCATTTCCCCAGGTCAGACTTCCCACATGGGCTCATTCCAAGACACAGAGGAGAAGGCGGCGGACAAACCGCCCCGCCTCCCTCTAGCAGGGAAGATTCCCGCGGCTGGCTGCTACTCAAGTGGCACTTTTTTTGTTGCCCTCGCCAGCTGCCGCCCATCACGGGACCCTCCCCATCGCTGGAGCTGGAGAGAGGCAGCGCTCAGGATGAAAAGCTTCCTTCGGAAGAACTGTCAGGGCGTTCCCACCCGGGATGGAGAAGCAGGGGCCAGTGCTGCTTTACAGCCAGGCAGGCTGGTGGTCCCACCTGCTCTGTGGCAGCCGCTCCCCCAGCCCCTTTCCCCAACCTGCACCCTCAAGAGCAGGGCTGTCAAACATGCAGTTTGGGGGCCGAATCAGGCCCCCGAGCAACTGGCTCTTATCCGCTTCCTTCTCCCTCTCTCTTGCTTCCTTCTGCATCTCAGCTTGCTTGCAAGGCTTGCTCAATCGCACAGGAGCTACAGAGCAAAACCTCAATTTTCTCCATTGGTTGAGGCTCCTCCCCCTCCTGGTCCCCTAGGGAGGGAGGGAAAAAGCTGGAGCTTTCTTTGCCCGCTTCCCTGGATCCCCTGGATAAATACAAAGAAAGCACCTTTAAGCCGCCCTGAGCCTGCCTCGGCAGGGAGGGCGGGATATAAATAAAAATTATTATTATTATTATTACCAATGAGTGCTAATATTTTAAGCATGTTTTATTCTAAGGTTTTTTTTAAACAAAAAACTTTAGTCCTGTTTGTCTGTGTCCTTTAAAGAAGAAGAATTGCAGATTTATACCCTGCCCTTCTCCCTGAATCAGAGACTCAGAGCAGTTTACAATCTTCTTTACCTTCCTCCCCCACAACAGACACCCTGTTAGGTGGGTGGGGCTGAGAGAGCTCTTGCAGCAGCTGCCTTTTCAAGGACAACCTCTGCCAGAGCTATGACTGACCCAAGGACATGCCAGCAGCTGCAAGTGGAGGAGTGGGGAATCAAACCTGGTTCTCCCAGATAAAAGTCCACGCACTTAACCACGACACCAAACTGGCTCTCTGCTACCTAATCTTAAATAGGTACACACATGGCCTGGCCTGACACAGCCTGGCCTGGGCCAGCAAGGTCTCATTTATGTCAGATCTGACCCTCATAACAAATGAGTTAGAGACCCCTGCTCAAGAAGAGCCTTTAACTGGGCCTCTGACTTACCATTGCACCAAAAAGCTTATTTTCCTGCTACAGGAAATGAAAATGAAAGACACTCCGCATCCCCAAACAGCAGTCCCTGCTGAGAAAAGCAAACGAGGGAACCCACAGTGCTGAAAATCTGCCAGAGTAACTCGGGGACGGATCTGTTTGCTTTGACGTCAAATGACGGGTCAGAGACATAAGAGGAGAAACAGGATTGGGACTTTTGAAACCACTGGTGCGAAACTTCCTTGATTCTCATCAGCCAGGGAAAAGCATACCAGGCGCTTGGGACACAGCATAAACCTGGGCGTCTCACTCCATGGAGTCTTGGGGGGGGGGCAGGTGGTGTTCAGAGCATCTTTTCAGCACTGCTAGAGGCATTCAACACATCAACAGAACAGCGTAACGACCTGAGAATGTGGAGCGAACTTACCTTCCGCACAATTATTCCTAACGGGGCTCAGTGCTCCTTTGAAAGAGGTTCGGGGGCCGGGACAAGGAGACCTTGGAGAGGAACGACACTTGCATTTACTGGAGTGTACTGTGCTCTTTTGATAGTCTGGGTGCACGACGTCTACTGCGCATAGGTTTAATCTCACTGCAGAAGCTATTTACCATTAAGCTCGTATTTAGAAAATCAAGGAAGTTTCGCCCAGTATGCTTTGCCCGGGGCCTGTTCTTAAGCGCGCTCACCACCAAAAGCATAGGATGTGACCCCCTCAGCCTCTTTGGAGTTCCTGCACTTTATAGAACTTAATATGCCTTCCTCTAAAAAAAGCCTCACGATGCTTTGTAGATGAGGAGGGAACCAAAGTCCTCCGACACGCAGTAAGCAAAAGCCACTGTTTGCGACATCCCCTGAAGAGTGAGGGGCTCTCGGTGCCGGGGGGGGGGGGGGGGGACGACACAGCGTTCGCTGTCAACAAAATGCCACCGAGACTGTTCCTTCCTTTTCTCACTGGACTTACCTAAAATTCGGCATGATTTTCCAAACGACGTAGAACAAGGACTCCGGGCTGAAGGCCGTCTGGCTTCCCTGCCACAGGGCACAGAGCGTCTTACGAAACTCTTCCACCAAAGAACTGGGGAGGGAAAAGCAACATTAAAGATCGGGAGGAAAAATCTACTCAAGCGACGACTGATAATCCCCGCTGAATGTGGACTGGTGTGTACGTGCCCAGAGGCGTCTGTGGAAGTCAGCGCTGTTGGAAACAGGAAGATCGGCCTGATCCGACAGGGCTCCTCACCAGCTCTCCCTCTAAGCTGAGTGAGCGCGAGCTAGCTCACGGATTTTTAGCCTCCGGCTCGCACATTTTTGCCTTCGCTCAGGAAAAATAGCCCCAAAGCACCATCATCGATGCAGTCGCTCACAACTTCAATGCCAGTAGCTCACAAAGTAGAATTTTTGCTCACAAGACTCTGCAGCTTAGAGGGAACACTGCACGTGTCCTGAAGTAGGCATTAATTCTAAGGTGTTTTGTACAAAAGAGAACAGGCCACTGCCCAATATTGTGAGGAAGCTTAAAGCGATCCAGTTATCTTGTCTTTAAAGTAACATTTGACACTACAGAGGTACTGGCACATCTCGCTTTGCTTCAAAACCCCAATTGACCTTTCGTCTTCAGCTTTCCAAAGCTACTGGGGAACAAGGGGAGGAAGAGACCCTGAGCCTGCCTTCGGTGGGGAGGGCGGGATATAAATTAAATTAATAATAAATAAAAGTGGGGATGCTGAATTATTATGTTCTTTGGGAGGTCCAGCAGCCTTTTTACCAGGTTCTGGCAAACCAGAATGCCCTTCTCATTCATTCTCACAATGGCTCCACGAAGCAGGGCAATCGGAGGCGTATTTCACAGATGAAAATTGAAGCCGGGTTGTGGTTTGTTGGTGACCAGTCTGAGCTTTGAACATCCGTGGGGAAGGGAACTCATGAACTGGGCTGTACCACAGCTTGGGAGACTTCACCTGCACAATTCCAATCAATTACTGACACTGGTGAGGTTGCATTTTTGTGTGAAGTTCCCCCCCATACTGTTACTGGAAGGGGTTTTTTTAACAAGTAATATTGGAAGGGGGGGGGGAGTCATTCCATCTCCACACAAAGGCTCCCAATTCCAAAGAGTAACGTTTTAGCTCAGGGGTGGCCGAACTGTGGCTCTTTCACACACATTGTATGGCTCTCACTGCCCCCTCAGCTGACTTGGAGAAAGCATTTCATTCTTTCAACCACCTCCCCAAGCTAAGCCAACTGACAGCTTGGAGAATGCATTTAAAGTTAAAGTTGCTTTCTTTCCACCTCCCTCCCCCATCTCATCTATTTTCTTCCTTTCTTCCAGCTCTCAAACATCTGACGTTTATTCTATGTGCCTCTTACGTTAAGCAAGTTTGGCCACCCCTGTTTTAGCTGATTTCCTTCATTGTACAGATTCTTGCTTGCCCATCTCTTCCTGGACCAACACGAGAACACCAAAGCAAACACAGAAGCACATCCAAGGCTGCTGGCCCCACAGGGAGAGGGGCCAACTTACACACTGTTATCTCCTTGGCTCCGGGTGTGATAAGTCCGCCGGCCGGCTGTCTTTCCGTTCCGGAGCTCCACGGCGGGCAGCTCTTTGAAGTAGCAGCAGAACTGTTGAATGTTACTGCGAAAGAAGGAAATGCAAACTTAGAAAACGCGACAGAGTGGGAAGGGAGGGACGGAAACCCCTCCCTGCTTCCTTTGTGGGTATTCAGTGGGCATAAGGAGTAACCTTTTAGCGGGGGTGCTCAGGGTTGGTTGTTCAATCACCTTGAGCGCTGCAGAACTGTGGAAGTCCTGCATGTTAACACACTAGAAAATGCAAAAAAAAACCAAATGGGCATTCCATATTTTCTCTCCTCCAAATGCTCTTGCAGAATTATGCAGGTATGGGCATGTCACTGGCAGGAACACAAGCTGACAAAACTGGATTGTACGGGTGCAGAATGGAGGAGCTGCAGATTAAGAAAAACCCCAACTACACATTATTTGGGTCTGAACTTGTAGAGAAGGAAAGAGACCGTGGGGTCACAGCAGGTGGCTCAGTAAAGGCATCGACTCCAGTGTAAGGCAGCAGCGAAAAAGGCAAAGTCTATGCTGGGGGTTACTGGTAAAGGGACTGAATACAGACCGACCCCTATTGTCCTTGTATAGTGTGGCTTCATTCGGAATGCTGCATGCAGTTCTGGTCGCCATGTCTCAAAAAGGACACTGCAGAGCCGGAGAAGGTGCAGAGGAGGGCAACCAAGATAATTACGGGGGTGCGGCCACTATGCAAAGGAGCTCCTGCTGACGAATCTGGGACTTTGTAGTGTACAAGAGATGGCTCGAGGGAGGGCAGATAGAGGTTTATAAAATTATCCATAGGGTGGAGAGAACTGACAAAGAGAAATTTTTCTCCCTGTCCTCAAGTACCCAAACTTGAGGGCCTCCGATGAAGCAGATTCTAGAAGGGCAAGAGGAAATACTTATTTGCTGAACAAGAGATTAAAATGTAGAATTTGCAGCCAGATGATGTAGCGATGGTCACAGGTACAGACTGCTTTAAAAGGGGGATTGGACAGATTCACAGAGAAGTCTGTTGGTCGCTAAAGAGAAGCTCCACATTCAGAGGCACTAATCTTCTGAATCCCGATGCCAGGAGGAAACGTCAGGGGAAGGCCTCTTTGTTGGGCATTCAGAGAAAATTACTGGCCCCTGAGCGAGGCAGAAGGGTGGCCTAGATGGACCACCAATCTAATTCAGCAGCGCTCTTCTGATGTTCTTACAGGTTCCTGCATGCTTTTAGGCACACTTATTTAGAAGTCCAGGTTCTCATACAGCCCAAGGCCCAAATGTAAATATATATGCATACCTGAGAGACTGAAGGATGGCGTTCATAAAGCACGTATTCCCCAGGTTCCGAAGGCCCGTGGCGCACAAGGCTGCAGTGTTCCCCTGCAAAGCAGAAAATACCCAGAAAGGAGCTCTTAGGAGATTTTCTGCGATTGCCAGCACAAACCAGCCCCTTCCCCTCCCAAGGATTACACATAGCAGGCATCAGAAGAAGAAGATATTGGATTTATATCCCACCCTCCACTCTGAAGTCTCAGAGCGGCTCACAATCTCCTTTCCCTTCCTCCCCCACAACAGACACCCTGTGAGGTAGAAGAAGATATTGGATTTATATCCCGCCCTCCACTCTGAAGTCTCAGAGCGGCTCACAATCTCCTTTCCCTTCCTCCCCCACAACAGACACCCTGTGAGGTAGATGAAGATATTGGATTTATATCCCGCCCTCCACTCTGAAGTCTCAGAGCGGCTCACAATCTCCTTTCCCTTCCTCCCCCACAACAGACACCCTGTGAGGTAGAAGAAGATATTGGATTTATATCCCGCCCTCCACTCTGAAGTCTCAGAGCGGCTCACAATCTCCTTTCCCTTCCTCCCCCACAACAGACACCCTGTGAGGTAGATGAAGATATTGGATTTATATCCCGCCCTCCACTCTGAAGTCTCAGAGCGGCTCACAATCTCCTTTCCCTTCCTCCCCCACAACAGACACCCTGTGAGGTAGATGAAGATATTGGATTTGTATCCCGCCCTCCACTCCGAAGAGTCTCAGAGCAGCTCACAATCTCCTTTCCCTTCCTCCCCCTCAACAGACTCCCTGTGAGGTAGATGAAGATATTGGATTTATATCCCGCCCTCCACTCTGAAGAATCTCAGAGTGGCTCACAATCTCCTTTCCCTTCCTCCCCCACAACAGACACCCTGTGAGTGGGTGGGGCTGAGAGGACTCTCACAGGAACTGCCTTTTCAAGGACAATCTCTGCCAGAGCTCTGGCTGACCCAAGGCCATTCCAGCAGCTGCAAGTGGAGGAGTGGGGAATCAAATCCGGTTCTTCCAGATAAAAGTCCGTACACGTAACCACTACACCAAACTGGCCCTTTCAAGGACAACCTCTGCCAGAGCTATGGCTGACCCAAGGCCATTCCAGCAGCTGCAAGTGGAGGGGTGGGGAATCAAACCCGGTTCTCCCAGATAAGAGTCCGCACACTTAACCACTACACCAAACTGGCTCTCCGACATCAGAGCATCTTTACAGAATCAGTTTAAACTTTTTAGCATTGGGCGAAGTAGCAACCCCTCCCTACCGTTCATAGAGGATGCATTGCTAACTGATCGGCCTACTTCAAATGGCAGTTTGAATTGTGTGCGCTCAGACTGAAAATGTCATCTATAGGCCTCAGGGCAAGAACATTAGAGAGCTACACCAAGAACCCAAGACATTTAAGACTTGGAAATCAGCTCCATGGATTTGATGGCATTTGCTCTCAACGCTATCGTGCTAGGATGGCGCCCGCAACAACCCCGTGAAAAAATCGCGCTGCACCTACATTTATTTTCAGCAATTTGCTCTTTAGAGAGGCGTTTTCCAGAAGTTTTCTTTTCCTATGACGGTCTGCTGTGAAGGCTGAACTGTAGCAAAGGAATAGAGCGGCCGTTAAAAACTATACTAAGTAATCCAAAGAGACAGAGCTAGGCCAAAAGAACATCTGAACGGCACAGTCACATCTGCGATAGAGCCGTCGCACGCAATGCAGGCACCCACTGCCGGTTTCAAAGCCGCCGTGAAAAATTTACGGTGGCCTTAAAATAGATTCCTCTCTTCCCCGGAGCGCGAGGCTCGAAGCCAATTCAATCTGGTAATCATAGAATATCCAAATTAATCTGATTAGGTTTTGCCACAGCAAGCACCCTGGAGCTCAGGCCCTAATTAGAATCGAGGCTCCACTCTGAAATAACTCCCATTTCTTGACGAAAGGTCCCCCTGGCAGGCCCCCCACCACACCAGAGCATCTCTCGCGCTTGCACAAATATTATTCTGAACGTGACACTTGACTGCCCCTCAGAACCATCCAAAATGAAGGCACCTGACATCTAGAACCTCGTAACAGCCATGCGTTTGTAGATTCCGGGCCAGTCCCAGACATTCTGGAGCCTACCCTGAAACCATCTAGGGCAGAACAGAAACACAACTGTGGAATATCAATCCACTGGTAAAGCAGTGCATGCCAGCAACTCTTCTCTTGTCTCAATAAATGCATATCACTAACAGCTTAGCAAAAGGTCCAGCAATACCCAACGGTTAGTAAAAGTGTCCAAATAATGGAAGGACCCCAAAAGTCAGCCATGCTCTACTTCTATTGCGTTCATATAAAAATATGGAGCAGAGGTCCATCAGTGGCTATTAGACACAGCGTATTGTTGGAACTCTGTCTGGGGCAGTAATGCTTTGTATTTTTGGTGCTTGGGAGGGGCAACAGTGGAGGGCTTCTAGTGTCCTGGCCCCACTGACGGACCTCCTGATGACGCCTGGGGTTTTTTGGCTTCTGTGTGACACAGAGTGTTGGACTGGATGGGTCATTGGCCTGATCCAACATGGATTCTCTTATGTCTGGGGCAGTGATGCTCTGTATTCTTGGTGCTTAGGGGGACAACAGTGGAGGGCTTCTAGTGTCCTGGCCCCACTGACGGACCTCCTGATGACGCCTGGGGTTTTTTGGCTTCTGTGTGACACAGAGTGTTGGACTGGATGGGTCATTGGCCTGATCCAACATGGATTCTCTTATGTCTGGGGCAGTGATGCTCTGTATTCTTGGTGCTTAGGGGGGCAACAGTGGAGGGCTTCTAGTGTCCTGGCCCCACTGACGGACCTCCTGATGACGCCTGGGGTTTTTTGGCTTCTGTGTGACACAGAGTGTTGGACTGGATGGGTCATTGGCCTGATCCAACATGGATTCTCTTATGTCTGGGGCAGTGATGCTCTGTATTCTTGGTGCTTAGGGGGACAACAGTGGAGGGCTTCTAGTGTCCTGGCCCCACTGACGGACCTCCTGATGACGCCTGGGGTTTTTTGGCTTCTGTGTGACACAGAGTGTTGGACTGGATGGGTCATTGGCCTGATCCAACGTGGATTCTCTTATGTTCTTATGTCTGGGGCAGTGATGCTCTGTATTCTTGGTGCTTAGGGGGGCAACAGTGGAGGGCTTCTAGTGTCCTGGCCCCACTGACGGACCTCCTGATGACGCCTGGGGTTTTTTGGCTTCTGTGTGACACAGAGTGTTGGACTGGATGGGTCATTGGCCTGATCCAACATGGATTCTCTTATGTCTGGGGCAGTGATGCTCTGTATTCTTGGTGCTTAGGGGGACAACAGTGGAGGGCTTCTAGTGTCCTGGCCCCACTGACGGACCTCCTGATGACACCTGGGTTTTTTGGCCACTTTGTGACACAGAGTGTTGGACTGGATAGGTCATTGGCCTGATCCAACATGGCATATCTTATATTATCATTGCATCCCATGTTCAAAGTATAAATAAGACGGAGTCCTCCTCAAGTGTAAGCTGGTCCTAAAAATGCTTCTTCTATAGGATCGCCAGCTGATATTCCACGTTTCGCTGCAAACTGCTTTATCAAGAAGCTGACATCTCCATGGTTCTGAGAATCTAAATTGTTCATGATATATGTTTATATATGGAGAAATGTCGACTGAGGGGTGGCATGACAGAGGTTAACAAGATTATGCATGGGATAGAGAAGATAAGAGAAAGAAGTACTTTTCTCCCCTTCTCACAGTATGAGAACTCATGGACATTCAACGAAATTGCTGAGCAGTCAGGTTAGAATAAATAAAAGGAAGTACTTCTTCACCCAAAGGGTGATTAACACAAAAAATTCACTGCCACAGGAGGTGACGGCAGCTGGAAGCCTAGCCAGCTTCAAGAGGGGATTGGATGAACATATGGAGCAGAGGTCCATCAGTGACTATTAGCCACAGCATATTGTTGGAATTCTCTGTCTGGGGCAGTGATGCTCTGTATTCTTGGTGCTCGGGGGGGGGGGGGGATAGTGGGAGGACTTCTAGTGTCCTGGCCCCACTGATGGACCTCCTGATGATACCTGCTTTTTTCTGGCCACTGTGTGACACAGAGTGTTGGACTGGATGGGCCATTGGCCTGATCCAACATGGCTTCTCTTATGTTCTTATGTGACACAGAGTGTTGGATTGGATGAGCCATTGGCCTGATCCAACATGGCTTCTCTTATGTGACACAGAGTGTTGGATTGGATGGGCCACTGGCCTGATCCAACATGGCTTCTCTTATGTTCTTATGTGACACACAGTGTTGGATTGGATGGACCATTGGCCTGACCCAACAGGGCTTCTCTTATGTTCTTATGTGACACATAGTGTTGGACTGGATGGGCCACTGGCCTGATCTAACATGGCTTCTCTTATGTTCTTATGTGACACAGAGTGTTGGACTGGATGGGCCATTGGCCTGATCCAACATGGCTTCTCTTATGTGACACAGAGTGTTGGATTGGATGGGCCACTGGCCTGATCCAACATGGCTTCTCTTATGTTCTTATGTGACACACAGTGTTGGATTGGATGGACCATTGGCCTGACCCAACAGGGCTTCTCTTATGTTCTTATGTGACACATAGTGTTGGACTGGATGGGCCACTGGCCTGATCTAACATGGCTTCTCTTATGTTCTTATGTGACACAGAGTGTTGGACTGGATGGGCCATTGGCCTGATCCAGCATAGCTTCTCTTATGTGACACAGAGTGTTGGACTGGATGGGCCACTGGCCTGATCTAACATGGCTTCTCTTATGTTCTTGTGACACAGAGTGTTGGACTGGATGGGCCATTGGCCTGATCCAGCATGGCTTCTCTTATGTTCTTATTTGACACAGAGTGTTGGACTGGATGGGCCATTGGCCTTATCCAACATGGCTTCTCTTATGTTCTTATGTGACATAGAGTGTTGGACTGGATGGGCCATTGGCCTGATCCAGCATGGCTTCTCTTATGTTCTTATGTGACACAGAGTGTTGGACTGGATGGGCCACTGGCCTGATCTAACATGGCTTCTCTTATGTTCTTATGTGACACAGAGTGTTGGACTGGATGGGCCATTGGCCTGATCCAACATGGCTTCTCTTATGTTCTTATGTGACATAGAGTGTTGGACTGGATGGGCCATTGGCCTGATCCAGCATGGCTTCTCTTATGTTCTTATGTGACACAGAGTGTTGGACTGGATGGGCCACTGGCCTGATCTAACAGGGCTTCTCTTATGTTCTTATGTGACACAGAGTGTTGGACTGGATGGGCCACTGGCCTGATCCAACATGGCTTTTCTTATGTTCTTATTAAGACAACAAGTGTTTTTGGTATGCATTGCTTTATCAGTGGATTGCTACTGCACGGTTGTTTTTCTGTTCTGTTTGTGTACTGTGCTGCCCCTTTGTTTTGTGTCTGAAATCATTTGGGGCGACAGATGTTAACACCATTCAGGCAGCACGGCGAAAGGTGTAATCCCAAACCCAATCCATCAAGAACTGCTTAAGGGCATGGTGTGCTGTTGGGCACAGGTGGACACAGGAAGCTGTCTGATACAGCATCAGACCCTTGGTCCATGACGGTCAGTATTGCCAACTCAGACTGGCAGCAGCTCTCCAGAGTCTCAGGCAGAGAGGTCTTCCCCATCACCTACTCTCCGAAGTCCTTTTGTAGCTGGAGATGGAACCTGAGAACTTCTGCATAACAAGCTGGTATTCCACCACTAAGCAGTGGCTCTTCCCCTATAATACATGAATCTAACAAATAAATGAATCCATGGAGCTGCCTTGTACTGAATCAGACCCTCGGTCCACCAAGGTCAGTACGGTTTACTGAGACTGGCAGGAGCTCTCCAGGGTCTTCAGGCAGAGGTCTTTAACATCATTTGCTGCCAGATCTTTAACCAGAGATGTCGGGGATTGAACCTGGGACCTTCTGCATGCCAAGCAGAGGCTCTGCCACTGAGCTATGGGCCCTCTCCATGGCTCTCCAGGGTCTCAGGCTGAGGTCTTTCCCATCACCTCCTGCCTGGTCCTTTTCACTGAAGATGCCAGGGATTGAACCTGGGACATTCTGCCTGCCAAGCAGAGGCTCTGCCACTGAGCTATGGGCCCTCTCCATGGCTCTCCAGGGTCTCAGGCTGAGGTCTTTCTCATCACCTCCTGCCTGGTCCTTCTAACTGGAGATGCCGGGGGTTGAACCTGGGACCTTCTGCATGCCAAGCAGAGGCTCTGCCACTGAGCCATGCTCCCTCCCCTATAATGCATGAGCCCATGAAGCTGCCTTCTACTGAAACAGACCCTCAATTCATCCAGTTTAGTCTCACAGGCTGAGGTCTTTCACATCACCTCCTGCCTGGTCCTTTTTAACTGGAGATGCCAAGGATAGAACCTGGGACCTTCTGCATGCCACGGAGATGCTCTACCACTGTGCCACAGCCCCTCCCCAAACAGATCTTTGGTCCATCCAGGTCAGTATTATTGTCTGCTTAGAGTGAAGAAGAAGACTGTAGATTTATACCCTGCCCTTCTCTCTGAATCAGAGAATGGCTTACAATCCCCTTTATCTTCTTCCCCCACAACAGACACCCTGTGAGGTAGGTGGGGCTGAGAGAGCTCTGACAGAAACTGCTCTTGAGAGGAACAGCTGTGAGAATTTGTCACTGACCTGAGGTCACTCCAGCAGCTGCAAGTGGAGGAGTGGGGAATCAAACCCGGTTCTTCCGGATAAGAGCCCACACACTTAACCACTACATCAAACTGGCAACTGTTCTCCAGAGTCTCAGGCAGAGGTCTTTCACATCACCTACTCCCTGAGGTCCTTTCAACTGGAGATGCTGGGGATTGAACCTGGGACCTTCGGTATGCCAAGCAGATGCTCTGCCACTGAGCCACCGCCCCTCCTTCAATTGCCCTCGCTTCAATACGCATTGTGAAGGAAAGTTTCCCCGTGAACTGCGGCCCGTGTTGATCAATTTGCACCAGAGAGCACATCTGGATTTTCTTTGTAACCTTTCACACTGCAAAAGACAAACTGCTGACTAGGAATGCCAGTAAATGGCTTCGCTACCCAAGCCCACAGGAATAGAAATCAGTTGCTTACTTTTCTAAATTCTGCAGGTGTTCTCGGACTTTCTGTACCAGGCCCAGCTTGGTATCGTTGACGACAAAGTCATCGCAGCGATAACTGCAGCAAAACAAAAACAAAAAAGCCTATCATGAGCCGGACAGCTTTCAGCCAAGCCTGGATCGTCACAGGTGGTGAGAGAACGGATGCTTGTTCGGCTGTAAAGCAAAATTCTGCAAGCAGGTGATGGAAAGGGCCGAAGAGGAGGGGCAGGGAAAGGCTGCTGGGAGAAGGGCGGCAATTCTTTCATCCCAGCCACCTGAACAGGCCATGCCTTTGAAGCGCCTTCTAGCCCAAGGGTGTTAAACATGCAGCCTGGGGGCCAAATCAGGCTCCCGTCTGCTTCCTTCTCCCTCTCTCTTGCTTCCCTGTGCATCTCAGCTTGCTTTGCTGGACTTGTTCAACTGCACAGGAGCTACAGAACGAAGCCTTTATTTTCTCCATTGGCTGAGGGGCCTCCCTTTGGAAGGAAAGGGAGGGAGGGAGAGCTTGCTTTGCCAGACTCTCTTAATCGCACAACAGAGCTACTGAGCGAAGCCTCTCTTCCTTCTGTTGGCTGAGGCTCCTCCCCCTCCTGGTCCCCGGGGAAGGAAGGAAAAAGCCAGGGCTTCCTTTGCCCTGTATCCCTTGGGAAAGATGCAAAGAAAGCACCTTTAAGACCAACGAGTGCTAATGTTCTAAGCATGTTTTATTTTAAGGTTGTTTTTTTTAAAAAAAAATATTTAATTGTGTTTGTCTGTGTCCTTTATAAAGTTTGCTACCTGAAATCACATTTTATGACATGCGTGGCCCGGCCCAAGAAGGTCTCATTTATGTCAGATCCGGCCCTCATAACAAAGGAGTTGGACACCCGTTCTAGCCATTCCTCTTCCAAAACCGCTCTGCAGCTCCAGGGGGCATCCTCAGAGACACATCCAGGCCCTCTTCAAGGGTCACACCCATAAGCAAATGGCACAGTGAGAAGCCAGTGTTGATAGGTAGGGAAAGGCCTGTCCCAAAGCACAGACTGTATCGACTCACTCTTGAATCCAAGTGAGAAAGGGAAACTACAAATGACGTAAGAAGACTCCAGATTTATACCCCGCCCTTCTCTCTGAATCAGAGACTCAGAGCAGCTTACAATCTCCTATGTCTTCTCCCCCCACAACAGGCACATTGTGAGGTGGGGGGGCGGCTGAGAGGGCTCTGACAGAAACTGCCCTTTCAAGGACAACCTCCGTGAAAGCTATGGCTGACCCAAGGCCATTCCAGCAGCTGCAAGTGGAGGAGTGGGGAATCAAACCTGGTTCTCCCAGATAAGAATTTGTGCACTTAACCACCACACCAAACTGGCCCTCTATTAGAGCTATGGCTGACCCAAGGCCATTCCAGCAGGTGGAAGTGGAGGAGTGGTGAATCAAACCTGGTTCTCCCAGATAAGAGTCCCACACTTAACCTCTACACAAAACTGGCCCTCAATTACAGCTATGGCTGACCCAAGGCCATTCCAGCAGGTGGAAGTGGAGGAGTGGGGAATCAAGCCTGGTTCTCCCAGATAAGAGTCTGCACACTTAACCACTACATCAAACTGGCCCTCTAGTAGAGCTAGGGCTGATCCAAGGCCATTCCAGCAGGTGCAAGTGGAGGAGTGGGGAATCAAACCCAGTTCTCCCAGATAAGAGTCCGCACACTTAACCACTACACCAAACTGACACCAAACATACTGCGGGTAGGCAGTTATTGCAACTTTTTTTTATATAGGGAAGCAAACATATATTCATTATCACTGATGACGTTAAACTTCCACTACCTTAAGTGGACTGAGGTGAAGTAACCATGCTGGTCTGAAGCCACAGAACAAAGTCTGAGTCCAGGGACACCTTTAAGACCAACGAAGTTTAATTCTGTGTATCAGCTTCCGTTTGCATGCCCACTTCTGCTGATGTTACCTTAAGTGACCGTACATATAAAAGAACAGGTCATTTTCTACAGCTTCTGTGCAGCCTGAATTTGACGTGCAGTTTGGTATGCAGGGCCATGTTCGAGTAATAATGGATGAGGAATTGTGGCAGCATCAGATCTCTTTACAAGAAGAAACAGACACGGCCACAAAAATAGATCTTGAAGGCATAAAAAGAGGTATGCTGAAATGAACATATGAAGCTGCCTTATACTGAATCAGACCCTCGGTCCATCAAAGTCAGTATTGTCTTCTCAGACTGGCAGCGGCTCTCCAGGGTCTCAAGCTGAGGTTTTTCACACCTATTTGCCTGGACCCTTTTTAGTTGGAGATGCCAGGGATTGAACCTGGGACCTTCTGCTTCCCAAGCAGATGCTCTACCACTGAGCCACTGTCCCTCCCCTAATGTCAAAATGCATTGTTTAAAATTTTATCCCCTTGGCTCCTGACCTCGTGACACATGGAACTTTAGAAAATGCCCACAAACCAATAAAGTGGGGGACACACAGTCTCTGAGGAACATTCTAATTTGATAATGGAAACACCATCGCTGCCATACCCGATTTGTGATTTTTAATGCATAATATCAATAAATATTTCGGGGGGGGGGGGGCATGAGAGAAACAAAGATTCGAATTCTGCCTCCTCTCCTCTCCTCTGCCCCTAATTTTCTGGACTCCTCTCCCCACTCACACAAGAGACAGGAAATCTCTTCTGCACAGAGCACCACATCAGAAAAATATCACAAAGGGCAAACTGAACATTTCAGGGGCCTTGCATCACTGAACTAACATTGCAAACGCATCCAAGAGAAGAGGTTCTGCCTCCTGGAACTCTGACGCTAACCATCTTCTGGGGACTTTTGGGCTTTTAACCCCCACCAGTACGCTGGCTAGGTCTCCATTTTAATCCAATGCAACGCTCCGCTGGGGTCTAGAAAACGGGTCACACGAGGACAGGCTGGGCACGCTCAGCTTGCTAAGCAGCGCACAAGAAGCCTTGAGGGACGCAAGCGAGATTGGGAGAGGGAGAAGGAAGAGGACAGCTGTTTCCAGCAGCACGAACCAGCCTCAGAACGTGGAAACAAGACAGAAGAGACATCATTCGGGTGGGGCCTGTGTGTGTGGAGATGCCTCATGAGGACCTGGGATCAACTGCACCGTCCGCACCCCTGTTTACGGGTCACCAGGACGAGCAGCCACGGCTGTCGCTGTGCCAAGTCGAAAGGCTCCGTGCTGCGCTGGCAGCAGCCCTTCGTTCCCACGCCACCAGCAGGATTGTAATTCACACCATCTGTCCTAGTCAGGTGGGTGGCGGATCCTTGCATCATCCCAAGAAGCACCGCGGCGGCAGCAACCCTGCCCTTCGAGATAACGCGCCAGCTAGGGCAAAGCACAGCCCTGAGGAGAGGGAGGCGCCCACTGCCAGCTTTCAGTGCATCACGAGGCCGCTGTGTGAACACACAAAGAGGCAAGCCGACAACCTTGTGTCACGGAGACCCCGGCAGTGTTTAAAGGCTAACTTTGTACAGCTCTCCCCTTTAACGATTACGCAACGTAACGGACCAAGGGGAAGTTGCCCGTTAAGGAACTCGATTGCTTGCGAAAGTCGAAATGTGATTTATAGTACTCCGAGTGGGCTGGGATTGGTGCGTGTCTGGGCAAAGCAGCTGGAGATTCCCAGTATGAAAAGCAGGCTGAACAAGACTGAGAATCCTGACATTCCAGATCTACGAAGCTCCTGCTGATGCTTCTTTTACCTGCCCCGAACCTCTGATGTAAGGGTGAGTTAGAAATATAAACTCTCTCACACACAGAAGCTAGCTGAATGGCAAGAGGCGTATCGCAAGTTTTCAGGCCAAGCACTCTGAACACTTACAAAAAGCACTGCAAGAAATGCAAACAGTTCCCAAACGCTAGAAATATCCACGTACCAGTAAGTACTGTAACTACTGCAATCCATGCACACTGTGTGCTGAGCTTTCTCCAGCTTCTCTGCTCTCTTGGGGTTGTTTAAAGGAACCTGGGCATCTTCATAATGTTTCTTTGCGTGGCCGTTCACATACCTGAAAGGGAAGACGCAAAAAGGTGAGATCGCATGAGACTTCCTAATTTTTTAAAATTGATTTTATTATAAGAAGAAGATATTTTGGATTTATATCCCGCCCTCCACTCCGAAGAGTCTCAGAGCGGCTCACAATCTCCTTTCCCTTCCTCCCCCATAACAGACACCCTGTGAGGTGGGTGGGGCTGGAGAGGGCTCTCACAGCAGCTGCCCTTTCAAGGACAACTTCTGCCAGAGCTATGGCTGACGCAAGGCCATTCCAGCAGCTTCAAGTGGAGGAGTGGAGAATCCAACTTGGTTCTCCCAGATAAGAGTCTGCACACTTAGAGCTATGGCTGACCCAAGGCCATTCCAGCAGGTGCAAGTGGAGGAGTGGGGAATCAAACCCGGTTCTCCCAGATAAGAGAGCTATGGCTGACCCAAGGCCATTCCAGCAGGTGCAAGTGGAGGAGTGGGGAATCAAACCTGGTTCTCCCAGATAAGAGTCCACACACTTAACCACTACACCAAACTGGCTCTCCTGCTATTTATATCCTGCTCTCCCCTATCGGGCTTAGGCCGGCTCTCAACAGTTAAAATACATCATGTTAGAATGAAATAAAGTAAAATCATTAAAATTCATTGTACACATACAATACATTTGCAGTTTCGGTCCTAAAATCCAAGATGGTGTCAGTATTATTAATTTGTATTTGGCGCTGTATACAATAGTGTCGCTCAATGCTGTGGTATAGCGGCCGCATTCCCTGTTAGCTGTTAAAAGCTAATTTGAACAGTTCTGTTTTGCAGGCCCTGCAGAATTGTGGCAAGTCCCACAGGCCCCTGATATTTGCGGGGAGAGCGTTCCAGAGGGCAGGGGCTGCTACCGAAAAAGCTCTTGTTTTGGTGGTAGCCAGCCGAGTGTCTTTTGGCCCAGGGCTCACAAGATTTTGGGTACAAGAAGGGCAAGTTCGACACCAGCCAATAATTGGCCAATTCAGCCGGGCACAAAGATGTTTTTTTGGTTTTCAAAAAGTTTTATTGGTTTCAGAAAGGAAAAGGGATGGGGAATGGGAAAATTTTTTTTAAAAAACACACAATACATTCCGGTATTATTTTTGCATAGGAATACTTTCAAAAAACTTAATTCTACAATATTTTCTTTACATAAATTGTCCCATATTATTTTGTCTCAACTGCACAGAATCCATTTTCAAATCTTATAGTATAAACCTTTTGTTAAAACTGTCTAGTAATTTTAACAATTCCAGTAAGGATAGATTTTATAATATAAAGTACAGGGGAAAAAAAGAAGAGAAAATAAGTTCACATCAGAGAATCTTAACAGTCTCAGTTATCTAAGATGGTTTTTTAAGGAGAGGAGATAATACTCTTATCACCGAGTGAGCTCTAATCACAATAGCGTCTACTCCCCCTTCCGTGTACTGATTGTCCAAGTTCACTTAGATTTGCAAGTGCAAACATCCAGGCAGTTTTTAAAAACGACTCTACCGTGATTATAAACTGCTTTTTTGTTTGTGCTCTCAGGGGCTTTTCGTTGTTGTTGTCAGTTCAATAGAACAGAAATCCTGCCATAAAAGGAACGTTATCTCTCACGGATTATCTGCCATGTACTGTATTTTTTTGCACCATAAGACTCACTTTTCCCCAAAAAAATAGTGGAGGGAAAAGTGTGTGCGACTTAAGGAGCGAATACTGCAAAAAATTCACACAAATGCCTCTAAATTCACACAAACGGCTCTAAAAACTAGGTGCGTCTTATGCTCAGGTGCGTCTTATGGAGAGAAAAATACGTAATTAAAAGGGCAGCCGTTTATAAGCCTTCTTACTGCAAACCATTTTTACTGAAAAAAAAAAAAAATTCTGCACTCAGGAGGAGACGTATATACACCCGCAGGGCTTTTCTGAGCAGGAACGCAGTTCCGGCTGGCTTGGTGTCAAAGGGTGTGACCTAATATGCAAATGATCCCTGCTGGGCTTTTTCTACAAAAAAAAAAGCCACGCACACACTTTTAAGGAGCATCCTCTGGGCTGGAGGGCTTCCTCTATTTCCCTGGCCGAATCCTGACAACATTCTCGCTTTGCCTCTTTCGGCAAGTGCGGCATGTCACTTCCCTGCGCACTGTGATGCCTCTGGAGCTGCTCATGTTTTGCAGTGGTTCCTCTGCTTAGCTAGAAGCAAATCCACATTGGACTAGCAGGCAGGCAGGCGATGCTACCACACAAAGGCTGTGCAAATGGCTCGTTCCACTGTCATCCAGGTGAATGGCAGAGCCCTATCCCCCCACAGATTTAAGAAGATACTGGATTTATACCTCACCCTCCACTCGGACTCTCAGAGCGGCTCACAATCTCCTTTACCTTCCTGCCCCACAACAGACACCCTGTGAGGTGAGTGGGGCTGAGAGAGCTCTGACAGAAGCTGCCCTTTCAAGGACAGCTCTGCAAGAGCAGTGGCTGATGCAAGGCCATTTCAACAGCTGCAAGCGGAGGAGTGGGGAATCAACCCCAGTTCTCCCAGATAAAAGCCTGTGCGTTTAACTACTATGCCAAACTGGCTCTCTTGTGTGAACTGTTGCACTTGTGTGAATTGTTGCACCGGGCTGCGAGCTGGCCCCTGTGATTTAAAAGAGAATTCACCTCCCCTGTATTCACAATCTTATGATACCTACCTTCCACAGTGGACGCTTGAGCAAGTCAGACAGACCCACGGACTTTTGTTAGACCTGCACACTGTTGCGGAGAGAGAAGCAGAAGAGACGTTTAGGTTAGACCGCTACAGGGTTGCGTAAGCGAGTCGTCTTTTACAATCTACACAGATCTCACTGCAGTTCGAAAGTTATATAAAACATGACATTTGTCACAAAGCGTTTGTAGCATCGACCGCTCCAGCAGACTAAAATTAGGAACTGGCAGCGTGATGATGACTCAGCTAAGGAGGAAAATACTTCAGCTTACACGTGTTTTACTTCTTCTGCTATCAAACTGTCATTCAGGTTTAAGGTGCTGTTACCCACGTCTTCCCCATTTCACACCTCCTTCCCCATGTTGTTTTCCAGTGCTTTGCACAGTTCACCAACACAGAGCGCTGCAAGATGCTGTTCCCACAAACACTCCTCCTTCTTTTTATATGAACATGACTGATACTCCCATCTTCCCACAATGTCCAAAAAATGTAAAGAAGCTGGTGAACTGTAACTGAGGGGAATTCAAACTGTTAAGCCTAACAAGTTCACGCGCTCAAAAGCCAAGATGCCTGCCCTCACTCTTGGTGCACAGTGCACAAGGCCGCCTTGTCACAGACAACAAGAGGTTTGTCCCCATGTTTAAATGCAGCCACAGTTTAGGTTAACTATATTTTTAGAATGACCTCAAGTAGTTTAACGTGTTTCCAAACAGGAGAAATGCATCCCACTCAGTACATCTGCAATGCATCGTAAACTCTCTTTCCATCAACGTTCTGCTAACTTGGGAATGTGGGAACTACGTTTGCCATTATGAAACAGGATAGAAAACAGGGCTGTTTACAATTTAATAACTTGAAGCTTGGTGGCAGGTTAAGCCAAAGCACTCCTCCAACAGAAAACTGTCCAACTTCCCCTCGATACAAAAATGCCACCCTGCCAACAAAGCATTCAGGTGGAATCATGAGAAGCCCTGAAGATGAATCAAAATTAGCATCATCCTATTATTTATAGAGAAACTTAAAGCTGTGAGGTGCAATACAAAAAATAAAAATATATGCCTTACATTTTAAAGAACATAAGAAGACTCCTGCTCATCAATCAGACCAATAGTTCATTGAGTCTTTTAAGAACATAAGAGAAGCCATGTTGGATCAGGCCAGTGGCCCATCCAGTCCAACACTCTGTGTCACACAGTGGCCAAAAACCCAGGTGCCATCAGGAGGTCCATCAGTGGGACCAGGACACTAGAAGCCCTCCAACTGTGCCCCCCCACCAAGAACCAAGACAGAGAGTTCCAACAATACGCTGTGGCCAAGAGCCACTGATGGACCTCTTCTCCATATGCTTATCCAATCCCCTCTTGAAGCTGGCTATGCTTGTAGCCGCCACCACCTCCTGTGGCAGTGAATTCCATGCATTAATCAGCCTTTGAGTGAAGGACTTCCTTTTATCCATTCTAACCCAACTGATCAGCAATTTCATTGAGTGCCCACGAGTTCTTGTATTGTGAAGGGGGGAGAAAAGTACTTCTTTCTCTACCTTCTCTAACCCAGGCATAATCTTGTAAACCTCTATCACAGGGGTGGCCAACGGTAGCTCTCCAGATGTTTTTTGCCTGCAACTCCCATCAGCCCCAGCCAGCATGGCCAATGGCTACGGCTGATGGGAGTTGTAGGAAAAACACCTGGAGAGCTACCGTTGGCCACCCCTGCTCTATCATGTCACCCCACAGTCGACGTTTCTCCAAGCTAAAGAACCCCAAGAGTTTTAACCTTTCTTCATAGGGAAAGTGTTCCAACCCTTTAATCATTCTAGTTGCCCTTTTCTGCATTTTTTCCAATGCTATAATATCCTTTTTGAGGTGCGGTGACCAGAACTGTACACAGTACTCCAAATGAGACTGCACCATCGATTTATACAGGGGCATGATGATACTGGCTGATTTGTTTTCAATTTCCTTCCTAATATTCCTAATAATAATAATTCCTAATATTTCTTCCTAGTATTCTTGGTGCTGGGGGGGTGGTAACGGTGGGAGGGCTTCCGGAGTTCTGGCTCCACTGGTGGACCTCCTGATGGCACCTGGGTTTTGGCCCGTGTGACAGAGTGTTGGATTGGATGGGCCATTGGCCTGTTCCAACATGGTTTCTCTTATGTTCTTATGTCTGGGGCAGTGCTGCACTGTATTCTTGGTGCTTGGGGAGGGCACAGTGGGAGGGCTTCTAGTGTCCTGGCACCACTGATGGACCTCCTGATGGCACTTAGGTTTTTTGGCCACTGTGTGACACAGAGTGTTAGACTGGATGGGCCATTGGCATGATCCAACATGGCTCCTCTTATGTCATGTGACAGAGTGCTGGACTGGATGGGCCATTGGCGTGATCCAACATGGCTTCTCTTGTTTTCATGACTCCAGCATCCAGTCTCACACAGTGGCCAACCAGTTCCTCTGGAGGGCCAACAACAGGACAGGGAGGCTGAAGCCTTTCCCTCATGTTACCTCCTACCTCTAGGATTCAGAGGAATCGTGCCTCAGAATGTGGAGGTTCCCTTCAGTCACCATGGTGAGTAGCCATTGATACGACTTATCCTCCACGAATCTATTTAACTCCCTTTTAAAGCTGTTTATTCCTGGGGCTATCCCTACATCCTCCGACACCAAATCCCCCATTTTAATGACTGTGTAAAGATGTTATGTTTCCTTTCGTCCATCCTGAAGACAAGTCATGGAGGAAGCCAAATCTAATCCAATGGAATGGGGGTCAGCTGGGGAAAGACAACTCACTTGAATGAAAAAAAGGTTCGAGGAGTCTGGAACCACCAGATGGAACTGAAGCCAAGCACAGGTATTCCCATGACAACTTAGCCGGGATATGAGACATGAAGCCCAGGGGCCGAATGAGGCCCCTGGAGAACTCCTACCAGGCGCCCGAGCAACTGGCTGTCCTCTGCTTCCTTCTCCTTCTCTCTTGCTTCCTTTTTCATCTCAGCTTGCTTTGCAAGGCTTGCTCAATCGCACAGGAGCTACAGAGAAAAACCTCGATTTTCTCCATTGGTTGAGGCCCCTCCCCCTCCTGGTCCCCAGGGGAGGGGAGGGAAAGAGCCAGAGCTTCCTTTGCCCAGTTCCCTGGATCCCATGGGAGAGATACTAAGAAAGCACCTTTAAGACCAACAAGTGCTAATGTTTTAAGCATGTTTTAAGTTTTTTTAAAAAAAATTAGTCATGTTTGTCTGTGTCCTTTAAAAAGTTTATCTCTCCGCTACCTAATCTTAAATAGGTACACACACGGGCCAGCCTAACAAGGTTTCATTTAGGTTAGATCCATCCCTCGTAAGAAATGAGTTTGACACCCCTGAGAAGTGATACAGAGATTACGTAACAGGATCCTGCCTAACCATGAATCATACGAAGCAGTACAGACCACAGTTTCCATAGCAGAGTGGAGATTTGAACACTGGTCTCCCTGATCCTTCTCTTCTCACTAGAACATAACGGTGTTATTGGAACTAGCCCAACTAGTTGCATCCCTTGGAAACAGGAATATTTTGCAGCAAGGACAGCATGCTCACCAAAAAAAAGTTACAGACAACTGAGATAATTAAAACACCAGCCGTGAAATGCAAGTGGCCAGTTCCCATAAAGGAACAACCCCCATCCCCTTTGCCTTCAAACCTTTTCTGCGGTGAAGAAGAAGATGATGAAGAAGAAGATATTGGATTTATATTCCGCCCTCCACTCCGAATCTCAGAGTGGCTCACAATCTCTTTTATCTTCCTTCCCCACAACAGACACCCTGTGAGGTGGGTGGGGCTGAGAGGACTCTCACAGCAGCTGCCCTTTCAAGGACAGACTCTCAAAGCAGCTCACAATCTCCTTTTCCTTCCTCCCCCACAACAGACACCCTGTGAGGTGGGTGGGGCTGAGAGGACTCTCACAGCAGCTGCCCTTTCAAGGACAGACTCTCAGAGCAGCTCACAATCTCCTTTTCCTTCCTCCCCCACAACAGACATCCTGTGAGGTGAGTGAGGCTGAGAGGGCTCTCACAGCAGCTGCCCTTTCAAGGACAACTCCTAAGATTGCTATGGCTGACCCAAGGCCATTCCAGCAGGTGCAAGTGGAGGAGTGGGGAATCAAACCCGGTTCTCCCAGACAAGAATCCACACACTTCACCACTACACCAAACTGGCTCTCGAATGTACAAGCCTGGAATGTACAGGAACACATTTTAAGTGTATCTCAAAAAAAAAGAACCCTAGATAGAATTGCTTTTGGCCTAATCCACACAAGACTGAAAGCTATTATCAGCCGTCCAAGAAGACACAGGACCCAATAAATATCTGGTTTCATTTCAGCAGCTGAGATGCCTATCTACACATAGGCTGAGCAGGACTAAAGAAAACTGTTTTGCATTTGCAGGGAAGGAGAAAGAAAGCCCCCACTTAGCCCCAGGCACCTCCCTAGAATTCTACCGCCAATTTAAACACCTAAGAGATGGTGAAGCAATATTTTGTCTCCCGTGAACTTCCTTCGTGCAGTGGTCCTTGGACTGCAGGCTAAAAAGTCACTCCTTTCTCAGCTTTGAACCTATTTGATGTCACCACATTACTTCTGTGAGTCTGTAGAACAGGGGTGACCAAACTGTGGCTCAGGAGCCACATGTGGCTCTTTCACACGTATTGTGTGGTTCTCAGAGCCCCCACCACCGTTAACCAGCTTGGAGAAGGCATTTGTCTTAAATTTAAAGTTTCTTTCTTTCCATCTTTCCCTTCCCCCTCCCCATCCCATCTATTTTCTTTCCTTCCTTCCAACATCTGATGTTCATGCCTTGTGGCTCTCAAACATCTGACGTTCACGTCTTGTGGCTCTCAAACATCTGATGTTTATTCTACATGGCTCTTACGTTAAGCAAGTTTGGCCACCCCTTCTGTAGCGTTAAAATAGAAAATTGTTAAGAGTCCCACTCATGCGACACTCTCTACCTCTTCGTTAAGGTAAAGCTTCACCAGTGTGTTTTTTTAAAATACAGTGAGGCTGATCACCCTTTGTGGCGGTGTCTCCCTGGAAGCATGACAATCGAAGCAGTCCGCGTGGCGATAAAAATCAGCCTGTGTAGCGCTCCAAGCAGGGGAAAGGCCATCAAGCTAAAAGTTTATTCAGGATAAAATTTCCAAGGAGCGCTCAGACAGATATTATCTTTTCATAGCTTTAGAATAAAGAATAAGCTTTAGAATAAAGCTGCCTCCCTTACAGGGGAGCCAGAAGGATTTCTAATACAGGCAAAATGCTTCAACTACTTAAGGCATTTATATGCATGTGAAGCATTAAAAGCGCTAGCCCAAGTTCTCCATTAAGAAAAGAAAATGTGCCCATCTACCAGTCTTTATCAGCAGAAACGACACTCTCGGGCGTTAAAAGGCACTGCAGCTTGGACGCCCGTGTATGCTTTTGCTAAGAGAAAGAGAAACTACCTGTAAATGTCTGCGGGCCGTACATCAAGCGATTACAAAGACCATTTATTTGACTGAACCACTAAGATCTGATCCAGGCACACAATCCTGAGGCCCAACAAGGTTCCTCAGACCCAAGAGACTTGGGTTCTTAAAGCGTGGCTGCCAAACAGAGATCTCAATGCCATAACCAGAAGGAGGTATCTCCCAGTGGGTTGTCATTGCCTTTGCTTTGTTGTTGTTCAGTCGCACAGTCGAGTCAGACTCTTTGCAACACCATGGACCAAGTCACGCCAGGCCCTCCTGTCTTCCACCATCCTCCAAAGTCTGCTCAAATCTGTGTTAGTTACGTCAGTAACGCTGTCCAGCCATCTCCTCTTTTGCTGTCCCCTTCTTCTTTTGCTTTCTGCCTTTCCCAGCATCAGGATCTTCTCCAAGGAGTGCTCCCTTCTCATTGGGTGGCCCAAGTATTTGAGCTTCAGCTTCAGCATCTGACCTTCCAGATCAGGGTGGTGAGAACCAGAGAGGATTGTGAGGCACTCCAAAGGCTGGGTGAGTGGGCGTCAATGTGGCAGATGAGGTTCAATGTGGCCAAGGGCAAAGTAATGCACATTGGGGCCAAAAATCCCAGCTACAAATACAAGTTGATGGGGTGTGAACTGGCAGAGACTGACCAAGAGAGAGATCTTGGGGTCGTGGTAGAGAACTCATTGAAAATGTCAAGACAGTGTGTGATTGCAATAAAAAAAGCCAATGCCATGCTGGGAATTATTAGGAAGGGAACTGAAAACAAATCAGCCAGTATCATAATGCCCCTGTATAAATGGATGGTGCGGTCTCATTTGGAATACTGTGTACAATTCTGGTCACCGCACCTCAAAAAGGATATTCTAGCATTGGAAAAAGTGCAGAAAAGGGCAACTAGAATGATTAAAGGGTTGGAACACTTTCCCTATGAAGAAAGTTTAAAACGCTTGGGGTTCTTTAGCTCGGAGAAACGTCGACTGCGGGGTGATATGATAGAGGTTTACAAATTATGCATGGGATGGAGAAAGTAGAGAAAGAAGTACTTTTCTCCCTTTCTCACAATACAAGAACTCATGGGCATTCGATGAAATTGCTGAGCAGTTGGGTTAAAACGGATAAAAGGAAGTACTTCTTCACCCAAAGGGTGATTAGCATGTGGAATTCACTGCCGCAAGAGGTGGTGGCGGCTACAAGCATAGCCAGCTTCAAGAGGGGGTTAGATAAAAATATGGAGCAGAGGTCCATCAGTGGCTATTAGCCACAGTGTGTATATATATGTGTGTGTATATATATATAATATTTTTGGCCACTGTGTGACACAGAGTGGTGGACTGGATGGGCCATTGGCCTGATCCAGCATGGCTTCTCTTATGTTCTTATGTTCCAGGGAACAGTCTGGGTTGATTTCCCATAGGACAGACTGATTGGATCTTCTTGCAGTCCAAGGGACTCTCAAGAGCCTTCTCCAGCACCACAGCTCAAATTCTTTGCTGCTGAAACCCAACTGGAAAGTGGTGGCCAGTAAGAGCACCCCTGCTCTGTTTCTGGGCTCTCTCTGGACTACTGAAGGGGCTGGAAGAGCAAGCAGCCTTCCTGAAGTGAAAACCATGAACGTCTTTGCCGTTCAATTTGTGCCAGACAGAAAAGTTGCCTCACAATGTGCAATTAACTCGATGGTTTGTGCACAGGTGAAACTTAAATGACCAGAACAGTTAGTTCTCTGGGTGTGCTGAACCCGCCTGCGGGTGGATCCAACTCCCAGCCTCTCAATGCAAGTTAACCGAGGGCCTGGCCCGTTCAGGCCTAAACCCACAGCTAGTTCTTCCCACTGGGAAGAGCTTCTGCAATCACTTGTAGAGATGCAGGACTGAGCTGAGGGAAGACGTCACTTGGCCGAGGGTAGTTAATGCCCACGAGGAGGCAGGAATTCACAGAGCTGCAACCAACCCACTTTCAGTGCTTTATCTTTACAGGAACAAGTCTGGTCAGAAGAAAAACTGTAACAAGCAGAAAAAGGAGAAGACGACAACATTGGATTTATATTCCACCCTGCACTCCAAATCGGAGTGTCTCAGAGTGGCTTACAATCTCCTTTATCTTCCTCCCCCACAACAGACACCCTGTGAGGCGGGTGGGGCTGAGAGAGCTCTTACGGCAGCTGCCCTTTCAAGGACAACTCCTGCGAGAGCCATGGCTGACCCAAGGCCATTCCAGCAGGTGCAAGTGGAGGAGTGGGGAATCCAACCCCGTTCTCCCAGATAAGAGTCTGCACACTTAGAGCTATGGCTGACCCAAGGCCATTCCAGCAGCTGCAAGTGGAGAAGTGGGGAATCCAACTCGGTTCTCCCACATAAGAGTCTGCACACTTAGAGCTTTGGCTGACCCAAGGCCATTCCAGCAGCTGCAAGTGGAGGAGTGGGGAATCCAACCTGGTTCTCCCACATAAGAGTCTGCACACTTAGAGCTATGGCTGACCCAAGGCCATTCCAGCAGCTACAAGTGGAGGAGTGGGGAATCCAACCTGGTCCTCCCAGATAAGATTCTGCACACTTAGAGCTATGACTGACCCAAGGCCATTCCAGCAGCTACAAGTGGAGGAGTGGGGAATCCAACCCGGTCCTCCCAGATAAGAGTCTGCACACTTAGAGCTATGGCTGACCCAAGGCCATGCCAGCAGCTGCAAGTGGAGGAGTGGGGGATCCAACCCGGTTCTCCCAGATAAGAGTCTGCACACTTAAAGCTATGGCTGACCCAAGGCCATGCCAGCAGCTGCAAGTGGAGGAGTGGGGGATCCAACCCGGTTCTCCCAGATAAGAGTCTGCACACTTAGAGCTATGGCTGACCCAAGGCCATGCCAGCGGCTGCAAGTGGAGGAGTGGGGGATCCAACCCGGTTCTCCCAGATAAGAGTCTGCACACTTAGAGCTATGGCTGACCCAAGGCCATGCCAGCAGCTGCAAGTGGAGGAGTGGGGGATCCAACCCGGTTCTCCCAGATAAGAGTCTGCACACTTAGAGCTATGGCTGACCCAAAGCCATGCCAGCAGCTGCAAGTGGAGGAGTGGGGGATCCAACTCGGTTCTCCCAGATAAGAGTCTGCACACTTAGAGCTATGGCTGACCCAAGGCCATGCCAGCAGCTGCAAGTGGAGGAGTGGGGGATCCAACCCGGTTCTCCCAGATAAGAGTCTGCACACTTAGAGCTATGGCTGACCCAAGGCCATGCCAGCAGCTGCAAGTGGAGGAGTGGGGAATCCAACCCGGTTCTCCCAGATAAGAGTCTGCACACTTAGAGCTATGGCTGACCCAAGGCCATGCCAGCAGCTGCAAGTGGAGGAGTGGGGGATCCAACCCGGTTCTCCCAGATAAGTCTGCACACTTAGAGCTATGGCTGACCCAAGGCCATTCCAGCAGCTGCAAGTGGAGGAGTGGGGAATCCAACCTGGTTCTCCCACATAAGAGTCTGCACACTTCACTACTACACCAAACTGGGTCAGCCCTGGTTACTACTTGGATGGGAGACTAGAGAGACAGAAGCAGATGATGGCAGACAGTTGTCATGTGTACCTCTGGCTCATGTGTTTCTCCCCCCACCCCCAGAAAGCGGTCCCAAACCAGGAGATCTGCCGGCACTTATTTTCACACAGGAGCTCCTCCGCCCGGATCTGCAAGAACTAAATAATGCTTTGAGCAATAAGCATTGCAACAGACCAGAATATGTTCACTTGGGGAGATCATCACGAGAAGAAGCGCAGGAGGGGTTGCGTCAGTGCTTAGTTCATGCGGCCCTTTCTTACATGTCCGGGGAAATGCTAATCGCCGCTCTGGGGTCAGGACGGAAACTATTTTCCCCAGGCCAGTTTGACTAGGGATCCCAGAGGGTTTCTTTACCATCTTCTGGGTGTGGAGCAGGTGTCACTGTGTGCGCGTGCAGAGAGTTATTTGTGAGTTTCCCTTCCAACTCTATGATTCGCTCAACTGCTCCTACGTCTAGCAGTAATGCTGGTAAGACACAATGGGTTTAAATTACAGGCAGGAATGCACCAGCTAGATCAGGGGTGGCCAAACTGCAGCTTAGTAGCCACACGTGGCTCTTTCACACATATGGTGTGGCTCTCGAAGCCCCCACTGGCCAGCTTGGAGAAGGCATTTAAAGGTCTCTATAAAAATCACTTATCCAAGCCAAGCTAGCCAGTGGCTTGGAAAATGCATTTAAAGTTAAAGTTGTTTGCTTTCCACCTCACCTATTTCCTTCCTTCCTTCTCTCAAACATCTGATGTTTCTTTGTGGCTCTTACGTTAAGCAAGTTTGGCCACTTCTGAGCTAGATATTAGGGGGGGGGGGGGGGGAGTTTTTACAGTAAGAGTAGTTGAGCAGTGGAACTGGCTGCCTATGGTAGCTGTGATTTCCCCCTCGCTGGCAGTCTACAAGCAGCGGCTGGGCAGACACTTGTCAGGGATGCGCTAGGCTTGATCTTGCATTGAGCAGAGGGCTAGACTAGATGGCCTTTATGACCCCTTCCAACTCTACGGTCCTATGATTTTATGCTTACTTAAACTGTGCTCACGCTGCATACAACTTTAGTACAAGGGAACGGCATGCTGATGTGGCGCGCAGGTAGCAGCTCCATTTAAACGAGATGCTGAGCAGCTGAAAAGACCACACAGGTTAAGTTCTTGTTTGCCAGCGACGTGCTGAAATCTACAAATGAGGGGAGGAATATCAGGTTACCTGGGTGCCCAGCTGCTGTGTTTGGTGTAGCGGTTAAGCATGCAGACTCTTATCTGGGAAAACCGGGTTTGATTCCCCACTCCTCCACTTGCACCTGCTGGAATGGCCTTGGGTCAGCCAGAGGTCTGGCAGAGGTTGTCCTTGAAAGAGCAGCTTCTGGCAGAGCTCTCTCAGACCCACCTACCTCACAGGGTGTCTGTTGTGTGTGGGGAAGATAAAGGAGATTGTAAACCGCTCTGAGACTCTGATTCAGAGAGAAGGAAAAGGAAAGGTCCCCTGTGCAAGCACCAGTCGTTTCTGACTCTGGGGTGATGTTGCTTTCACAACGTTTTCACGGCAGACTTTTTATGGGGTGGTTTGCTATTGCCTTCCCCAGTCATCTACACTTTCCCCCCAGCAAGCTGGGTACTCCTTTGACTGACCTCGGAAGGATGGAAGGAAAGGAAAGATCCCCTGTGCAAGCACCAGTCGTTTCCGACTCTGGGGTGATGTTGCTTTCACAATGTTTTCACGGCAGACTTTTTATGGGGTGGTTTGCCATTGCCTTCCCCAGTCCTCTACACTTTCCCCCCAGCAAGCTGGGGACTCCTTTGACCGACCTCGGAAGGATAGAAGGCTGAGTCAACCTGGAGCTGGCTACCTGAAAACCCAGCTTCCTCCGGGGATCGAACTCAGGTCGTGAGCAGAGAGAAGGGTGGGGTATAAATCTGCAGTCTTCTTCTTCAGTGGACGAACAGTGAACCCTACTGCAAGCTGTGTTTCAAACCTGCGCTTAGAGCCCTCTTCCAAAGGACTAACCAGAAGCCACGATTCTAGCAAGAAGATAGCAGTTCATGTCCTAAGCTCAAGGACTAAATCTCTCATTGCCATGGCAACTTCCCTCTCTTCAGGGACTGCTATCTACCGGGTCAATACCAACAGCGCAGACAAACAATCACTCAACAAGCCGCCTGTATGGAAGTCTTGTCCCTTTAATAGAGGCCTAATGTGTGGAAACCAGGCGCTGAAAGTTTCCACGGCACAAAGGCAAACCACATCCCCTGGTTCAAGGAGGGGGGGATTTTCTGTCTCTCTCCAGACGGCTGGCAACTCAAGTGCCAGCTGTACACACTGAAGGCATGGCCTGTACACAATCTTTGCTCTTTTTAATGCTTCGGCTACTGGCCTGTAGCGTTAAGGAGGATTTCAAGAACACACGGCTTGGTTTTTCCTGCAGTGAATGTCGCTGCTGAGAGAACGAATTAAGGTGGGAAGTGAGCTCCTCATTGAGCAAAGCACAGATTTAACATTTTATGAGTCGCTAATTTCTAAGGAAAGCTACTGCAAGAGCCTGCCCCCGTTCCCAGGCTGAAAGAAGGCTTGTCGGCCGCTCTTTCCAGAATTACATAAGCCAGTCTGAAGGTTTGCTTCTTTATGGAGGCCAATTTACAGAACCCGCCGTGGCTGCACAAGACCGTGAACCAGCTGCTGAAAAAAACACCACACCTACAAAGTGTTTGGTTGCACCACTGGAATAATGAGCCGCCCGGGTGCCAAATGCTGTACGGATTCAGTAGCATCAGGCTGGTTCAGTCCATGTAGCACATACCGCGTAATTACGGAAGGCACAGTTCCTCAGACAATACGCCCTTTCACGTGACAATGTAGAAGAAGAAGAAGAAGATATTGGATTTATATCCCGCCCTCCACTCCGAAGAGTCTCAGAGCGGCTCACAATCTCCTTTCCCTTCCTCCCCCACAACAGACACCCTGTGAGGTAGAAGAAGATATTGGATTTATATCCCACCCTCCACTCCGAAGAGTCTCAGAGCGGCTCACAATCTCCTTTCCCTTCCTCCTCCACAACAGACACCCTGTGTGGTAGATGAAGATATTGGATTTATATCCCGCCCTCCACTCCGAAGAGTCTCAGAGCGGCTCACAATCTCCTTTACCTTCCTCCCCCACAACAGACACCCTGTGAGGTGGGTGGGGCTGGAGAGGGCTCTCACAACAGCTGCCCTTTCAAGGACAACCTCTGCCAGAGCTATGGCTGACCCAAGGCCATGCTAGCAGGTGCAAGTGGAGGAGTGGGGAATCAAACCCGGTTCTCCCAGATAAGAGTCCGCACACTTAACCACGACACCAAACTAGTACGGGACAGCGGGCACCGCAACAAAAATAAAAAGCTTTTATGGCTCTGCTCACTATCTCAGGCTACCACCCCACTGAAAAACAGGCAATATAACAGCATTTAACAATTGTGCAGAGTTAGGGCAGCCGCGGGGCTAAATAAATCTTAACCGATGATATGTGTTTTAATGCAGTGGTCCCCAACCTTTTTGGCACCAGGGACCGATTTTGTGGAAGACAATTTTTCCATGGATGTTGGGGGGTGTGGGGGGGGGGGTTTGGGATGATACAATTGTGCATTTTATTTCTAAAGTGTTTGGTATGGTGGTTAAGTGCGCAGACTCTTATCTGGGAGAACCGGGTTTGATTCCCCACTCCTCCACTTGCAGTTGCTGGAATGGCCTTGGGTCAGTCATAGCTCTTGCAGGAGTTGTCCTTGAAAGGGCAGCTTCCAGGAGAGCTCTCTTAGCCCCACTCACCTCACAGGGTGTCTGCTGTGTGGGGATAGATATAGGCGATTGTAAGCCGCTCTGAGACTCTGATTCAGAGAGAAGGGCAGGGTATAAATCTGCAGTCTTTTTCTAAAGTGTGTGGTATGGTGGTTAAGTGCACAGACTCCTATCTGGGAGAACCGAGTTTGAATCCCCACTCTTCCACTTGCACCTGCTGGAATGGCCTTGGGTCAGCCATAGCTTCTCACAGAGTTGTCCCTGAAAGGGCAGCTGCTGTGAAAGCTCTCTCAGCCCCATGCACCTCACAGGGTGTCTGTTGTGGGCGGGGGGGGGGGGGGAAGGTAAAGGAGATTGTGAGCCACTTTGAAACACTGAAATTTGGAGTGGAGGGCAGGATATAAATCCAATTTTTTATTATTATTACTACATTGTAATATATAATGAAATAACTATACAACTCACAGACAGGTACCAGTCCACGGCCCAGGGGCTGGGGATCCCTGTTTTAATGGATTGAATCTGCATACATTTGCATATGGATAAAGAGTTTTCATAAAATGCTACTCTGTTACTAGATACCACATGTATGTATTGCAGCAGACACAATCTCAGAAGAAACACTGTGCCCTGTAATAAAGGGGGGGATGGTTTCTTCCTGGATGGGGCTTGCCCTCTTGAAGGTAAATATTAAACCCAACTAACTTCTGAATTTTTGCGTGGGAAAACCACAAAGCCTTAGCAACAACCATACAAAAAATGCACACAAAAGGAAATTGTTGTTCCTCCAGATTTTATGCCTCTCAGTTGAACAGTATTCTCCAGCGGGAAAATCAGACAATTGCTTTGAAACAAAGGATTTTTTTTAAAAAAAAAAACCCTTAGGAATCTTACCATGGAATTACAACAGGTCCAGCAAGAAAAGCTGACATTCTGTCCTTAAACCTGATTGACATGGACAGGATATATTCAAGCAGGCAAAGGGCCCAGCAGTTCCTTCAAACATAGTTTGAATTATACATTTTCCATGAAACATTTTGCAAGGGGGTGGGGGGAGCTAATCAACTGGAATGCCAAGTCCGCAATGGACACCTTAGAACCAAGCCCCAGAAAGGACTTCCCAATAATCATTAGCTTTATGAATTCAAGATTTCGGAGACAATTTTTGCTTTATGAAAACTGTAAATGTCTTCTTCTTGCAAATAATATATGCAAAGTAACCAAAGGTTACATAGGATTTTGCATACCCGGGGGAACCGTTGGGTATGCGGAAGGGATATTTATTTTCCCTGTAGGTCCTCCTATTGCAGGAACATTTCCCACAAAAGAATGGCTGGATTTACAGCTGGGCAGACCCTGTGGTGAAAATACACGGAGACGTTTCTTTGTTCAGCGAAGTTGCTAAAGCAATCCAGACAGCATCTGAATTCTTGTTTATTAAAATATTTATTTCTTGCCTTTTCTCTTGGCCAAAGGTGGATTCTTTCTCTTGCGAGAAATGATATGTGTTTTTCATCGTTTTGATTGCCTCAGGAACCACCTCAACAAAGGTCCAGAAACACCACAGCGGAAATGGCAAAAGGTGGTGAGCTGAAAGACTGGGAAAGGGAGAGGCTGCTGGGAATACCGGGGATAATTATACTCAACTAGCAGGAAATGAGGAAAAGAGATGGAGAAGGGGGGCAATTAATGGTGGAATGCAGAAGACAATGCCTGTTGCGGTTAACAGAAACACGGCTTCCAAATTCAAACCATCCAAAACTGTTCGCTTTATTAAAGGCCTACTCATGAAATATTCCACCATGGACCACTGTGTCAAGTGCCGGGTTGTATTTTCACTTGGGAAAGGTCAGCTAAGGCCTGGCTTGACCACACAGGGAGGGGCGGTGGCTCAGTGGTAGAGCATCTGCTTGGTAAGCAGAAGGTCCCAGGTTCAATCCCCGGCATCTCCAACTTAAAGGGCCCAAGCAAGTAGGCGTGAAAAACTTTTACTTGAAACCCTGGAGAGCCACTGCCAACCTGAGTAGACAATACTGACTTTGATGGACCCAGGGGGTTCTGATTCAGTATAAGGCAGCTTCATATGTTCATAGCAGCACAAGGTGGCACTGAGCCAATATGGCAGAGTGGTTCTAGGGCAGAACTCTGAGCTGGGAGCAGTGTTCCCTCCAAGCTGAGTTAGGGTGAGCTAGCTCACAGATTTTTAGCCTCCAGCTCACACATTTTTGTCTTAGCTCAGGAAGGATGACCCCAGAGCACACTAATATATGCAGTAGTTCACAACTTTAAGGCCAGTAGTTCACAAAGCAGAATAAGAACATAAGAGAAGCCATGTTAGATCAGGCCAATGGCCCATCCAGTCCAACATTCTGTGTCACACAGCGGCCAAATATATATATATATATATATATACACACACACACATACATACACACACACACACACACACACACATACACACTGTGGCTAATAGCCACTGATGGACCTCTGCTCCATATTTTTATCTAACCCCCTCTTGAAGGTGGCCATGCTTGTGGCCGCCACCACCTCCTGTGGCAGTGAATTCCACATGTTAATCACCCTTTGGGTGAAGAAGTACTTCCTTTTATCCGTTTTAACCTGTCTGCTCAGCAATTTCATCGAATGCCCACGAGTTCTCGTATTGTGAGAAAGGGAGAAAAGTACTTCTTTCTCTACTTTCTCCATCCCATGCATTATCTTGTAAACCTCTATCATGTCACCCCTCAGTTGACGTTTCTCCAAGCTAAAGAGCCCTAAGCGTTTCAACCTTTCTTCATAGGGAAGGTGAATATTTGTTCACAAGACTCTGCAGCTTAGAGGAAACACTCTAAGCTGAAGAATCCACACTCTGTTGGATGACCATGGGCCAGTCACAGTCTCAGCCATCTCACAGGGTAGCTGTAAAGATAAAATGGAGGAGAGGAGAACGAAGTAAGCCGTGCTGGCCCCCCAGTGAGAAGACAGGCAGGGCATAAATTAAATACCGAGGTGGCAGGGTCCCAAAGGAAGCCCTCTCCCTCGGTTTGCAAGACTGTTGGCATTTCGGAGGACATTAATTCACAGGGTTGCCGTAAGTCGGAAGTGACTTGAAGGTATTCAACACACAGAGTCCTGAAACGGGAGAAAGGACTCACATTCATACTACAAGTGAGGTAATGCATTTCTCAAGGATTCCTTATCCAGGCTTTTATTCTGGGGGAACGTAGCAGAACGGAGTTCCAGAAGTACTTCTTCACCCAAAGGGTGATTAATATGTGCAATTCACTGCCACAGGAGGTGGTGGCGGCTACAAGCATAGCCAGCTTCAAGAGGGGGTTAGATAAAAATATGGAGTGGAGATCCATCAGTGGCTATTAGCCACAGTGTGTGTATATGTGTGTGTGTATACACACACCTGCCTCCCTCTCTCTCTCTCTCTCTCTCTCTCTCTCTCTCTCTCTCTCTCTCTCTCTCTCTCTCTCTCTCTCTCTATATATATATATATATATATATATATATATATATATATATATATATATATATATAAATTGTTGGCCCCTGTGTGACACAGAGCGTTGGACTGGATGGGCCATTGGCCTGATCCAACATGGCTTCTCTTATGTTCTTATGTGACACAGAGTGTTGGACTGGATGGGCCACTGGCCTGATCCAACATGGCTTCTCTTAGGTTCTCATGTGACACAGAGTGCTGGACTGGATGGGCCATTGGCCTGATCCAACATGGCTTCTCTTATGTTCTTAACCACTTTGTGGAAACAAAATTCTCAAAAAATGTTCCTTTCTCCTTCTTGGGAGCTCCAGCACCTCTTTTTCCAGAAAAAAAGCCCTGCCTATATTAATAATGCTGCATAAGCAGAAAGCTAACCCAGCATCCCAAGAGCGAGGCTCACACCTTTTTCCTTTATGTAGTGCTCTAAAAAAAAAAAAAAACTTGCAGGAAGATTTTTTTTTCTCAATGAACATTATGCCGATTCCACAAATTCAAAATGTTTCCACATTTGCTGCCCACAAAGATTCAACCCTAATGAGGCGGGCCACAGCGGAACAGGGAAGAGAGCAGTTCCTCCACATGAAGGGACATCACAGCCAGAAAAGGATGGGCCTAAAACCATCTGCTAAACGTTTACCCAGCTTGGTAAAAACAAAATAACCCAAGACGTTGACATTCCTATGGCAGCAAGAACTCTTAAAAAAAAACCCACATCAATTATGTGGAACATGATGCAACTTCTGCATACAACAGAGGGGGAAAAAAAACCTCCATATGTTTGGCACTCATAAGAACAAGCAGAAGGATTCAGGAATTCCTGCTGAACAAACTCCTTTCTCTAATGAAACAAAGAAAGGAGGATAGTAATAAGGAAAAAATGGTGGAATTTCACTCTAACCAGGGATTTTTTTGAGCAGGAATGCAGTTCCAGCTGGCTTGGCATCAGGGGGTGTGGCCTAATGTGCAAATGAGCTTCTGCTGGGCTTTTTCTACAAAAAATCCCCTATGCTAAACAATGGTGCTGCCAGGGGTGTGTGGCCTAATATGAAAATGAGTTCCTGCTGGGTTTCTCATACAAAAAAGGCCCTGACTCTAACCATGCACTGGCCCCAACTCCCATACAGATGCAGAACGGCAAAGTGGCGAATTGGTCATCATGGTCCTGATAGTGAGCCCACCAATGGCTGAGCTGCCTCTGTGGCGGTGGGAAGTGCCACTGAGTTGCAGCCAACTCAGGGTGACCCCCACAGGATTTGAAGGCCAGAGACGAACACAGGTGTTTTGCCATAGCCTGCCTCTGCTAACAACCCTCAATTTCCTTGGCGGTTTCATAGAATCATAGTTGGAAGGGACCTCCAGGGTCATCTAGTCCAACCCCCTGCACAATGCAGGAAACTCACAAACACCTCCCCCTAAATTCACAGGATCTTCATTGCTGTCAGATGGCCATCGAGCCTCTGTTGAAAAACCTCCAAGGAAGGAGAGCCCACCACCTCCCAAGGAAGCCTGTTCCACTGAGGAACTGCTCTAACGGTCAGGAAGTTCTTCCTAATGTTGAGCCAGAAACTCTTTTGGTTTAATTTCAACCCACTGGTTCTGGTCCTACCTTCCGGGGCCACAGAAAACAACTCTACACCATCCGCTATAGGACAGCCCTTCAAGGACTTGAAGATGGTGACCCTATCACCTCTCAGCCGCCTCCTCTCCAGGCTAAACATCCCCAGCTCCTTCAACCTTTCCTCATAGGACTTGGTCTCCAGACCCGTCGCCCTCCTCTGGACCCGTTCCAGCTTGTCTAGATCCTTCTTAAAATGTGGTGCCCAAAGCTGAACACAAGACCCCAGGTGAGGTCTTACCAGAGCAGAGTAAAGCGATACTGCCCAAGGACTAGCCAGGGCTAACCTTGCTTAGCTTTTGAGATTTGACAAGATCAGGCTAGCCTGGTCCATCCCAGTCAAGCCAGGTGAACAGAAGTGGTTTGATTTGCTGTTGCCTGCCTCTGCGTAGCACCCCTGGACTTCCTTGGAGGACCCCCAGCCAAGTACTAACCGGCTTAGCTTCCAGAATCCATTGGGATTAGGCTAGCCTGGGCTATCCAGGTCATACTGTATGATGCTTCCCTACAAGCAGAAGGTGGACATAACTGAAACATTCTCATATTCTCATGAGAGCCAGTTTGGTATAGTGGTGAAGTGCGCGGACTCTTATCTGGGAGAGCCGGGTTTGATTCCCCACTCCTCCACTTGCAGCTTCTGGAATGGCCTTGGGTCAGCCATAGCTCTAAGTGTGCAGACTCTTATCTGGGAGAACCGGGTTTGATTCCCCACTCCTCCACTTGCACCTGCTGGAATGGCCTTGGGTCAGCCATAGCTCTAAGTGTGCAGACTCTTATCTGGGAGAACCGGGTTTGATTCCCCACTCCTCCACTTGCAGCTTCTGGAATGGCCTTGGGTCAGCCATAGCTCTAAGTGTGCAGACTCTGGGAGAACCGGGTTTGATTCCCCACTCCTCCACTTGCACCTGCTGGAATGGCCTTGGGTCAGCCATAGCTCTAAGTGTGCAGACTCTTATCTGGGAGAACCGGGTTTGATTCCCCACTCCTCCACTTGCAGCTTCTGGAATGGCCTTGGGTCAGCCATAGCTCTAAGTGTGCAGACTCTTATCTGGGAGAACCGGGTTTGATTCCCCACTCCTCCACTTGCACCTGCTGGAATGGCCTTGGGTCAGCCATAGCTCTAAGTGTGCAGACTCTTATCTGGGAGAACCGGGTTTGATTCCCCACTCCTCCACTTGCAGCTTCTGGAATGGCCTTGGGTCAGCCATAGCTCTAAGTGTGCAGACTCTTATCTGGGAGAACCGGGTTTGATTCCCCACTCCTCCACTTGCACCTGCTGGAATGGCCTTGGGTCAGCCATAGCTCTAAGTGTGCAGACTCTTATCTGGGAGAACCGGGTTTGATTCCCCACTCCTCCACTTGCAGCTTCTGGAATGGCCTTGGGTCAGCCATAGCTCTAAGTGTGCAGACTCTTATCTGGGAGAACCGGGTTTGATTCCCCACTCCTCCACTTGCACCTGCTGGAATGGCCTTGGGTCAGCCATAGCTCTAAGTGTGCAGACTCTTATCTGGGAGAACCGGGTTTGATTCCCCACTCCTCCACTTGCAGCTTCTGGAATGGCCTTGGGTCAGCCATAGCTCTAAGTGTGCAGACTCTTATCTGGGAGAACCGGGTTTGATTCCCCACTCCTCCACTTGCACCTGCTGGAATGGCCTTGGGTCAGCCATAGCTCTAAGTGTGCAGACTCTTATCTGGGAGAACCGGGTTTGATTCCCCACTCCTCCACTTGCAGCTTCTGGAATGGCCTTGGGTCAGCCATAGCTCTAAGTGTGCAGACTCTTATCTGGGAGAACCGGGTTTGATTCCCCACTCCTCCACTTGCACCTGCTGGAATGGCTTTGGGTCAGCCATAGCTCTAAGTGTGCAGACTCTTATCTGGGAGAACCGGGTTTGATTCCCCACTCCTCCACTTGCAGCTTCTGGAATGGCCTTGGGTCAGCCATAGCTCTAAGTGTGCAGACTCTTATCTGGGAGAACCGGGTTTGATTCCCCACTCCTCCACTTGCACCTGCTGGAATGGCCTTGGGTCAGCCATAGCTCTCGTAGGAGTTGTCCTTGAAAGGGCAGCTTCTGGGAGAGCCCTCTCAGCCCCACCTACCTTACAGGGTGTCTGCTGTAGTGGAGGAAGAGAAAGGAGATTGTGAGCCACTCTGAGATTCAGAGTGGAGGGCGGGATATAAATCCAATATCTTCATATTAGGGCTCCTTTTCTGAATTTATTATCGATTAAAATATCAACATCCCACATTTCCTCGCGGCTCCAGGTGGCTCGCACGTCATAACTGAAAGCGTCATAATTTAAAACCGACAGCAACAAAAAATCCAAATGACGCTCCATGCGTCTAATGCACATTTCTTTGTAAACCTGAAATATGAAATCCAACTGAGTACCTGTTACCACAGTAAACCGACAGTTGTTACATACAACTGATTTATCAACCCTTTGTGTTCTGTACACTTGCAAGTGGGTAGGGCCCACAGCTGAGCAAATACATTCTGATTTTGTTACTGCACAAAGAGCCACGGGACCCTTCCTCCTCTCAGATTCCACTCATCAGGATACTGGAAAGGAATCCAAGAGGGAGGAACTCCAATCCCCCCACAAGTGCAAGGAGATCGGGGCCTATCCAGGGGTCCCTAAGAATACAATGCAGAAGGAACGGTTTGCGGTCTTAGTTGAAAGCTCCCAAGGAGGAAAGTGGTGGTGAAATTAGAAAGTGAACATGGAGTGGTGAAGAATCTCACAGGAAGGAGGGAGCGAAAAGTGAGGCTTAAATGTCTGAAGGGAAGATCTACAAAATAAAGTCTGAGAAAGCTCAAGCAGCCAAACATCCATCCCCACACTGAAGTGGACCTACAGCAAAATACAGAGGGGGTACCATACAGAGTGCAGAAAAAAGATCAGAGACCTAGGGCAAGACCTAGAGCCAGTCTGGTGTAGTGGTTAAGTGCATGGACTCTTATATGGGAGAACCGGGTTTGATTCCCCACTGCTCCACTTGCACCTGGCTGGAATGGCCTTGGGTTAGCCATAGCTTTGGCAAGAGTTGTCCTTGAAAGGGTAGCTGCTGTGAGAGCTCTCTCAGCCCCACCCACCTCACAGGGTGCCTGTTGTGGGGGGAGAAGACATAGACGATTGTAAGCCGCTCTGAGTCTCTGATTCAGAGAGAAGGGCGGGGTATAAATCTGCAGTCGTCTTCGTCTTCATTACAAAGGCAATTATAATTTTTCCCCCACAGAGTGATTCCTTCTGCTCAGTTACCCTTTGCTTTGGTTATATGAGGCTCAAGTATTGTACAGCAATGCACGGGGGGCTACCCTTTAAAATGTTTCTAGAAAGTTCAACTGGCTCAGAACAGAACAGAAGCTCTGAACCGATGTGCACCATACCATCGCAATACTGAAAAATCTCCATCAGCGGGCGCAGAACCATCACCCCATGCCAAGAAAGCCCTCTTTCTCGAGGATGCCAGTCACCCAATCTCAGGAGACAGGGGCACCCAAAAGCCAGCCTTTGGGAAGATAACCACAGTGCATGTTAGAGCTGCGGACTTTCAGGGTTTATAAGCCAACTTTGAATTGGGCTCGGAAAACAAACTGTGAGTCACTACGAATAAGCCAAGACTGGAGGGACACGCTCCAATCAACATCCTGCCTGCAGTCTTCTGTACCAACTGATGTTTCCCAGCACATTTCAAGGGCAGCCCCACATAGAATCTAATTTGGACACAACCAGGACACACAGCAAAGCAGCCAGGTCTTTTCTGTCCACGAAAGGCCGCAGCTGGCTAACCAGTCGAAACTGGTCAAAGGCACTCTAAGCCGTAGCCGCTAGCTGTGCACCTGGTGGCAGTACCCCCCCACCTGTTTCTTCAGGCGAGTGCAACCCCCCACCCCACCCAGAACATGCACAGATCACACATTTGTTAGTTGCAAAGCGACACTAATACTTTTGACCCTGTTCCTCCAGCTCTAGTCGTTTTATCTCTCTGCTGTGCCTTGGTGCCACGTGACCCTGCCCGACAGTTTTGTTTTCCTTCGATAACCCCGAACTGGCATGCCCACCCCTTACCGGCTAGGTTTGTAAACGCACTGCTTTGAGCAGAGGGCAGGGGGGGGGGGAGGTGTTTTCACTTACATTGTTGTTAACTCTCTCCTGATACTGCGCTGTAAAATAAATTCCTCCTTAACAATACGGGTTTTATAGAGTAAAATAACTGGTTTTTCCAAAAGCTGCTATAGCCGCCCCCCACACCTTAGCTCCAAGACAGGATTTCAAAGAAGGTTCAAAGTAACTACCAGCCTTTCTCAAACACAAAAAGCCATGCTGAGAAGCAGTCATTTCTCCTCCACCGAAGGAAACTTCTGAAAACCCTAGCAAGCCAGGTGTCCCCCCCCCCCCAAATCAGACTAGGAAAGGAAAGGAAAGGTCCCCTGTGCAAGCACCAGTCGTTTCCGACTCTGGGGTGACGTTGCTTTCACAACGTTTTCACGGCAGACTTTTTACAGGGTGGTTTGCCACTGCCTTCTCCAGCCATCTACACTTCCCACCCCCCCCTAGCAAGCTGTGTACTCATTTTACCGACATCGGCAGGATGGAAGGCTGAGTCAACCTCGAGCCGGCTACCTGAAAACCCAGCTTCCGCCAGGAATCGAACTCAGGTCGTGAGCAGAGCTTAGGACTGCAGTACTGCAGCTTTAGCACTCTGCCCAGGGGGATCTTTATCAGGACTAACTTCTCAGCAAATCCAATCCACACCCCCATTGAATTGTAAATCTCTCATTAAGGAAAGAATGAGAGCCAACAAACATCCGCCCAGGGCAATTCAAAAGAAGTGCTTTTCAAAAGAGCCTAAGTGAGGATTCTGACAGGAACAGAGGAAGTTGCAGAAGTGTGATGGTGAGAAACAGAACTCTGTCTTACCACACATTACTACTGATTTACTTCCGCTCGAAAAAGCACAAACCTCCGAGGCCCAGGCTACCCTGGCCCCACAACAGCACTGAAATCCTAACACGAGCTTCGGTCTTGTGTTTATTTCCGCCATTGAATCAACAAAAGGCCCGGCATGGAAATTTCAAAGTCTGCACCACAACACAGATCTTTAATTGTGTAAATATTGACTCAGCCGGCTTGTACACGGTGGAATCATGTTACCCAACATTTCCTGCTGAGACTCTTTTGGGATGGTGTTATTGCATCACAGCGACCCTCCAGCATGTTCGGGCTCAACACACCCAACGTGGCATAAACTGAGGCGAGCGCTCTACCTCCCGTTCCGCCAGGTTAAGCACGCAAGGCCCCTTAATCCTTCTTGCTGGTGACCTGTTTCGTTCACTGCCGCTCCCTCCCAGGGACAAAGCAGCTCGAAAGAGCCATTCCGGCATTCTTTCCCAGACACAAGCACAGATGGCTGGCTCTCCGTCTCCTTCTGAGCCCCCAGGAGAGACACAATGTCTTGCCTGCAGGCTCAAAGACAACTAGACTCCCCTCTCTCCCTGAAACAGACAAAGCTCTGTGGAACTGTAGAAGCCAAGAATTCCTGGGCTCACGGAGTGGGGAAGGGGAAAGAAAAAGGCCAGGAGAATAGAGATCAGATGAGGAACTCTGCTTGGTTTGCTGTTGGGGAGGTGAAGGCACTGTTGGTGTCCTGTTATGTTTGAAACAGCAGGGAAATTCGCAGCCCCCGCCCAAAGGCTCAACCAAGGGGAATGACTCTTCACAGGGAAGAGGAAATCTTTCTGCCTGGGAATGGAAATAACTACCAACTCCTCCTCCTCCTCCTCTTAATCACCTTATCCTGCCTTCCCACCTTTCTTGCCATGCCAAGTTGAGTTGCAGGGAGAGAGATGGAAGAACAACCCCCATCCAGGAAACAGGAACCTGTCTGGGAATTTGGGGCGAGAGCTTATCAGAGGCAGAAATGAAAAATTATATCTCATTCCATGACCGCCGGCAGCTTTTGAGACGCAATAAGCGAATCCACTCCATGCAGACTTTTTCCTTCTTCCCCCATAAGATTGGAATTTCACTTTGCAGTGTCTATATTTCATGCCCCCCCCCACCCTACCAGCTCCCCCTGCCCAAAAGTTCTCCATAAAGTCCTGCATTAGCAAAGATGTCTCACCAGCATCCACAAAAAATGGCACGGAAACAGTACGGGGTGAGACTAAAAGGTCTTTAAGGCATAAACGTTTTGGAAGGGGGTGTCCAAGAAGGGTAGGGGGGGGGTCCAAGTCTAACAAAAAGAGAGAAAAGCGGGTGGAGGCAAGAAAGAGAAGCCCCTCCCTTAATTAGGGTCCAGACTGCTGTTGGTTTTTAGGGAGGAAGCAATGCTGGAGGGGGAGGGATGGCTCAGACAGGTTATTTTTTGGGACAAACGGGGGGGGGGGGGTTTGCAAAAAAGCGAAAGGATGGAGAGCCCCCCCCTTAAAGCAAGGATTCCCCCAGACTGCAGTAAGGGGGGGGTGAGACCAAAAGGTGAGAGCGGGGGGTGGGGGCTGCCGGTCTAATGGGGGGGGGGGAGAAAGAGAAGCCCCCCTTCAACGATTGCACAAATGGGGGGGGGGGTTTGCAAAAGAGCGAAGGGATGGAGAGGCTGTCCATCTGAGGTTAGTTTTTGCACAAATTGGGGGGGGGGGTATTGCAAAACAGTGAAGGGATGGGGGAGCCAAAAGTGAGCTGCTGGGAGGGGGGGGGCAAAGGGAAGGAATGAAAAGAAGCCCCCCCCCTTAAAGCAAGGATTCCCCCAGATTGCAGTAAGGGGGGTGAGACCAAAAGGTGAGAGCGGGGGGGGGGGGCTGGCAATCTAATTAGGGGGGGAAGAGAAGCCCCCCCTTTAACGATTGCACAAATGGGGGGGGGGTTGCAAAAGAGCGAAGGGATGGAGAGGCTGTCCATGAGGTTAGTTTTTGCACAAATGGGGGGGGGGGGGTATTGCAAAACAGTGCATGGATGGGGGAGCCAAAAGTGAGCTGCTGGGAGGTGGGGGGCAAAGGGAAGGAATGAAAAGAAGCCCCCCCTTAAAGCAAGGATTCCCCCAGACTGCAGCAAGGGGGGGGGGGTGAGACCAAAGGGTGAGAGCGGGGGCGGGGGCTGCCGGTCTAATGGGGGGGGGGGAGAAAGAGAAGCCCCTCCTTTAACGATTGCACAAATTGGGGGGGGGGGGTTTGCAAAAGAGCGAAGGGATGGGGGGCTGTCCATCTGAGGTTAGTTTTTGCACAAATTGGGGGGGGGGTATTGCAAAACAGTGAAGGGATGGGGGAGCCAAAAGTGAGCTGCTGGGAGGGGGGCAAAGGGAAGCAATTAAAAGAAGCCCCCCCCCTTAAAGCGAGGATTCCCCCAGACTGCGGTGAGTTTCTATATGGGGGGGAGGGAGAGGAGCCCCCTTTCATGAAGCCCCCCAAGGAGGGGGAAGGAAGGCCCCCCCCACCCAGGCTCCTCCCCTGCCCGGGAACAAAGGCGGGGCGGGGGGGGGGGGTCGAGGCGGGTCTCACCGCTGCAGCACCAGGACGAGGGCGAGCCCTGAGGGAAGCGGGCCGAGTCGGGGCCGATGCAGACGCTGGCGCCGAGGTGAGGGCACTCCATGGCGGCGGATTCGGCGGCGGCGACTGAGGGAAGCGCGGCCCTGGCGGGGGGGAGGGGACAGAGCGCATGAGGGGAGACGGGGGCGCGCCGCCGCCGCCTCGCGCGGGGGTTGGCGCCGCTGCGCCTGCGCGGGCCGGCCCGCGCAGGCGCAGCGGCGCCAACCCACGCGCGAGGCGGCGGCGGCGCGCGGACGCTCTTTTCTCTCTCTCTCTCTCTCTCTGTATGTCTCTAGCTCGCTCCCTATTGGTTGTTCCCGACATCCTTCGCCTCCCTCCGATCCGCTCTCCGGGTTTTGTTTTGTTTTTGGCCAGTCGCGTCGCTCGCCGCCTCCGGACATCCACTCGCCGGGTTTTGCCTGCGAGGATCGAGCGGCGCTGGGGAGCCCAAAGAGTTTCGGGCGCTCGGCGAGGCTGCCGGTTTCCGAGCGGCGGGTGCCAAGCTCCAGGGGAGGCCGGGAGTCCCCCCCCCCCCACGGATGGACGAGGGCGCGACGCGTTCGGGACGTTCCCGGTTGGTTGGTTTCTTGCGGCTTCTATCCCAATCCTATTCCGCAAGCGGGCTCAGGGCGGCTCACACGACACGTCGATGCAGCAAAGAGTTATTAAAATAAAATCCGGCGTAAGGTTGCTAAGCTCCAGGCGAGGCCGGGAGTGCTCACGGGGGAACAGGCGCGCGACGCGTTTGAGACGCTCCCTGGTTTGCAAGCGGCCATTCGGGGATCGGGTTGCCAAGCTCCAGGCGAGGCCGGGAGTCCTCCCAAGTTGACGGGCGCGCGACGCGTTCGGGACACTGCCCGGTTTGCAAACGGCCGTCCGAGGATTGGGTTGCTAAACTCCAGGTCAGGCCTGGAGTTCTCCCGGATTTGCAACTTGCGTCCTTGCTGAACTTCATCCCCCTCGGATCCCCCAAGATATTGCAACCTAAGGTTTGGGTTCCCGGCCTCCAGATGTGACCCGGAATTCTCCTGGATTTGCAACTGGCTACCCAAATCAGTTGCATCCGTGCTGAGCCCTCCCCCTCCTCCTCAAATCCCCAGGAAATTGCAACCGGCCGACACAACGAGTTAAGGAGACGAGCACCACGCAGGAAGTCCAGGCGCCTTCCTTACAACTGATTTATTGCAAGAACGTGCCCGTGGGTCGAGCATCCTCCGCCGTGCACGCGCATTTGGGAGTCATGCTCTCGCCCCGCAGATGGCGGCGGTCGGCTGGAAACCGGAAGCGTCGGGCTGAGCTGGGCAGCTCGACTACTGCAGCCTCTTTGGAGAGGACCCTGGGAACGGTGCGTCATAGAGGGAGGGAATCCCGCCCTCTGCTCCGGCTTCCTCTCGTCTCCAAAGGAAGGAAGAAAGGAAGGAGACTCTCGGCCTTCCCCCCCCTCCCTTCTCCAACGCGATCCCTTTGCAAGACTCAGGCGCACTTGCAAGGGCATCTTGCTGAACCTGAGCTGCTTCCCTTTCCAGAGCATCGCAGGCAAATTTTAGGGCAGGAGTAGCCAAACTGCAGCTCGGGAGCCACATTTGACTCTTACACATATTTTGTGGCTCTTGAAGCCCCCACCACCCCATTAGCTGGCTTGGAGAAACCATTGGCTCTTTAAATGACTTTTCAAAGCCAGCCAGTGGTTTGGAGAATGCATTTAAAGTTGCTTTCTTCTACCACTCCCTCCCTCCCTCCCCCATCTATTTGATGATGGTGATGATGATATTGGATTTATATCCCACCCTCCACTCAGAGTCTCAGAGCCGCTCACAATCTCTTTTTATCTTCCTCCTCCACAACAGACACCTTCCTTCCTTCCCTCCCCACATCTGGATTTCCTGTCTTGTGGGTCTCAAACATCTGGCATTTATTCTATGTGGCTCTTACATTAAGCAAGTTTGATGACCCGTTTTAGGCTGGTGGGCAGGCCTGGAGGTTAATGTAACGAATAACGCCCAATTCATCCACATCAGAGTTACATTTTAATTAAGTGTCGTTTCAGTTTTCGTCGGGCTGGCTTGGTGTGGGGGGGTGGGCATTCAAATTGGCACCAACTTAGATCTGCTCACTCTGGCTTGGTAGCGAAGTGCGAGTCCAGTTGGGCACCTTTAAGGGCAACCCAGTTTGATTCAAGGTATGAGCTTTCTTGTGCATGCTCGTTTCCTCAGATACCTGAGGCTACCTACCAGTGTCCTGCTTGGGAAATAGCTAGAGATAATGGGGGGGGGGGGTGAAATCCCCAGGAGGGGGCAAGAGATACCCTGGTTTGGAGGCCTTCCCCCTGCTTCAGGGTCATCAGAAAGCGGGGGGGGGGGGGGACGGAATGTCTGCTGGGTACTCTATTATATCCTGTGGAGACCAGTCCCCATAGGGAATAATGGAAAATTTATCAGTGGGTATTTGGGGCTTTGGGGTGGCTGTTTTTTGTAGCAGAGGCACCAAATTTTCAGCATAGCATCTAGTGCCTCGCCCCAAAATACCCCCCCAAGTTTCAAAAAGATTGGACCAGGCGGTCCAATTCTATGAGCCCCCAAAGAAGGTGCCCCCATCCTCTATTATTTTCAGTGGAGGGAAGGCATTTAAAAGGTGTGCGGTCCCTTTAAAAGTGACGGCCAGAACTCCCAGGAGCTCCTGGCTCCACCCACAAAATCCCCAGATATTTTCTGTGTCAAACCTTCCAACTCTACTTCAAAGCAGCCATTTTCTCCAGGGGGACTGCTCTCTGCTAGCTGGAGAATGGGTGTAATTCCTGGAGATCTCCAGGCCCCAACCTGGAAGTTGGCAACTCTACCAAGTCCGCTCTTCAAACCATGCTGGGTATGCAGAAAGGCTTTGCTTCAATCCCTAGTTACACCTCTGCTTCAGTCCTTGGAGAACCAGCACTAGTCAGAGGAGGAGAGATGACCGGGACACACGCATGGATGGTCCAATCGGACATGACGCTGCTTCTGATGTCAAGACCTCACCCACCAACCTGGGAGACCCCCTGCTGCCTGTGAAGGCAAGGCTGGGTTAGATGGGCCTCCACAGAAAGCATCTTCACCTGTTCTGTGCCTTGCCCCCCTGCCAGTTTGGTGTAGTGGTTAAGTGTGCAGACTCTTATCTGGGAGAGCCGGGTTTGATTCCCCACTCCTCCACTTGCACCTGCTGGAATGGCCTTGGGTCAGCCAGAGCTCTAAGTGTGCAGACTCATATCTGGGAGAACCGGGTTGGATTCCCCACTCCTCCAATTGCACCTGCTGGGATGGCCTTGGGTCAGCCATAGCTCTAAGTGTGCAGACTCTTATCTGGGAGAACCAGGTTGGATTCCCCACTCCTCCACTTGCAGCTGCTGGAATGGCCTTGCGTCAGCCATAGCTCTAAGTGTGCAGACTCTTATCTGGAAGAACCGGGTTGGGTTCCCCCCTCCTCCACTTGCAGCTGCTGGAATGGCCTTGCGTCAGCCATAGCTCTAAGTGTGCAGACTCTTATCTGGAAGAACCGGGTTGGGTTCCCCCCTCCTCCACTTGCAGCTGCTGGAATGGCCTTGCGTCAGCCATAGCTCTAAGTGTGCAGACTCTTATCTGGGAGAACCGGGTTTAATTCCCCACTCCTCCACTTGCACCTGCTGGAATGGCCTTGGTTCAGCCATAGCTCTAAGTGTGCAGACTCTTATCTGGGAGAACGGGGTTGGATTCCCCACTCCTCCACTTGCAGCTGCTGAAATGGCCTTGGGTCAGCCATCACTCTCGCAGAGCTGTCCTTGAAAGGGCAGCTTCTGGGAGAGCTCTCTCATCTCCACCCACCTCACAGGGTGCCTGTTGTGGGGGGAGAAGAAATAGGAGATTGTGAGCCGCTCTGAGTCTCTGATTCAGAGAGAAGGGCGGGGTATAAATCTGCGGTCTTCTTCCCTATTAATGGGGATCCAGCCCCAAGACACCTTGAAGTGTCACATAGGGTACTGAAACACAACACCCCAACTGCCAACTTGGTATTGAAGGGTATGCTGCTTCACTGGCACCCCGAGAAATCCCAAGGTAGTCTCCTGGGTTATTCGTGTGCTACATATGATATAGCATGGCATTAACTGCCTTGATCCAAACATTACACTAAATACTACTGGATTTCAAGTGAGTAGAATGGAAGTAACATTATGGAAAAGAGTCTGTGTTTGGGCAGTTCTCTTTCTCTTGTGGCACCAGACACCATGTGGAGATACCTGACGGTACCCATGGTGAAAAGGTAAATGTGTTGGATTGGGGAGACTTGGCTTTATAAGAACATAACAGAAGACATGTTGGATCAGGCCAGTGGCCCATCCAGTCCCACACTCTATGTCGCACAGTGGTCAAAACCCAGGGGCCATCAGGAGGTCCATCATCAGAGCCAGAACTCCAGAAGCCCCCAAACTCTTGTGCCCCCAAGCACCAAGAAAACAGACCATGACTCCCCCAGACATAAGAACTTAAGAGTAGCCATCTTGGATCAGGCCAATGGCCTATACAGTCCCACACTCTGTGTCACGCAGTGGCCAAGACCCAGGGGCCATCAGGAGGTCCATCAGCAGAGCCAGAACTCCAGAAGCCCCCGATCTCTTGTGCCCCCAAGCACCAAGAAAACAGAGCAACACTGCCCCAGACATAAGAACATAAGAGAAGCCATCTTGGATCAGGTCAATGGCCCATCTAGTCCCACACTCTGTGTCACACAGTGGCCAAAACCCAGGGGCCATCAGGAGGTCCACCAGAAACCCACCCATCAGGAGGTCTTCCAGAAACCCAACCACTGATGCCCCTCAAGCACCACAAATACAGAGCATCGCTGCCCCAGACAAATCCTCAGTTGGTTGCGGGACTCAGAGACCTTGGGCCAGTAAGTCTGAGCTAACAAACAGGGTTGTTGTGAAGACAGTATGAGGGAAGGAGTAACCGTTTATGTTGCCCTAAACTCCTTGAAGAAAATATGGGATTTTAAAAAACCTAATACATTTTTGATTCATGGCATTTCCATTCCGAAACACTAGGGGACACTCCAGACACAGTGCATTCCAGTGACAGAAGCCACAGTCCAAAACCATGGAAAGAAGTGTTTTCTATTGTTTAACAGTTCATCCTTACATTTTATAATGAACTATACTTCTGTTTTCTCTTGTTGCTGGTAATCTACACAGGGCCAGGCATGGTTTGAGGACTGAGGACTGCAGAGATTTATACCCCGCTTTTTTCTCTGAATCAAAGATCCGAGTGGCTACAATCTCAGATATCTTCTCCCCCAACAACTTCCGACCCCACTGAAGGGCAGACATTGAAGCTGCTCCTTTCAGAGGGCTCACAGCACAACTGCCAAGACAGCTCCTGCGAGAGATTCGGCTGCCAAGGCCATTCCAGCAGGTGCAAGTGGAGGAGTGGGGAATCCGGATCCCGTCCTCCCAGATGAGAGTCCGCACACTTAACCACGACACCAAACTGGCTCTCAGATCAGGTGGGCAGCTGTGTTAGCTGTATCAATAGCACAAAGTCTGTCTCCAGCAGCACGTGTAAGACCAACCAAGCTTTATTCAAGGCATTCACATTCTACATTTGCACATTTTTGGAAAAGCAAGAATGGGGAACATACAGACACTCTCTTCAGGACTCCTGTGTTAAAATAGTGCACAGCTATATACAAAACACAGGAAAACGCATTCCCCATTCAATATAGAATCATAGAGTTGGAAGGGACCTCCAGGGTCATCTAGTCCAACCCCTTGCACAATGCAGGAAACCCACAAATACCTACCCCAATATCGCAGTCAACTTTATATATTTTCTATCACAATAAATATGAAACTATATGCCTTTACTCTATTCATACAAAACGTTCAAATCCTACATCTCCAGCAGTAACAAAGTACTGGTAAGTTACTCAATCCACATCTCATTAAACAAGTCCACTCTACAAAACAAAAGTCCTTCAAACAGAGTGCTCAAGGAATTATTTAACAAGACAAAACAACTCTGGAAGACTATGAAATTCTTAGAAAGACGCTGAAGTCTCTTGTTCCTGGGGAATTGCCTGCGGGATTGCAGGAGCGGGGGTTCTTCTGCGGCCGAGCACCTCCTCCTCCGTGAATTGTCCGTGCAGCCTCTTAAGAGACATATCAAAAGCCAGCTCCGCTAGTCATAGGTAGGGTGAGCCACCCCCCCCCCCCCACTTGCCGAGCCGAATCTCCCGCTTTTACAACTGATCTCCAGCTGGCAGAGATCAGCTCCCCTGGACAAAACAGCTGCTTGGAAGGGTGGACTCTAGAGCATTGTGCCATGCTGAGGCCCCTCCCCAAACCCCACCTTCTCCCAGCTCCACCCCCAAACACTCCAGGTATTTTCCAACACAGACATGGCAACCCTAGAGCTCCAATTAGGAAAGGAAGGAGTAACGGTATAATACGACAATCAGAGGACATAAAAAACCATCACTAGCAATTATAAATTAAGAAGCAATATGTTCTAAGCATAATTACAAATTCCAAAGCGGCACGGATCAGCCAAAAGACATTGATTATAGGCAGTGTTCCCTCTAAGCTGAGTTAGCTCACAGATTTTCAGCCTCCAGTGCACTAATTGATGCAGTACCTCAAAACTTTCATGCCAGGAGCTCGCAAATTTAATTCCAGTAGCTGACGAAGCAGAATTTTTGCTCACAAGACTCCTCAGCTTAGAGGGAACATTGGGGTGAAGACACCCAAAGTTCATGCAGATGTTCTAGTAGTCCACAAAGCCCATGGCGAAGACACCGGGATATTTTATTCTCTGTTTCAATTAAAAAATCATCTACAGATGATCTGAGATCGTTCAATGGGACTCCAAGAGAGACAGTGTTGCAGTCTACAATCCGCTATCTACGTATCTGGTCCTCCCTTCATGCTATAACCCTAGGGTTGCCAGTCCCCAGATGGGGGCAGGGGATCCCCCAGTTTGGAGGCCCTCCCCCCACTTCAGGGTCATCAGAAAGCGGGGGGAGGGGAAGGGAAATGTCTGCTGGGCACTCCACTAATTCCCATAGGGTATAATGGAGAATTGACCACGGATACTGGGGCTCTGGGGGAGCTGTCTTTTGAGGTAGATGCACCAAATTTGCAGCCTAGCATCCGGTACCTCTCCTCAAAACATCCTCCAAGTTTCAGAAAGATTGGACCGATTGGTCCAATTCTATGATCCCCAAAAGAAGGTGCCCCTATCCTTCATCATTTCCAGTGTAGGGAAGGCATTTAAAAGGTGTGCAGTCCCTTTGAATGTGATGGCCAGAACTCCCTTTGGAGCTCAGTCATGCTTGTCACCACCTTGCTCCAGGTTCCACGCTCCATGTCTCCTGACTCCACCCCCAAAGTCTCCTGGCTCCACCCCCAAAGTCCCCAGATATTTCTTGAATTGGACCTGGCAACCCTATATAACCCAGCCTCAATCCAGAATTAATACAGTGGCTAATGTACGGTTGGCATCCCATTGAATGATTTCAGACCATCTGTAGAAGATTTTTAATGCCACAGTACATTCACCAAGGCTGCCGTTTTCTCTTGAGGAACTGATTTTTGCAGTTTGGAAATCAGTTAGGGTTGCCAATCCCCAGGTGGTGGCAGGGGATCCCCCGGTTTGGAGGCCCTCCCCCCGCTTCAGAAAGCAGAAGGAGGAGGGAAATGTCTTCTGGGCACTCCATGAAGACTGATTCCCATAGGGAATAATGGAGAATTGATCTGTAGATATCTGGGGCTCTGCGGAGGCTGCTATTTGAGGTAGAGGCACCAAATTTTCAGCATATCATCTAGTGCCTCTCCCCAAAACATCTGCAGAAGATGGCATCCCTACCTTTCATTATTTATTTCCAAACAGAGGGAAGGCATTTAAAAGGTGTGCGGTTCCTTTAAATGTGATGACCAGAACTCCCATTGGAGTTCAATCGTGCTTGTCTCACCCTTCCTTCTGGCTCCACCCCCAAAGTCCCCAGATATTTCTTGAGTTGGACTTGGCAACCTTATGGTCTGTTCTAATTCTGGGGAATCTCCAGGCCCCACCTGGAGGTTGGTAACCCTAGAGCAGGGGTGGCTAAACTGCGGCTCAGGAGCCACATGTGGCTCTTTCACACATATTGTGTGGCTCTCGAAGCCCCCACCGCCCTGTCAGCCGGCTTGGAGAAGGCATTTCTCTCCTTAAAGCACTTCTCCAAGCCAGCCGGCAGCTTGGAGAATACATTAAAAGTTGCTTCTTTCAACCTTCCTCTCCCTCCCCATCTATTTTCCTTCCTTCCAGTTTGACAGCCAGTTTGGTGTAGTGGTTAAGTGCGCGGACTCTTATCTGAGAGAACCGAGTTTGATTCCCTGCTCATCCACTTGTACCTGCTGGAATGGCCTTGGGTTAGCCATAGCTCTGGCAGAGGCTGTCCTTGAAAGGGCCAGTTTGGTGTAGTGGTTACGTGTGTGGACTCTTATCTGGGAGGGCCAGGTTTGATTCTGCACTCCTCCACCTGCACCTGCTGGAATGGCCTTGGGTCAGCCATAGCTTTAAGTGTGCAGACTCTTATCTGGGAGAACCGGGTTTGATTCCCCACTCCTCCACCTGCACCTGCTGGAATGGCCTTGGGTCATCCATAGCTATCTCAGGAGATGTCCTTGAAAGGGCAACTTCTGTGAGAGCCCTCTCAGCCCCACCCAACTCACAGGGTGTCTGTTGTGGGGGGGGGGGGAGAAGAGTCTCTGATTCAGAGAGAAGGGCAGGGTATAAATCTACAATTCTCCTTCCTTCCTTCCTTCCTTCCTTCCTTCCTTCCTTCCTTCCTTCCTTCCTTCCTTCCTTCCTTCCTTCCTTCCTTCCTTCTGGCTCTCAAACCTTTATTCTATGTGACTCTTACATCGAGCAAGTTTGCCCGCCCCTGCCCCAGAGTGCCCCCTCCTGATGTCCACGTGGGGCAACACTGGCCAAATTGCAGGGAAACGGGCTGAAGGAGCCGAAGCATCTCATCCGCTTCGGAACTCTTAATTACACTGCAGGGGGACCTTTGTAAACAGGCCTGTCTGAGATGCAACTGTAGACACACACTGTCACTTTTCCTCCTGCCCTAAACAGGGCCGGCTGTTGCCAAAATACTCTCGCCGTCTCTGCTGCTATTTCTGCACCCGGGTGTTTCTCGTAAACCACATAGGCGGCTGGCCTGGGCCGTGTTCAGGCAGTTCTTTGTTTAACCAACTCAGCAGCCGGCTCTTCCCCGGCCTGTGCTGGAAACGTTTGGTACGGCTGATTCTCAGACAGGCTGCACTGAGCTGAGGCCGGTGGGTCAACCGTGGCGCCGTCACCGTCCATTTGCAACGCCCCTTCTTCGCGTGGTGCTTTTCTACATCTTTGGGGGAGCTTCTAAGGCCGACTGAAGCAAAGTGGAAGATGGGGAGGGGCCGTGGCTAAGTGTCAGAGCCTCTCCTCGGCACTCAGAAGGTCCCAGGCTAAGGTTGCCAATTCCCAGGTGGGGGCAGGGGACCCCCCAGTTTGGAGGCCCTCCCCCTGCTTCAGGGTCATCAGAAAGCGGAGGAGGGGGAGGGAAACGTCTGCTGGGCACTCCATTATCCCCTATGAAGATAGATTCCCGCAGGGTATAATGGAAAATTGATCCGTGGGTATCTGGGGCTCTGGGGAGGCTGTTTTTTGAGGTAATGGCACCGAATTTTTAGCATAGCATCCAGTGCCTCTCCCCAAAACACCCAGCAAGTTTCAAAAAGATTGGGCCAGGGGGTCCAATTCTGTGAGTCTCCAAAGAAGGTGCCCCTATCCTTCATTATTTCCAATGGAAGGCATTTAAAAGGCGTGCAGTCCCTTTAAATGTGATGGCCAGGACTCCCTTTGGAGTTCAGTTATGCTTGTCACAGCTTTGCTCCTGGCTCCACCCCCAAAGTCCCCAGATATTTCTTGAGTTGGACTTGCAACCCTATCCCAGGCTCAGACCGTGGCATCTCCAGTTTAAAAAGACCCAGCTGAGCACTGGGTTACAAAACACCTGGAGAATTGAAGGCGGAGTCTGGGGAGGGTGGGGTTTGGGGAGGGGAAGGACATCGAACAGGGTGGAAGGCCACAGTCCACCCTCCAAAGCAGCCATTTCCCGGAGACCAGCCAGAATATCAGGTGATCTCCAGACTCTCTAGACCAGGGGTGGCCAATGGTAGCTCTCCAGATTTTTTTTTGCCTACAACTCCCATCAGCCCCAGCCAGCATGGTCAATGGTTGGGGCTGATGGGAGTTGTAGGCAAAAAAAAAACATCTGGAGAGCTACCATTGGCCACCCCTGGTCTAGAGACTGGCAACTTGATTTAGGCAGGAGGTGATAGCTTCAGTTTTTTTTACAGTTCCAGATAGGTTACTAATGATGGATCTTAGTGAGAAATGCCACCCCTTGACTGGAGCTTAGAGAAAGCCTGGAAGGCAAAAACGGGTTCTGAATTTCCGGATACCTCGTTTAGCTCTTATGCAGTAAAAATAGAGATTTCCTGCACATCTAAGAATCTACATTGACCTGCCGATGTTTGCCTGTTCCGTTGGCGTTCTTAAAGTGGTCCTTCGTCTATTTGCTGCCAGTTATATTTTTGGGTTAGAGTAACTTCATTTGTGTTCGCTGTCAGAAGCACAATCGAGACTAATTTATACACGGAAGTGTTGCTTTGTATCTCTCCCACCTGGGGACTGGCAACCCTACAGAAGCCCCAAACTGAAATGAATAACTTGGCGTGTAGCTTTCAGGATCCATCCAGTTTGGTGTAGAGGTTAAGTGCGTGGACTCTTATCTGGGAGAACCGGGTTTGTTTCCCCACTCCTCTGCTTGCACCTGCTGGAATGGCCTTGGGTCAGCCGTAGCTCTCACAGAGCTGTCCTTGAAAGGGCAGCTGCTGAAAGAGCTCTCTCAGCCTCACCTGCCTCACAGGGTGTCTGTTGTGGGGGAGGAAGATAAAGGAGATTGTGAGCCGCTCTGAGACTTTTGTGTGGAGGGCAGAATATAAATCTAATTTATTATTATTATTATTTTGCTCTCTGCTGTAGAAAGGCCCCTCAGTATGCCATTAAAGGTTACTGGAACTGGAAAAAAGGCCCCAGAGCGACAGAATTCAGTTTCCTTTGCTGTTTATTTTATGAGGCCCTGATGTGGGCTAGGCTGAACAAGCAGCCCACACAGAGAAAGGAGGAGGAAAACGTGTGTGACTGTCCAGGTCACCAACCCACCACTGGTTTTTGACTCAGTCACACGACCCTCTGCTCATTCTTAGAAGCTGAAAAGATTCCAAAAGCATTTGGAGATACTGAAGTAGATTCTGTCCAAACAAATCCAGAGTCCAGGGTTTTATTGTGTTGTTGTTGTTGTTGTAACCAGGGCTTTTTTGTAGCAGGAACTCCTTTGCATATTAAGCCACACACCCCTGATGTAGCCAGTCCTCCAAGAGCTTACAGGGCTCTTCTTGTGAGGCCTACTCTAAGCTCCAGGAGGATTGGCTATATCAGAGGGATGTGGCCTAATATGCAAAGGAGTTCCTGCTACAAAAAAAAAGAGTCCTGGTTGCAACCATCAAATGGATAGAAATAGTCAAATACAAAGGAGCACCAGCAGCATATTCGGATACAGAGAAACAATCAAATGGAAAACACCGGACTTTGCGATAGCTTGTTATCATCCTACGCATTCCAGCACATTAATTGTGAACGAACTGTAGTTGGTTGTGTGAACCTTAGTACCCAGCCAAGAAACAATTCTAGAGTCTCTTAAATCAACACAGACGGGTGAAATACACGTGTAACAGGTAGAAACTTCAGACAGTTTCACAAGCCACAAAACAGACAAGTATGACTCCCAAACTCCAAGACACTGATTGCGCGTTCACTGGATTCAGTGCTGTGGTTTCCATCACGAACTCTGAAGTTCGTATCAAATGTTAATCCCATTCTTCCGCCCCATCCCCCCCCACCCGCATTCCCCAGATCCATTCAGGTTTGTATTTCTTTCTTTGAGAAACCTTTTCACACGCACCGAATAATGCGCTTTCAATTCACATTCGATGTGCTTCATTTGCAAGTGGATTTGGCCATTTCGCATGAGTAAAATCCAGTTACGAAATATATTGAAAGTGCAGTATTCAGCATGTGTGAAAGCGCTACACTGCTTTCTTCCAGAGTAGGGGTGGCCAAACTGTGGCTCAGGAGCCACATGTGACTCTTTCATGCATACTGTGTGGTTCCTTAAGCCCCCCCCCCCACCAAATTGGCAGGCTTGGAGAAGGCATTTGTCTCTTTAAATCACTTCTCCAAGTAGCTTGGAGAAGTCATTTAAAGTAGAAGTTGCTTTCTTTCCACCTCTCCCTCCCCCATCTATTTGCTTTCCTTCCTTCCTTCCTTCCTTCCTTCCTTCCTTCCTTCCTTCCTTCCTTCCTTCCTTCCTTCCTTCCTTCCTTCCTTCCTTCCTTCCTTCCTTCCTTCCTTCCTTCCTTCCTTCCTTCCCTCCCTCCCTCCCTCCCAGCTCTCAACCATCTGATGTTTATTCTATGTGGCTCTTACATTAAGCGAGTTTGGCCATCCCATTCCAGAGTGATGTGTCTCCCCCCCCCCCTTTTTTTTAGGTTTCATCTTGCCCAAAATGTGTCCTGAGACCCCCATTCTAGAGTTTTTAGAACTGAAAAGCTTCAGGCTATATTTAAGTCAATGAGGAGCAGTTGGCACTACGAGAAACCAAGCATACAGCTTCTTCTCTTGGTTCTTCTAAAGCTGGACGCTGGGATTTCTTCACACCTACTCCTTTCCAGCAAGGTCAGCATTTCGAGACCGTGCCCACACTACCTCCATTCAGGCTGGGTTTGAAAAATGAATCTGGCCCAGATGTTCTCTGAGCAAGAGAGCCAGCCAAACCGAAACATTTGATTTCAGGCCTATCCCAATGTTAGCAAACAACGGAGGTGGAGAGAGTGGACAAAGAAATGTTTCTCTGTCTCCCAAAACATTAGAACTTGAGAGCATCCAATGAAGAAGAAGAAGACTGCAGATTTATACCCCGCCCTTCTCTCTGAATCAGAGACTCAGAGCAGCTTACAATCTCCTATATATCTTCTCCCCCCACAACAGTCACCCTGTGAGGTGGGTGGGGCTGCGAGGGCTTTGACAGAAGCTTCCCTTTCAACGACAGCTCTGCAAGAGCTATGGCTGACCCAAGGCCATTCCAGCAAGTGCAAGTGGAGGAGTGGGGAATCAAACCCGGTTCTCCCAGATAAGAGTCCGCACACTTAACCACTACATCAAACTGGCTTAGAAGAAGAAGAAGATTGCAGATTTATACCCCACCCTCTCTGAATCAGAAACTCAGAGCAGCTTACAATCTCCTAGATCTCCTTCCTCCACAACAGACACCCTGTGAGATGGGTGGGGCTGAGAGAGCTCTTAGAGCAGCTGCCCTTTCAAGGACAATTCTGTGAGAGCTAAGGCTGACCCAAGGCCATTCCAGCAGCTACAAGCAGAGGAGTGGGGAATCAAACCCAGTTCTCCCAGATAACTGCACACTTAACCACTACACCAAACTGGTTCACCAAACTTTGAAGCTGGTGGGTAGTAGATTGAGAGTGGACCAAAGGAAATACTTCTTAACACAGAGAGCGATTAAAATGTGGAATTCTCAGCCAGAGGATGTAGTGATGGCCATAGGCATGGATGACTTTAAAAGGGGGTCAGATAGATGAATGGAGGAGATGTCTATCCGTGGGTACGAGTCAGGGTGAGTAAAGGGAACCTCCCCATTCGGAGTCAGTCAACCTCTGAATCTCAGTGTCAGGAAGCAACATTAGGAGAAGGCCTCAGCCATTGTGCCCTGTTGTTTGCCATCCAGAGGAATGGGCTGGGAACTTTGTGAGATAAGATGCTAGACTAGATGGACTGCTGGTCTGATCCAGCAGGGCTCTTCTGATGTTCTTATGAAGCCCTCAGCCTCCATGCCCTGCTGTTGGCCTTCCAGAGGAACGGAAAGTTGGCAACTTTGTGAGATAAGATGCTGGACTAGATGGACCACTGATCTGATCCAGCAGGGCTCTTCTGATGTTCTGATAAAGCCCTCAGCCTCTATGCCCTTCTCCTGGCCTTCTAGAGGAACTGGTTGGCCCTTAGGTGAGCCGAGATGCTGGAATGGATGGAGCACTGGTCTGATCCAGCAGGCCATATGTTCTTATGAAACCCACAGCCTTCATGTCTGCTGTTGGCCCTCCAGAGGAACTGGTTGGCCCTTAGGTGAGGCAGGATGCTAGACTGGATGGACCACTGGTCTGATCCAGCAGAGCTTTTCTGATGTTCTGATAAAGCCCTCAGCCTCTATGCCCTTCTGTTGACCTTCAAGTGGAAATGGTTGGCCCTTATGTGAGGCAGGATGCTGGGCTGGATGGACCACTGGTCTGATCCAGCAGAGCTCTTCTGATGTCCTTGTGAAGGTCTTGGCCCCTGTTGTTGGCCCTCTGGAGGAAGTAGTTGGCCACTGTGTGAGACAGAAGGCTGGTCTGGATGGACCCTCCCTGGTCTGATCTTCAGGGCTCTTCTAATGTCCTTATATCTGCAAGGAAACTGCAAGGAAACAGTTTGTGCTGTGGCCTCTTTCTAGAAGCATGATGCTAAAACCGTCAACTTGGTTCAGGCTGCCAACGCTGAGCGCCCAGGCTCCTGAGTGCCGAACGAGGTAGCTCTCACCTCTCGACCCTGGAAATCATGCCAGGAGTAAAAACAAAGCTGGGCGGAGCCCGCCGGACTCCTGTCAGGATCTATTTTAAAAGCATGTGTTTAGCTGTGCAGTGGAAACTCACCCGTCGCTCCAGACATCTGTAAGAAACTCTTCCAAGGAGTATTTTTGAATGTTGCTTTGCATTTGTTTTGGTTGTGGGGCGTTAGTGTTTGTAGCGCCCTGAAAAAGATGATGGCTATTATTTGGTTATTTGTAGTCAGCTTCTCTGGCTGAGATTCAAGGTGGATGGCGTAGTGGAAATAGAGTAGGATCAACAGGATGAGATATTCAAAGAGCAATAAGCACATCGATTGAAATCAGCAGGACTCAAATGCATACTTAAGGGTGAAGAAGAAGAAGATATTGGATTTATATCCCGCCCTCCACTCAGAGTCTCAGAGCAGCTCACAATCTCCTTTATCTTCCTCCCCCACAACAGACACCCTGTGAGGTGGGTGGGGCTGTGAGGACTCTCACAGCAGCTGCCCTTTCAAGGACAGAGTCTCAGAGCAGCCTACAATCTCCTTTCCCTTCCTCCCCCACAACAGACACCCTGTGAGGCAGGAGGGGCTGAGAGAGCTCGCCCAGAAGCTGCCCTTTCAAGGACAACTCCTACGAGAGCTCTGGCTGACCCAAGGCCATTCCAGCAGCTGCAAGTGGAGGAGTGGGGAATCAAACCTGGTTCTCCCAGATAAGAGTCCAGGCATTTCACCACTATACCAAACTGGTCCTTTCAAGGACAACTCCTATGAGAGCTCTGACTGACCCAAGGCCATTCCAGCAGGTGCAAGTGGAGGAGTGAGGAATCAAACCCGATTCTCCCAGATAAGAGTCCGCCCACTTAACCACCTCACCAAACTGGCTCTCTTATGTTTCATTGATGTTAACGGGAGTAGGGGACACTTGCGCTTCCCTGGGTTGGGTCCCTTAAATTCCTCAAGAATTCGTGGGTAAGACAATCAGGGCTAATGTGTGGAGTAAAGCTGACATCTTGACTAGTCTCTTTTCGATGGCGCAGGATTCCCACTCTTTTGAAGACAAAAGGTTTCAAAATGGATGGGGTGTTAAAAGTTGGGATGAATGAAGAGGTTCTCCGTCTATAAAAGCTGACAAGATTTTGCTTCATCATGAAAAGGGATCCACCGCAATACCGTCCTGTTGCTTTGTGGCCCCAAAACCGCCTTGGCTGTGACTATACCCTAAAAGTGCACATTCCGTGTAGAATATTTTAGTGGTGACATACGTAATCTTGAGAGGAATCTTTGTTTTAATTTCAAAGAAGGTCAGTTTAAGAGTTAGCCTTTGTGATGGCAGAGGTTAGGAGCCGGAAGGGGTAGCCAAATTTGCTTAACATAAGAGCCACATAGAATAAATGTCAGATGTTTGAGAGCCAGGAGGGAGGGAGGGAGGGAGGGAGGGAGGAAGGAGGAGGAGGAAGGAAGGAAGGAAGGAAGGAAGGAAGGAAGGAAGGAAGGAAGGAAGGAAGGAAGGAAGGAAGGAAGGAAGGAAGGAAGGAAGGAAGGAAGGAAGGAAGGAAGGAAGGAAGGAAGGAGATGAAGAAGATATTGGATTTATATCCCACCCTCCATTCCGAAGAGTCTCAGAGCGGCTCACAATCTCCTTTACCTTCCTCCCCCACAACAGTCACCCTGTGAGGTGGGTGGGGCTGAGAGGGCTCTCACAGCAGTTACCCTTTCAAGGACAACTCCTACGAGAGCTCTGGCTGACCCAAGGCCATTCCAGCAGCTGAAAGTGGAGGAGTGGGGAATCAAACCTGCTTCTCCCAGATAAGAGTCCAGGCACTTAACCACTACACCAAACCGGCTCTCAGGAAGGAAGGTTGGTTGGTTGGTGAGGAGGGAGGTGGAAGTGGAAAGAAAGCAACTTTAAATGCACTCTCCAAGGTGCTGGCTGGCTTGGCTTGGAGAAGTGATTTAAAGAGGAAAATGCTTTTTCCAAGCCAGCCAGTGGGACAGTGGGGGCTTCGAGAGCCACACAATATGTGTGAAAGAGCTACAGGCGGCTCCCAAGCCGCAGTTTGGCCACCCCCGATGAGGACGCTGAGAGAATTTTTCCAGCAGTATTGGGAATACAGTCTTGTGTTGCCCCACGATCAGCAGAAATAAGCTATGCAAGAGAGTCAGCGAGAATTACTTTCGCTATTATGAAAGAACAACTTAAAGACAGCTTAAGTCTGGAAAGCTTTGTTAGATGGCCCAGGCTAGCCCGAGCTCATCGGATCTTAGAAGCTGCTGGTCCTGGTTAGTATTTGGATGGGAGACCAGCAAGGAAGTCCAGGGTTGCTACGCAGAGGCAGGCAAGGGCAAAGCCACCTCTGCTCCTCTTCCCTGACCTGCATGGCCCCGTCTTGTCAGATCTCGGAAGCTAAACAGGCTCGGCTCCTGATGAGTCATATATCTTCAGATGTATTAAATTGAGACCGTTGGAGTTAGAGGAAACGGAACTACGTCCAACAGACCCTTATATTTGCTCCCCAGCTTCCTTAGGTCGTTCTGCTTTCTGCGGCAAAACGCCCCGTTATCTATCAGACTTAACCATTCCAAGTCATCGCAGGGCGTTTACGTTGGCTAGACGAAATGCGTTTCCCTCCAAAGTTCTACAAGGGAGAAATCATCGAGTCCCTTTAGGCGACAGACTCTGTTCCTGCGGAGCGAATATTCCCGACTCAATTCAGCATATATTGCTCGATGGTTCCTTTTATCATAACCTCCGTAAAGATTCATTTTGCGAGCTTTCTTTCTCCCCAGATTTGTCTGTTCTGCCACCCTGTTACTATTTATTGAATGATACCAAGGGGGAGGTTAGCGAGGCGGTGGCAAAAGTTTTGGCTGACATCCTTCAATTTAAATCTGACCATGAGAAATGGGATTGGATTGTGAAAGTTTTAGCGTGGAGTGAGATGGACAAATTAACTAAAACTTTAAGAAACTATGACTTAGATTTATTCAAAAAGGAGTGGAAGAAATTCAAAGGATATATGGAGAAAGAGTGTAAGGTAAAAAGACATTGGACAATTTTTTAGTATTGACCAAAAGTATTATATTCTGATGGATTAGTGGTACCTTTAGAATTAAATGCAAATTTATAACTTCGGGGAAGTCAATATTGGAGGAAGGGGGGTGAAATATCATATGGTTTAGTATAAGAAAAAGATAATTAAATATTGTAACCATGTGTTGTTAATAAATTGTTAAAACACAATTAAAATCTGACCATGTATGAATGCATCTGTAAGCTCGGTTTCATTTTGACTTTATTTCCAACGTTTAAATTTTTATATGCTGTGTGTTTTTATTTGCAACTGTTATGCCATTAAAGCTTTGGGATGGCATGGTGGGTCAGCTCCCATAAGTACTTAGATGGGAAACCACCATGAAAGTCTAGAGTGGCTAGGTAGTGGTAGGCACCATTTGTTTCTTGCCTTTAAAACCCTATGAGGCCACCATAAGTTAGAATAATAGAATCCTAGAGTTGGAAGGGACCTCCAGGGTCATCTAGTCCAACCTCCTGCACAATGCAGGAAACTCACAAACGCCTCCCCCTAAATTCACAGGATCCTCATTGCGGTCAGATGGCCATCTAGCCTCTGTTGAAAAACCTCCAAGGAAGGAGAGCCCACCACCTCCCAAGGAGGAAGCCTGTTCCCCTGAGGAAGCACTCTAACAGTCAGGAAGTTCTTCCTAATAGAATCATTGAGTTAGAAGGGACCTCCAGGGTCATCTAGTCCAACTCCCTGCATAACGCAGGAAACTCACAAACACCTCCCCCTAAATTCACAGGATCTTCATCGCTGTCAGACGGCCATCTAGCCTCTGTTGAAAAACCTCCAAGGAAGGAGAGCCCACCATCTCCCGAGGAGGAAGCCTGTTAGAATCACAGAAGAGTTGGAAGGGACCTCCAGGGTCATCTAGTCCAATCCACTGCACAATGAAGGAAACTCAAAACACCTACCCCAAATTCACAGGATCCTCATTGCTGTCAGATGGCCACCTAGCCTCTGTTTTAAAACCTCCAAGGAAGAGAGCCGACCACCTCCCGAGGAAGCCTGTTCCACTGAGGAATTGCTCTAACGGTCAGGAAGTCCTTCCTAATGCTGAGCCGGAAACTCTTTTGATTTAATTTCAACCCATTGGTTCTGGTCCTACCTTCCGGGGCCACATAAAACAATTCCACCCCATCCTCTGTACCAGGGGTGGCCAACGGTAGCTCTCCAGACATTTTTTGCCTACAACTTCCATCAGCCCCAGCCATTGGTCATGCCAGCTGGGGCTGATGGGAGTTGTAGGCAAAAAAAATCTGGAGAGCTACCGTTGGCCACCCCTGCGTCTATACGACAGCCTTTCAAGTCCTTGAAGATGGTGATCCTATCACCTCTCAGCCGCCTCCTCTTCAGGCTAGTCGATTGTGACTTATTGGAGACGCAAAGCAAAAACACTGCAGGAATGAATTTTTTCCTTGCCAGAAACTCTGTCCCCCCTGGGGGGGGGAATGGCTGCTTGGAAGGGTGGGCTCTGGGGCATTGCACCCCACTGAGGTCCCTGTTCTCTCCAGGCTACAATCCAAAATCTCCAGAAGTTTCCCAACTTGGATCTGGCAACCGTACCCTCCCTGCCATGAACAAGGGGGAAATGGCCACACCAGAGCAGCCAGAAAGGGCTCGAACCAGTTAAGTGGCCTATTTATTAAGGAGGTAGTTATTTAAAGTAAAATACAGCTGCAGGGCAAAAGCATGAGAGTTCGGCGGGCTCTCTCCCACCTCGCCTCAACCTCGCTTGCTCCCTTTTTGACTAGACAACCAGCCTTCCCGTTGTACACAGACAAAGCAAATGTAGTGATTTCACCATTGCATCCCTATGATTTCCTTTCTATACTAAGCCCAGCTGTGGGCAACGGACAGCTCCATGTTCCAGCTCACAAGCCTGAGCGGCTCCATGTCTCTCGCAAGCCCATTGGAGGCTGGAGGCGACAGAGAGGACGGAGCGCACATCTGCCTAGTGCCTTCCCTCTGCCGGAGAACTTTTTTTGAGCCGGAGCCCTGACCAAGCCAGCCAGAACTGCGTTCCTGTGCGTTCCTGCTTCAAAAAAAACCCCTTGAGAATCCTATGTCCTCCAGAGAGAGAGAAAGAGAGAAATATATTCTCAGAATGACAGCATGCAAATGCAGAATTAGAGCGTATAGAGTAAAATTCTAGCCAGGGTTTACGATTTGGGATATATTGTTTCCTTGGGTGCATTCAGTTCCCTTTTCTGCTCTGCTGGACAACTCCCCACCCCACAGACACGCGATTTGCTCATTTTTGTAGCCCCCAAAAAAAACAATAAGAGGGAAATAACCTTGACACACTTAGGGCTACATCACTGTGTTCACTGCAAACACCAAACTGGGACCATCCAGCTGAACTTGTGCAGTCAGAAAATGCTCTTCTTGCTACATCTCTGCCAGGGAGGGGCAAAGGAATCTGGTTGAGGGGCCAGGCAGGCTAAGAACTCCTTCACCCCAGTGGTATAGAACAGCTGGCACGGATCTCATGGCTTGGTTCACCATTTGCTCATCTAATAATTTTTTAAAAAATTCTTTTGAGGAAAAAGGAAAGGTCCCCTGTGCAAGCACCGGTCGTTTCTGACTCTGGGGTGATGTTGCTTTCACAATGTTTTCATGGCAGACTTTTTATGGGGCGGTTTGCCGTTGCCTTCCCCAATCATCTACGCTTTCCCCCACCCCCAGCAAGCTGGGTACTCATTTTGCCGACCTCGGAAGGATGGAAGGCTGAGTCTAGAGAAAGGAAAGGAAAGGTCCCCTGTGCAAGCACCAGTCGTTTCCGACTCTGGGGTGACATTGCTTTCACAACGTTTCCATGGCAGACTTTTTTACGGGGTGGTTTGCCATTGCCTTCCCCAGTCGTCTACACTCCCCCTCCCCCCCCTGGCAAGGAAAGGAAAGGTCCCCTGCGCAAGCACCAGTCATTTCCGACTCTGGGGTGACGTTGCTTTCACAATGTTTTCATGGCAGACTTTTGATGGGGTGGTTTGCCATTGCCTTCCCCAGTCATCTACACTTTCCCCCCGGCAAGGAAAGGAAAGGTCCCCTGCGCAAGCACCAGTCGTTTCCGACTCTGGGGTGACGTTGCTTTCACAATGTTTTCATGGCAGACTTTTGATGGGGTGGTTTGCCATTGCTTTCCCCAGTCATCTACGCTTTCCCCCCAGCAAACTGGGGACTCATTTGACCGACCTCAGAAGGATGGAAGGCTGAGTCAACCTCGAGCTGGCTACCTGAAAACCCAGCTTCCACCAGGGATCGAACTCAGGTCATGTACTGCAGCTTTAACGCTCTGCGCCACTGGGTTCTACAATCCTTTTAGAACAGGAAAAAAACAGATTGAGCTTCACATTTAATTAGAAAAGTGTGGATAACCCAAAAGCCCCCTTCCAACTCTGTGATTCTATGACTGGCAGGCAGATTATTACAGCGGTAACCGGCCTTTTCTCTAATAATATATACAAAACACTATGAACCTTTTAACAGGTCAGTTTATCATGACTGCAAAGAGCCCCGTGGTGCAGAGTGTTAAAGCTGCAATACTGCAGCCCTAAGTTCTGCTCACGATCTGAGTTCAATCCCTGGCGGAAGCTGGGTTTTCAGCTAGCCGGTTCGAGGTTGACTCAACCTTCCACCCTTCCGAGGTCGGTCAAATGAGTCCCCAGCTTGCTGGGGGGAAGGCGTAGATGACTGGGGAAGGCAATGGCAAACCACCCCATAAAAAGTCTGCCGTGAAAACTTTCCGATGCAACGTCACCCCAGAGTCGGACATAACTGGTGCTTGCACAGGGGACCTTTCCTTTCCTTGACATGACTTCCTTCAAAGAATCTCTGGACTTTTAACCTGGGAAGGATGCTAATCATTCCCGGGCAACCGCGTTGGTCTGAAGCAATAGAGCAGATTTGGAGTCCAGTGGTACTTTGAAAACCAGCAAAGGCTTATTCAAGGTGCGAGCTTTTGAGTGCATGCAACCAGGGGTGGAATTCTAGTAGGAGCTCCTTTGCATATTAGACCACACCTCCTGATGTAGCCAATCCTCCAAGAGCTTACGAGGCTCTTTTTTGTAAGCTCTTGGAGGATTGGCTTCATCAGGGGTGTGTGGCCTAATAGGCAAAGGAGCTCCTGCTAGAATTCCACCTCTGCATGCAACAAAGCTCGCACCTTGAATAAACTTTTGTTGGTTCCTAAGATGCCACAGGAACTCAAAATCCGTTCTAATCATTCCCAAGCTAGATTTGGGTCAGGCCACACCCAGGGTCTCATATGAACATATGAAGCTGCCTTCTACTGAATCAGACCCTGGGTCCATCAAAGTCAGTATTGTCTTCTCAGACTGGCAGCGGCTCTCCAGGGTCTCAGGTTGAGGTTTTTCACACTTATTTGCCTGGACCCTTTTTTGGAGATGCCGGGGATTGAACCTGGGACCTTCTGCTTCCCAAGCAGATGCTCTACCACTGAGCCACCATCCCTCTCATTTGTTATGAGGGCCGGATCTGACATAAATGAGACTTTGTTGGGCCGGGCCATGTCAGGCTGGGCCATGTGTGTAGCTATTTTAAGATTAGGTAGCAGAGCTATAAACTATATAAATGTCAAAGACAAACATAATTAAATATATTTTTTAAAAAAACTTAAAACATTCTTACGTTAGCACTTGTTGGTTGTAAAGGTGCTTTCTTGGTATTTCTCCCACGGGATCCAAGGAACTGGGCAAAGGAAGCTCTGGCTCTTTTCTTCCTTCCCCAAGGAACTGGGGGGGGGAGCTTCAGCCAATAGAAAGAAGAGAGGCTTGGTTCAGTAGCTCTGCTGTGAGATTGAGAGAGTCTGGGAAAACAAGCTCTGTCTCCCCTTCCCTTCCTCCCCAAGGAAGGAGCCTCAGCCAATGGAGAAAACAGAGGTTTTGCTCTGTAGCTCCTGTGCAATTGAGCAAGCCTGGCAAAGCAAACTGTTGCGCAGAAGGAAGCAAGAGAGAGGAAGAAGGAAGCAGATGACAGCCAGTTACTTGGGGGGCTGATAGGAGCCCTCCGGGGGCCTGATTCAGCCTCTGGAACTAGGTTTGCCAGGTCCAATTCAAGAAATATCTGAGGACTTTGGGGGTGGAGCCAGGAGACATTGGGGGTGGAGCCAGGAGCAAGGTTGTGACGAGCATAATTGAACTCCAAAAGGAGTTCTGACCATCACATTTAAAGGGACTGCACATCTTTTTAATGCCTTCCTTCCCTTGGAAATGAAGAAGGATAGGGGTACCTTCTTTGGGGGGTTATAGAATTGGACCTCCAAACCTGCCCCCACCTGAGGTAAAAAAAAGGTAAAGCTAGTCCCCTGTGCAAGCACCAGTCATTTTCGACTCAGGGGTGACGTTGCTTTCACAACGTTTTCACGGCAGACTTTTTACGGGGTGATTTGCCATTGTCTTCCCCAGTCATCTACGCTTTCCCCCCAGCAAGCTGGGGACTCCTTTTACCAACCTCGGAAGGATGGACGGCTGAGTTGACCTGGAGCCGGCTACCTGTACCCAGCTTCCGCCGGGATCGAACTCAGGTCGTGAGCAGAGGGCTCCGATTGCAGTACTGCAGCTTTACCACTCTGCTTTTGGGGCTTATAGAATTGGACCTCCAAACCTGCCCCCACCTGAGGATTGGCAAATAAATACAGAGCACTCCATGAGGGTTTTTACTAATGCATGTACCCAAACAATCTTATACTAAACAATATTCATTAGTATTCCCAAAAAATTTTTTTACAGAAAATCTGGAGATGAGTGGTAATTCCAAAAGATGGCAACCCTATCTATCACCAATGCACATGGCAATCCATGTGTTTGGATGCTTTTAATTTTCTAACGTTTTATATTGAAGATAGAAGAAGATGAAGATATTGGATTTCTATCCCGCCCTCCACTCCGAAGAGTCTCAGAGCGGCTCACAATCTCCTTTACCTTCCTCCCCCACAACAGTCACCCTGTGAGGTGGGTGGGGCTGGAGAGGGCTCTCACAGCAGCTGCCCTTTCAAGGACAACCTCTGCCAGAGTTATGGCTGACCCAAGGCCATGCCAGCAGGTGCAAGTGGAGGAGTGGGGAATCAAACCCGGTTCTCCCAGATAAGAGTCCGCACACTTAACCACTACACCAAACCGGCTCTCCGGTTTGCAACACTGCTTCACAAAGAAAAGGCTGAGAATTGTTTTGACCCTGAGGATCGGCATTTTTAAAAGTTAGACATTTTAAAGGAAACAAATACCGACATAAAGAATACTTTTTTAAAAAAAAATACCGTCTGTTAAAAAGATTTCAGCCCAAATCCCACGCAGAAAGGAAAGTAACTGCGAAAAAGGCCAGGGTGAAAAAGTCAAGAAGCAAAGACGCCGATCTGATCAAACACAATCCCACAGAAGACTTTCAAATTAACGGACTCACAGCCTGTGATCAGCTCCAATTACGGCAAGCCGCAAGGAAAGAGGAGACCCAGGCCAGAGGGGCCTGGAGACCGTAGGTTATGCAGTGTGGGTGCCCCCAGTCCAGCAACGCAACACAACACAACACACAGTGTCTCCAGCCAATCTTGTCTGGAATGAAATGCTTTTCCATAAACAGGGTTTTGAATGGAACAAAGCAGTAGACAAGTGCGCCTTTAAGACCAACTAAGTTTTATTCGGAATGGAAGCTTTTGTATGCTCTTAAGCAGACTTCATCAGACAAGTGGGAATGGAAGCAGCAATTCTTAATATAAGTGGGCAGTGTGGAATCACAGGAATGTTTTTTAGCAGATTAAAAGAATCGCAAATAGGGATCTGCGTTTGTTAGTGTTAGGACAAAGCAGGGCTGAAACAACACTGGTGGGTGATAAAAAGCAGACTGCTGTTGTGGGTGCGAAGTGCCATAAATCTAGGTAACGGTTCTGGCTTTGTTAGTTTAAAAAGAGGGCATGGTTTCTCAAGAAACCCTCTATTTAAACAAACAAAGCCATGTTCCCCAAGGGCACTGATTTATGGAGTTTAGGAGGCCATCTCTGGGTTGGGAAACTCCTGGAGATTTGGAGGTACAGACTGGAGAAGGCAGGCCCCTCAGTGCAATGTAATGCCACAGAATCCCCCCTCCAAAACAGCCGTTTTCTCCATGGGAACTGGAGAGCCAGTTTGGTGTAGTGGTGAAGTGTGTGGACTCTTATCTGGGAGAACCGGGTTTGATTCCCCACTCCTCCACTTGCAGCTGCTGGAATGGGTCAGTCATAGCTCTCGTAAGAGTTGTCCTTGTGAGGGCAGCTGCTGTAAGAGCTCTCTCAGCCCCACCCACTTCACAGGGCGTCTGTTGTGGGGGAGGAAGGGAAAGGAGATTGTGAGAGCTCTGAGATTCAAAGTATAGCGTGGGATATAAATCCAATAAATAGCAGGAGAACTCCTAGAGCAAAGGCAGCCAAACTGTGGCTCAGGAGCCATAGATGGTTTTCACACAGATTGTGTGGCTCTTGAAGCTCCCACCGCCCCATTGACTGTCTTGGAGAAGGCATTTGTCTCTTTAAATCACGTTTCCAAGCCAACCCAGCCTGTGGCTTGGAGAATACATTTAAAGTTGCTTTCTTTTCACCCCTTCCTTCCTTCCACTCTCAAGTATCTGACGTTCATGTCTTGCGGCTCTCAAACATCTGATGTTTATTCTTCGTGGCTCTTACATTAAGCAAGTCTGGCCACACTTGTCCTAGAGAGTCACAAAGTCAGCCGCTCTGAGCCTGCTTCAGCGGGCAGAGTGGGATATAAATCAAATAAATAAATAAACCCTAGGCCCTAGGTTGGCAACCCTAGAGAGCCAGTTTGGTGTAGCGGTTAAGTATGCAGACTCTTATCTGGGAGAACCGGGTTTGATTCCCCATTTCTCCACTTGCTCCTGCTGGAATGGCCTTGGGTCAGCCATAGCTCTCTTATCTGGGAGAACCAGGTTCGATTCCCCACTCCTCCACTTGCACCTGCTGGAATGGCCTTGGGTCAGCCAGAGCTCTAAGTGTGCAGACTCTTATCTGGGAGAACCAGGTTTGATTTCCCGCTCCTCCACTTGCTCCTGCTGGAATGGCCTTGGATCAGCCATAGCTCTCTTATCTGGGAGAACCAGGTTTGATACCCCACTCCTCCACTTGCAGCTGCTGGAATGGCCTTGGGTCAGCCATAGCTCTCATATCTGGGAGAACCGGGTTTGATTCCCCACTCCTCCACTTGCACCTGCTGGAATGGCCTTGGGTCAGCCAGAGCTCTCTTATCTGGGAGAACCGGGTTTGATTTCCCGCTCCTCCACTTGCTCCTGCCGGAATGGCCTTGGGTCAGCCATAGCTCTCTTTTCTGGGAGAACCAAGTTTGATTCCCCACTCCTCCACTTGCACCTGCTGGAAAGGCCTTGGGTCAGCCAGAGCTCTCTTATCTGGGAGAACCAGGTTTGATTTCTCGCTCCTCCACTTGCTCCTGCTGGAACGGCCTTGGGTCACCATAGCTCCACCAGAGGTTGTCCTTGAAAGGGCAGCTGCTGTAACAGCCCTCTCAGCCCCTCTCACCTCACAGGGTATCTGTTATGGGAGAAGAAGATATAGGGGATTGTAAGCCGCTCTGAGTCTCTGATTCAGAGAGAAGGACGGGGTATAAATCTGCAGCATTCTTCTTCTTAGGTGATCCCTTCCAATAGCAAGCGCACGACTCCCTGCTCGGTTCTGGCACGCTCACCTGCAGATCAAATGTTTGATGCTCACCCCGCCCTCCTGCAGGGCAGAATGTGGGGGGAGTTTTTAAAAAAAAACCCCATTGTCCCTTAATGAGTACGTGCAGGGATTCTCTCCAAGGCATGTGTGTGTCGTGTTTCGCAAGGGTTTCCATTTTCAGACCGATGGACGGATAAGGGGTCCAGTGCTCAGGTTCAGCGAGTTGATAGGAGGCAGTTCTCTCCCTGACATAATTTGTTTGGGGGCCGGGACTGAGAGTGGCAAAGGCTGTCAGAGTGGAGAGGAAAGGCAGTAATTCACTGGCAAGAGGTGCGTGCCTGTCTGCTGTGTGTCACTTGCTGTGAGTCGCCAGTCAAAGGGGAGGGAAAAAGAAAATCTTGTGTGAATCAAGGAGGAAGCGGCAAGTTTCACCTGGAGATGCCGGCCCAAAGATCCAACACGGCCGCCACAGTTGCGGTTCTCACGCTCGTCTCTTGGGCTCACCTTTCAGAGCAAGCACCTGTGAACGGTAACGTACCTTTCCTGTTTGCCCTTTTCTAAAGTCTCAGATCTGTGAGGCATGCCGCAGATGGGGAGCCGTTAGACGTCTCAATAGCACACCTGCACGTCTGCAGAATGTGTTTGTGCTCACATTACAACCTAGCCACGGACACTTAAGAAACAGTTTAAAACCCAGACGGAAAAAATCTCACCCATTTCTCTGATCGCAGCAGACTTGAGATGCTGTGATGACAAGTTTCTGTTTGGTTCAGGTTTCCAAATCGTTCGGCTGGCTCTGTGAATATTTTTGGTGTTACTAAGGTTGGTTGGTTTCTTCTTTGTAACTCAGTTTTATGGATTAATTTGTGCTTGATTGATTAATTGCATTGCGGGTGAGTTTACATATATATATATTTCTGTTAAATATTATTTTATTGCGTTTTATGAAGATTGGGGTTGGGATAGGGATTTTTATTGGTATTCTGCTCGTCCTGCAGACGATGTGCTGGCTTTGGGGCCAAAAAGTGGCACAGAAATATCTTTAACAGCAAATAATACTGTTTTCAGGTTGGTAGCATAAGATTCAAATCCAGTGGCATCTTAAAAGACCAGTGAGATTTCCAGCTATCTGACAAAGGGAACTTTGACTCTTGAAAATCTATACCCTGGAAATCTAGTTAGTCCCTAAGGGGTTACTGGATTCAAATCTTGCTAGAATAATACTCCATAGCACTTTGGAGTAGCCCAAGATATATGCTCATTGCAACTCAATAAAACGGCTCAGTAAGTCTTCAGAAATTGTATTCTGCTCGTCCTGCAGACGATGTGCTGATGTTTATTTAATTTTTTATGATCCTTATATTTATAATCCCTGGTTTATGTACACTTATTGATATGGGCGAAAGGCGTTGTGTTTTGAACATTTTGAATGCAGGGCGGACTGCTGACGGAAGCCGTTTGGTCTCCCATTCCGTGAATGTGATAGGAGCGTTTTCTGTGTTAGGATTACTTTGATATTAAAGGAGACTTATTCTGTTTAGATCTTTACGCTTCACGGCTTACACAGCACACTGGCTGGATCACCAAAGAACAGATGGACCTTTCCTGGTCCATGCGGCTCATGATGTCAAACATCTGAGCCACTGTTTAAGGCTCGGCTGTGGTGGGAAGCTGACTTATGGCAAATAGATGTTCAGGGGTGGCTTGCCATTGCCTGCCTCTGCGTAGTGACCCGGACTTCCTTGGTGGTCTCGCAAAGAGCTGACCCCTTCTTAACTTCCAAGATCTGATGAGATCGGGCTAGCCTGGGCCATCCAGGTGAGGGCAAGAGAGTAACAGAGGTGGCTTGCCATTGCCTGCCCCCGCATAGCAACCCTGGGCTTCCTTGGTGGTCTCCCATCCAAGTATTGACCAGGGCTGACCCTGTTTAGCTTCTGAGATCTGATGAGATCATGGCCATCTGGGTCAGGACAGTTAAAGCTTAGAAATGATTATTTATTTATTTATTTATTTATGACTTTAAATTTCTATCCCTCCCTCTCCGCACGCGGACTCGGGGCGGATGGAATTCTCCCCCCAACACACATACACAGATTTTTCAGGGAGGGACGGTGGCTCAGTGGCAGAGCATCTGCTTGGTAAGCAGAAGGTCCCAGGTTCAATCCATCTCCAACTATAAAGGGTTCAGGCAAGTAGGCATGAAAAACCTCAGCTTGAGACCCTGGAGAGCCGCTGCCAGTCTGAGTAGCCAACACTGACTTTGATGGACCCAGGGTCTGATTCAGTAGAAGGCAGCTTCATATTGGGGAGGGATGGTGGCTCAGTGGTAGAGCATCTGCTTGGTAAGCAGAAGGTCCCAGGTTCAATCCCTGGCATCTCCAACTAAAAAGGGTCCAGGCAAATAGGTGTGACAAACCTCAGCTTGGAACCCTGGAGAGCCGCTGCCAGTCTGAATAGACAATACTGACTTGATGGACCCAGAGTCTAATTCAGTAGAAGGCAGCTTCATATTGGGGAGGGATGGTGGCTCAGTGGTAGAGCATCTGCTTGGTAAGCAGAAGGTCCCAGGTTCAATCCCCGGCATCTCCAACTAAAAAGGGTCCAAGCAAGTAGGAATGAAAAACCTCAGCTTGGGACCCTGGAGAGCCGCTGCCAGTCTATGTAGACAATACTGACTTTGATGAACCGAGGGGTCTGACTCAGTATAAGGCAGCTTCATATCTTCATATAACATGATGTGAAGTGGCAGACTGCAAATGACAATCCTGTGTCCCAGAATGAAACGACATGTGCTTTGTAAAGCACATGACGTTTGAGATGCACCCGTAAAGTTTGAGATGCAGTTGTCTACCTTGACCCCTTGTTGATTCAGAAACTTGGAATAACAAGAATGTTTGGAACTGTACACCGACAGCAGGAGAGGGGATTAGAAGGTGTGTTTCAAGGGCGATGCGTACACCAGGACCATAGCCAGGATTTTAAAAGTCGGGGGGCTTTTTAAAAAGTCAGGGGGCCCCCTTTCCCATCCACTGCAGGGCTTGCCGCTTCTCAGACACTGTCTGGAGGAGGGGCAAAAGCTGGAGGCTCTGACAGTGCCGAAAACCCTAAAACTTTGGCGTTAGGAAAGGACAACGCCCTGTGCGAAAGCAGAGGGGTATCCTTCCTCCACCTCCCTCTCTCCCACCCCGACACTTTGCAGCCAGCAGCTCCATCTGTGCCCCCCTCCCCGGCCCATTCCATGTGGCTTCATCTTCTTCCCACTCTTCTACCTCTCTCCTCTCCAACTGCTGTTTTTGTTGCTGGAGTGCACGGTGCCCTGCTCTGCTTTCCTGGCTCCGGCTGATGCTGTTAATACTTTGGCAGCTCAGCCATGGCAAAAGAGAGAGAGAGAGAGAGAGAGAAAAGCAGGCAGCCCCCCTGGAAGTCAGGAAGCGCTGTCTGGAAGTCAGGAGGCAGTGCCCCCACAGGCCAACTGTGTAGGGTTGCCAAGTCCAATTCAAGAAATATCTGGGGACTTTGGGGGTGGAGCCAGGAGACATTGGGATGGAGCCGGGAGCAAGGGTGTGACAAGCATCATTGAACTCCAAAGGGAGTTCTGGCCATCACATTTAAAGGGACAGCACACCTTTTTAAATGCCTTCCTTCCATAGGAAATAGTGAAGGATAGGGACACCTTCTTTTGGGGCAAATAGAATTGGACCCCCTAATCCAATCTTTCTGAAAGTTGGGGCATACTTTGGGGAGAGGCACTGGGTGCCATACTGAAAATTTGGTGCGTCTACCTAAAAAGCAGCCCCCTCCAGAGCCCCATGTACCCATGGATCTATTCTTTATTATTTCCCATGGGAATAAGTCTCCATACGGAATAACAGAGTTCCCAGCAGACATTTCCCTCCCCTCCCCTCGCTTTTTGATGACCCTGAAGTGGGGGGAGGGCCTCCAAACCGGGGGATCCCCTGTCCCCGCCTGGGGATTGACAACCCTACCCCTGTGTCTACATGCCTGGTGTGCCTCAGCACTGACATGTGCGCGTTAGGGGGCCCTACAGACACAATGCAAAACATTTAATTCATAGATTTGGTGGAGGGCAGAGGGGAGAAATGTGAAGGATGATAGATCTAGGAGCTGAGAGTGAAAAGTTAAAAAAAAAAAAAAACCATTCCCAAGATCTTTCCAAAAGACATAAAAGGGACAAGGATTATCCAAAACAGGGGACCTTCCGGGATATATATGGCAATGGGTGTACATTCTAAGAACCTCCAGACTTCTTCCTGTCCCTTTGCTGATACATCCCGATTTAGGCTAACCGTAAGTCCATGTAGGCTAATCATAAGCTAAGCCAGGGTCAGCCCCAGTCAATACTTGGATGGGAGACCACCAAGGGAAGTCAACGGCCGCTAAAAGAAAAAGAGTCCAGGAGCCCCTTAAAGACTAACATTTGTGGCAGGTGAGAAAGGGAGAGAGAACAGCTGTCAAGTTCATAGAATCTTAGAGTTGGAAGGGACCTCCAGCATCATCTAGTCCAACCCCCTGCACAATGCAGGAAACTCACAAACCCCTCCCCCTAAATTCACAGGACCTTCATTGCTGTCCGATGGCCATCTAGCCTCTGTTGAAAAACCTCCAAGGAAGGAGAGCCCACCACCTCCCAAGGAGGAAGCCTGTTCCACTGAGGAATTGCTCTAATGGTCAGGAAGTTCTTCCTAATAAAATCCTAGAGTTGGAAGGGACCTCCAAGGTCATCTGGTCCAACCCCCTGCACAATGCAGGAAACTCACAAACCCCTCCCCCTACATTCACAGGACCTTCATTGCTGTCCGATGGCCATCAAGCCTCTGTTGAAAAACCTCCAAGGAAGGAGAGCCCACCACCTCCCAAGGAGGAAGCCTGTTCCACTAAGGAATTGCTCTAACGGTCAGGAAGTTCTTCCTAATAGAATCCTAGAGTTGGAAGGGACCTCCAGGGTCATCTAGTCCAACCCCCTGCACAATGCAGGAAACTCACAAACCCCTCCCCCTACATTCACAGGACCTTCATTGCTGTCAGATGGCCATCCAGCCTCTGCTGAAAAACCTCCAAGGAAGGAGAGCCCACCACCTCCCAAGGAGGAAGCCTGTTCCACTGAGGAACTGCTCTAACGGTCAGGAAGTTCTTCCTAATAGAATCCTAGAGTTGGAAGGGACCTCCAGGGTCATCTAGTCCAACCCCCTGCACAATGCAGGAAACTCACAAACACCTCCCCCTAAATTCACAGGATCTTCATTGCTGTCAGATGGCCATCCAGCCTCTGTTTAAAAACCTCCACGGAAGGAGAGCCCACCACCTCCCTACGGAGTTGCAGCTGTCCTGTCGTGGGGCTTCCAAGGCAAGAGACGAACCCTGACGGTTTTGCCCTTGCCTGCCTCTGCAGAGCAACCCTGGACTTTCTCAGTGGTCTCCCATCTAAATACGAACCAGGGCTGACCCCGCTTAGCTTCCAAGGTCTGGCGAGATCCTATCTGAAGAGGTTTCGATCGAGGAAAAAGCAGTGCCAATCGTGAGCTCAAAGAGCAAACAATGCAGCTGCTCAGAAAGAAGCCTGTCCAAAAACTCCGGAGCTTTTTGTTCCCTGTTCAGTTTGAAGACAGACTGCCCAACAGCCTGAAGGCCAACAGGGCTCTCTTCATTCGAGCTGCCCTGACCATTTTTTAACCGGAGAGGCGGGGGCAGAAATTTGTAGAGCAAACAAACTAACTGGAAACAGCAGCATCTCTCCAAAGCGAACGCTTCTGGGGTTTCATACAGGACAGGTTGTTCTCGCTGCCCTCCAAATCCTCCACTGTTGCTATTAAAACGACAGGCAGGAGTCCAGCTGTGGACAGAGGCGGGCGGCAGAAACACCAGCTTGTTCTGGCGAGGTTTTTGTGGGCAGCTGTGGGGACGGCCCCCACTCTTTCATCCCACATGAGCCACGTAGAGCCCCCCCCCCCAGACGGTGCCGACAAAAGGCTACTGACGGCCAAACAGAAACAATCACCCTTGTTTTTTAAAAAATTAAATGAAAAAAAAAGATTGCAACCGTCTCCCAGGCTTTCTCCTGCTCCATGAAGCTGATTTTCCGGAGGGGAGCTAGGTTGGTCTGGAGCAAAAGAGCTGGATTCGAGTCCTGTTGCACCGTAGAAACCAAAAAGATTTTGGGGATAGAAGCTTTCAAGGGATCTTAGAACCACGAAAGCTCACTCTCTGACATTCTTGTTGGCCTGTAAGATGCCACTACAGGTCACCAGTCTAGCTAAGGTTACAAGCTCTGGGTTGGGAAATTCCTTGAGATTTGGGGGAGGGGGGCGCGTAAGCCTGGGGAGGGTGGGTTTGGGGAGGACGAGGACTTCAGTGGGGCAGAATGCCAGACAGCTCGCCCTCCAAGGCACCCGGAGGTTAATTGCGATGCTGGGAAATCTCCAGGCTCTTCCTGGAGACTGGCACTTGTAAATCTAGCTCTTTGTTTTGCTCTGCTATAGAAATGGCTGGAAGAAAGTTTGGGTTTCAGAGCCCAGCCTGCTTTGGAGGAGAAAGGAAGAGTGGGGGAGGAGGAGGGGGTGTGCAGAAGCGAAGTTGGGGTGGGGGTGTGCTGGCTTCATTATCTAGGGAAGCAGCTTTCCACACTGGAGAGCCAGTTTGGTGTAGTGGTTAAGTGTGCGGACTCTTATCTGGGAGAACCGGGTTTGATTCCCCACTCCTCCACTTGCACCTGCTGCAATGGCCTTGGGTCAGCCATAGCTCTGGCAGAGGTTGTCCTTGAAATGGCAGCTGCTTTGAGAGCCCTCTCCAGCCCCACCCACCTCACAGGGTGTCTGTTGTGGGGGAGGAAGGGAAAGGAGATTGTGAGCCGCTCTGAGACTCTTCGGAGTGGAGGGCGGGATATAAATCCAATATCTTCATCTACCTCACAGGGTGTCTGTTGTGGGGGAGGAAGGGAAAGGAGATTGTGAGCCGCTCTGAGACTCTTCGGAGTGGAGGGCGGGATATAAATCCAATATCTTCATCTACCTCATAGGGTGTCTGTTGTGGGGGAGGAAGGGAAAGGAGATTGTGAGCCGCTCTGAGACTCTTCGGAGTGGAGGGCGGGATATAAATCCAATATCTTCATCTACCTCACAGGGTATCTGTTGTGGGGGAGGAAGGGAAAGGAGATTGTGAGCCGCTCTGAGACTCTTCGGAGTGGAGGGCGGGATATAAATCCAATATCTTCATCTACCTCACAGGGTGTCTGTTGTGGGGGAGGAAGGGAAAGGAGATTGTGAGCCGCTCTGAGACTCTTCGGAGTGGAGGGCGGGATATAAATCCAATATCTTCATCTACCTCACAGGGTGTCTGTTGTGGGGGAGGAAGGGAAAGGAGATTGTGAGCCGCTCTGAGACTCTTCAGAGTGGAGGGCGGGATATAAATCCAATATCTTCATCTACCTCACAGGGTGTCTGTTGTGGGGGAGGAAGGGAAAGGAGATTGTGAGCCGCTCTGAGACTCTTCGGAGTGGAGGGCGGGATATAAATCCAATATCTTCTTCACTGAAATCCAGGGGGAAGTTCTCTTGGACTGTAGGCTTCATTAAATTATGATCAATAATAATATAATAAATACAGGCAGGGGTGGAATTCTAGCAGGAACTCCTTTGCATATTAGGCCACACACCCCTGATGTAGCCAATCCTCCAAGAGCTTACAAGGCTCTTTTTTGTAAGCTCTTGGAGGATTGGCTACATCAGGGGTGTGTGGCTCAATACGCAAAACAGCTCCCGCCAGAATTCCACCCCTGAATACAGGATAAATATCCCAGTGGGGAAGGCACTCAGCTTCCTTTGCCAGTCAAACAATGAGACCTGTCCCACATGGGGATTCACTGTCTGGACAGTAACCAGCTTTCCGGACAGTGTCAGAGGGCCTCTGAACCAGTAAAGGGGTCAGCCACCTAATTCTGTTTCTCTGGGTATTTCCAATGGCCCATCCAGTTCCACACTCTGTGTCACACAGAGGCCAAAACCCAGGGGCCATCAGGAGGTCCACCAATGGGGCCAGAGCTCCAGAAGCCCCCCACACACTGTTGTCCCCCCAAGCACCAAGAAGACAGAGCATCACTGCCCCAGACATAAGAGAAGCCATGTTGGATCAGCTCAATGGCCCATCCAGTTCCACACTCTGTGTCACACAGAGGCCAAAACCCAGGGGCCATCAGGAGGTCCACCAATGGGGCCAGAGCTCCAGAAGCCCCCCACGCACACTGTTGTCCCCCCAAGCACCAAGAAGACAGAGCATCACTGCCCCAGACATAAGAGAAGCCATGTTGGATCAGGTCAATGGCCCATCCAGTCCAACACTGTGCCACACAGTGGCTAAACCCAGGGCCGTCAGGACATCCACCAATGGGGCCAGAACTCCAGAAGCCCTCTCACTCTTGCCCCCAAAGCACCAAGAAAACAGAGCATCACTGCCCCAGACAGAAGAACATCAGAGAAGCCATGCTGGATCAGGCCAATGGCCCCTCCAGTCCAACACTCTGTGTCACATAAGAACATAAGAGAAGCCCTGTTGGATCAGGCCAATGGCCCCTCCAATCCAACACTCGGTGTCACATAAGAACATAAGAGAAGCCCTGTTGGATCAGGCCAATGGCCCCTCCAGTCCAACACTCTGCGTCACATAAGAACATAAGAGAAGCCCTGTTGGATCAGGCCAGTGGCCCATCCAGTCCAACACTCTGCGTCACATAAGAACATCAGAGAAGCCATGTTGGATCAGGCCAATGGCCCCTCCAGTCCAACACTCGGTGTCACGCAGTGGCCAAGCCCAGGGGCCATTAGGAGGTCCACCAATTGGGCCAGAACTCCATAAGCCCTCCCACTGTTGCCCCCTGAACAGCAAGAATACCCCGGACAGAGTGCTCCAGCTATACCTTGCAGCTAATAGCCACTCATGAGGAGTGGACCTCTGCTCCAAATGTTTCGTTGTCCCTACCTCGAGTGGACAGAGAGAGTCTCTCTGAGCTCCCAGAGCTCTTCACCTTCAGCCAGCTCACTGCTCTTGCCTGCCTCCTCTCTTTCCAAATTTAAAAATGCCACAGCTGGCCTTTCGCATCTATAATCAGTGCTCAGCCTTCCCAGGGTCTGGCTTCACTGGGCTCTGATTTCTATCAGGTTCCATTGTGGGAAGAGGAACGAGTTTAACTCTTCGGATCTTCCTATATCTTTAGTGTTGTCGATTTAAACCACGCTAGACTCTCTCTCTCTCTCTGCCTGGCTAATTAAATTTGGGAGGAGGCAAAGTGAGTTTCAATTGGCGAATTAAACACCTTCTCCCCTGCCACAGCTCCCGTCCATATTACACAAAAAGCTAACACCCACCGCTGCGATTGACCTCCAAATAATTGCTGGGGTGACCTCACCACAGGCCTTCCCAGAATCACAACTGGTTTAGACCTTGGCGCCTACTCCAGAAGGTGAACCGTCCATATAGGATCGATCTAGGGTTGCCAATCCCCAGGTGGGGGCAGGGGATCCCCTGGTTTGGAGGCCCTCCCCCCGCTTCAGGGTCATCAGAAAGTGGGGGGGGGGAGGAAATGTCTGCTGGACACTCCATTGTTCCCTATGGAGACTTATTCCCATAGAGAATAATAGAGAATTGATCCGTGGGTATCTAGGGCTCAGGGAAGGGGCTGTTTTTTGAGATAGAAGCACCAAATTTGCAGCATAGAATCCTGTGCCTCTCCCCAAAGTTTCAAAAAGATTGGACCCATTCTGTGAGCCCCAAAAGAAAGTGTCCTTATCCATTATTTCCAATGGAGGGAAGGCATTTAAAAGTTGTGCGGTCCCTTTAAATGTGATGGCCAGAACTCCCTTTGGAGTTCAATTATGCTTTTCACAACCTTGCTCCTGGCTCCACCCCCAAAGTCTCCTGGCTCCACCCCCAAAGTCCCCAGATATTTCTTGAATTGGACTTGGCAACCCTAGGTCAATCAGGGCTTCTTTTCTGGAAAAAGAGATGCCGGAACTCTCTAGAGAAACACAGGGAGAAGGAGAAACACACGGGTGCCCCTCACAAACTCGTAAACATTTTTTTTTTAGAATTTGTTTCCCTAATGAGGTTCCGGAACTCTGTTCCACTGAGTTGCCCCAGGGAAAAAAGCCCTGGGGTCAATGCGTAACAACAGAAACACTCCAATTCCTGGTTTCAGGTCGGTTACATTCTTAAGGAAAGCCTTTACAACAGATCTCTTCTCAGTGATTGCGCAGTAAACTCACAATTTATTAGATCCAAGTGGGCAGCCATGTTGGTCTGAAGCAGTAGAACAAAGCAGGAGTCCAGTTGCACCTTTAAGACCAACGAAGTTGTATTCAGAACGTAAGCTTTCGTGGCTCTCCAAGGACACTTCATCAGATTCTGTACCTGATTTTTCGTCTGATGAAGTGTGCTTGGAACACACGAAAGCTTACGTTCTGAATACAACTTTGTTGGTCTTAAAGGTGCACTTGGCTCCAACTTTGTTTCACAATTCATTATTTATTTAATTGGGCTTCTATCCCGGCCTCCCCCTGCACAGTAGGGCCCAGGGTGGGTTATGACAATTATAAGCAATTAAAGATAAAATGTAATACCACAGTAAAAAAAAAAAAATCCTATGCCTGTTCCAAACCATTGGATGGAGAAAGTAGAGAAAGAAGTCCTTTTCTCCCTTTCTCACAATACAAGAACTCGTGGGCATTCAATGAAATTGCTGAGCAGTCAGGTTAAAATGGATAGAAGGAAGTCCTTCTTCACCCAAAGGGTGATTAACATGTGGAATTCACTGCCACAGGAGGTGGTGGCGGCTACAAGCATAGCCAGCTTCAAGAGGGGGTTAAATAAAACTATGGAGCAGAGGTCCATCAGTGGCTATTAGCCACAGTATATATATATGTGTGTGTGTGTCTATATATATATATGCATATATGTATGTGTATCTATATATATATATATATATATATATATATATATATATATATATATATATATATATATATATATATATATATATGTGTGTGTGTGTGTGTGTGTGTGTGTGTGTATACACACACACACACACACACACACACATATATATTGGCCACTATGTGACACAGAGTGTTGGACTGGATGGGCCATTGGCCTGATCCAACATGGCTTCTCTTATGTTCTTATGTGACACAGAGTGTTGGACCGGATGGGCCACTGGCCTGATCCAACATGGCTTCTCTTATGTTCTTATGTGACACAGAGTGTTGAACCGGATGGGCCATTGGCCTGATCCAACATGGCTTCTCTTCTGTTCTTATGTGACACAGAGTGTTGAACCAGATGGGCCATTGGCCTGATCCAACATGGCTTCTCTTATGTTCTTATGTGACACACAGTTTTGGACCAGATGGGCCAATGGCCTGATCCAACATGGCTTCTCTTATGTTCTTATGTGACACAGAGTTTTGGACCGGATGGGCCACTGGCCTGATCCAACATGGCTTCTCTTATGTTGATAGATAGATAGATAGATGAATTTATTGTCATTGTTCTCAACAAAAAGAGAGCAACGAAATGAGGTGCTCTTCCACAAACATACCAACACATCAAACACACATATTCATAAACCATTTAAATACATCTGAAACCATTAAACCATTTAAACCATTAAAACCATTTAAATACATGTTCTTATGTGACACAGATGTTGAACCGGATGGGCCATTGGCCTGATCCAGCATGGCTTCTCTTCTGTTCTTATGTGACACAGAGTGTTGAACCGGATGGGCCACTGGCCTGATCCAACATGGCTTCTCTTATGTTCTTATGTGACACAGATTGTTGAACCAGATGGGCCACTGGCCTGATCCAACAGGGCTTCTCTTATGTTCTTATGTGACAGAGTGTTGGACAGGATGGGCCATTGGCCTGATCCAACACAGCTTCTCTTATTTTCTTATGTGACACAGTGTTGGACTGGAGGGGCCACTGGCCTGATCCAACAGGGCTTCTCTTATGTTCTTATGTGACACAGAGTGTTGGACTGGATGGGCCATTGGCCTGATCCAATATCGCTTCTCTTAGGTTCTTATGTGACACAGAGTGTTGGCCTGGATGGGCCATTGGCCTGATCCAACAGGGCTTCTCTTATATTCTTATGTGACACAGAGTGTTGAACCGGATGGGCCACTGGCCTGATCCAACAGGGCTTCTCTTATGTTCTTATGTGACACAGAGTGTTGAACCGGATGGGCCATTGGCCTGATCCAACACGGCTTCTCTTATTTTCTTATGTTCTTAACCACCACTGGGATATTTGTGTTATCCTCTCAAGTGAATACACAAGAAATGCTGTCGGCTGGTACTTTTGCCTTAACCACATTTTAATCTGTGTTGTTCTGCGTTGTACTTGCATTTTGTGTGAGCACATAAAGAAAGAAATACCACTGGTGACTGTGACCCTCATGCCCCTCTTCCTTCCCTTCCAGGGTCTGTATGGTCTTATCTCGGTAAGTAGCCATTCCAGTTCATATTCTGTTATTTATCCTGCAATTCTGCTGTCAGATTAGATCTGGGAAGCTGTAATTTAGTCAACAGCCGGTCATTTGTCCCTGGGTTCACAAGCCTCCTATTCCTCCGTGTGACCTGCTCTGAATGCCGTTGTGACGAGTGTTAGTGATGACTCAGCCGCATGTGATACCTGGTTGATGCAGTTTGCCTCTGACAGGTGAGCCTCGCATCAGAGATGGGGCTCCCACATGATGTGAAAACAACAGCCAGTGAGGGAAGGGAGCTGACGGAACTTAAAGGTAAAACATGTCATTGAGTTGCGACTACCTCATGGCCCCCCCATGACATTCCACCTAGAATCACAGACTTGGAAGGGGCCATAGAGGGCATCTAGTCCAACCCCCTGCTCAATGCAGGATCAGTCTAGAGCAGGGGTGCCCAAACTCGCTTAACGTAAGAGCCACATAGAATAAACGTCAGAGGTTTGAGAGCCAGAAGACATGAATGCCAGATGTTTGAGAGCCGCAAGACAGGAAGGAAGGCAAGCAGGCAAACAGATCGGGGAGGAAGGAGGGAGAGGTGGAAAGAAAGCAAGTTTGACTTTAGATGCATTCTCCAAGCTGCTGACGGGCTTGGTTTTGAGAAGTGACTTTGATAGAGAAATGCCTTCTCCAAGTTAGCTCATGAGGCGATGGGGGTTCTGAGAGCCACACAATATGCGTGAAAGAGCCACAGTTTGGCCACCGCTGACCTGGAGCATCCCTGACAAGTGTTTGTCCAGTCATGGGTTCAAGACTGCCAGAGAGGGGGAGTTCACCACCTCCCTCGGGAGCTGATTCCACTGTTGGACAACTTTGACTTGTAAAAACTGTTTCCTCTAATATACAGCTGGTACTTTTCTGCCCATAATTTCAATGCATAATTGCGAGTCCTCTCCTCTGCTGCCAACGGGAACAGCTCTCTGCCCTCCTCAAAGGGACAGTCCTTCAAAGAGAGCCCTTCTGTCCCCCCTCAACCTCCTCTTCCCCAGACCCAACCTTCCCAAGTCCCTCAGCCTTTCCTCTAGGGTTGCCAATCCCCAGGTGGGAGCAGGGGATCCCTCAGGGTCGTCAGAATGCAGGGGGAGGGGAGGGAAATGTCTGCTGGGAACTCTGTTATTCCCTTTGGAGATTTATTCCCATAGAAAATCATGGAGAATTGATCCGCGGGTATCTGGGGCTCTGAGGGGGCTGTTTTAATTTTCAGTATAGCATCTAGTGCCTTTCCCCAAAGTACCCCCCAAGTTTCAAAAAGATTGGACCAGGGGGTCCAATTCTATGAGCCCCCCAAAAAGGTACCCCTTATCCTTCATTATTTCCTACGGAAGGAAGGAATTGAAAAGGTGTGCCGTCCCTTTAAATGCGATGGCCCAAAGTCCCTTTGGAGTTCAATTATGCTTGTCACAGCCTTGATCTTGGCTCCACCCCTAATAATAATAATAATAAGAAGATATTGGGTTTATATCCCGCCCTCCACTCCGAAGAGTCTCAGAGCGGCTCACAATCTCCTTTCCCTTCCTCCCCCACAACAAACACCCTGTGAGGTGGGTGGGGCTGGAGAGGGCTCTCACAGCAGCTGCCCTTTCAAGGACAACCTCTGCCAGAGCTATGGCTGACCCAAGGCCATTCCAGCAGCTGCAAGTGGAGGAGTGGGGAATCAAACCCGGCTCTCCCAGATAAGAGTCCGCACACTTAACCACTACACCAAACTTGCTCTCCTGGCTCCACCCGCAAAGTCCCCAGATATTCCTTTAATTGGACTTGGCAACCCTTACTTTCCTCCAAGGGCTTCTGGGTCTCCGGGCCCCAGATCCTCCTCCTTGCTCTCCTCTGCACCTGCTCCATTCCATCCACGTCCTTCTTGAAACGAGGCCTCCAGAACTGCACACAAGACTCCAGGTGCAGCCTGACCAACGCAGTGGGACCACGACCTCTTGCGATCTGGATGTTATGCCTGAAGGTCTCCCATCCAAGCGCTGACCCTGTTCGGCTTCTGAGCTCTGACGAGATCAGGCTAGCAAAATAAACTTATTGGAAACCTGTTTTGTGAGGGATGAGGAAGGGCAAGGGGAAAGGGGGACAGCGAGAGACAAATTGGTTTAAGACCCGCAGAGTTTAGAGAGCTCAGGAAGGGAGATATTGGAGTGTGATTTCCAAACTGCCTCCTCTCTCCCACAATTCCTTGTAAGCTTGTCGTGTTTGATTTGTTTTATTGCTATTTTTATCGCTCTATTGTGTTAGAAACTACCAGCTTGCCCTTGAGAAAGCTGGGATATAAAATGCTTGAAATAAACAGCAAACTACTGACAGCAGCCTGTGGCCAGGGTTTGGCCTTGGCTTCCTAGGAAAAGGGCCATGGCTGAATCGCAGAGCCTCTGCTTGGCATGCAGAAGGTCCCAGGTTCGATCCCCAACATCTCTCAAAAGTAGGTGATGGGAAAGACCTCTGCCTGAGACCCTGGAGAACAGCTGCCAGCCTGGGCAGGTGATACTTAGATTGAAGGACCAATGGTCTGGTTCAGTATAAGGCAGCTACATGGGAAACGTTCATGCAGAAAAGGGGCTGTGGCTCAGTGGCAGAGCATCTGCTTGGCATGCAGAATGTCCCAGGTTCAATCCCCGACATCTCTAGTCAAAAGTATCAGGATGTAGTGGAGACCCTGGAGAGCCAGTGCATCCCTCCCTTCTTTCTTTCTTTCTTTCTTTCTTTCTTTCTTTCTTTCTTTCTTTCTTTCTTTCTTTCTTTCTTTCTTTCTTTCTTTCTTTCTTTCTTTCTTTCTTTCTTCCCTTGATTTATATCCCCCCTTATAGTTATCAATAATGTATGCTATTTATACAAAATTAAAGTGTTTCAAAAATTATGTCCCACCTTTCTCCCCCAGTGGGGACCCAGAGTGGCTTATGCCATTCTCCCATCCTTCATTTTATCTTCACAACAATCCCGTCAGGTAGGTCAGGCTGAGAGCATGTGACTAGACCAAGGCCACCCAGTGAGCTTCCATAGCAGAGGGGGGATTCGAACCCAGGTCTTCCAGATCCCAGTCTGAAGCTCTAACCACAACACCATGCTCACCCTCTTTATTTTAAACGATCCAGTGGACCCAGGCCTTGGATTCAGCAAGAGCTCACAGGAGCACAGTGATGGAAATAATTTTCAATAAAGCACCTAGAACTAGGAGCAGAATAAAAGCAATAATAAAAGTAGCCCCAAACAGCCCCCGCCCTTAGAACCAGCAACAGAACATGGAAATAATGAAAGCACCCATCTACGGCAAAGCCAGCAATGAAAAACAGATCCATCGGTTAAAACAACCATGGAGGTTTTCTTTAAAAAAAAAAAACCCTCCTGAAACATGTTGGAAAAGAATAGTTTTCAGCAGTGCCTGGAAGGCCAAGAGGGACGGGGGTCAGTGAAGCCTTTAGGGCAGGGAAAGCCATTGCCTGGGGCCACAACTGAAGAGGCCCTGCAAACCATCAATCTAATCTCTGTTGATGAGGGCACCCATAACAAAGTACCAGTAGCCTGTTGATGTGGGCACCCACAACAGGGTGCCAGTAGCCTATTATGCTAAATCCTGGTTTCCACATGCTGTTTCTTGAAACCCGGCTGAATTGCTCTAAGCTCAGGCTGAGGTCAAGCAAAAACAGGTATGTGACCCAGCTCTCTGTCAAAGGGACGGTATCTTCTGCGTGCCAATGCTTTGCAATCTAGTTTGAAACACTTAAGAATGACTTGGCTTTGGGATGCAGGACAGAAAAGCAGACGGCTTTCCCACCCATCCCAGCAGGGTTACAATAAAGCAGCTCTTTGAGAAAATACATAGAAAAATATTTTTCAGACTGGTCTTTTCCTCCACACACAAACCAACCGTTCCCAGGCTTCGGTGCAAGAACACACACACAACTTATTAGCAATACAAACTGGAACTTCTTCAAATGCTTAATTTAAAAGTGCGTGATCCTGGGAGTCTGAGAATGTAACCCGTTCCGAAAGAGGAGTCTCACCACCTTTCTGATGCAATTGCAAAAACAGACACGTCGCCTCTATGAACATCAGGAAGTTAAAAAAAAAAATCTGCCTTAAGGACTGAGCACGAATGTACAGAATAAGACATTTGAGGAAACCCGTTTGGATTTCCCCACTGAGCTGGTATAAGCCTGATGAGGGGGGTGAGGCATTCCACAATGCTGAGACAATAGGAATGGTAAAGGTAACATATGTTTACACTGTGCCCAAACTTCCTTCCTGATGAAGCAGTGTAGACACACAGTCTAAATCAGGGGTGGCCAAACTATGGTTCTTTGGTTTGCCAAGTCCAAATCAAGAACTATCTGGGGACTTTGGGGGTGGAGCCAGGACACATTGGGGTGGAGCCAGGAGCAAGGGTGTGACAAGCATCATTGAACTCCAAAGGGAGTTCTGGCCATCACATTTAAAGGGACCGCACACCTTTTTAAATGCCATAGGAAATAATGAAGGATAGGGGCACCTTCTTTTGGGTCACATAGAATTGGATCCCCTGGTCCAATCTTTTTGAAACTTGGGGCATATTTTGAGGAGAGGCACTGGATGCCGTACTGAAAATTTGGTGTCTCTACCTAAAAAGCAGCCCCCTCCAGAGCCCCAGATACCCATGGATCTATTCTTTATTATTTCCCATGGGAATAAGTCTCCGTAGGGAAGAATGAAGTGCCCAGCAGACATCCCCCCCCCCCGCTTTCTGATGACCCTGAAGCGGGGGAGGGCCTCCAAACCGGGGGATCCCCTGCCCCCACCTGGGGATTGGCAACCCTAGTGGCTCTTTCACACATAGTGTGTGGCTCTTGAAGCCTCCACTGCCCTATCGGCTGGCTTGGAGAAAGTCTGAAAATGTCTCTTTAAATCACTTCACCAAACCAAACCAGTCAGCAGCTTGGAGAATGCATTTAAAGTTAATGTTGCTTTCTTTCCACTGCTCTCTCCTTCCTCCCCCATCTATTTGCCTTCCTGCCTGCCTGCTTGCCTGCCTCCAAACATCTGATGTTCATGTCTTGCAGCTCCCAAACATCTGACTTTTTTTCTATGTGGCTCTTACGTTAAGCAAGTTTGGCCACCCCTGGTCTATATACTGTGCATCCCAAATTCTCCCACGTGGGAATGGAAAGACTCCATCCAACAAGATAAAGTTGAGGGCTAATTTTAGGCATCCTTGCCAGTTTAAGGAAGAATCTTGGTGAGTGAAACAACGTAAAAAGGAATAAAAATAAACCTGGTATGCAACAAGGTATTATTTCAGTGACTTGGATTGCAAATACTTCTCAGAGAGAGAAAGGCCTTTTAAAACTGGGGTTTATAAAAGCAGGAAATAGCTTTAGCGATCTGGCACCCAGAAACTGAGATAAAGGAACGTAAGAAAACAAAATTTACAGTTCTGAGAAATGTAGTCAAAAGTCAGCCTGTGAGACGTCCTTCTATACCTATTCTGTTACTGTTCAACAAGGTAGCTTATAAATACCTTACAGGGTAGAAACAAGAAAATGATTATTTCAGCTTTACTGGTAAAGGTATTAGTAAACAAGATTAAATTGGAGATTACCCCCTGTCGCTCAAGTTTCTGGGCCATTAACCACTCTCAAAAGTGAACAGTTACAACATTTCTTGCCCTTCTTTTAGTGAGTTTAACCAGCATAGAGGCCTAGCAAGGTCAGATCTCTCCCCTGTTTCTAAAGAGAAGGGAAAATAATGTTCTCGGAAGCATGTATGGCAAATAGCGAGGTGCTTTCCATGCTGGCATGTCTGTTCTGCAAAGATTTCTGGATTTGTTCCACATGCCAAAAGTCAGCTAGTAAAAGATGGGAAGCGAGAGCCAGTGCTGTGGAGTTAAAGTTACAATCCCCAGTTGGGGTCAGGGGATCCCCTGGTTTGGAGGCCTTCTTCCCACTGCAGGGTTATCAGAATTGGGTTTGAATGTCCACTGGGCACTCCGTTATATACAATGGAAACTGGTCCTCACAGGGTATAATGGAGAATCAATCCATGGACATCTGGGGCTTTGGAGGACTGGTTTTTTTTTTAAGGGAGAGGTACTAGTTTTTTCAGCACAGCATCTGGTGCCTCTCCGTCAAAACCCTACAAGTTTCAAAAGGATTGGACCAGGGAGTCCAATTCTATGAGCCCTCAAAGAAGGTGTCCCTGTCTTCCATTATTTCCAGTGGAGGAAAGGCATTTAAAAGGTGTGCGGTCCCTTTAAATGTGATGGCCAGAACTCCCTTTGGAGTTCAATTGTGCTCGTCACAACCTTGCTCCTGGTCCAACCCCCAAGTGTCCAGATATTTCCTGAGTCAGACCTGGCAACCCTATCTGACTAGGATTCTGGGAGATCTGGGGTTCGAATTCTCTCTCACTAAGCTTGTGGGTGACCTCGGGCTTGCCTCAAACTCAGCCTAGCCTACCTTGCTGGGTTGTTGTTGCTCAAAGGGAAGAATGTTATAAAGCAGCTGGGGAGGAAAGTATCAATATAAATAAATGAATTCAAGTGAGGAGCGAGAAGAGTAGGGAAGCGTCTGTGTCACCACATAGAAGTGGCCAGATCAATAGTTGCTTTGGCAAAGCACCCTCAGGCTCTCGCTAGCTGGGTAACTGCGAAAAAAATCCACAGCCACAGTTTTAATTCTGAATATTGTTTTCGCATTAAGTCTGTCTCGCCTTACGTGATCCAGCTTACAGATCCAGCTATGAGCCATTTATACTCTGGAATTCGGTCAGTCCAAAAATGATATTTTTTTTTACAAGACTAAACAAATGCTCTTGCTGGATCTGAACCAATCCAATTGTGGGTGTCTTTGCACATTTTTTTTTTTTAAGATATTTTATATGGAAAAATAACCTTTTCTGTATAAGCTTTAAATTCTCAAAAGGATTTTCTCTGGGGAGGGGGAATGCCAGGATCAAATCATTTGAGGTCACGTTAAAGGCTTTTAAGAGCCCCGTGGTGCAGAATGGTAAAGCTGCAGTACTGCAGTCCTAAGCTCTGCTCACGACCTGAGTTCGATCCCGGCGGAAGCTGGGTTTAGGTAGCTGGCTCGAGGTTGACTCAGCCTTCCATCCTTCTGAGGTCGGTAAAATGAGTACCCAGCTTGCTGGGGGGAAAGCGTAGATGACTGGGGAAAGCAATGGCAAACCACCCCATCAAAAGTCTGCCATGAAAACACTGTGAAAGCAACGTCACCCCAGAGTCGGAAACGACTGGTGCTTGCGCAGGGGACCTTTCCTTTCCTTGCTGGGGGGAAAGTGTAGATGACTGGGGAAGGCAATGGCAAACCACCCCGTCAAAAGTCTGCCATGAAAACATTGTGAAAGCAACGTCACCCCAGAGTCGGAAACGACTGGTGCTTGCGCAGGGGACCTTTCCTTTCCTTGCTGGGGGGAAAGTGTAGATGACTGGGGAAGGCAAGAGCAAACCACCCCGTAAAAAGTCTGCCGTGAAAACGTTGTAAAAGCAACGTCACCCCAGAGTCAGAAATGACTGGTGCTTGCACAGGGGACCACCTTTACCTTTTTTACCTTTTTAAATGCTTCTAGAACACTCCTATAACTAGTTTAAATAAGATCCAACACAGAATGACCTAGGAGTAAATCCCATGGAACTCAGGAGGATCTTACTTCACAATAAATATGCACCAAATTGGGGTGAATGATGTGTATTTTACACTGGGCATACCAACTGCTATCCAATGAAACCCAAGGTATCAAAGATTTCAGGTTTTCACGGCTGGCATCATCATTAGGGTTTGTAGAATCTTTCGGGCTCAAGTGCTGTGATCTACTGGAGAAAAACTTTCTCCAGTAGAACACGGCACTTGTGCCCGAAAGATTCTACAAACCCAAGGTACACAGAGACACATACGTCTGCCTCTATTTCCACTTATGAAAGCCCCCCCCCCCCAATAGGGTTGCCAACTTCCAGGTATGGCCTGCAGATCTCCTGGAATTACACTGGTCTCCAGGTGACAGGGACTGGTTACTCTGGAGAAAATTGATGATTTGAGCAGTGCTGGCCAAACTGTAGCTCAGGAACCACACGTGGCTCTTTCACACACGTTGTGTGGCTCTCGAAGCCCCCAACACCCCATCAGCCACCCTGGAGAAGGCATTTCTCTCCTTGAATCACTGCTCCCAGTCAAACCAGCCAGAGGCTTGGAGAATGCATTTAAAATTAAAGTTGCTTTCTTTCTACCTTCCCTCCCCCCCATCTTCTTTCCTTCCTTCTCTCAAACATCTGGCATTTATTCTTTGTGGCTCTTACATTAAGCAAGGTTGTGCATCTCTGCTTTGGAGCATGGTCACGATGGCAGTACAGTTCCTCCCCTTTCCAGACTCCACTTCCAAATCTCCAGGGATCTCCAGGACAGGAGCTGGCAGCCCTACCCTCCAACGATCAGGGAAGCTGCGTTTTAACTTCCCTGCACATCTAAAATGCAGGTTGTGGTACTGGGTAAGGCTGCTCCAAGTGCAATTGTAAGAAATATGAAAACGAGAGAGAAAGAAACCTTGAGGTCAAAGTGGATAGATCAATGAAAATGTCAACTCAATGTGATGCAGCAGCAAACAAGGCAAACTCTATGCTATGGATTATTACAAAAGGGATTGAAAATAAAATAGTAGAGTGCCTTTGTATTGTTTTGGCTCAATTAGAATACTGTGTGCAGTTCTGGACACTCAAAACAGGATATTGCAGAGTTGGGAAAAGCCCCGAAAAGGGCAACCAAGACGATGGAGGCGTTGGAACATCTTCCCTATGAGGAAAGGCTGAAGACTGGGACTTTTCCATTTACAAAAGAGAGAGCTAAGGAGGGACATGATAGAAGTTTAAAAAATTATGTACAGGGAAAGAAGAAAAAGAAGAAGAAGAATTGCAGATTTATATCCTACCCTTCTCCCTGAATCAGAGTCTCAGAGTGGCTCACAATCTCCTTTATCTCCCCCCCCCCCACAACAAACACTCTGTGAGGTGGGTGGGGCTGAGAGAGCTCTCCCAGAAGCTGCCCTTTCAAGGACAGCTCTGAGAGAGCTATGACTGACCCAAGGCCATTCCAGCAGCTTTAAGGCCATTCCAGCAGTTTTAAGTGGAGGAGTGGGGAATCAAACCCGGTTCTCCCAGATAAGAGTCCACACACTTAACCACTACACCAAACTGGCTCTCAGGAGCGGAAAGAGCACTTTTGGTCCTTGATGTTCTAAAAAAAGTCTTTCCTGTGTGAACCACTGGGTTGCAGTCTTTTGCGCCAAAATCCCACATTTGTGTACTCGCAAAGAATAGAAGATTTAAGCGAGAGAACCAGAATAGCTGATGAGATAAAATGGGAGGAGTCTTAAGTCCTGGAAAGAAGGAAACAAAAATGTAATGCATGTAAACTCTAATCACCTTCCTTGGCTTTCCTAGGTCCCGAAGGAGAAAAGATGTGGCCCACGAAGTACCCATTTTGCGGGGGACTATTCCAGTCTCCCATAGATTTCCATGAGGATATTCTCCAGTTCGATGCCAGTCTTCTACCAATAGAACTGGAAGGCTACAACGTGTCATCTCTTGAACAGTTTATCTTGATCAACAATGGACATTCAGGTAAGGGCAAGACACCCAGAGCATTCCAAGCCCCTCTTAGCATGAAGAAACGAAACTATGAGAGAGTCTCTGGGATTGAGATAACAGTGGTTAGCCTTGGAGGAACTCTATGTCCAGTTCCTATGGTGGAATGGATACTTGATACGTTGCACACACAATAGACTACAATAAAAGCAAATACATAACAGCAAAGCAGGAACCAAAGGTTAACATAAGTTACACAGAGACATAAATCTCATCCCATCATATTCATGGCAAGAGGCACTCTTGACATCCTCCTCTTCTTCTCCTCCTCTTCTTCACCTCCTCCTCCTCTTCACCTCCTCCTTCTCTTCTCCTCCTCCTCCATCTTCTCCTCTTCTTCTCCTTCTCCTCCTTCTCTTCCTCCTCCCCCTCTTCTCCTTCATCTCCTCCTCCCCTCCTCCTCTTCTTCCCCTCCTCCTCTCCTCCTCCTCTTCTTCCCCTCCTCTTCTTCATCATCTCCTCCTCCCCTCCTCTTCTTCTTCTCTTTCTCCTCCTATTCTTCTTCACCTCCTCCTCCTCTTCTTCTCCTTCTCCTCCATCTCCTCCTCCCCTCCATCTCCTCCTCCCCTCTTCCTCTTCTCCTTTTCCTCCCCTCCTCCTCTTCTTCATCTCCTCCTCCTCCCCTCCTCCTCTTCTTCTCCTTTTCTTCTCCTCCTCTTCTTTTTCTCCTTCTCTTTTCCTCCTCCCCCTCTTTTTCTTCATCTCCTCCTCTTCCTCTCCTCCTCCCTTCTTCACCTCCTCCTCCTCCCCTCCTCCTCTTATTCTCCTCCTCCTCCTCCTTCTGTTCTCTTCTCCTCCTCCTTTTCTTTTTCTCCTTCTCCTCCTTCTCTCCTCCTCCCCCTCTTCTTCTTCATCTCCTCCTCCTCCCCTCCTCCTCCTCTCCTCCTTCTCCTTGTCTTCTCCTCCTCCCCTCCTCCCTCTCCCCTCCTCCTCCTCCTCCCCCTTCTTTTTGACACCTGCCTTTCCCCTAGGGCCTGTCTGGATGCCCACACTCACTAGGCCACTCCCTTAACCCCACCTCTCTTCCGTCTCCCCTTGCAGTCAAAATGAGCCTCTCCCCCACCATGCACATCCGAAGCCTCCTGAACAAGTTCTCTGCCGCTCAGCTCCATTTGCACTGGGGAAGCCAGAAGAATCAGGAAGGATCGGAACACACAGTTGGCGGGAAGCATTTCGCTGCGGAAGTAAGATGGACCCCTCTTGGTTTCTTGGCTGGCCTTAATTCTGCACTTGGACAGGACAGGAAAGTGAGAGAGCTGCAAATCTCGGGCAGGTTTCCATCCTCAGAGCCGCTGTAGGTTGCTTATTGAGTCTGTTCGATGCAGCTACCACGGAGGAGTCAAACGGGTCCTAATTTCAGCACTCACTATTGAAATGGCTGAACCCCTGAACTGCGGTTCTGTAGTCTTGCTGTACCTTTTGGGGAGGGCTGTGGCTCACTAGCAGAGCATCTGCTTGGCATGCGGAAGGTCCCAGGTTCAATCCCCGGTGTCTCCAGGTAAAAAGGACCAGACAGCAGGTGATGGGGAAGAGCTCAGACTCCTGGAGAGCCACCGGTGGTTTGAGTATACAATACTGACCTTGATGGACCCAAGGGTCTGATTCAGAAGAAGGCAGCTTTACGTGCAAATTGTGGGGTGTAATGTACTGCAGCCTGAGCTCTCTGCTCATGACCTGAGTTCGATCCCGGCGGAAGCTGGGTTCAGGGAGCTTACTCAAGGTTGACTCAGCCTTCCATGCTTCTGAGGTCGGTCAAATGAGTCCCCAGCTTGTGAAATCAACGTCACCCCAGAGATGGAAACGACTGGTGCTTGCACAGGGGACCTTTCCTTTCCTTGCCGGGGGGAAAGCGTAGATGACTGGGGAAGGCAATGGCAAACCACCCCGTCAAAAGTCTGCCGTGAAAACATTGTGAAAGCAACGTCACCCCTGAGTTGGAAACGACTGGTGCTTGCACAGGGGACTACCTTTACTTTTACTTTTCAATGTACCAATATTTTATATGTTTTCACCTCCTCTACCCATCCTCTTCTTTGGAGTCCTTGACGACAAAGTTTTATTGAGAAGGTAAGCTTTCATGTGCTAAAAGCACACCCTCAGACAATGAAAGTGTGCTTTTAGCACATAAAAGCTGACATTCTGAAATCAACTTTGTTGGTCTTAAAGGTGCAACTGGACTCCTACTTTGTTCTATCGCTTCAGACCAACACGGCTGTCCACCTGGATCCATCCCCCTCTTGCTCCGCTTTCATCTCCTCTATGGTACTGATCGGAGAGATTCTCCTAAAAATGACTAAATCTTGTTGGTAGACTGGTTCCAGGAAACAGAGAAGGTTTTTTTTCCTGCACGTGGTAAGCCCCAAGGGAAAGGCAGGCAGGCGGTTTAAATGTAGAGTCCCTCGCCCTCCTCACTGCATGAGCCACAACCAATGAAGCCATGACCGATTTCCCACTAGCGTTACGCCACTCTCACACTCCTCTGCGGGGGTTCTGTCGAATTTCACACTCTCTGCTCCGGGGCTGCAACTAGCTTTGCCCTTTTTGCATGGCAAAACAGAAACTGGTTTTTAGAAATTTCTGTTTGCCACACAAAAAAGGCAAAGCTAGTTGTAGTCCCAGGGCAGATCGTGCGAAATCTGACGGAACCCCCCCCTCAGAGGACCGTGAGAGCGGCGTGAAGCTAGTGGGAAACTGGTCCATGACCTGGCCAACCAGTTCTGCCTACTTGAAGCCGTTCTGGAGAATCTGCTCAACTGGAGAGCCAGCGTCTAGCTGAAGGCTGCAAGCAGGGCTGAAATGTGAAAGTCTAGAGCAAGGGTGGCCAAATTTGAAGAAGAAGAAGAAGATATTGGATTATATCCCGCCCCTCCACTCCGAAGAGTCTCAGAGCGGCTCACAATCTCCTTTACCTTCCTCCCCCACAACAGACACACCCTGTGAGGTGGGTGGGGCTGGAGAGGGCTCTCACAACAGCTGCCCTTTCAAGGACAACCTCTGCCAGAGCTATGGCTGACCCAAGACCATTCCAGCAGGTGCAAGTGGAGGAGTGGGGAATCAAACCCGGTTCTCCCAGATAAGAGTCTGCAGCACACTTAACCACTACACCAAACTGGTTCTCTTCCTCCCCCACAACAGACACCCTGTGAGGTGGGTGGAGCTGGAGAGGGCTCTCACAGCAGCTGCCCTTTCAAGGACAACCTCTGCCAGAGCTATGGCTGACCCAAGACATGCTAGCAGGTGCAAGTGGAGGAGTGGAGAATCAAACCCGGTTCTCCCAGATAAGAGTCCACGCACTTAACCACTACACCAAACTGGCTCTTTGTTTAAAGAGCCAGTTTGGTGTATTTGCTTAAACGTAAGAGCACATAGAATAAACGTCAGATGTTTGAGAGCCACAAAACATTAATGTCAGATGTTTGAGAGCCACAAGACATAAACATCAGATGTTTGAGAGCTACAAGACAGGGAGAGAGGGAGGAAGGAAGGAAAAAAGATGGGAGGAGGGAGGAAGAGGTGCAATGAAAGCAACTTTAACTTTAAATGCATTCTCCAAGCCACCAACTAGCTTGGCTTGAAGAAGAGATTTAAAGAGAGAAATGCCTTCTTCAAGGCAGCCACCAGGGTGGTGGGGACTTCGAGAGCCGCACAATAAGTGTGAAAGAGCCACATGTGTTTCCTGAGCCACACTTTGGCCACTCCTGATCTAGAGTAACAGCTCCAACTTGCAATGATGTGACGTATGAAAGGAACAGAGGCAGAAGAGGCCCTGCTCTAGTTTTGAACCGGCTCAGTAGCACCTTAGAGACCAACAGGACTTTACAGGTAATGACCTTTTGAGAGCCAGAGCTCTTAGACTTCTGATGAAGAGAACTTCGCCTCTCAAAAGTTTAGACCTCAAAAACCTTTGGTATCTCTCAGGTGCTGCTGGACTCGAATCTAGCGCTTCAACTGCAGATCCTCTAGAATTCATTTTGAAACAAGAAGCCTCACTCAAGAAAAAATTCTTTCAATTTCACAGCGGATTCCAACCTCCCCCAGCTGCTTTAAAGGTTTTACATTTATCATTTTCCCAGATCTCTTAACCCTTCAGCGACAAATGCAACTTCATTTTTTCTCTTTCTCTCTGTTTTCTTTTTACCTTAAAGGACTTGAGTTCATGTGAAACTAACCCCTCTGCATTTCCACAAGTCCATCACAGTCCTCATCTGCTAATTTCGCTGGGCCATTATTTCTAAAGAAACCAAGTATTAGCTGTCATTTCTTTCTGTTGCATAACCCCACATTAGATGTTTGCTCCGCATGATTGCCTGGGAGGGACCTCTGTGAACAGCACAATCGTATCAGTGGATTTGGCCACACATTGTTATTATGCTTAATTCCTTCGATTCATAACCGCTAAGTTGGTTCATGTTTTAGCCTAATTATAAGTCTAGACTCCGGAGGGAAGCAACAAAGTGTAATTCCAGGTCAAAGACAAGAGGACTCTGGTCCCACATTTGGGCGCTTGGTAGAAAACCCGAGTGGCACAAGAACCATTCCTAGTTATTCACATGGGCACAATCTCCAAGGATGTATCCTGACAGTCCACAGCTCCCAACAATGACCGAATGACCCATCTTGCTGATTTTATTGACTGACTCTGTATAATTCACCTTCGGTCCCCTTGTTTGTCTATGGCAGGAGAAAAGAGAAAGAGTCTAGTAGCAGCTTAAAGTCCAGCACAGGGGAGGCCAAACTTGCTTAACATAAGAGCCACATAGAATAAATGTTAGATGTTGGGAGGGAGGAGGGAAGGAAGGAAGGAAGGAAGGAAGGAAGGAAGGAAGGAAGGAAGGAAGGAAGGAAGGAAGGAAGGAAGGGAGGGAGGTAAGGGAGGGGAGGAGGGAGGGAGGGAGGGAAGGAAGGAAGGAAGGAAGGAAGGAAGGAAGGAAGGAAGGAAGGAAGGAAGGAAGGAAGGAAGGAAGGAAGGAAGGAAGGAAGGGAGGGAGGGAGGGAGGGAGGGAGGGAGGAAAGGAAGGAAGAGGGGGAGGGAGGAAGGAAAATAGATGGGGAGGGAGAGATGGAGAGAAAGCAACTTTAACTTTAAATGTAACTTTAAATGCATTTAAACACAGTGATTTAAAGAGAGAAATGCCTTCTCCAAGCCAGCCAATGGGTTGGAGAGAATGGTCCATCTAGTCCAACGTCCTTCTGAAGCCACACTAGAGCATCTTCAACAGATGGCTGTCACACACAGGGCTTTTTTTGTAGCAGGAACTCCTTTGCATATTAGGCCACACACCCCTGATGTAGCCAATCCTCCTGGAGCTTCCAGTTGGCCCTGTAAGCTCTTGGAGGATTGGCCTAATAGTCAAAGCAGTTCCTGCTACCAAAAAAAGCCCTGGTCACACATGAACACACATGAAGCAACATTACACTGAATCAGATACCCTCAGTCCATCCAGGTCAGTATTGTCTACTCAGACTGGCAGCAGGTCTTCTGGGTCTCAGGAAGAAGTCTTTCCCACCACCTACTGCCTGGTCCTTCTGCCTGCCAAGCAGATGCTCTGCCAATGAGCCACAGCCCTTCCCATATAAGAACACATGAAGCTGCCTTCTACTGGATCAGACCCTTAATCCATCAAGATCAGTATTGTCTACTCAGACTGGCAGCTGCTCTCCAGGGTCTCGAGCTGAGGTCTTTCCCATCACCTCCTGCCTGGTCCTTTAACTGGAGATGCCGAGAGATTGAACTGGGGGCCTTCTGCATGCAAGCAGATGCTTTTCCACTGAGCCGCATCATCTATCATAACTTTATTTGAAGAATTCCAGCAAGGAAGAGCCCGTTCAGAGGATAACTGGTTCCATTGCTGAACCACCAATAGGGAATTTCTCAAAAAATGCTCTGCTGATATCTACCTTCCTGTAACTTACGCCCCTTATGATCTAACCTTGAATGGGTGGATGTTGCACAACTATGAAAAATCCCCGGATTGCATGGTTCCTTGTGGCAGCATTTTAAACTATCATTGTCTATTCATGAGTCCTGATGTTCAGATGTTTGCAGAACTATCATTTAAAAAAAAAAAGTAAGTTTTTTCTTACGACACAATGCAAAAAGGCCATTCAGTAACCTCTATGTTATTTTCTAGGTTTTGTAAGCTTCTTACGCATTCCGTTGATCCTGTTTGTCATTTCAATTCCTCTTTGTAGCTCCATATTGTACATTATAACTCTGACCAATATCTAGATATGGATTCGGCAGCAGACAAGTCCAACGGACTGGCGGTCCTGGCTGTCCTGATACAGGTAAGTGAATCTCTTGTTTCAAGATTCAGCAATAACTGTGGAACACCCTTCCCACTAGGCAGGCCTTAACATGGCTTCTCTTATGTTCTTATTGCCAGCTTCAAGAGGGGATTGGATAAACATCTGGAGCAGAGGTCCATCAGTGGCTATTAGCCACAGCGTATTGTTGGAACTCTCTGTCTGGGGCAGTGATGCTCTGTATTCTTGGTGCTTGGGGGTGGGGCACAGTGGGAGGGCTTCTAGTGTCCTGGCCCCACTAATGGACTTTCTGATGGCACCTGGAGTTTCTGGCCACTGTGTGATATAGAGTGCTGGACTGGATGGGCCATTGGCCTGATCCTACATGGCTTCTCTTATGTTCTTATTGCCAGCTTCAAGAGGGGATTGGATCAACATATGGAGCAGACATCCATCAGGGGCTATTAGCCACAGCGGCTCTCTGTCTGGGGCAAGTGATGCTCTGTATTCTTGATGCTTAGGGGGCACAGTGGGAAGGCTTTTAGTGTCCTGGCCCCACTAATGGACTTTCTGATGGCACCTAGTTTTTTGGCCACTGTGTGACAGAGTGTTGGACTGGAGGGGCCATTGGCCTGATCCAACATGGCTTCTCTTATGTTCTTATGTGACACAGAGTGTTGGACTGGATGGGCCATTGGCCTGATCCAACAGGGCTTCTCTTAGGTTCTTATGGGCATGTTCAAAACAACAGAAGCATTTTCATACCATAAGGTTGGGGCAGGCAACACAGTTCCTGATCTAAACTCAACCTCTAGCAAACTTTTCTCCCTTTCCTGACTCTTCTTGAGAAGTTTCCAAAGGGGGAGGGGTTTAACCAATCCATGGGAGGAATTCTCTTGAGGGTCGAAGAAGCCAATAACAACATTTCCCCCATGATGAGGTGGAAGCTGAACTCAGCACGTTGGGGAGATAATCAAAGTTATGGTTTCATTTGGCAAAGATGTTGGCTTGCTGGATCTAGTCTGGGCAATCCATTTCCTTTCTTCTAACAGCAGCTCTCCAGAGTCCTAGGCAGTGTTCCCTCTTAGCTGAGTTAGTGTGAGCCAGGTCACAGTTTTTTAGCCTCACACGGCTCACACATTTTTGTCTTAGCTCAGGAAAAATGGCCCCAGAGCAAACTAATTGAGGCAGTAGTCAAATCGCTCACTCATAAGAGAGCCAGTTTGGTGTAGCGGTTAAGTGTGCGGACTCTTATCTGGGAGAACCGGGTTCGATTCCCCACTCCTCCACTTGCACCTGCTGGAATGGCTTTGGGTCAGCCATAGCTCTGGCAGAGGTTGTCCTTGAAAGGGCAGCTGCTGGGAGAGCCCTCTCCAGCCCCACCCACCTCACAGGGTGTCTGTTGTGGGGGAGGAAGGTAAAGGAGATTGTGAGCCGCTCTGAGACTCTTCGGAGTGGAGGGCGGGATATAAATCCAATATCATCATCATCATCATCATCATCATCATCATCATCATCATCATCATCATCATCATCTTCTTCTTCTTCTTCTTCTTCTTCTTCTTCTTCTTCTTCTTCTTCTTCTTCTTCTTCTTCTTCTTCTTCTTCTTCTTCTTCTTCTTCTTCTTCTTCTTCTTCTTCTTCTTCTTCTTCTTCTTCTTCTTCTTCTTCTTCTTCATAACTTTAATGCCAGGAGCTCACGAAATAGAATTTTTGCTCACAAGACTCCACAGCTTAGAGGGAACATTGGTTCTGGTCTTTCCCATCACTTACTAACTGCTTGGCATGGACTGTGGCAGAACAGATCTGTCTGTCCCCTACCACCATCCCCAGTGTCCAACCTCAGTGGCACGAAGCGTCCGCCTTACCTTGGTCTCGTGGCCACTTCAGTTGCCTGGTCTTGTTTAGCTGAAAGGTCTTTTATCAGAGGCATCATTCACATCAGAGAGCCAGAGCGGTGTAGCTGCCCTGTCCTACTTCATAGGACTGTTGTGAGAAGATGGAGGAGAGGAGAACCATGTTCTAAACCCCACTTTTTGAGCCTCTCCTGGGGAGAACAGCAGGACATAGATAAATAAATTTAAATGCACCTTTCTTACTGTGTCTATCAAAAACAAAAGAGGACTCTCCTCCCTCCCCCCACACACACACACAAATCCGCATTTCAGTCCTATAAAATATCAGCTTGTGTTGTGCTTCCAGTGTTATTTTGCTAGCTGGTGAGCGAACTATAATTATGACGATGGGGTGTTTTGGAATGAGGTAAAAGAGATCGCTAACCACAGGGCACCATTCTTCTAGTGAGAACGGGTCAAGGGGTGAAGGGAAAAAAATACGGGACACAATTATGGTGATGGTTGCACTCTGCCAAGGGGTTGCTATGCCCACTGAATGGGTGGCGTGGATTATTTCCCCAGTAAACAAAAGGAGTAAACTAAGCAGAAGAGCTGTGCTGCAACATTGGGCGCCAAAGGCAGGAAACCCACACAAAAATCCAGCGAGGTGTAGTGATTCAAGTGCTGAGAGACCCAGGTTCGAATCCCTTCTCTGTCACAAGGTGTCTATTTCACAAGGTGTCTGTTGTGGGGAGAGGAAGGGAAGGAGATTGTAAGCTGCTCTAAGACTCCTTCAGGTAGTGACGAGTAGGGGACAAAACCAACTAGTCGTCTTCCTTACTAGTGCTCCAAAGTGACCTTTTGAGTGCTTTTCGTTCATCTAAAATGGCCTACAATTGTGACTCCTTCAACAATCCACCCTGTCCATTTGTTACAGGTGGGCAAGTTCAACCCTTCCTATGAGAAGATCTTCAGTCACTTCCAGAATGTGAAATTCAAAGGTAGGAAAGGGGATAACCAACTGCATGGGGATTCCACAGCCCAGTCAAGCCAGAAACTTTCCAATTAGCCTATTTTGCGGGGGGGGGGGTAGAAAAAGCCCAGCAAGAACTCATTTGCATATTAGGCCACACCCCATGACATCACCATTGTTCCGCACAGGGCTTTTTTGGTACAAAAAAGCCAGCAGAAACTCATTTACATATTAGGTCACATCTCCTGACATCACCATTGTTTTGCTACAAAAAGCCCAGCAGGAACTCATTTGCATATTAGGCCACACCCCATGACATCACCATTCTGCACTGGGCTTTCTTAGTGGAAAGAGCCCATCAGGAACTCATTTGCATATTAGGCCATACCCCATGACATCACCATTCTGCACGAGGCTTTCTTAGTGGAAAGAGCACAGCAGGAACTCATTTGCATATTAGGCCACACCCCTGACATCACAATTGTTCTGCACAGGGCTTTTTTGCTACAAAAAACCCAGCAGGAACTCATTTGCATCTTAGGCCACACCCCCTGGTGCCAAGCCAGCCAGAACTCCATTCCTGTGTGTTCCTGATCAAAAAGAGCCCTGAGCCTATTTAGGATTAGCCAGCTATAGCCAATCCGATTGAATTTGCAGGCAGGTAACAGGCAAATCCAACGCTTCTTTGGATGCACAGTATAGCTAATGGGTTTACCTAACTGGTGGAAGTACTCATCCTGCTAAGAGAGATTAACCATTCCACAAGGAACGATAGCAAAGAGATCAAAGGACAATTTGGGGTGAATATTCTACCCAAAAGGAAGTAGCGGAGAGGCGGGACATAAAGAATGCTGCTATTAAAACACCGTCCCATCTTTCTCCAGATCAGGAAACCTACATTTCCGGTTTCAACATCCAAGAACTGCTTCCGGATAGACTGGATGAGTATTACCGCTATGAAGGATCCCTTACCACCCCTCCTTGCTACCCAAGTGTTGTTTGGACGGTTTTCCGAAATCCAGTACAAATTTCCCATGAACAGGCAAGTGGCTATGGAAAACGGTATTACTGTGAGTTGTTCAGCTCATGACATTGCATATAATCGTTCATAAAGAATGTAGGCACTCTTCCCAATGTTCTACCTACACAGGGTGGAATTCTAGCAGGAGCTCCTTTGCATATTAGGCCACACCTCCCTGAGGTAGCCAATCTTCTGAGAGCTTACAAAAAAGAACCTTGTAAGCTCTTGGAGGATTGGCTACATCAGGGGTGTGTGGCCTAATATGCAAAGGAGCTCCCGCTAGAATTCCACCCCTGACGGGAGAGATGTCACAGTAAATATTTGAAGAAGAAAGGGAGGCGTCCCAATAGTCTAAATAAAAATATTTATTATCTGCTGCTGCATGAAGATAAAATGATTGATTTTTTGTTATCACGAGACATGGGAGTGCCCATGAGTTCTCGTATTGTGAGAAAGGGAGAAAAGGACTTCTTTCTCAACCTTCTCTATTCCATGCAAAATCTTGCAAACCTCTATCATGTCACCCCTCAGTCGACAAATCTCCAAGGATTCAGGGATCTGCATTTCGACTTGAATCTGATGTTTGGGTCCTCAAAAGCTCAACCCCCCCCCCCCCACAAAATTCTGTTGGTTTCTAAGACGCCTCTAGACTCAGATCTAGGTATTCTACCTCCTGCCAAGATGTCTACCCTCTGAAATTATCCCTGGCTTACAGTTGCTGGTCAAAGTAAACCAGAGTTTGTCAAGACAAACCAGGGTTTCAGTGAAGAAGAAGATGATATTGAATTTATATCCCGCCCTCCACTCCAAAGAGTCTGAGAGTGGCTCACAATCTCCTTTCCCTTCCTCCCCCACAACAGACACCCTGTGAGGTAGATGAAGATATTGGATTTATATCCCGCCCTCCACTCCAAAGAGTCTCAGAGCGGCTCACAATCTCCTTTCCCTTCCTCCCCCACAACAGACACCCTGTGAGGTAGATGAAGATATTGGATTTATATCCCACCCTCCACTGCGAAGAGTCTCAGAGCGGCTCACAATCTCCTTTCCCTTCCTCCCCCACAACAGACACCCTGTGAGGTAGATGAAGATATTGGATTTATATCCCGCCCTCCACTCCGAAGAGTCTCAGAGCGGCTCACAATCTCCTTTACCTTCCTCCCCCACAACAGACACCCTGTGAGGTAGATGAAGATATTGGATTTATATCCCACCCTCCACTCCAAAGAGTCTCAGAGCGGCTCACAATCTCCTTTCCCTTCCTCCCCCACAACAGACACCCTGTGAGGTAGATGAAGATATTGGATTTATATCCCACCCTCCACTCCGAAAAGTCTCAGAGCGGCTCACAATCTCCTTTCCCTTCCTCCCCCACAACAGACACCCTGTGAGGTAGATGAAGATATTGGATTTATATCCCGCCCTCCACTCCGAAGAGTCTCAGAGCGGCTCACAATCTCCTTTCCCTTCCTCCCCCACAACAGACACCCTGTGAGGTAGATGAAGATATTGGATTTATATCCCGCCCTCCACTCCGAAGAGTCTCAGAGCAGCTCCCAATCTCCTTTCCCTTCCTCCCCCACAACAGACACCCTGTGAGGTAGATGAAGATATTGGATTTATATCCCGCTCTCCACTCCGAAGAGTCTCAGAGCGGCTCCCAATCTCCTTTCCCTTCCTCCCCCACAACAGATACCCTGTGAGGTAGATGAAGATATTGGATTTATATCCCGCTCTCCACTCCAAAGAGGCTGAGAGTGGCTCACAATCTCCTTTCCCTTCCTCCCCCACAACAGACACCCTGTGAGGTAGATGAAGATATTGGATTTATATCCCGCCCTCCACTCCGAAGAGTCTCAGAGCGGCTCACAATCTCCTTTACCTTCCTCCCCCACAACAGACACCCTGTGAGGTAGATGAAGATATTGGATTTATATCCCACCCTCCACTCCAAAGAGTCTCAGAGCGGCTCACAATCTCCTTTCCCTTCCTCCCCCACAACAGACACCCTGTGAGGTAGATGAAGATATTGGATTTATATCCCGCCCTCCACTCCGAAGAGTCTCAGAGCAGCTCCCAATCTCCTTTCCCTTCCTCCCCCACAACAGACACCCTGTGAGGTAGATGAAGATATTGGATTTATATCCCGCTCTCCACTCCGAAGAGTCTCAGAGCGGCTCCCAATCTCCTTTCCCTTCCTCCCCCACAACAGATACCCTGTGAGGTAGATGAAGATATTGGATTTATATCCCGCTCTCCACTCCAAAGAGTCTGAGAGTGGCTCACAATCTCCTTTCCCTTCCTCCCCCACAACAGACACCCTGTGAGGTAGATGAAGATATTGGATTTATATCCCGCCCTCCACTCCGAAGAGTCTCAGAGCGGCTCACAATCTCCTTTCCCTTCCTCCCCCACAACAGACACCCTGTGAGGTAGATGAAGATATTGGATTTATATCCCACCCTCCACTCCGAAGAGTCTCAGAGTGGCTCACAATCTCCTTTCCCTTCCTCCCCCACAACAGACACCCTGTGAGGGAGATGAAGATATTGGATTTATATCCCACCCTCCACTCCGAAGAGTCTCAGAGTGGCTCACAATCTCCCTTCCCTTCCTCCCCCACAAGACACCCTGCGAGGTAGATGAAGATATTGGATTTATATCCCGCCCTCTACTCCGAAGAGTCTCAGAGGGGCTCACAATCTCCTTTCCCTTTCTCCCCCACAACAGACACCCTGTGAGGTAGATGAAGATATTGGATTTATATCCCACCCTCCACTCCAAAGAGTCTCAGAGCGGCTCACAATCTCCTTTCCCTTCCTCCCCCACAACAGACACCCTGTGAGGTAGATGAAGATATTGGATTTATATCCCGCCCTCCACTCCGAAGAGTCTCAGAGCGGCTCACAATCTCCTTTCCCTTCCTCCCCCACAACAGACACCCTGTGAGGTAGATGAAGATATTGGATTTATATCCCACCCTCCATTCCGAAGAGTCTCAGAGTGGCTCACAATCTCCTTTCCCTTCCTCCCCCACAACAGACACCCTGTGAGGGAGATGAAGATATTGGATTTATATCCCACCCTCCACTCCGAAGAGTCTCAGAGTGGCTCACAATCTCCCTTCCCTTCCTCCCCCACAAGACACCCTGCGAGGTAGATGAAGATATTGGATTTATATCCCGCCCTCTACTCCGAAGAGTCTCAGAGGGGCTCACAATCTCCTTTCCCTTTCTCCCCCACAACAGACACCCTGTGAGGTAGATGAAGATATTGGATTTATATCCCGCCCTCTACTCCGAAGAGTCTCAGAGCGGCTCACAATCTCCTTTCCCTTCCTCCCCCACAACAGACACCCTGTGAAGTAGATGAAGATATTGGATTTATATCCCACCCTCCACTCCGAAGAGTCTCAGAGTGGCTCACAATCTCCCTTCCCTTCCTCCCCCACAAGACACCCTGCAAGGTAGATGAAGATATTGGATTTATATCCCGCCCTCTACTCCGAAGAGTCTCAGAGGGGCTCACAATCTCCTTTCCCTTTCTCCCCCACAACAGACACCCTGTGAGGTAGATGAAGATATTGGATTTATATCCCACCCTCCACTCCAAAGAGTCTCAGAGCGGCTCACAATCTCCTTTCCCTTCCTCCCCCACAACAGACACCCTGTGAAGTAGATGAAGATATTGGATTTATATCCCACCCTCCACTCCGAAGAGTCTCAGAGTGGCTCACAATCTCCCTTCCCTTCCTCCCCCACAAGACACCCTGCGAGGTAGATGAAGATATTGGATTTATATCCCGCCCTCCACTCCGAAGAGTCTCAGAGGGGCTCACAATCTCCTTTCCCTTCCTCCCCCACAACAGACACCCTGTGAGGTAGATGAAGATATTGGATTTATATCCCACCCTCCACTCCGAAGAGTCTCAGAGTGGCTCACAATCTCCTTTCCCTTCCTCCTCCACAACAGACACCCTGTGAGGTAGATGAAGATATTGGATTTATATCCCACCCTCCACTCCGAAGAGTCTCAGAGTGGCTCACAATCTCCCTTCCCTTCCTCCCCCACAAGACACCCTGCGAGGTAGATGAAGATATTGGATTTATATCCCGCCCTCTACTCCGAAGAGTCTCAGAGGGGCTCACAATCTCCTTTCCCTTTCTCCCCCACAACAGACACCCTGTGAGGTAGATGAAGATATTGGATTTATATCCCACCCTCTACTCTGAAGAGTCTCAGAGTGGCTCACAATCTCCTTTCCCTTCCTCCCCCACAACAGACACCCTGTGAGGTAGATGAAGATATTGGATTTATATCCCACCCTCCACTCCAAAGAGTCTCAGAGCGGCTCACAATCTCCTTTCCCTTCCTCCCCCACAACAGACACCCTGTGAAGTAGATGAAGATATTGGATTTATATCCCACCCTCCACTCCGAAGAGTCTCAGAGTGGCTCACAATCTCCCTTCCCTTCCTCCCCCACAAGACACCCTGCGAGGTAGATGAAGATATTGGATTTATATCCCGCCCTCCACTCCGAAGAGTCTCAGAGGGGCTCACAATCTCCTTTCCCTTCCTCCCCCACAACAGACACCCTGTGAGGTAGATGAAGATATTGGATTTATATCCCACCCTCCACTCCGAAGAGTCTCAGAGTGGCTCACAATCTCCTTTCCCTTCCTCCTCCACAACAGACACCCTGTGAGGTAGATGAAGATATTGGATTTATATCCCACCCTCCACTCCGAAGAGTCTCAGAGTGGCTCACAATCTCCCTTCCCTTCCTCCCCCACAAGACACCCTGCGAGGTAGATGAAGATATTGGATTTATATCCCGCCCTCTACTCCGAAGAGTCTCAGAGGGGCTCACAATCTCCTTTCCCTTTCTCCCCCACAACAGACACCCTGTGAGGTAGATGAAGATATTGGATTTATATCCCACCCTCTACTCTGAAGAGTCTCAGAGTGGCTCACAATCTCCTTTCCCTTCCTCCCCCACAACAGACACCCTGTGAGGTAGATGAAGATATTGGATTTATATCCCACCCTCCACTCCAAAGAGTCTCAGAGGGGCTCACAATCTCCTTTACCTTCCTCCCCCACAACAGACACCCCGTGAGGTGGGTGGGGCTGGAAAGGGCTCTCATAGCAGCTGCCCTTTCAAGGACAACCTCTGCCAGAGCTATGGCTGACCCAAGGCCATTCCAGCAGGTGCAAGTGGAGGAATGGGGAATCAAACCCGGTTCTCCCAGGTAAGAGTCTGCACACTTAACCACTACACCAAACTGGCTCTCCAGTGATTACCTGCAGGCTGAATCCTGGTCTCATGAAACTATCCAAAACCAACCGTGATTCTGCATTAAGTCTGAATCTTACTAGCAAGTTCAACTTAGGTTGGACGTCAAGGAATAGCAACCGTCACAACAATTAGGCAAGGGAACAACATTGCCCCCAAGGTAGATGCGCATCTTTCCTTGACTGTCTTTGTGTTTGCGTGTTCCGCTCACAGCTGCTGGCCCTTCAGACGGCTTTATATTGCACCAAGCCAGATGATCCCGCCCCCATAGAAATGGTGGAGAATTTCCGGAGAGTGCAGGACTTTGAAAGGATGGTTTTTGTCTCCTTCCGACAAGGTAAGCAGTATGAAATTACCTTTTGCAAATGGTTATTTCAATCAAAACGTCCCAGTTTTGTGGGTGAAAACCGTCTTGTCTGGTAGAAGACGTGATTTTGCAGTGTCTGATTTTGTCCCTCGCCCGTTTGTATCCATCAAAGCGCCGTTGACGAAATTCCCTTCGCGATTCTCACAAGCGGTTTGTCACGGTGCTTCGTCATCTTTGCATCGCCATCACCCATACAGAACATAGCCTGGTGAGAGGTTACAACCCTGTTCCACTCCAGCTGTGCAATTGGGAGAGCCTGGCAAAGCAGCCTCTCCCCCCCCCCTTCCTCCCCAAGAGAGGAGCCTCAGCCAATGGAGAAAACAGAGGTTTTGCTCTGCAGCTCCTGTGTGATTGAGCAATCTTGCAAAGCAAGTAGTGATGTAGAAGGAAGCAAGAGAGAGAAGGAAGGAGACAATAGCAAGTTGCATGGGGCCTGATTCAGCCCCTGGGCCGCATGTTTGACACCCCTGCTTTATGACAATGAACGTCCATGACTGTAACCTATTGAACAACAGAGGAATTAATTTTAGGCTGAGTGAAGGTTTATAATGAGATTGGTCATAGCGATTGCTTGTATGAAGTCATCAGTCGGGAAATATGTCCTCTTTTGTTGCTTTTCAAAATACGGTAACCCCGCCCCCCTTGCCTTGAAAACCCTACGGGGCCTCCACAACATTGGCTATGACTTGACCGCGTTTTCCGCTACCAGAGTTTAGGCTAGGGGGAGGCATAATTTTATTTGCTAAACCACTGAAGTGGTAAGAGGCTGGGGTCTCTGTGACCACAGCAGTGCAGCAAACCAGGCGACTGTGCACCTAAACAGAATCACAACTTTGCATTGCAGGGAAACTCTTTGTGGGGAAATTCAAAGCATCCGAGGAATTCCTTGAGGAGACTGACACGTAAAAAAACCCTCTGAAAATACTCATAACGCTGGATTGCACACACAAAAAAAATCCACTGTCATGGGTGCAAAAATTAGCCATCTGAATCGTGGGTCAGGGGACTTCTGATGTGGCTCGGAACGATGGACAGATCGACACAAAGGCAAAGTTTGTCCAAAATAAAACAAGGAAACAGCACCTGCGTAACTGAGCAGGCACCCGGCTCTGATTCAAGAGAGCCGGACGTTTTTCGGTTTTTATTCGGTTGCTTCTGTGCAAACTGAACTAGAGCCTCAAAAGCACAAAGTTTGGCAATGAAGAAAAGTATGTTCCGTTATCATCCTGCAACTACGGAAGAACTTGGGATTTGGCGGTGTATGCCTTCACTAGATTTCTAATGCGCCTCTTTAAAGTAGAAAGCTCTGTGTTTATTCTTTGGGTTTACAGAAGAGCGATTGCGGCCCTTGAAGACTTTCAGGGTGGCAGCGATATTGAAGGACGGGTCCCCAATCTTTTTGAGCACTGCAGTCACCACTGGAATTCTGACACAGGGTAGTGGGCACAGCTGCAAAAGGCATGCTACAAAATAAAGCAACATTTGACAAAATCTGTAGAGACAATCAGGTCTCCCAAGGCCCAACAGAGTCCTTACTGGGCAAAACCCGCCACCTGACTCCACCCATTTTATAAAAAACACTTGGGGTGCTCCAGAGGTCTTGGGGGGCCCTGTATTGGGGGGGGAAAGGTCCCCTGTGCAAGCCCCAGTCATTTCCGACTCTGGAGTGACGTTGCTTTCACAACGTTTTCACGGCAGACTTTTGACGGGGTGGTTTGCCATTGCCTTCCCCAGTCATCTACACTTCCCCCCCCCCCAGCAAGCTGGGGACTCATTTGACCGACCTCGGAAGGATGGAAGGCTAAGTCAACCTGAGCTGGCTACCTAAACCAACTTCCGCTGGGATCGAACTCAGGATGTGAGCAGAGGGCTCCGACTGCAGTACTGGAGCCCCGTGGCGCAGAGTGTTAAAGCTGCAGTACTGCAGTCCTAAGCTCTGCTCACGACCTGAGTTCAATTCCGGTGGTAGCTGGGTTTTCAGGTAGCCAACTCGAGGTTGACTCAGCCTTCCATCCTTCCGAGGTCGGTAAAATGAGTACCCAGCTTGCTGGGGGGAAAGTGTAGATGACTGGGGAAGGCAATGGCAAACCACCCCGTCAAAAGTCTGCCGTAAAAACGTTGTGAAAGCAACGTCATCCCAGAGTCGGAAATGACTGGTGCTTGCACAGGGGACCTTTCATTTCCTGTATTAGAGCATGGGTCAAAAGAGAGGTAGGAAACTTAGTCTACAAATAGCATAGAAAACATGGATTTGTGTCCCTTTCCCCCTTTCGCATCGGCCATATCAGAATATTCAGAGCGCTTGCTTTCAAAACGCACCTTGCGGTAGCCTGACGCTTGCAAAATCCACAATTTTACATCCTATGCATAATTAGTTTGAACTGCATAAAGTGGGCACCTGTGGTGGCATACCTATAGTTAATGATCAAAATAACAGACCTGTAATGAGGCTCTAATTGGCTGGCGATGCCAGTGCCGCAACCTAAGAGAAAAGAGGCCAGACAGTTCATTCCCATTTTCGCTGTAAATATTAATTTATTCTGGGTGAGAACCAGTAACCAGCTCTCCCTTAATGCCAAGGATGCTATGCAGCTTCTTGCTTATCAGGCAAAATAAGTTCTGTACGGAAGAATTCTGCTATACCTGAATTTTTTGTCAAGATAGAGAGCTCACAGGTATGAATAGGCAAATAATTGTAGAACACTCTGTGAGGGTTTTTTACGAATGCATGTAATACCAAAACAATTTTTCTTAATTAAAGAATATTCAGTAGTATTCCAAAAAATTTCCTTTACAAAACAGTTGTACAATGTTCTCTCTTTGTTTGCAGAGCTACACAAAGTCCAAGAAATTCCAAAATTGATACGACTGTGGCTGATTTGCTGTGCTCTTGTCTCTAATGGCTGGCCCTTTCAAGAGACGGAAAGGAAAGGTCCCCTGTGCAAGCTCCAGTCGTTTCCAACTTTGGGGTGACATTGCTTTCATGTTTTCATGGCAGACTTTTTTACAGGGTGGTTTGCCATTGCCTTCCCCAGTCATCTACGCTTTACCCCCAGCAAGGAAAGGAAAGGTCCCCTGTGCAAGCACCAGTCGTTTCCGACTCTGGGGTGACATTGCTTTCACGTTTTCATGGCAGACTTTTTTACGGGGTGGTTCGCCCTTGCCTTCCCCAGTCACCTACACTTCCCCCCCAGCAAGCTGGGGACTCATTTTACCGACCTCAGAAGGATGGAAAGCTGAGTCAACCTCGAACCAGCTACCTGAAAACCCGGCTTCTGCCGGGGATCGAACTCAGGTAGTGAGCAGAGCTTAGGACTGTAGGACTGCAGCTTTAACACTCTGCACCATGGGGCTCTTAAAGAAAAGGTCCCCTATGCAAGCACGTGTCGTTTCCGACTCTGGGGTGACGTTGCTTTCACAACGTTTTCATGACTTTTTATGGGGTGGTTTGCCATTGCCTTCCCCAGTCATCTACGCTTTCCCCCAGCAAGCTGGATACTCATTTTACCGACCTCGGAAGGATGGAAGGCTGAGTCAACCTCGAGCCGGCTACCTGAAAACCCAGCTTCCACCGGGGATCGAACTCAGGTCCTGAGCAGAGAGTTCAGACTGCGGTACTGCAGCTTTCACTCCACACCACGGGGCTCTTATCTTTCAAGAGAAGCCCAGGGCAAATAGGGGCATTGAACCAGATCCATTGGAGACAAGAGCACAGCAAATTGAAATAATTTACCCTTTTCGTGAGCTACCTGAAGAAGGAAACTCTGAAAAGAGGACAGAAGCTCAGTTGATTTTCAGCCACACCTGTTTTGGGAAGTAGTCATATCTATTTTGGAATTTCTTGGACTTCGTGTAGCTCTGCAAAGAAAGAGAGAACATTGTACAATTGTTTTGTAAAGGAGAATTTTTGGAATACTATTGAATACTGTTTAATTAAGAAAAATTGTTTTGGTATTACATGCATTAGTAAAAACCCTCACAGAGTGTTCTACATTTATTTGCATACCTGAATTTTTGGCTGATCAAGAATCCCCACCCAGATACACACACACAATACGTGCACACACACCGTGAAACATGCACAACACTGCTGGGAAGCGTACACTCCCATTGCAAACCCAGAGCTGGTGCTAAGAAACGCCTGGGAAAGTCCTGAGTTTTCCTGTCTCTCTCTGTGCTGAACCTTCAAAAAGCAAACCGAAAGCTGAACTTACTTGAAAAAAACGATCGAAGATGGCAAATTTTTCTATCAAAAAAATTCTTTATTCTCGTCTTAAATTTGCTGAGTCTGGATTTGGGAATAATGGGGGGGGGATACGGGACACCACATTGTTGTCTTTCTAATGTTATTCTAGTTTGTATTTTTTGCACTGATGTATAATAAAGGAAGACGTAAACTCTTACAGAATACTTAATTCCAAAAAACAAACGAAACCCAGGTTAGAAAACCAATAGGTAAACGTTAGCCGCCCTGAGACACTTCGGTGAGAAGGGCGGGATATAAGTCCACTAAATAAATAAATAAATAAGCATCCTTATTATTCTTTAATTCATCTTCCTCTCCTCCGCTAATCCTCAGAACAACACGGTGAGGCAGGGGTCAATTTGTAGAAAAATAGGTGGTGGAGCTCATCTGGGGACTGTTCTGCAGCTGCACCTACTATTCAACGGACAAGGGAGGTGGGGAGGAAGAGGGGGAACCCTCGGAAAGGTTCAGGAGCTGTGCTCCTGTGAGCTCCTGCTGAATCTGAGGCCTGCTGTGAGGTAGGTCAGGGTGAGAGAATGTGACTGGCCCAGTGTCACCCAGCACACTTCCGTGGCACAAGTGGGGATTCAAACCCAGGTCTCTCAGATACTAGTTCGATACTCTTACCCATCACACCGCACTGGCTCTAGTAGGTGATGCCAATTAACAGGGATTCATCCCACATGCCTGCTGTCATTGACAAGAGAGGCTAGGGTCCCTGTCTCAGAAGAAGAAGAATTGCAGGTTTATAACCCGCCCTTCTCCCTGAATCAGAGACTCAGAGCGGCTTACAGTCTCCTTTATCTTCTCCCCCCACAACAGACACCCTGTGAGGTGGGTGGAGCTGAAAGGGCTCTGAAGAAGAAGACTGCAGATTTATACTCCGCCCTTCTCCCTGAATCAGAGACTCAGAGTGGCTTACAATCTCCTATATCTTCTCCCCCCACAACAGACATCCTGTGAGGTGGATGGGGCTGAGAGAGCTCTGACAGAAGCTGCCCTTTCAAGGACAACTCTGTGAGAGCTATGGCTGTCCCAAGGCCATTCCAGCTGCTGCAAGTGGAGGAGTGGGAAATCAAGCCCGGTTCTCCCAGATAAGAGTCTGCACACTTAACCACCACACAAAACTGGCTCTCCCCAGTTCTTCCAAACACACGGGCAGTAAACAACAGGGAACAGGACAGGTGAAGAGCTGTTCATCTTCGATGGCAATCCAAGGCAGGGGTGGCCAAACAACACAAGAGCCCCATAGAATAAATGTCATATGTTTGAGAGCCGCAAGACATGAATGTCAAATGTTTGAGAGCCGCAAGGCAGGCAGGAAGGCAAATAGATGGGAGAAGGAGGAAGGCGTGGAAAGAAAGCTACTTTAACTTAAAATGCATTCTCCAAGCTGCTGGCCGGCTTGGCTTGGAGAAGCGATTTAAAGAGAGAAATGCCTTCTCCAAGCTGGCCGATGGGGCAGTAGGGGCTTCAAGAGAAACACAGAATGTGCAAAAGAGGCACATGTGGTTCCCAAGCCACAGTTTGGCAACCCCTGGTCTGAGGCATGCTCAGATATTCTCTGTTTCCTATGCACAGCTGACTGTCCCAGACATGCTGCAAGTCATTCGTTAGTCACACACTACAGTCACACAGTATGAAGCTGCCTTCTACTGAATCAGAACCTCAGTCCATCAAAGTCAGTATTGCCTACTCAGACTGGCAGCGGCTCTCCAAGGTCTCAAGCTGAGGTTTTTCACGCCTATTTGCCTGGACCCTTTTTAGTTGGAGATGCTGGGGATTGAACCTGGGACCTTCTGCTTACCAAGCAGATGCTCTGCCACTGAGCCACCATCCCTTCCTAAAGTCAGTATTGCCTGCTCAGACTGGCAGCGGCTCTCCAGGGTCTCAAGCTGAGGTTTTTCACGCCTATTTGCCTGGACCCTTTTTAGTTGGAGATGCTGGGGATTGAACCTGGGACCTTCTGCTTACCAAGCAGATGCTCTGCCACTGAGCCACCATCTCTTCCTAAAGTCAGTATTGCCTACTCAGACTGGCAGCGGCTCTCCAGGGTCTCAAGCTGAGGTTTTTCACGCCTTTCCTGGACCCTTTTTAGTTGGAGATGCCGGGGATTGAACCTGTGACCTTCTGCTTACCAAGCAGATGCTCTGCCACTGAGCCACAATCCCTTCCTAAAGTCAGTATTGCCTGCTCAGACTGGCAGCAGCTCTCCAGGGTCTCAAGCTGAGGTTTTTCACGCCTACTTGCCTGGACCCTTTTTAGTTGGAGATGCCGGGGATTGAACCTGGGACCTTCTCCTTACCAAGCAGATGCTCTACCACTGAGCCACCGTCCCTCCCTTTTCTTGCAGAACCGGGGTGGGGGGGGTGGGGAGGCAGAGATGCCAGTACTGAAACACGCCATTTTGATGCACATGCTCACACATTTCACCTTGAACGACAGAGCCTAATTGTCTCCAGCACAGACCAACGAATTGCAGAGCTCTTCCCAGAGCACCACAATTCCCACGTCCCTCGAAAAACAGTTCTCGGTTTGGCCCATTCCGAGAAGTCCTCTGCACACCTTCTCTGTCAAGGGAGTGCCTTGCAGAAATCATCTTATGTTTAAAAAAAAAAATGGGAGAGGCATGCTATAAAGGATGGGCGATGGTCTCAGACAGAACAAGATCTTCTACATATGTTCTTGTTGTAATGAACATGGAGATATTTATCTCTCCGTCATTTAAAAGATAAAGGTAGTCCCCTGTGTAAGCACCGAGTCATTACCAACCCATGGAGTGATATCACATTGTGACGTACAGGGGTGGAATTCCAGCAGGAGCTCCTTTGCATATTAGGCCCCACACCCCTGATGTAGCCAATCCTCCAAGAGCTTACAGTAGGCCCTGTAAGAAGAGTCCTGGAAGCCCTTGGAGGATTGGCTACATAAGAGGGGTGTGGCCTAATATGCAAAGGAGTTCCTGCTATAAAAAAAAGCCCTGAGAACAAGTTTCACATTAGAACAAAATTTGAGTCCCGTAATACCTTTAGGACCAACTAGTTTAATACTGGATATAAGCTTTCATGTCCATGCACACTTTTAAAACCCAGAATTAAACTTTGTTAGTCTTAAAGGGGCCAATGAACTCAAACATTGTTCTGTTGCTTCAGACCAACACAGTGACCCCACCTAAATCTAGTTTCATAGTAGTTATTGATTGTTTCAGAGGGGAGTCACGTTGATCTTCTGCAAAACAATTAGCTTTGAGCCCACTGGCCTCTTGGAGACCAACAAGAATCTGAATTATTGATGTAGCTTTTCTAGAGAGCAACGTCATTATAACAGTATGTTAATATCTGCGGGACATTTCAGACTTTTAAATAACTTAGTAAACGCACACAATTTAGCAGGGGAGACTGGGTCAACTGTAATACTTGCAACTTTTCCAATGAGCATCTAGTAAACTCATTTGATTTCAAGGATGTAGCTGTTTTCCTCCACTTACAAACTGGAGAACCTCTGGAAATTCCGTGTGACCAAACCCGGTTCCGAAAGCTGCCAAAGTGTCTCTCAGGCCAATATGCTGAGCTCTTGAATCACATTCATTCTACTCTTGTTGGATCTCGCTTTTAACTTCCGGGGGACACCACGAAGAAGCCCACGGCAATTAGCATTCAGCCTAGCAGATGGAAGAGAACTGAAACGCAGAGTCTCCAGATACTGACTCCTCCGCTGGTCAGGTAGAAATGCAAGTTGGATGAGCAGTTATGTCCAAATCTGCCGCCTAGAAACCCACGGCTAACCAAGGAAAATCTGGAAAATGTTTGCCAGAGACGGGGGAGGCGGTATTTGTACATACTGTGAAGACTTTCATTTCTCTAGCCCTGGTGGTTGCTGCATGAGCATCGATGTTCTTGGTGCAACACTTTGAAGGTTGCATACATCAGCATGGTCTTGCTTGAGCTACGCATGCAGCCCGATATGTTCTTTTGTCCTGATGACAGAGTGGGGAAATGGAACCTTACGCTTACCTTTTCTAGCATTTGGATCTTGAGCAGTCGTCCTTGGGGCTTTATTTGCAGCTAATGTTTATAAAGTTGTACCGGTGCGAAAAGGAGACCATTCAACTGGTCTTTCCCACCCATTCACTTCATTTTCTCTGTTAGTTGTTAGCGTATTCATCACTAGGGGCTTCTCTGCATTTTACTCCCTGGTACGTTCCTGCTTCTTCAGATTTTCCCTCTCCTCGCCGTTCTGCGTGTGTTTCCCCCTCTCTTGTGGTTGGTTTGATATCATATAGGTTTATTTGTAGCCTAAAAGATAAAGGTATTCCCCTGTGCAAGCACCAGTCGTTTCTGACTCTGGGGTGACGTTGCTTTCGCAACGTTTTCACGGCAGACTTTTTATGGGGTGGTTTGCCATTGCCTTCCCCAGTCATCTACACTTTCCCCCCAGCAAGCTGGGTACTCATTTGACTGACTTCGGAAGGATGGAAGGCTGAGTCAACCTCGAGCCGGCTACCTGAACCAGCTTCCGCTGGGATCGAACTCAGGTCGTGAGCAGAGGGCTCCGACTGCTGTACTGCAGCTTTACCACTCTGCCCCACGGGGCTCTGTGTATTTCCAGCCTGTCTCCCCGCAAATTTAAACAGCAGGGTTTTATGCTGGAAATACATCAGTGTGTTATCAAATCGACTACTAGAAGGAGCAAAAGGGGAGGGGGAGTCTGACCAAAACCTCCAAGAACTTACCAGCAAATAAAATGAAGATGCAGAAAAGCCCTAGAGCAGAGTTCCAGTGAACATACAGTTCAGGAGTTAATTGCACATTCCGCTTTTCAAGGGTAAATAATGCTGGCAATTCCCAACTTCTGTGCATGTGTGATGTTGTATCTCTTGCATAAGTTGCCACACAACAAGCTGATGCCATGCACAGGATCACTAGTAGGGCCAGATTAACAATTAGGCCAAGTAGCCACTGGTTTATGAGCCCCCACGCCTTTAGGGGCCCCAGGCCGGCTTCCTCCCCCCAGTCTCCCCCCTACTTGCAGCTCTCCCAGCCTGCAAGTGAGCCACACTTTGCCCAACTTGCCTGGTTTGCCCCTCGTCGCCAAGTTTGCCTCTCTCTGCCTCTCCCCCACAGCTTTGTCAAAGGGGCTTTTGAGAAGGTGCCTGCGGGGTGCAGCGGGGACCACAGGCAGTGGGGCAGGTGCTCAGACTCTGAGATAATTTGCAAGGGGCCCCCTGAGATTTTGACTGCCTAGGGGCCTCTACGGGGTTGAATCCAGCACCGATTGCAAGGAAATAAGTTCCACATATCTCACATTTGCGCAGGAATCTCCTGCTAGGGTCACCTGTTGTTTGGCAAATGTCACTTAAAAGCTGGACTTCCGTAACGAGACACGGACCCTATGACCTGATTGGTGGTCAGCTGATTCATTCTGCTGACAGCTGGTTGAGCAGACCTAGAGTGTACCAGAAAATACACTGCGGGCAGAAGACAGAACACGTTTGCTGGATCAGGCCACGAGGCGCTCTCTAGTCCCAAACCCTGTCACCAAGGGTGGAATTCTATCAGGAGCTCCTTTGCATATTAGGCCGCACCCCGCTGATGTAGCCAGTCCTCCAAGAGCTTTCTAAAAAGAGCCTTGAAAACTCTTGGAGGGTTTGGCTACATCTGGGGGCGTGGCCTAATATGCAAAGGAGCTCCTGTTAGAATTTCACCCCTGCCGGTCACAATCAGTGGGCAGAACTGAACCAGGTTTTCTGAGACAAAAAGGAGGAGGGGGTCATTTCATCTAACACCTCTTCTCACTGCAGCCCTCTCTTAAATTACCTTTGTCAACTCTGACCCCATGACCCCCACCATGACCTTTTCAGGGGTCAAAAGGAAACTCTTCTCCTTCTTGCATCCGTCGGAATATGGGTAGGATCCAGGATCGATAGCTTAACAAAAACCTTGGGTTGCCAATTCCCAGGTGGGAACAGGAAATAAAACGCTGTGTGCAATATACTTATGCTTATGCACATTCATTTACATGTATTCATCATACATTTTTCAAACAATTCACACAACAGTTTCTTTACAGGAATAGTCCCAATTCTGATATAGTTCATACAAATCAAAAAATAATCCAGTCCTGGATGCTTGAAATAAATGGTATCAGTCCTTGCTGAGTCGATGACTTCCAGATGCAGGTAATACCGTGTAAACGTATTAAGGCAGCGGTCCTCCATTCAACCAGTGTGGCGGCGACACGATTCCGGCTATTGTCGTGTTTCTACTATGGCCGCAATTACGTGCAACCCATTACATGCAAACTGTGAATGAAGCATTAGCAAGTGAGAGCAGAAGCCTTAGCACGGGTTCCCAGCGATAACTGAGGCCATAGCAGAAGTCTATATGAAACACGACAATAGCCGGAATCGTGTCGCCACCGCACCGGTTGAATTGAGGACCGCTGCCTTAAGAACGTCGCTGTACAGCACTTTTACATGGTATTACCTGCATCTGGAAGTCATCGACTCAGCAAGGACTGGTACCGCTTATTTCAAGCATTTGATTTGGATTAACTATATCAGAATTGGGACTATTCATGTGAAGAAACCGTTGTGTGAGTTGTCCGAAAAATGTATGATGAATATATGTAAATGAATGTGCATGAGCATAAGTACATTGCACACAGCGTTTTATTTCCTGTTTTCTATTATCTGATGCTGTGGTTTCCTGTTCATGTTTAAATCCCCAGGTGGGGGCAGGAGATCCCCAGTTTGGAAGCCCTCCCCCCCCACCCCGCTTCGGGGTCATCAGAAAGCAGGAGGGGGGGGATGTCTGCTAGGCACTCCATTATACTCTATGGAAACCAATTCCCATTGGGAATCGGGGGCTCTGGGGGGGGCTGTTTTTTGAGTTAGAGGCACAAAATTTTTCAGCATAGGATCTGGTGCCTCTCCTCAAACCTCCCCCCTCAGTTTCAAAAAGATTAGTCCAGGGGTTCCAATTCTGTGAGCCCCAAAAGAAGGTGCCCCTATCCATTATTTCCAGTGGAGGGAAGGCATTTAAAAGGTGTGCAGTCCCTTTAAATGTGATGGCCAGAACTCCCTTTGGAGTTCAAGTATGCTTATCGCAACCTTGCTCCTGCCTCCACCCCCAAAGTCCCCAGATATTTCTTGAATCAGACCTGACAGCTCTACAGAATCATAGAATCATAGCGTTGGAAGGGACATCCAGGGTCATCTTGTTCAGTCCCCTGCACAATTCAGGAAACTCACAAATGTTGTTGTTCAGTCGCACAGTCGAGTCCGACTCTTTGCGACCCCATGGACCAAGTCACGCCAGGCCCTCCTGTCTTCCACCATCCTTCGAAGTCTGCTCAAATTTGTGTTTGTTACATCAGTAACGCTGTCCAGTCATCTCCTCTTTTGCCGTCCCCTTCTTCTTTTGCCTTCTGTCTTTCCCAGCATCAGGGTCTTCTCCAGGGAGTGCTCCCTTCTCATTGGGTGGCCAAAGTATTTGAGCTTCAGCTTCAGCATCTGACCTTCCAGGGAACAGTCTGGGTTGATTTCCCTTAGGACTGACTGATTGGATCTTCTTGCAGTCCAAGGGACTCTCAAGAGTCTTCTCCAGCACCACATCTCAGAAGCATCTATTCTTCTGCGCTCGGCCTTCCTTATGGTCCAGCTCTCACAGCCATACATTACTACTGGGAATACCGTCGCTTTGACTATACGGACTTTTGTGGGCAGGGTGATGTCTCACAAATACCTCCCCCTAAATTCACAGGATCTTCTACATTCAAACCCCAAGGAAGCCCACAATCTGGACATAAAGACAACAGCACCTTTCCACTGTCTGTCTCTCCCCCCACCCCTCCAGCAAGCAGTATTTAAACACAGACTGGAGATGGGGTGTGATGGACTTGTGTGCTCATGACAGCCACCCTAGTACAATTACCATCACGGAATGGTTGAGCTGGACATGACCACTGGAATCACATGGTCAAAGTCAAGTTTCTTTGCTATGCAAAAAAAAAAAATGTTTTGCATGATCCTAACTAAACTGTAAGCCCGAGCGACTTATGTTTCTGGGAAGACATTTGTAGATGCACGTGTCCTTTTGAGCATGCCGCGGCCTCCCCGCAGCAGCCTCCTTCCACCATGCGTGGAAGAAAGACTGCAGCTGCAACTTCTGCACCGCTTTTGCTGCACCGCCTGCTTCGTTGTTAACCCGGTGGCTTGTTGTTAGGGGTCGGTCGTCAGACCTGCTCAATTCAGCTTCTAATTAGCAGAAACAGCTAGACACTCTTTAACTCGGTGTGGGAGGCCACCCGCCGTATTTATCTCCTGTGGTCCTCCTCAAATAACAGGTCGCCCTTTTACAAACAAAGAGTTGGGAGGGGAGTGAGAACCAGGGGGCCTACATCACCCAGGTCAATTGTTAGCAGTCATTAGGGTTGCCAATCCCCAGGTGTGGGCAGGGGATCCTCCAGTTTGGAGGCCCTCCCCCCACTTCAGGGTCATTAGAAAGTGGTGGGGGGGAATGTCTGCTGGGCACTCTATCATTCCCTATGGAGACTGATTCCTACAGGGTATAATGGAGAATTGATCTGCAGGTATCTGGGGCTATGGGGGGGGCTGTTTTTTTGAGATAGCGGCACCAAATTTTCAGCATAGTATCAGATGCCTCTCCCCAAAATACCCTCCAAGTTTCAAAAAGATTGGATCTGGGGGTCCAATTCTATGAGCCCCCAAAGAAGGTGCCTCTATCCTTCATTATTTCCATTGGAGGGAAAGCATTGAAAAGGTGTGCAGTCCCTTTAAATGTGATGGCCAGAACTCCCTTTGGAGTTCAATTATGCTTGTCACACCCTTGCTCCTGGCTCCACCCTCAATGTCTCCTGGCTCCACCCCCAATGGAGTTCAATTATGCTTGTCACACCCTTGCTCCTGGCTCCACCCTCAATGTCTCCTGGCTCCATCCCCAAAGTCTCCTGGCTCCACCCCCAGAGTCCCCAGATATTTCTTGAATTGGACCTGGCAAGCTTAGCGGTGATGGAAGAAGCCAGAAAGAGAGAGGGGCACAGAGCACTAGATGTAAAACACTGCAGAGCTGTGGCTGGAGAGGTCTGGCGGCCATTATGGCTATTGGAACCTTTCCCACTGGGCCAAGGGCCTGTCTCCTTAGCCAGACTTTGCTAGCCCAGTGGAGAGAAAGGCAGCACCCAGTTCAGCCCAGCTGTGCGTGGCATGGGAATGGTGGCAATGGCTCCCAGCCATGCCGCGGGGGCAAGAAGGCACTGAGGGAGTGTGACTGCCAACCTCCAGGTGAGCTCTGGAGATCCCCCAGAATTACAACTGACCTCTAGGCTATAGACATCAGTTCCCCTGGAGAAAATGACTGCTTTGGAGGGGGGGACTCAAAGGAATTGCACTCTGTGGAGGTTGCTTTCCTCCCTAGCAGTGTTCCCTCTAAGCTGAGTTAGTGTGAGCTAGCTCACAATTTTTTAGCCTCCAGCTCACACATTTTTGCCTTAGCTCAGGAAAAAAAGCCCCAGAGCAAACTAATTGATGCCATAACTCACAATTTTAATGCCAAATAGAATCTTTGCTCACTCCACAGTTTAGAGGGACTTCTGCTCTCAAGACAGACTCCATCCCAAAATCTCCAAAGATTTCCCCACCTGGGGTTGACCACCCTTTCACCCAGAGCTGTTTTTTTTCCATTCCAACCCACTCCTGGATGTGGTAAAATATTCCAGCCACATTCAGAACCGGGTTGAGCATTCCGCCAGTGACAGATTGTTCCTAGCATCTGGCATTGTTGAGTCTGATCGCCCCTCAGCACAGAAGTATTTCCTTAGGTGGAAAAAAAGAACAATTCTAAGCAGTTCTACTGGTATCCTACTCCATTCTATTCAATGTGGCTTCTTGCCCATTGAATAGAATTGAGTAGTACTTTGTATTGCACTGAAAATGTCTTGGGCCAGCCCTGTACATGAAGGAACTTGGAGCACATGATCACCGGAATCTGGTGAAGTCTGGAACCGACTGATCAAAGAAACCCAAACCAACAGTAGAGAAACATGAAGCCTGTCCTTTCTCATGCGTGTAGTGTCACACAGTGGCCAAAAAACCCAGGTGCCATCAGGAGGTCTATCAGTGGGGTCAGAACACCAGAAGCCCTCCCACTGTGCCCCCCCAAGCACCAAGAATACAGAGCATCACTGCCCCAGACAGAGAGTTCCAACAATACACTGTGGCTAATAGCCACTGATGGACCTCTGCTCCAGATGTTTATCCAATCCCTGACTGCTCAGCAATTTCATGGAGTGCCCACAAGTTCCTGTATGGTGAGAAATGGAGAAAAGTCCTTTCTCTACCTTCTCTATCCCATGCATAATCTTGTAAACCTCTATCATGTCATCCCTCAGTCAACGTTTCTCCAAGCTAAAGAGCCCCAAGCGTATTCAGGTGCATCCCCCTATAAGATGCGAAGATTGAAACAACCCCAGTGAGAAAGATGTTCCTTGTGTTCCCAACAATTATTTCAGTAGAAATCATAGTGATTTTACATTTTCATTTTCCTTCCCTCACTTCTGTCAAGACCCAGTACGCAGTGGACTGAGCCTAGGTACGTTAATTTCACCACAACCTCATTGCCCCATAGCCAATCCTGAGATTGACAATATGATTATGACTTCGCTCCTCTCCTCTCCATCTTTCAGCCTCCTTTCCTGCATGCCTTGGCAACGCAACCTCTTCTCTGCACGTAATAGTAGATTTGAACAAATCCAACTAACCTGAAACCAATCAATCAAAATGCTGAATGAGTCTATTGTGGGCCGCAGAGCTCGAAACAATGCACAGAATTCGAATAAGCCCTTTCTGGAGGGGGGGGGAAGGACACAGATTGATTGAGCCCCAAAGCAACTGTGAGTCAACCAGGGTTGGCCCAAGACAACGCAACCCCCCCTCCCTCAAAATTACAAATCACACACACTAATTAACGGGGGGGGGGGGGGTGATGATTCATTATAGCAACCCCAGAGAAACCTAAGGAAGCTGTCCGAAGAACGTTGAAGACAAAAGCAAAATAGTATTTAGCAGTTGAATCACTTCCCCTCCAAAGCTCTCCATCGACAGGGGCTAATTGATTGTCGTTTGTGTTTAGTAACACACGCAAATCTCTCTTCAGAAGGTGTCGTCTGCTAGCTGACCACTTCAACCCTCCTTCAGAGGAGTTCTGCGCCCCCCAATGCAGCCAAAGCACATCGAGCTTGCCGACAGGTTAGCCATGCACACTCTTGTTATCCCACACTGGTGCTAACTTGCTTTTCTTTCCCCGCCCCCCTCCAGGTTTTGTGGCTTCTGTTGTCGTGGCCAGCAGTCTTGTTGCGATTGCTGTCCTGGCTCTTGCCTTTTGGCTGATCCGAAGGACGAAGAGGTAAGAGGTTTGGCTATCGTCGGGGTCGTTTTGTAGAAAATTAGATGGTGGAGCTCATTAGCGTAACTCATTAGCACATCCCCTCCCCAGCCAAAAGCAACCAATGCAAGAAAGGAGAGCCTTGAACGAGCGAGGCCTGCTTGGGCTGGCTAGAGCTCTAGCCAGCCCAAGCAGACCTCACTCATCTGGGGCTCTCCTGGGCCACCCCCCCCCGCCCAGGTCAAAAGGCCAGCAAGCCACCCGCCGCCCAAAATCACATAAGAAGTGGAGAAGGGGTGGCGTGGGCTTCTCCAGGGGTTAATGAGGGCTGCTGGGGGCGTGGCAAAGCCCCTAGTGGCTGGCTGGCTGCCCCCTCTCCTAATCCAGGAATTTGTTATGCAGCTGCCCCTTTATTTCAATGGACAAGGTGGAGAGGAAGAGAGGGAACCCTCAGAAAGGTTCTGGAGCTGTGCTTCTGTGAGCTCCTGCTGAATCTGAGGCCTGGCTATTGTCCTAAGGATTATTGGCTCAGCTTCCCGATGCTCCGTTATATTATTTGATCTGAAGAAAAGGTTGAAGGAGCTGGGCACGTTTAGCCTGGAGAAGAGGCAGCCGATATGATCACCATCTTCAAGTACTTGAAGGGCTGTCCTATAGAGGATGGGGTGGAATTGTTTTCTGTTGCCCCGGAAGGTAGGACCAGAACCAGTGGGTTGAAATTAAATCGGAAGAGTTTCTGGCTGAACATTAGGAAGAACTTCCTGACGGAGCACTTCCTCAGTGGAACGGGCTTCCTCGGGAGGTGGTGGGCTCTCCTTCCTTGGAGGCTTTATAAACAGAGGCTAGGTGGCCATCTGACAGCAATGCTGATCCTGTGAACTTAAAAAGGTAAAGGTAGTCCCCTGTGTAAGCACCAGTCATTTCCAACTCTGTGTTGACATCGCATCATGACGTTTTCACAGCAGACTTTTATGGGGTGGTTTGCAATTGCCTTCCCCAGTCACCTATGCTTTACCCCCGGCAAGCTGGGTACTCAATTTACCGACTTTGAAACGATGGAAGGCTGAATCAACCTTGAGCCGGCTACCTGAACCCAGCTTCTGCTGGGATCGAACTCAGGCTGTGAGCAGAGCTTGAAAGCTTACTACTCTGCACCATGGGGCTGTGAACTTATGGGGAGGTATTTGTGAATTTCCTGCATTGTGCAGGGGGATGGATTAGATGACCCTGGGGCGTCCCGTCCAATTCTATGATCCTGTAATTCTATTATCTTAGTATGAGGTGAAGGCCATTTTGTTTGTCTAACAATTATCCTTGTGCTCTTCCAATCACAATATCATTCCTTCACCACCCTTAGGGGAGCCAATTTGACGACTGGTTGCACTTATTCGTTTGGGCCAGTACCCATTGGCCTTGGCACTATCATGCAAGAAGAGTGGTGATTCAGAACAAAACTTATTCAATGTGGCAAAAGTAGTATAGATCAGGGGTGGCCAATCGTAGCTCTCCAGATGTTTTTTTGCCTACAACTCATAAGAACATAAGAACATAAGAGAAGCCATGTTAGATCAGGCCAATGGCCCATCCAGTCCAACATTCTGTGTCACACAGCGGCCAAATATATATATATATACACACACACACACACACACACACACTGTGGCTAATAGCCACTGATGGACCTCTGCTCCATATTTTTATCTAACCCCTTCTTGAAGGTGGCTATGCTTGTGGACGCCACCACCTCCTGTGGTGGCGTCCATTGGCCATGCCGGCTGGGGCTGATGGGAGTTGTAGGCAAAAAAACATCTGAAGAGCTACTGTTGGCCACCCCTGGTATAGATGCATGACAGAAAAAGTGAATCTGGATAGCCAAGATGGGTAGCTGTATTAGCATGTGGCTATAGAAAAGAGCCAAAGTCCAGGAGCACATGAAAAACTAACAAAATTTGTGGCAGAGGAAGAGTGGGGAATCAAACCCAGTTCTCCCTTAGGTTGTAGTAGATACTTATTAAGCGACTGAACCTCCTCATTCCTCTCTTAGGCATTAATGAAAGGAAAGGTCCCCTGTGCAAGCACCAGTCGTTTCCAACTCTGGGGTGACGTTGCTTTCATGTTTTCACGGCAGACTTTTGGCGGGGTGGTTTGCCATTGCCTTCCCCAGTCCTCTACACAAAGAGCCCCGTGGCGCAGAGTGCTAAAGCTGCAGTCCTGCAGTCCTAAGCTCTGCTCACGACCTGAGTTCGATCCTCGGTGGAAGCTGGGTTTTCAGGTAGCCAGCTCGAGGTTGACTCAGCCTTCCATCCTTCCGAGGTCGGTAAAAAGAGTCCCCAGCTTGCTGGGGGGGGAAGTGTAGGTATTAATAGCACAGGGGAAAAGCACACATTTGGTAGCCCTGTTTGGAAAGCAATCAAGCTTTCAAACAGCTTTGCAGTTTCAAGCTTTGCTAATGCAATTGTTCTGTTCCAGAAGCAAAAGAGCCAAGGACGAGAAAGGGATCTTCTACAAACCGGCCGAAAGCAAAGAGGAGGAAAACATCTCCACTGCTTAAGCTTCGGTTGGGCCTTCCCTTCGAGGTGCTGTCTACCTCTTACGTGTCTCTAACAGCTCAGCAGCCTGAAGATTCCTGTATCTCTTTTCCTTTGTCTGTCAATCCAACCAGAGCTTTTGGGGTTTTTTTCCTGAACACAAAAATGGGTGTCTTTCGTTGTTTGTTCTTGTGCGATATGATAGGATGAAGGGGCAAGCAAGTTTGCTCTCAGATGGACAGAACCAGTACGAACATCTAAGTACCGAACAGACTATTAGCAGCTGCAAGGAGCTTCGTTTGTGCTACAAGTTCTAAATGTGAGATTTATGAGCCATTCCTGTCCAAAGCGGAAGAAAGCCATTCACTCGAATCTACTGTGTAGGTGGGTGTTTTCCCCCACCAGAAACAACCTCAACAACCTGAAATATCATGGTAATGATGGAACTGGAAAGCAGGGGGAGTGCAGAGATATGAAGCCTGTTTTTGGAAGCAACAACATTAAAAAAAAAACAGAACTGGAAGGACGACTAAGATACCCTAAATCAGGTGGAGAATTCCTGCATGGACCAGTTCTCGGAAACAGCTAGGGTTGCCAAGTCCAGTGCAAGAAATATCTGGGGACTTTGGGGGTGGAGCCAGGAGACATTGGGGGTGGAGCCAGGAGCAAGGGTGTGACAGTCATAATTGAACTCTGAAGGGAGTTCTGGCCACAACATTTAAAGGGACCGTGCACCTTTTTAAATGCCTTCCTTCCATAGGAAATAATGAAGGATACAGGCACCTTCTATGGGGGATCGTAGAATTGGACCCCCTGGTCCAATCTTCTTGAAACTTGGGGGGTATTTTGGGGAGGGGCACTGAATGCTATACTGGAAATTTGGTGCTTCTCCCTCAAAAAACAGCCTTACAAGAGCCCCAGATACCCACGGATCAATCCTCCATCATTTCCTATGGGAATAAGTCTCCATAGGGAACAATAGAGTTTCCAGCAGACACTTCCCTCCCCTCCCCCTGCTTTTTGATTACCCTGAAGCGGGGGGAGGGCCTCCAAACCGGGGGATCCCCTGCCCCCACCTGGGGATTGGCAACCCTAGAAACAGCTATTGGGTCATCAGTCATCTGGACTACTTGGTAGGGTCACCATGTCCCCCTCCTTCTGGCCACCAGTGGAGGGTGGGTGTTGATAGGTTGTCAGTTCCAGGTTGGGAAACTCCTAGAGATTTGGGGTTGGAGCCTGGGGAAGTCAGGGGGACTCAGTGGGGTACAACACCATACAGCCCATCCTCCAAAACAACCATTTTCTCCAGGGGCAAAATGTTCCCTATAGTCTAGAGATCGGCTGTAATTCTGGGGGGTGGGTCTCCTGGCCCCACCTGGAGGCAGCTGTCCCTGCTACTAAGGGAGAGGAGCTGAGTAGATGGTGAGGGGTCTGGAAACCAAGTCCTATGAGGAAAGGTTGAAGGAGCTGGGGATTGTTTAGCCTGGAGAGGAGGCGGCTGAGAGGCGAAAGGATCACCATCTTCAAGGACTTGAAGGGCTGTCTTATAGAGGACGGTGTGGAATTGTTTTCTGTGGCCCTAGAAGGTAGGACCAGAACCAGTGGGTTGAAATTAAAAGAGTTTCCGGCTCAACATGAGGAAGAACTTCCTGACAGTTAGAAGGGTTCCTCAGTGGAACAGGTTTCCTTGGGAGGTGGTGGGCTCTCCTTCCTTGGAGGTTTTTCAACAGAGGCTAGATGGCCGTCTGACAGCAATGAGGATCCTGTGAATTTAGGGGGAGGTGTTTATGAGTTTCCTGCATTGTGCAGGGGGTTGGACTAGATGACCCTGGAGGTCCCTTCCAACTCTATGATTCTTTGAGTACTGCAGGTTTGAATACTCTATTATTATTTTTTTTTTAACTCTCCCTGAATTCTGAAAGCTTGGCATGCCAAGAAGGCCAAGCGAAAATCAGAGAATCCAGCATTTCACAGGCAAGAGGATCCTTCCCACAGGACAGCATTTGGCTATGAGGTCTCCAGTCTTTATCCTAAAGCTGTACAGAGCCGGATAACTACACTCCGTACTAAGAAGCTTGCCGGGTGACCTTGGGTCAGTCACACTCACACTCTCAGCCTAACCTACCCCCCCCCCCAGGGGAGTTGTTGTGAGGATAAAATGGAGCGGGGGAGAAGAATCTAAGAATCAATGGATTGTAACAGTGCCTAGAGCAGGGGTAGCCAGACTTGCTGAATGTAACAGCTACACAGAATAAACATCAGATGCTTGAGAGCCGCAAGACAAGGGAGGGGGGGACATAGATGGGGGAAGGGAAGGGAGAGGAAGGTGAATGGAAAGCAACTTTAAATGCATTAAAGTGAATTAAAGAGACAAATGCCTTCCCCCAAGCCAGCTGATGGGGCATTGGGGGCTTCGAGAGCCACACAACACGTGTGAAAGAGCCAGACGCAGCTCCCAAGCTGCAGTTTGGCCACCCCTGGCCTAGGGGTTTTGCTGGGTCATGCCCGTAATCTCTTAGAAATTAATACGTGTGTGATTTAATTGGAAGACTGAAATTCAGAGGGTCAAACGGCATAGGTTAAACTTTTGTTCAGCTGTTCACGAAACGTGAGACTTGATTAGTTGGCAGAAGACAGGCTGAGTATCAATGTACCAGCATCTCCTAGACCTGGGGCAATTACAGCAAAAAGCATAGGCTGGATTTAAACCTTTGGAATGTTCTGGGATCCTTCACTAATGGGGCGGTGTACAAAGCACCAAGACGTCTTAACAACACCTCACGTGTTGATTTAAGCAGCACAGGAGGCTGGGTGACAGGTGTGTGTCAAATACAACAGGTCAAATCACACACCCAAACGTGAGTGGCAGGCTGAAGAGACCATGTTTCCTCCTAGAGGTTGTTGCTCGCAGCTGTTGGGAGAAGGTGCGCTTTTGTACAAAAAGTCTGGTACCAAACCAAAAGTTTCGTACCAAAAGTTTGAGAGCCAGTTTGGTGTAGTGGTTAAGTGTGCGGGCTTTTATCTGGGAGAACCGGGTTTGATTCCCCACTCCTCCACTTGCAGCTGCTGGAATGGCCTTGAGTCAGCCATAGCTCTCGTAGGAGTTGTCCTTGAAAGGGCAGCTGCTATGAGAGCCCTCTCAGCTCCACCCACCTCACAGGGTGTCTGTTGTGGGGGAGGGAGATAAAGGAGATTGTGAGCCGCTCTGAGACTCTTGAGTGGAGGGCGGAATATAAATCCAATGTCGTCTTCTTCTTCTGTCTCGTGATAACAAAAATCTGTCAAAAAATAATCAGTCGTTTTATCTTCATGCAGCAGCAGATAATAAATATTTTTATTATCTAGGCTTTTGTGGTGCCTCCCTTTCTTCTTACTGTCACACCTCTCCCGTCAGGGGTGGAATTCTAGCAGAAGCTCCTTTGCATATTAGACCACACACCCTCTGATGTAGCCAATCCTCCAAGAGCTTAGAAGGCTCTTTTTTGTAAGCTCTTGGAGGATTGGCTACATCAGGGGCGTGTGGCCTAATATGCAAAGGAGCTCCTGCTAGAATCCCACCCTTGTCTGCTGTACACAAAATTCTCTCTGTATCGTGGCAGGGTCCTTTCTAGAAACTGTTTCCTCCCTTTGCTTCCTGAACTATCTGGTGGGGGTGGGAAGTGTTGTCAAGTCAGAGCAAGAGGCATTCGGAACTAGAATGATTAACTAGAATGATTCAAGGGGTTGGAACACTTTCCCTATGAAGAAAGGTTAAAGCGCTTGGGGCTCTGTAGCTTGGAGAAACGTCAACTGAAGAGTGACATGATAGAGGTTTACAAGATTATGCATGGGATGGAGAAGGAAGAGAAAGAAGTTCTTTTCTCCCTTTCTCACAATACTTGTGGGCACTCCATGAAATTGCTGAGCAGGTGGGTTAGAACAGATAAAAGGAAGTCCCTCTTCGCCCAAAGGGTGATTAACACGTGGAATTCACTGCCACAGGAGGTGGTGGCGGCTACAAGCATAGCTAGCTTCAAGAAGGGATTGGATCAACATATGGAGCAGAGGTCCATCAGTGGCTAATAGCCACAGTATATTATTGGAACTCTCTGTATGGGGCAGTGATGCTCTGTATTCTTGGTGCTTAGGGGGGCCACAGTGTGAGGACTTCTAGTGTCCTGGTCCCAATGATGGACCTCCTGATGGCACCTCGTTTTTTTGGCCACTGTGTGACAGAGGTTGTTGGACTGGATGGGCCATTGGCCTGATCCAACGTGGCTTCTCTTATGTTCTTAGAAGTGGTTTCCCACTGCCTGCCTCTGTATCAGGATCTTGGTATTCCTTGGAGGTCTAAACATTAGGAAGGACTATCTGAGGATAGTTTACAACATAATACAAAGTCATGTTGGATCAGGCCAACGGCCCATCCAGTCTACACAGTGGCAAAAAAACAAACAAACAACCCAGATGCCATCAGGAGGTCCACCAGTGGGGCCAAGACACTACAAGTCCTCCCACTGTTGCCCCCTCAAGCATCAAGAATACAGAGCATCACTTGCCCCAGAACATCAGAGAAGCCATGTTGGATCAGGCCAATGGCCCATCCAGTCCAACACTCTGTGTCACACAGTGGCCAAAAAAACCAGGTGCCATCAGGAGGTCCATCAGTAGGACCAGGACGCTAGAAGATCTTACACTGTTGCCCCTCCCAAGCATCAAGAATACAGAGCATCACTTGCCCCAGACAGAGAGTTCCATCTATACCTTGTGGTTTGCCATTGCCTGCCTCTGCATTATGTCCCTAGTATTCCCTGGAAGTTGCCCATCCAAATACTAGCCAGGGTTGACCCTGCTTAGTTTCCAAGATCTGATGAGATCTGGGCTCGCCCGATTACCCTCAGTAATGCAGCCACACAGACACAGCACCTACAGGAATCTCATATTGCAGGCAGGTTCGTACTGGTATTAACCAGCACAGTGGGGTGAGTTACTTGGACTTTCCCATCTCGGACCTCCAATGGCTAAGATGTTATTTGGTCAGAAGTGAACTGTTGCAGTATTTGGACAATATTTCGAGTTAGAGGAATTTATTCTATATAAAGTAAAAAGGTAAAGGTAGTCCCCTGTGCAAGCACCAGTCGTTTCTGACTCTGGGGTGATGTTGCTTTCACGGAAGACTTTTGACGGGGTGGTTTGCCATTGCTTTCCCCAGTCATCTACACTTCCCCCCCAGCAAGCTGGGGACTCATTTTACCGACCTCGGAAGGATGGAAGGCTGAGTCAACCTGGAGCCGGCTACCTGAACCCAGCTTCCGCTGGGATCGAACTCAGGTTGCGAGCAGAGGGCTCCGACTGCAGGACTGCAGCTTTACCACTCTGTGCCACGGGGCTCTTTCTATACAAAGAGGCGGTAAATACCATCTTGATCATAGCTTCCAAGTTTGGACGCATGCTGCCTCATGATGGGGCTGGCAGAAATCTCCATCTACGATGACCCATTCTGACTGACTGTTTTCCACACTGCTGCAAGAGTAATTAAAACCCCACCTTACGCGAATATTACGCAGTAGCTGGACCACAATCAATCAGAAGTCAAAACAGCTCTCGTTGGGGTTAGACCACAAAGTGTGCTCGCTCACAGAAAACAGGAGATCCGCAACCCACCCTTCTGACATCTCTGGGAATTCCCTGGCACAAGCCATATCTGTGCATCGTTCTTTTTACTCCTGGAGGGGGGGATTCCCTTTGAGTTATTTCCTCACTACTTTGCTTGGGATATGTGTGGATCCCAAGTTCCCCTTGCAAGGGTCTTAGCAGCACAGAACCCGAAAGAGGCTTTATCCGACTACAACTTCTGGAGGTTACAGCCTCAGTTTGCAACAACAGCACTGAGATTCGGGCAATTACTGGAAATTAGCCCCACCACAGCCCTGCCCAGTTTAAAGAGAAGACAGCTTGTTCTGGAGGCGTTGCTGAAACAGGTCACGATTCCACAAGGTAATTGTTTCGCATCGTATGACAACAACGACCGATCATTTAAAAAAAAAAAAAAAACGCTGTCATGCTTATGATGAAAAGCTTTGCGGATACTGTCCCAATTAGGACTCTCAGGGCCTTCCAAGGACAAAACAGTAATTGGAAGACATTGGAAGACATTGAATTTATATTCTGCCCTCCACTCAGAGTCTCAGAGCGGCTCACAATCTCCTTTATCTCCCTACCCCACAACAAACACCCTGTGAGGTGGGTGGGGCTGAGAGGACTCTCACAGCAGCTGCCCTTTCAAGGACAGAGGCTCAGAGCGGCCTAAAATCTCCTTTCCCTTCCTCCCCCACAACAGACACCCTGTGAGGTGGGTGGGGCTGAGAGGGCTCTCACAGCAGCTGCCCTTTCAAGGACAACTTCTGCCAGAGCTATAGCTGACCCAAGGCCATGCCAGCAGGTGCAAGTGGAGGAGTGGGGAATCAAACCTCCCAGATAAGAGTCCACACACTTAACCACTACACCAAACTGGCTCTGAAAATGATCCCACCGAAAGATGGCTATTGTAATTTGCTCCCCCCCCCCCACCATAAGAGAAGCCATGTTGGATCAGGCCAATGGCGCATCCAGTCCAACACTCTATGCCACACAGTGGCCAAAAAACCTAGGTGCCATCAGTGGGGCCAGGTCACTAGAAGCCCTCCCACTGTTCCCTCCCCCCCCCTCCCCAAGCACCAAGAATACAGAACATCACTGCCCCAGACAGAGAGCTCCAACAATACGCCGTGGCTAATAACCACTGATGGAACTCTGCTGCATATGCTTATCCAATCCCCTCTTGAAGCTGTCTATGCTTGCAGCCGCCACCACCTCTTGCGGCAGTGAATTCCACATGTTAATCACCCTTTGGGTGAAGAAGTACTTCCTTTTATCCATTCTAACCTGACTGCTCAGCAATTTCATCGAATGTCCATGAGTTCTCGTATTGTGAGAAAGGGAGAAAAGTACTTCTTTCTCTACCTTCTCTTGTCTCATGCATAATCTTGTCAACCTCCATCATGTCACCTCTCAGTTTCCAAGCTAAAGAGCCCCAAGTGCTTTAACCTTTCTTGATTGGGAAAGTGTTCCAACCCTTGAATCATTCTAGTTGCCCTTTTCTGCACTTTTTCCAAAGCTATTATATCTATTTTAAAGGTGTGGTGACCAGAATTGCACACAGTACTCCAAATGAAACCGCACCATCGATTTATACAGGGGCATTAACCCTACCCCCCCCCACACACACACACTCAGGTGTAATGACCCACAATGACAAAACTTTCCCTTAGGGAGACCTCTCCCAGATGAATCTTCTGGAGATAGTTTGAGGTCATGATCTGTGCTCCCACCTTTTACAAAGTCAAACTGGCTATAAGAAACAATCTCATTGTGGGTAAATAACAGAATTTAAACCAACAACGAATCTCCGTTTTTAAAGCAATACTCCTATCCAAAATCACAACGGAACAATACTCATTCTCAAATTTCATCATAACAAATTCACAAACAATTCAGTTTCTTCATAAATATTCATTCATCCGCATTAGTGTTAGAAGCGTGGGTCCAAAATAGTCCCTAGGGACTAACACCAGCACTTTAAACTTGCTCTGTATAATGTACCAGAGAAGCAACAAATAAAACATTAAGTGAATTCAACAAGGCCACTGATAAAAAGGTACAAGACTGCTTCCACTTTTCATTCTTGACAGAATTCCAAACTAGGCCATTATTCTTACATAATTCCTATTATTGATGCACCGGGTATGAAAACAAAAGTACCGCTGCTCTCACACATAGGGTTGCCAATCCCCAGGTGGGGGCAGGGGATCCCCCGGTTTGGAGGCCCTCCCCCCGCTTCAGGGTCGTCAGAAAGCGGGGGGAGGGGAGGGAAATGTCTGCTGGGAACTCTATTATTCCCTAGGGAGATTTATTCCCATAGAAAATTATGGAGAATTGATCTGCGGGTATCTAGGGCTCTGGGGGGGCTGTTATTTGGGGTAGAGGCACCAAATTTTCAGTATAGCATCTAGTGCCTCTCCCCAAAATACCCCCCAAGTTTCAAAAAGATTGGACCAGGAGGTCCAATTCTATGAGCCCCAAAAGAAGGTGCCCCTATCCTTCATTATTTCCTATGGAAGGAAGGAATTGAAAAGGTGTGCCATCTCCCTTTGGATGGCCAGAACTCCCTTTGGAGTTCAATTATGCTTGTCACAGCCTTGATCCTGGCTCCACCCCTAATGTCTCCTGGCTCCACCCCCAAAGTCTCTTGCCTCCACCCCCAAAGTCCCCAGATATTTCTTGAATTGGACTTGGCAACCCTACTCACACATCTTTCCAATTTTCCTCTTCTCCTGTCACCAAACCGAATATTTAAACAGGATTCTCCCCTCCCCCTCGCATTTTCCATCAAATGTCTAATTTATTCTGCTTATACTTTGAGTGGAAGCGGTGTTGGAGGGTAAAAAGAGACTACCAAGCAAAAATAAAAAATAATGAAACCTCTTGTCTTTAAGGAGAACAAAGCCAAACAAGGTAATTTTTTTAAGAATTCAGCTTTTACTCCATGGTTGCTGAACCTGTGTGCATGCACTTCCTAAAGCAGGGGTGGTGTGGCCCACAAGGTTTGCTGGACAGATACATAGATTGCCATGTGGCAGCCTCCCTGGGGCCTGGCTGGCCAGCAAGGATCGTGGGACCCAGCCGCACTGTGCAGCAGCCTCCCCAGGGCCAGGCAGGGATCACAGAGCCCAGATGTACTGTGCAGCAGCCTCCCCGAGGCCTGGTTGGAGTGGACGGCCAGAATTGCTCAGGGCCTGGAAAAGTTACTGTCACAGTTCAGTTTGCACGTGATTATCCCAGATAGTGCAGCCTAATATGCTAATATTAGGGGATGTGGTCTAATTTGCTACTGAATCCTGCTGGGCTTTTTTTACAAAAAAGCTTTGGACCTATGCATTTGCCTAGGGTGGAGGGCCGGGTGTGTGTGTGTGTGCCAGATTAGGCTCTCCCCACATGACTTCAAATAGAAAAAACAATTATTTGCATTAATTTTGCTGGCCTGAATCATTCTCCCTCGGCGGAGCACTGTTTTTTAAGTTGATAATTTTTTATGGCCCGTGAATCATGTTATAAATATCCATATGGCCCTTGGCAGAAAAAAGGTTCCCCGCCCCTGTCCTAAAGGCTTCCTTCTTTTTGGCTCAAACTGCAAAGTAAAGCAGTTTAGTGCCACCTAGTGGGAGATTCACAGGAGGACACCAAGAAGAAAAACAAAACCTCAGCAGACAAGAAGGGAGCTTGAACTCCTGAATGATGCTATGCCAAAAATCCTGTTTGTCTCTAAGTCCACAAGAAAATAAGAGAAGGCATGCTGGATTGTCAGGCCCACACTCTGTGTCACACAGTGGCCAAAACCCAGGTGCCATCAGGAGGTCCACCAGCAGGGCCAGAACTCCAGAAGCCCTCCCACTGTGGCCCCCACAAACATCAAGAATACAGAGCATCACATCAGAAGATTCTCTTATAAATACAAAGCTTTTGCAGATGATATAGTGTTCATAATGGAGAATCCGATTCAAGTGTCACCATTGCTGTTAGCTAAGATAAAAGAGTACGGAGAACTAGCAGGATTATACATAAATAAGGAGAAATCGAAATTCCTTTGTAAAAACATGCAACCAAATAAAATAAAAGAACTACAAAAGGTGACGGGGTGGGAAGTCACAACCAAAGTTAAGTACCTTGGAATAGAGATAACAATGAAGAACATTGATTTATTTAAAAACAATTATGAAAAACTGTGGTGTAAGATGGACAAAGATTTGATGAAATGGAATAAGCTCAACTTGTCTTTACTGGGCAGGATAGCTGCAATTAAAATGAATATTTTGCCAAGGATAATGTATTTGTTTCAAACCATCCTGATTGTAAAAGATGCAAAACAATTTAACAAATGGCAAAGGAAAATTTCTGATTTCATTTGGGCCGGAAAGAAACCAAGGATAAAGATGAAGATCTTAACGGATGCCGAAGAGAGAGGAGGTTTCCAACTTCCCGATCTAAGATTGTATCACGATGCAGTTTGTTTGACATGGATCAAAGATTGGATAATGCTGTTAGACAAAAAACCTTTATGGTTAGAAGCTCACGGAAATAAATTCGGCTGGCACGCGTACATGTACTATGGGAAGAATAAAATGGATGGTTTTTTCTCTCACCACTATGTCAGAAATACTTTACTAAATACTTGGATAAAATACAAGAAATACGGGGATGAGAGAAAACCGCTATGGATAGTGCCAGCAGAAGTAATAAAAATAATAGCTGAATCCTATGAAGAAAGAGAAATGTCATATAATCAACTGCTTAAGATTCAAGGAGACAAAATTGAATTAAAAACCTCAGAAGAGCTAAATAACAATTATGATTGGTTTCAAATGCAACAAATTAAAAGCTTGGTGGAAAATGACATAAAATCAGAGGGAATTAGACGAGAACAAACAGAACTGGAAAGGGTCTTGCTAGGTGACAATGAAAAATTGATATCAAAAGTATATAAGTTATTATTGAAATGGTCTACAGAAGAAGAAGTAGTAAAGTCTCAAATGGTCAAATGGGCAATCAATGTGAACAGAGAAATACAAATGGATGCATGGGAGCACCTCTGGAAGAACTCAATGAAGATATCAACTTGTCAAAGTATTAAAGAGAACTGTTTTAAGATGATGTATAGGTGGTATATGACTCCGAAAAAACTGGCTAAGATAAGTAAGAAAATGTCGGATAGATGTTGGAAATGTAAAAAACATGAAGGTTCTTTCTTCCATATGTGGTGGACATGTGAAAAAGCGAAAGAATTCTGGAAGATGATACAACAAGAAATCTCCAAAATTTTGGGCTATGACTTTAAGAAAACTGCAGAGACGTTTTTACTTGGATTACAATTAGAAAAATTTCCAAAAGAAGACAGGACTCTAATTTGGTACCTGCTATCAGCTGCTAGGACATTATACGCGCAGCTTTGGAAGCAAGAAAAAGTACCGGAGAAATGGGACTGGACCATGAAAGTTTTATCGTGGTGTGAAATGGACAAACTAACTAGAACACTAAGAGACTATGATTTAGAGATATTCAAAAGGGAGTGGAGAAAATTTAAAGGATATATGGAGAAAACTTGGAAAGTAAAGAAACATTGGACAATTTTTTAGTAGTAAGGATATATACATTGAACTTTGAGCAGTTAGAAGTGCCTTTAATATTGATTTTGAATTTATAACCTCGGGGAAGTCAACATTGGAGGGAGGGGGGATGGAAATGTCATATGGGTTAATGCGGGGGGGAAAAATTAAGAAATAGTTAAGTTTTGTAACCATATGCTACCAATAAATTGTTTAAACGCAAAGAATACCGAGCATCACTGCCCCAGACATAAGACCATAAAAGAAGCCATGTTGGATCAGGCCAATGGCCCATCCAGTCCAACACTTTGTGTCACACAGTGGCCCAAACCCAGGGGCCACCAGGAGGTCCACCAGTGGGGCCAGAGCTCCAGAAACCCTCCCACTCTTGCTCCCCAAGCACAAAGAAGTCAGAGCATCACTGCTCCGGACATAAGAACATAAGAGAAGCCATGTTGTATCAGGCCAAACAAACATAAATTAGGGAAGGGCAGTAAATTAAGACAACCTGGAGTTGAAGCAGAAGTGAATGGATTTGGCTCTAAAACTGTGACCGCAAAAAACGAGGAAAAGAAACCAAGCCAAGCAAGCAAAAACCTCCAAAGGAAATTTAGAGTACTAGAAGGATGTGGTATTTAAGCTAGCAGATAAGGCGTCCGTGGTTGTCACCTGGGATAAATTGGATTATACTGAGGAGGCTAACAGGCAGTTATATAATACGGCACACTGTACAATTATTAAGGAGAACCCCACAGTTACGATTAAAAGAGAGAACGTCGCTGTCTCGGATGAAACATTATTTATACTTCTTCATCCAAAGGGTGATTAACACACTGCCATAGGAAGTGGCGGCTACAAGCATAGCCAACTTCAAGAGGGGATTGGATAAGCATATGGAGTAGAGATCCATCAGTGGCTATTAACTGCAGTTTATTGTTGGAACTCTCTGTCTGGGGCAGTGATGCTCTGTATTCTTGGTGCTTTTGGTGGGGGGGGGAGGTAACCGTGGGAGGGCCTCTAGTGTCCTGGCCCCACTGGTGGATCTCCTGATGGAACCTGGGATTTTTGACCACTGTGTGACGTAGAGTGTTGGACTGGATGGGCCATTGCCTGATCCAACATGGCTTCTTATGCTCTTATAGGTTTTATAACTAGGTTAATGTATGACTTCTTATTGCAGTATAAAGCTTTGACCATATGCGAGATATGAAAAAAAGGAGAAAGGGAGACCAACCTGGGATAAGCGATTCCTGAGCAGTGCCAGGACATTTGGTAGACCAGCACCACCCACCAGTGGAGTTTTTAATCAGATGCCTCCAAATGCCAACTCCTTATATTTATCATTTTCACCATTTGCTAAAGCAGTGGTGGTGGGGGGGGATACCTGCTGAGGATTGCTGTAATCCAGCAATATAGTGTGATGTAATTTCTGTACTTCAGTCTTTCAAAAGCAGAAAAGAGCAAGAATCCAGCAACACTTGAAAGACTAACAAAATTGGTCAAAAGCAGCAGAGACCTCAGCGAGAAAACTGAACTTACTTCAAGAGTCCGTAAAGGAGAACGCGAAAAGAACTCCCGGAATAGAACCGAAAATATAACCTGGACGAGGAGTGCGGCTTTCGGAACCGATGCCCTGCGAGAAAGCAACCTGCAGAAGAGAACAGGAAGAGAGAAACAAGGTAGACGTGGTTTGTGGTGGTTTTATCAGTCTCTGAATGGTGATAATTGAACATTATCTTCACTTCAGGGTTTCCTTTGGCACCTCCTGCAATGAATTGCATAAAGGCACTTTGGAAATCGTCTGAAGGAAAAGGGATTCAAAGCGTGCCCAGCTAAAATGGCTGATTGAAACCTTTATTAGGCATTTGTGCTTAAGGTTCCAGAAAATAACAAATAGGAGACAACACAATTATATTATAAAAGAAAACACCCTTTGGAACTATAAACATCCAAACGTAGTATAAAAACAAGGATAGCCTGTCAATAATTCTTCGTTTCTCCCCAACCCTCCTACTCAGTTTGATTATTGCCTGCCAGTGAGAATATAGACAAGGGAATATTACTATTCGTGGAGGCAAACATACAAGTAGAGAGAAAACATCTGTTTAAAGTTTACACAGCGCAAATATTACTTTCCAACTTTGTTGAGGATTCTCAGCCTCGGTTAGTACCAATACTGGGGGAGGGTGAAATAGACTAAAAGGTATAAAATGGGATGGAATGAGTGAAACTGAAGAGGGGGAGAACAAGTAAGGCAAAAAAAAAAAAAGCAACGTAGAGGAGGGAAAGGTGTATCAGAGAGGTGAGGAAAAAACAGGCTGCCGGCGGAAGAAATGGGAGGGAGGATAAGGTGGTGGAAAGAAAGGAGGAGAAAGGCAATAAGCAGGAGTCATTTTGTAGAAAAAGAGGTGCTAGAGTTCATTAGAACAAATCATTTACATAACTCATTTGAATATGCCACCCACCCGCCATCACCGGGAGGTGTACTAAATTATATCAGCTCAGCATCTACCTTAAAATGCTTCATGAATTATAATTGTCATAATAGAACCTTACTCCCATCGTACTTTTAAAGTTGTTTTCTCCTACGTGGCCACAGTGGCAGGATGAAGATTTTAATCTGTCTGTGCTTTATATGTTTTGGTTATTTTAAGAACATAAGGACATAAGAGAAGCCATGTTGGATCAGGCCAATGGCCCATCCAGTCCAACACTCTTTGTCACACAGTGGCCAATATATGTGTGTGTGTATACATATACACACATATACACGGACACACACACATATATATACTGTGGCTAATAGCCACTGATGGACCTCTGCTCCATATTTTTATCCAATCCCCTCTTAAAGCTGGCTATGCTTGTAGCTGTCACCACCTCCTGTGGCAGTGAATTCCACAAGTCAATCACCCCTTGGGTGAAGAAGGACTTCCTTTTATCCGTTTTAACCTGACTGCTCAGCAATTTTCTCTTTTGGGGGGGGGGGCAGAATATTAGGTTTGTCAAATCTTAAAAGAGTTCAGCAAAATTCTCACCGGGGGGGGGGGGGGGGGTTGAACGATGGAGCCCAGAAGCAAGTATTTGAGGAGGGGCTAAGAAAGAGAGCATCATAAAATGCAGAGGGGTTCTGGAGCTCCACTCCTGCCCAAAATGAGGCCTGGCTTTAAAGACTGCTAGAGAAATGTGGGGAAGGGGTGTCCAGCTAGAAAGGGGGCCTGGGGGGGAAAGAGCTGGTGAGGGAGATTTATCTATTAAGACATTTATACCCCACCTCGCCTCGTGCTTCAAGGCACTTACAATAAATTAAAGCCCGAAATAAGATAAGAGAACTCAGTTCTCTGCAGCAGCAGCAATGAAAAGGACTTCCCCACAAGTAGCCCCATGATGGTGCCTCATGGCGGTTTGAGTTGTTTTGCCTCTACCCCTCTTTCCCTGAGGTAATTTTTGACTGAGGACTAGCAACTTTCTCTCCCTCTGAGGACAGCATCCTCAGTGGGGCAGCTATGTCCATTCCAAACACCACTATTTACGTGTGCGGATGTGAATAGTCCCAGGCGAGCCTGGCCTCCCTGAGGTGATCTTGTGCCGGGCTTGGACTGGC